>NC_083721.1:122805544-123441878 GCF_028564815.1 Eubalaena glacialis | reverse complement strand
CTTTGACTACTGGTTCAAACAAAAAACTTTTCATTATGTAGCGGTTGTAAAACTCACCTTTTAATCCAGTAATCTTTCTCTTAAAATGAAGAGCACATAATGCCAAGAAAGCATGCTTCGAGGCCATAAGAACTAACACTCTCCGGAGAATGTCCTTATGAATAATGTAGTTCTTTATGTGGTAGGTATGGTGCTCCACACAAAATGTTAACAATTCCAATACAAGTGCCAAGAACTGGGCAGTCTGAAAATCATCTTTGCTAGGTTTGTCTTCTGTTGTATTTGCCAGTAAGGGAGCAGTAAGGACATGCATACAGTGCTTGTAGAAGAAACCCAGAAATTCAGTCTTTTCTGTTTTATTGGCAGTAGCTAACATGTTTTCTGGGTCAACTAATGTTCGAAGGAGGCCCATAAGCTGGACTGCTCCTCCAAGTTCAGGGTCTGTATCACAAATCATATGTTCTATAATGAGGTTGATGAGCGAAATATCCTTGTTGGTTATTTTTTGCTCTGTTAACTTCTGACTTACATCATCATTCTGTTGTGCCTCCTGCATGACAAACTCTCGTACCATGGATAGATTATATTCAACCAAGTATGAGAATATATTAGTAGCAGCACTTCACACCTGTGTATCATCCATGCCAAGGATGACTTCTAAAGCTGGTAATATACCCATGTTTGACAAAGTCTTGAAAAAAGCATCTCTGTTTTGAGGTTGTAGCGTTTGGGAGAACACACAAAATTCTTTTAAAAAGTTAACCAATTCCTGTCTTTTTTCCTCATCTGTTGCTTCATCTGTTAGCTGTGCAAACAAATCTGTCAGAAATTTTTCATCTTCCTGTAACATACCAACAATTTCTACCTTATTGAAAAAGATAAAAGAGTGAAGTGTTGATAACATATTTTCTTCAAAGACTGAAGGGGTAGGTAGAACCATGTCTTGTATATACTGAACTCTGTATGTCTGATGAATTTTTTGTTTCAGCTCAGGATCTGATGTGGGAATCACTTCTTTAAATTTGGCTGTTTTTGTTAGAAATTCCCTATGTTTTCGTGGTTGTGATAAAGCAGGATCATATTCTAAGCATCCAATGACGTCCATTATACATTCCTCAGAGAACATAACTTCAAAAAGAGCAGTTCGATTCAAGAGGAAGATGCCTTTGATAATTTCATACAAGTGGTGCAGTCCTTCAATATTTTCCAAATCCTCACACACATGAAAAAGCTCTAAGAGCTTTTTAATGTAACCCTCATTTTCCAGTGCTAGTGCAAGTTTTTCACGACGCAGGGGGGAAGGTAAAGATGCCACAAGTTCTGCAATTTCCTCAAGGCGACTTAATTCACAAGATGGCAATTCTAAACCTGGCGATGACATATCATCAAACCGCTCCTCTTCAGACTCATCTACAAGGTCCTGAGTGATGTCCACTGATGGGTCCTTTCCTTGAACCTGACATATTTTCTCCCAAATTTCATCACATCCAGCTTTTTCTTGAAAGCTAAGGGCCAAGTCATAATTTTCTGCTTCAGACCACAGAATCAAAGTGTCCTGTTGTTTCTGGTATGCAGTATTAGGATTTATTTTGGACTCTAAAAGTAGAGAACCGTCGCTCTCGGCCCTGACAAGCAGGGACATGCCCTTCAGCCGCTCCACGTAGCCGGACGACACACGCCCGGTGCCCCGGTCGTCCCACTGCCGGTCCTCGTTGAGCGTGTAAACCTTCACCCGCCGCCGGGTGTCGGTCATCGTGACGCCCGGGGGCCGGGGCAAAGGCCCCGCCGGAGTCGCCCGGGAAGGGGGTCCGGGGAAGGCGGGAGCCGAGGCGAGAGGACGCCCACGAGCGGAGGGCTCCCTGGCCTCACTGCCGCCGCTGGCCGCCCCGGGGCCGCGCTGCCGCCCGCATGGCCCGCCGCCGGGGCCCGAGCTCTGGCCCCCGCCTCTCCTCGCCTCCGGCTCCTCGGCGCTATTGTCCAGGCCCAGCAAGCCCGGCCGCCCCGAGGGGGCCGCGCAGCGCTTCGCAGCCTCCCGCCCCGCCGCGCTAGGAACTCGCGGCGCCGTTCACGGCCCTGCTCCCGCCTCCGCCATGATCTCCGTGAAGCTGCTTGCCGCGCCGCTGCCGCCGCCTCCTCAGGCCGCCGCCGCCGCCATGTTTTCCTTCCTGACACCTGGCCCTGCCACCGCAGCCGGGGACTGCGCTCCGCTCCCCAGCTTCAAAGCTCCCAAGCCGACCGGCGCCTGGTCCTGCTGCAGCTGCCACCACTACGCGGGAGACTCCCGGTAAGTTGTATTTTTGTTTTCATTTAATTCAAAATATTTTAAAAATTTCTCTTGAGACTTCTCTTTGAACTATGGGATATTTAGAAATGTGCTGCTTCAACTGAAAGCATTTGGGGATTTTCCAGATATATCTCTTATTGAATTCTAGTTTAAAGAGTTTAAATTAACGTAATCTTTAAGAATTTAAATTAACTTTGTTGTGGTCTAAATGCATTTTTTTTATTATTTTCAATTGGTTAAGATATGTTTTATGGCCTAGAATGTGGTCTATCTTGATGACTCTTCCATGTGAACTTGAGAAAAATGTGATTCTAATGATAGATGAAGTATTCCATAAATATCAATTAGGTCCAGTTGATTAATGAGGCTGTTCAGTTCACTTACTGATTTTTCTGCCTACTGGCTCTGTTGATATTTAATAGAGGGATGAAATTTCCAAAAATAATCATAGATTCATCTTTTTATTCTTGCAGTTCTGTCAGTTTTCATCTCATGTTGATTCTCCGTTGTTAGGTGTACACACATAACTTATTATATATTTTTGGAAAATTGACCCCTTTTAGCATTATGTAATGCTCCTTCTCATCCACAGTAGTTTTCCTTGCTTTAAAGTCTGCTTTGTTGAAAATTAATATGGTTACTCCAGCTTTCTTCTGATTAGTGTTAGCATGGTATATCTTTCTGCATCTCTTTACTTTTAATCTATTTGTGTCTTTATATGATAAGGTTTCTTCTAGACAACATATAGTTGTGTCTTTTTTTTTTATTTACTGTGACTGTCTCATCTCTGTCTTTATTTGCTATATTTAGACTATTTTCATTAAAATTGATTATTGATATAGTTGGACTAATATTTACCATATTTGTAACTGTCCTCTATTTGCTGCATTTTTGTTTATTTTTTTATCTTTATTTTTCTTCCTTTTCTAGTTTTAATTGAGCATTCATTTAATATCATTTTCTTTCCTCTTTTAGCATGTCAATTTTCTTTCTTTAAAAAAAATTAGTAGATACTCTAGTTTGCAATACACATTTACAACTAATCTAAGTCCACTTTTAAGTAACACTGCATTACTTCATGGGTAGTGCATTTAACTTATAACAGATTATCCCCAATTCCTTCCTCTCATTTCACATAACATTTTCATCATTCATTTTACTTATCCATATGCTACAATCACCCAAGACATTGTTGCTATCATTGCTTTGAACAAATAGTTACCTATCAAATCAAGTCGGAAGATGAAAAATGTTTAAAACTTTTCCTTCATTAATTTTTCTCTATTGTTCTTCCTTTCTGTATGTTGATATATGCTATGACATATTTGAATTGCTTCCTCTCCTCTAAGTTATGAGTGGGCTGTTAAAAAAAATCATTAACCCCTCCACTGGCTCTTAAACCCTTTGATCACTGGTTAGGTGCTCATTTTCATGATTTCTGTCACTCTTTAAATAAATTTTACTCTTATAATAGCACTATTTTGTGTTTTTATTTTCCTTTTGAACAAAGATGAAAAAGTATGATTCCAAAATTTTATTTCTTCTAACCTTATTTTTAAATTTATAGATAAATTTCTCTTTAAGTTTTCATTGTTAAATATGACAACAACACTATAAAAGTTCTAAAACAAATTAAATATTCCAAAATGTGCAAGGTACTTTTCTTTAGTTGATCAGATTATTGGTGAGAGTAATTACCTTAAAAAAATTCCATGTATTTTCATAACTAGAAATCTAAGTATCAAAATGCTGTGAACAAGTCTGCATAAGTGGTTGTTTGATCATTTTTTAAAATACTAAGCCAGTCATGCTACATTAAGAAATCAATTTAAGAAAAATCTGGTTGATTATGGTATTCTTTAATCTCCTACTATTAAAGCCGTCCCTTCTTCTCTGCTTAAGCTGACTCTTTTCCTGGGGTTTCCAAAAACGCCAGGTTGATTAATTGTCAACCTGGGGTTTTTCAGCGTGTTTGTGCACTGATATGGCTCAGCAGGAATGCCTGAACAAAGCATTAACATGAGCAGTGGTGTGGGAATATTAAAGATTAAAAGTTGCGTTTAATTTTCTAATCACTGGGAGGGCAATTTGTCCCTGGGATGCTTCCTTTAGCAGTTTGCAAACTTTGATTTGACTTAGAATTGAACTTTGACCTTAAGATGGAAATTTTTAATGTGCACAGATGTTCTGAATTATTATATAGATTTGTCTTGGTTTATTTTAAGTCTTAAAGTGAAAGGGATATTATAAAAACAAATGAGATAATGTTTGTGAAAATATTTAGAAAAAATGCAGAGGAAATTTTTTTTCTTCCTTCTTGCCTATTATGGTCATAAGCTTCGCTCGGAGCCACCTCTACCATTGCCTCTTCCATAAAATGTCCTTTCAACTTCTACTGTGGGATAATTAATTACTGTATTTTCAGAGTTCCTGTGCCATATTGTGCATACATCTTTATATTATGTATTCCCTTATATTTTAATAAGCACATTGGGTCTTTCAGCTTAAGTATATCTCTGGTCCCCAGAAAATTAACTGCTGTGCAAAAAATAACAGTTGGAATGGTTAACATTTTTCAGCAATTTTTTTTTTTTTTTTACTTATGCTTTAGATGTATCACTCTAATCCTCATAACAGTTTTTTAGAAGTTTAGGGATATTAAGTCATATTAAGGATCATTGCAGTGATTGTACAGTAATAACTCAAGTTGGGATTTAAATCCAGATCTGTCTTATTCCAAAGGCTGATTTTTCCCCAACATAGCATGTGGCCATACTCATAACAACATTAGAATTACTAAATCTTAGACACATAACAGGAAGTTAATAATAATGCTAGAATTTTAGTTTATGCTCTGAGAATCTGAGGCCCTAACATTAAAAATATTTGAAAAAAGTAATGAGACAAACAACAAAACAGCGTTTTGTTTGTTTCACATACACAGTGTGTATGTGAGCGTCATGTTGGCTCCTGTAGCAAATAACCACCAAACTCAGTGGCTGTCAATAAGTGACTTTATTGCTAACTCACATAGATAGTCCACAGAGCTTCCAAGCTGTTGATTTTTGGTGATAGGCAGGCAGAGGATTATGCCCTGAGTCATTTGGGGTCTCAGGCTGATAGAGTTTGTGCCACACGCAATATGGTGTAACTTCCCGGCTTTTCTTGGGCACTAGTGTTTCAGCTAGCAGAAAAGAAAGAAGGTGGAGAATCACATATGGGACAAGATCCAAAGTGATGTACGTCATTTCTATTCCCTTCTGTTGGAAAGAACTCAGTAAAATAACCATAACTATCTGTGCAGGAGGCTAGAATACAGTCTGTGTGCTAGGAATATGAGGGAGAAACAGCTCTGATGAACATTTTCTCAGTTCTACAACAGACTGATCTTCTAGTCACCAATATCCATTTCCCAATAAGCACATTCTTATTAGCTCTCCAAAAGAGCAATCCATGGTTCTATCCAATCACTGCATCTGACTCAGCATTTGCATTAGATCTCTTAAGAAACACCCCTTTCCATTTCAATCCTCAAATCTGTGAAGTACCAGCAACCAAAATCAATATCAGCAAACTAGTCCTAATAAATCCTCAATTTTGACATGTGCAAGAGTTCCACTTCCTGAGTGATAAGTGATCTTTGTTCACATTTGCTTTTGATAAATTTCCAGTAAATTTATCAAAATTATAATAGTTTCTGATTTCTCTCCAGATTAGAATCAAAATTGTAGTTAGTTGGTGGAACTTGGGGGAAAACGAGTAATAAAGAAGAAATATGGGGAAAGTAACAGAAGCTACAAGATAGAGAATGCAGACTCCAGCATTAAAAATGTAGTTATGTGTACCTGTTTCTTCCCTAGGGTGCAGATTAAAAGCAGAAACAATGTCCCAATTTAACACATGGATGTTGTAGAGTTCTGAAAAATGTAAATACAAAATATGATGGAAACACACAGTGTTTAAATTAATATTAAAGATGCCTTACAGGAACGGCATAATTTCCTTTTTCTGTTCAGCAATGCATGTAAGAAATGCCATCATAATTCTAGTTTTCAGGCATTAGATTTGCTGAGCATGTCCTTTTGTGTTTCAGAAACATGTGTATCAGATGCATAAAATTGCAACCACCTGAAATTTTATGAGCATTATTTGTTTTGTCACGCCACAGTTTAAGTGTAACATATTCTAAGACCAACAGAATACTTCATGAACACAAGGAAAAATGGATTTGGAAGACAATTTACAACTGACGTGAAGGTAATAGTGAGTTAGAGAATTAGCATTAAGAACGTTTTCAGAGATTCTGAGCAACAAGGTAAATGTTTGTTATGGAGCATGTTTCACATAAGTTTGGAAAAGGATTGAGTCAAATCATCTCTCTGTGAGGGAAAGAGTCTTAAAAATTAAGATTAGTTATTTTAAGTTGTTTGTCTAGACAGCTTCGGAAAACATATTCATCTCATTTTTATTACCCTGTTGATAGATATTTACAACCACCAAGGAATAGATCTACACTAAAATGGAGAGTAGAATATGTTCATGTTAACTACTTATTGTCCATCAAGTCCTGTGTTAGAGCCATTTCTTGTATCTTCCATTTAATCCTCAGAGTAAATACAATTGTTATATTTAATTATTATATTTTAACCCTAGGATCCAGGTGTTTTGGAACCCGAAGTTAAAACAGTTTGTGTGGGCACACATTTTGCAGTTGGATTTTTCATTTTGTATACAGGAAGGATCTCATGCAAGAGAGAGAAACTGAAGCTTAATATTCTATAGCTTCATGGTAAGATGGCCTCTACCCATAGTAGAGATGAGAAAAAAATGTCTTAGAAAAGTTAAGTAACTTTCATAGTAATAAGTGGTAAAGCTGACATTCAAATCCATGTGCTTCTGAATCTATAGACCATGATCTTTTAATTCAAAGTGATGACTAGAAAATTGATGTAAAAAAGTGGAGAATATGTGTCAATCCTGGTAGATCAATGGAGACAGTGCCATATTTGCCATTCCTTTTAGCCTCTGGACCCAAATAACCTGCGAAGTTTGTGCAGAAATTCATAGAAGTGGTCTCTCTACATTTCTTCTCTTGAAGAAGTCAATTTATATTTTTATTGGGAAAATTACAGCATTATATAATATTTATCTCTTTTCCTTTCTTTCTCCTCCCCTCAACTGAGAGCTCATCGAAGAAAGTTACTACATCTTATTGATCTATCTCCAATGCTTTGGACTGTGCTTGAAACATGCTTTTGTTTTTTATTAGATCTCCTGAGATTTCAGGTCCGGTGGCTGATTAGTTCCATTATAAATTAAGCACAAAAATATGTCTTCCTTTGCAATACATATTATCCATAAAGAAAACTTCAGTGCTTTGAAAAGAACCTCATCATCTTTGTGAAAATGAATTTTCATTCTTTCATTCTACAGTTTATTTCACTCAAACACCTACCAATTCTACCTTGTTACTTCATAAAATATTTTGGGTTCTCTTTTCCTCCTACTAACCTCCAAAGTCAGTGAATTAGTGTTTTATTTTGTTTTAATTTCTATGAAAGAATCTTCACAATATACTATATGAGTTATTTTTTAACATATAAACTCATTCACTTATAAAACTCCTAGTTTCTGAAGCACTCTTTATTACAAAGGTAGGATCTCAGAAAAAGGCAAATTAATGATGATAATTTATATTATTGGGAAATAGATAGTACTGATACTGTTTTCATTGTTTATTCCAACTAATTACTTCTAGACCTGGAAGTGATAGAATTAAAATTAACTTACATTGATTATTTTAATTTTAGAAAACAAATGTTGGTGTATTACATAATCTGCAAATACACAGCATTTTTTGCTCAAAACAATCAGCTTAAATTATCAGATGGAATATTCCAAATGAATTTTACATAATTACAAAAAACACATTTTATTAACATTTTACTAGACCATGATGAGTTTTACAATTTGATATGATATGATACATGCTACAGACTATAAGGATTGTCTCCAAAGATTCTGAAATGCAAAATAGACAAGAATGTTAAAACAACTACTAAAGACTAAAACGACCTCTGACACAGCCTATGAAATATACAATGGTATCAAATTCTGCTAAGTGAAGTAGGGAAATATTTTTAAAATATTGCTTTGTTGCAATAATATGATGACAATAAAGAATACATCAAATTGCTGTCAGACTAATTTGGATGATAATAAAATCCTCCTTTGATGTAGCAACCATCTACCAATTACTGATTTTTAAAATAATACACGAATTGACCACTTTTGTGTAATATTTTCTACAGTTATTTATCTTATATGTTACTTTCTTCACATCATTTTATTATTAACGAATCAAATAATACTTCTTATAATACCTTCAAATTAAAATAAATTATGTTGAGGTATGGAAGGAATATCTAAAATGTCTTTGGAAACAATCATTAAAATTTTCTAAAGAAATAAAGTCCACTAAGATTACTAATTTAAAAATATTAAATCAGACAATATGGAAACTAAGGGTGAATAATCTGTTATATTAATTACACATTTAAGTTTTATTAAACACATCTAAAATTACCTAAATCATTTGAACTGAACATTAAAAAAATGTAACTTTGTATATTAGAGTGGGTATGAAAGACCTATTTCACAAAGTCATTAAGAAGAACAATTATTTACGGGGACAAAGTTCTTTCAAGAAACCTCTTGACATATCTCCACTGTCGTTGGTTTTCTAATGGAGGGTGGCTTATGGACTTACACAACATCTAAATCCATATGAGTTTAAGGTTTCTTGCATCTCTCTTTATTTCATTTTAGTCTGTGTTCAACAGTTAATTTCCTTATGATATCTTCTCTGATGACTGTATCACAAATGGACCTCCTGTCACAACCAGCTTTACTTTTCTTCATAGTACTCATTACACATCCTCATGTTTTCTTATATATAATTATTCAATTTTCAAATATTTATTTGTTTACTAAGTTGTCATCTACATCCTTCATTATAATGTAAGCTCAAAGAGTCAGAGAGTGTTTATTAGTTTCTCTTCAATGTCTTCAATATCTGGCTCACTGAAGGCACTCAATAAATATTTGTTGTCAAAATGAATATATTTGAATGTCAAATAACTATGTACTTTATTATAGGTATGTTTTAAGTAAAACATACAAATCAAAAAGAAGATATTCGTTAATCAGAGGTCTGATAAATGAATAAGCCTGAGAAAAGCCACCTATATTGATGCACTTGCACTCAAGTCTCCTACCTAGGAGAACCCTAGATTGGAATACTTAGGTCATTAGAGAGTGAGAAAAGGGGCAGAGATTGCTGGCATCATTTGAAAGTCTATATATAAGACAGCTAATATACTCTCCCTTCTCTACTACTCCCTTAGGGGAAATAGTTTGCATAAAAATATTTATCACCAGAACAAAAGAGAAAGAAAATGACATTCTCTCCTCAAAGATTGAACACACAGTTTAGAGTTTAACTAGATGACATAGGGCTTGGTGTCTCAGTGTAAAGCCATTTGCATTTCATTATTTTGCAGCCCTTGGGCTACTGGTTTGTTCTCTTGCCAACCCTTCTAGTGGAAATGCTCCAGACAAATATGAAGAGCTCTTATAGGACTTTCATAAATGGGAATGGAAAACCATTTATTAGCAGATAAATGATAGAGAAAGACCAACATAATGAACAGAGAAACTCTTGTAAAGGTATCAGCAATCACCTTGAATGTAAAAGAACCAAACACACCAGTTAAAGGAATATTAACAGACTGGATTCATATAAATAACAAATATAAACTGTTGTACAAGGAAAATATTCTAAATAAGGACATGGATAAATTGAAAGTAAAGGGATAGAAAAGATGTGTCATGCAATAATAATTTCCCATAATGCTGTGCCACTGTGTTAATATTAGGCAAAACAAGACTTTGAGCAATTAGTATTAAGAGAAAAAAGGACATTTCATTTTGATAAAAAGTTATTCAACATGGAAACCCATAATAATGTATGAGAGTTAGGAAGAAGTAAACCGCATAATCTACAGAACGCATGATTGTGTAGCCAGGAAATTCAAAAATAATCTTTTTTAAAAACTATAAAAATAATTGAATTTAGCAAGATTCTGGACACTTGGTCAAAATACAATTTTTTAAACTGTCTCTATATACCAGAAACAAATATTTAGGATATGATTCTTTTAAATAGCCTTTATAATAGCATAAGCAATATCATATACCTAGTAATAAATCTACGGAAATATGTGCAAGATCATTTCATTTAAAACTAGAAAATACTGATAAGAGAAAGTTAAAATTAATAAAGAAATATACTGTATTGAATGTCTTAAAGACAATATTACCAACAAGTTCATTTTATCAAAATCGGAATATAGCTTTAGTGCCATGGTAATCAAAACTCTAACAGACATCTTTCCTGGAAATTGTCAATCAGATTTTAAAATCTGTATAGAAATGTGGTGATCTAGGATAGTCAGTCTTCAGAAATGAACAATGTAAATTTACACTAAAATATATCGAACCTATTTAAAAATTCCAGTAATGAACATGAGATAGTATTGGTATAAATATAGAGATATGTTCCGGGCATACAGAATAGAGTTGAGAAACTCATATTCAATAATCTAATTTACAGTAAGGAGACCACTGCAAAATCAAATAGATAACCATATGGAAAAATTTGAACCAGGATCACTAATATATTACAAACACATATATAAATAAAAAGGTATCACAGATCTTATAGTAGGAAATAAGGCCTTTAGAAGAAATGTAAACACTAAATTTTTTCTTAAAAGTATTAAGCATAAAAGAAAAAAATGATTCATTGGACCTAATTAAAATTAAAATCTTCTGTTCATTGAAAGATGATATTAAGAAAATGAAAAGTTAAGCTACAGAGTGGGAGAAGATATTCATGGTACATTTATCTTGTTATATAATCATACCTAGAATATTCTATGAATCAGTGAGAGAAATAATTAAAAAGTCTTTTTGAAATGGAGTAAAATCCTTTCGGAAATGAAGTCTAAGAGGATAGACTAATGGCCAATGAGCCTTTGGGAGAAAAAAATGCTTACCATTATCATTTTCATCAGGGAAATGCCAATTATAAAAATAATGGCATACCAATACATATCAATGACAATAATAAAAGCAAAAAAAATCAAGAATTGGTTAGAATGTGTAAAAATAAAACTTTCATAAATTGATATTTCATTTATAAATTGGTACAAGATTTTTGGAAATCGTTTGCTGTTACCCACAAAAGCTAAACGTAAACATAAATCAACCTTGTGACCTATCAATTTTACCCCTAGGTACATAACAAAAAGACAGAGAAGATTGTTCTCAGAAGATATAATACAAGTAGGCCAAATTGGACATAATTCAAATATGCATTAATCATAGAATGTATAAATAAATTGTGCTATATTCATTTAATATAGTATGTGAACAGTGATTTTCTCAGATTAAAACATTTTTTTTAATTTAACATCTTTATTGGAGTATAATTGCTTTACAATGTTGTGTTAGTTTCTGCTGTATAACAAGGTGAATCAGCTATATGCATACATGGATACATATATCCCCATATCCCCTCCCTATCCCACCCCTCTAGGCGGTCACAAAGCACCGAGCTGATCTCCCTGTGCTATGCAACTTCTTCCCACTAGCTATCTATTTTACATTTGGTAGTGTATATATGTCAATGCCACTCTCTCACTTCATTCCAGCTTACCCTTCCCGCTTGCCATGTCCTCAAGTCCATTCTCTACATCTGCATCTTTATTCCTGTCCTGCCCCTAGGTTCATCAGAACAAATTTTTTTTTTAATTCCATATATATGAGTTGGCATACAGTATTTGTTTTTCTCTTTCTGACTTACTTCACTCTGTATGACAGACTCTAGGTACATCCACCTCACTACAAATAACTCAATTTCGTTCCTTTCTATGGCTGAGTAATAATCCATTGTATATATTGCCACATCTCCTTTATCCATTCATTTGTCAATGGACACTTAGTTTGCTTCCATGTCCTGGCTATTGTAAATAGTGCTGCGATGAACACTGTGGTACATGACTCTTTTTGAATTATGGTTTTCTCAGGGTATATGCCCAGTAGTGGGATTGCTGGGTCATATGGTAGTTCTATTTTTAGTTTTTTAAGGAAACTCCGTAGTGGCTGTATCAAATTACATTCCCACCAACAGTGCAAGAAGGTTCCCTTTCCTCCACACCCTTTCCAGCATCTATTGTTTGTAGATTTTTTGATGATGGCCATTCTGACCGGTGTGAGGTGATACCTCATTGTAGTTTTGATTTGCATTTCTCTAATAATTAGTGATGTTGAGCAGCTTTTCATGTGCCTCTTGGGCAACTATATGTCTTCTTTGGAGAAATGTCTATTTAGGTCTTCTGCCCAATTTTGGATTGGGTTGTTTGTTATTTGATGTTGAGCTGCATGAGCTGCTTGTATATTTTGGAGGTTAATCCTTTGTCAGTTGCTTCATTTGCAAATATTTTCTCCCATTCTGAGGGTTGTCTTTTCGTCTTCTTTATGGTTTCCTTTGCTGTGCAAAAGCTTTTAAGTTTCATTAGGTCTCATTTGTTTATTTTTGTTTGCATTTCCATTTTTCTAGGAGGTGGGTCAAAAAGGATCTTGCTGTGATTTATGTCAAGGAGTGTTCTGCCTATGTTTTCCACTAAGAGTTTTATAGTGTCTGTCCTTACATTTAGGTCTTTAATCCATTTTGAGTTTATTTTTATGTATTGTGTTAGGAAGTGTTCTAATTTCATTCTTTTACATATAGCTGTCCAGTTTTCCCAGCCCCAATTATTGAAGAGGCAGTCTTTTCTCCATTGTATATTCTTGCTCCTTTATCAAAGATAAGGTGACCATATGTGCATGGGTTTATCTCTGGGCTTTCTATCCTGTTCCATTGATCTATGTTTCTGTTTTTGTGCCAGTAGCATACTGTCTTGATTACTGTAGCTTTGTAGTATAGTCTGAAGTCCGGGAGCCTGATTCCTCCAGCTCTGTTTTTCTTTCTCAAGATTGCTTTGGCTATTCGGGGTCTTTTGTGGTGCCATGCAAATTGTGAAATTTTTTGTTCTAGCTCTGTGAAAAATGCCATTGGTAGTTTGATAGGGATTGCTTTGGGTAGTAGAGTCATTTTCACAATGTTGATTCTTCCAATCCAAGAACATGGTATCTCTCTCCATCTGCTTGTATCATCTTTAATTTCTTTCATCAGTGTCTTATAGTTTTCTGCATACAGGTCTTTTGTCTCCTTAGGAAGGTTTATTCCTAGGTATTTTATTCTTTTTGTTGCAATGGTAAATGGGAGTGTTTCCTTAATTTCTCTTTCAGATTTTTCATCATTAGTGTATACGAATGCAAGAGATTTCTGTGCATTAAATTTGTATCCTGCTACTTTACCAAATTCATTGATTAGCGCTAGTAGTTTTCTGGTAGCATCTTTAGGATTCTCTATGTATAGTATCATGTCATCTGCAAACAGTGACAGCTTTACTTCTTTTCCGATTTAGATTCCTGTTATTTCTTTTTCTTCTCTGATTGCTGTGGCTAGAACTTGCAAAACCATGTTGAATAACAGTGGTGAGAGTGGACAACCTTATCTTGTTCCTGATCTTAGTGGAAATGGTTTCTCATTTTCACCACTGAGAACAACGTTGGCTGTGGGTTTGTCATATATGGCTTTTATTATGTTGAGGTAAGTTCCCTCTCTGCCTACTTTTGGAGGGTTTTTATCATAAATGGGTGTTCAATTTTGTTGAAAGGCTTTTCTGCATCTATTGAAATGATCATGTGGTTTTTCTCCTTCAGTTTGTTAATATGGTTTATCATATTGATTGATTTGCATATATTGAAGAATCCTTGCATTCCTGGGATAAACCCCACTTGATCATGGTGTATGATCCTTTTAATGTGATGTTGGATTCTGTTTGCTAGTATTTTGTTGAGGATTTTTGCATCAATGTTCATTGGTGATATTGGCCTGTAGTTTTCTTTATTTGTGACATCTTTGTCTGGTTTTGGTATCAGGATGATGGTGGCCTCATAGAATGAGTTTGGGAGTGTTCCTCCTTCTGCTATATTTTGGAAGAGTTTGAGAAGGATAGGTGTTAGCTCTTCTCTAAATGTTTGATAGAATTCTCCTGTGAAGCCATCTGGTCCTGCGCTTTTGTTTGCTGGAAGATTTTTAATCACAGTTTCAATTTCAGTGCTTGTGATTAGTTTATATTTTCTATTTCTTCATAGTTCAGTCTTGGAAGGTTGTGCTTTTCTAAGAATTTGTCCATGTCTTCCAGGTTGCCCATTTTATTGGCATATTGTTGCTTGTAGTAATCTCTCATGATCCTTTGTATTTCTGCAGTGTCAGTTGTTACTTCTCCTTTTTCATTTCTAATTCTATTGATTTGAGTCTTTTCCCTTTTTTTCTTGGTGAACCTGGCTAATGGTTTATCAATTTTGTTTATTTTCTCAAAGAACCAGCTTTCAGTTTTATTGATCTTTCCTACTCTTTCCTTCATTTCTTTTTCATTGATTTCTGATCTGATCTTTATGATTTCTTTCCTTCTGCTAACTTTGGGGATTTCTGTTCTTCTTTCTCTAATTGCTTTAGGTGTAAGGTTAGGTTGTTTGTGTGAGATGTTGCTTGTTTCTTCAGGTAGTATTGTATTGCTAGATACTTCCCTCTTAGAACTGCTTTTGCTGCATCCCATAGATTTTGGGTAGTCGTGTTTTCATTGTCATTTGTTTCTAGGTATTTTTTGTTTTCCTCTTTGATTTCTTCAGTGATCTCTTGGTTATTTAGTTCTGTATTCTTTAGCCTCCATGTGTTTGTATTTTTTACAGTTTTTTTCCTGTAATTGATATCTAGTCTCATAGTGTTGTGGTTGGAAAAGTAACTTGATATGATTTCAATTTTCTTAAATTTGCTAAGGCTTTATTTGTGACCCAAGATATGGTCTATCCTGGAGAATGTTCCATGAGCACTTGAGAAGAAAGTGTATTCTGTTGTTTTCGGATGGACTGTCCTATAAATATCAATTAAGCCCATCTTCTTTAATGTGTCATTTAAAGCTTCTTTTTCCGTATTTATTTTCATTTTGGATGATCTGTCCACTGGTGAAAGTGCAGTGTTAAAGTCCCCTACTATGATTGAGTTACAAATGCTAACAGTATTGTTAGCATTTGCTTTATGTAATGAGGTGCTCCTATGTTGGATGCATAAATATTTACAATTGTTGTATCTTCTTCTTGGATTGATCCCTTGATTATTATGTAGTGTCCTTCTTTGTCTCTTGTAATAGTCTTTATTTTAAAGTCTATTTTGTCTGATATGAGTATCCATTGCATGGAATATCTTTTTCCATCCCCTCCCTTTCAGTCTGTATGTGTCCCTAGGTCTGAAGTGGGTCTCTTGTAGACAGCATATATACAGGTCTTGTTTTTGTATCCATTCAGCCAGTCTATGTCTTTTGGCTGGAGCATTTAGTCCATTTCCTTTTAAGGTAATTATCGATATGTATGTTCCTTTTAGCATTTTCTAAATCGTTTTCGGTTTGTGTTTGTAGATCTTTTCCTTCCCTTGTGTTTCCTGCCTAGAGAAGTTCCTTTAGCATTTGTTGTAAAGCTGGTTTGGTGGTGCTGAATTCTCAACTTTTGCTTGTCTGTAAACGTTTTAATTTCTCTGTCGAATCTGAATGAAATCCTTGCTATGTAGAGTAATCTTGGTTTTAGGTTTTTCCCTTTTGTCACTTTAAATATGTCCTGCCATTCCCTTCTGGCTTGCATAATTTCTGCTGAAATATCAGCTGTTAACCCTATGCGGATTCCGTTGTATGTTATTTGTTGCTTTTCCCTTGTTGCTTTTAATATTTTTTCTTTGTATTTAATTTTTGATAGTTTGATTAACATGTGTCTTGGTATGTTTCTCCTTGGATTTATTCTGTGTGGGACTCTCTGCACTTCCTGAACTTGATTGACTCTTTCCTTTCCCATGTTAGGGAAGTTTTCAACTGTAATCTTTTCAAATATTTTCTCAGTCGCTTTCTTTTTCTCTTCTTCTTCTGGGTCCCCTATAATTTGAATATTGGTGCATTTAATGTTGTCCCAGAGGTCTCTGAGACTGTCCTCAATTCTTTTCATTCTTTTTTCTTACGGTAGTTATTTCCACTACTTTATCTTCCCGGTCACTTATCCGTTCTTCTGCCTCAGTTATTCTGGTATCGATTCCGTCTAGAGAATTTTTAATTTCATTTACTATGTTGTTCATCATTATTTGTTTGCTCTTTAGTTCTTCTAGTTCCTTGTTAAACGTTTCTTGTATTTTCTCCATTTTATTTCCAAGATTTTGGATCATCTTTACTATCATTACTCTGAATTCTTTTTCAGGTAGACTGCCTATTTCCTCTTCATTTGTTTGTTCTGGTGGGTTTTTAGCTTGCTCCTTCATCTGCTGCATATTTCTCTGTCTTCTCATTTTGCTTAACTTACTGTGTTTGGGGTCTCCTTTTTGCGGGCTGCAGGGTCGTAGTTCCCATTGTTTTTGGTGTCTGCCCCCAGTGGGTAATGTTGGTTCACTGGGTTTTGTAGGCTTCCTGGTGGAGGATACTGGTGCCTGTGTTCTGGTGGGTGGGGCTGGATCTTGTCTTTCTCATGGGCAGGGCTGCATCCGGTGGTGTGTTTTGGGGTGTCTGTGACCTTATTATGATTTTAGGCAGCTTCTCTGCTAATGGGTGGTCTTGTGTTCCTGTCTTGCTAGTTGTTTGCCATGGGGTGTCCAGCACTGGAGCTTGCTGGTCATTGGGTGGAGCTGGGTCTTAACATTGAGACAGAGATCTCTGGGAGAGCTCTCACCGACTGATATTACATGAAGCTGGGAGGCCTCTGGTGGTCCAATATCCTGAACTAGGTTCTCCTACCTCAGAGGCTTAGGCTTGACAGCAGGCCAGAGCACCAAGACCCTGTCAGCCACACAGCTCAGAAGAAAAGCGAAAAATAAAGAAATAATTAATAATAAGTAAAAAATAATAAAATTATTAAAATAAAAAATAGATTAAAATTATTAATATAAAAGAATAAAAAGTAATAATAGTAAAATTTTAAAAAAGAAGAGAACAACCAAACCAATAAACAAATCCACCAATGATAACAAGTGCTAAAAACTAAAGTAAGATAAACATAAAAATCAGAAACAAGTTTGTCGCAGACATCAAACCCCAAGTCTACAGTTGCTCCCAAAGTCCACACCTCAATTTTGGGATGATTCCTTGTCTATTCAGGTATTCCACAGATGCAGTTTACATCAAATTGATTGTGGGGAGTTAATCTGCTGCTCCTGAGGCTGCATGGAGAAATTTCCTTTTATCTTCTTTGTTTGCACAGCTCCTGGGGTTCAGTTTTGGTTTTGGGCCCACCTCTGCATGTAGGTTGCCCTCAGACATCTGTTCCCTGCCCAGATGGTTGAGGGTTAAAGCAGCGGCTGATAAGGGGGCTCTGGCTCACTCAGGCCAGGGAGAGAGAGGGGTACCATAGTTGTAATTGGAATGTGGAGCAGTGCCCGTGGCTGGCGTGACTTTGCAAGAGCCTGAGGTGTGCCATGTGTTCTCCCGGGGAAGTTGTCCCTGGATCACTGGACCCTGGCACTGGCATGCTGCACAGGTTCCTGGGGGTTATGGGGAGTGACTTGTGCTTGCACACAGGAATCTCAGTGGCTGCAGCGGCAGCGTTCACATTCCATGCCCGTCTCTGGTGTCCGAGCTGATAGCCGTGGCTCTCGCCCATCTCTGGAGCTCATTTAGGCGGTGCTCTGCTTTCTGTGGGCAGACAAGGAAGGAATTCCTTCTCTTCTCGCACCCCGAAACAATGGTCTCTTGCCTCTTAGGCAGATCCAGACTTTTTCCTGGACTCCCTCCTGGCTAACTGTGGTGTACTAGCCCCCTTCAGCTGTGTTCATGCATCCAGCCCCTGGGATCTGACCTCCGAAGCCGGAGCCTCAGCTCCCAGCCCCCACCCACCCCGGTGGGTGAGCAGACAAGCCTCTCAGGCTGGTGAGTGCTGGTTGGCACTGATCCTCTGTGCAGGAATCTCTCTGCCCTGCCCTCTGCACCCCTGTTGCTGCGCTCTCCTCCGTGGCTCCAAAGCTTCCCTCCCGCCCACCCCCTCTGTCTGACAGTGAAGGGGCTTCCTAGTGTGTGGAAACATTTCCTCCTTCACAGCTCCCTCCCAGAGGTACAGGTCCCATCCTTATTCTTTTGTGTCTGTTTTTTCTTTTTTCTTTTGCCCTGCTCAGGTATGTGGGGATTTTCTTGCCTTTTGGGAAGTCTGAGGTCTTCTGCCAGTGTTCAGTAGGTGTTCTGTAGGAGTTGTTCCACACGTAGATGTAGTTTTAATGTATTTGTAGGGAGTAAGTTTATCTTACTCCTCTGCCATCTTGAAGGTCCCCCACTCAGATTAAAATTTATGAAAGAATCCAGACACAAAAGCCTACACACTGTATGATGCCATTTATCAATATGTTATGGCCAAAAATGACAAAACTGATCTATGATGATACAAGTCAGAATACAGCTACCTTTATATGAGAGACATGTATACGGGAGGAATAAAATGGGCAACCTCCAGGGTGAAGAAGATTTGAGGTGATTATAAATTTTCTGAGCTTATATATCTGTGCCCTCTTCATTATGTAGGCTATAGCATAATATAAAATGTAATAATAATTTGTCATATCTGCATATGCTGGTGTGGTTTCTTAAACACAATTTGACAGGAAGAAATAATCTGCTGAACATATATGAGCATTACAGTAAAATTTACATAAGAACAAATGTTTCCACCAAATACTATTCCGTACTTGCTAGGGAGATACATAGAGAAAGGTGTAGAAGGAACTATAAACTAAAAACACCAGTTTGTACAGATGATAGGGGTTAAGGTAATGAATTAAGGTTGGGAGCAGAAGCCAAATGAATCTTTAGCCTTATTTTTTATGATTTAAAATTTTAAAGAAAACTATACTTGGTTATTTTTAATATAAAAATATTAAAAATTTTAAGAAAATTGTTATGAATTAAAATGATTGTTGAAATAAAAGAAGACAAAGCAATAGAAGTGTTAGCAGGAAAAGACAAAGAAACATTCTAAAATGCTGTGCAGATAACAGGATGGAAAAAATGAGTGAAAATATGGGAGATGATGAAGATCAGTCCCTAATTCCTGTGACTGTCTAGTGGGTTTTTGTTGTTGGCTATAAATTCCATCCTGGCTCCTTTTGGCAATAGTACTCCCATTTACCTATTTTGTGTTACCTGTATGTAACTCAATACCACTTGGTAGGACTGTTAAATAACTCCTGCCCTTGTCTAAACAATTGGTGATCAGGTGCTCCGTGCAAAGTTAATTTAAATGGTTCTGCTCATAATTAGAATCTTATGTAAAGTGACAAAGGCTAACAGTGATTAGAGTTTCTGTTGGTTTGTTTCTTTGTTCTGTTTTCTATCATTCCAGTCTTAGCAACTAGAGAAGATCAGAAAGCAGAAAGGTTCCTATCATTTTTGAGCCTGTTCTTCAGTCTTTCTTCAATTTTATGAGCTTCTCAATAATATACCCATTTCTTTCATTAAATTCACTTATTACTTAAGATAACCAGATTTATTTTCGACAGCTAAAATCAAATGATTTTCACTTATAGAATACTGCCAAAAATATTAGGATTATATAAAGATGAAATAGAAAGTTAGAAGGAGAAAATTAGTTAACAATAAAAACAAAATATATTTCACAGCATAGAAGTAAAATCCTCTCATCTGCCCACACTGTATGGAACTTCTGGAGACCTAGGTGAGAACAATGCTCATTATTCACTTTTTATCTATTTGTACTGCTTGAATATTTTGCATTTGAATGTAGTAGTTTCATAATGCAAATATTTTTAAAGTATAAATGTAATAGACATTTTATCAAACATCCAAGTATTAAGGAAATATAGCAATCAAGAACCCCTCTTGAATAAATTAATAATAAATTAATTAATGAAATTCATCAACTAAGTGATTAAACAATGCAAAATATTCAAGGATGGGGAACTTCTGATAAAATAAATAGGACAAAATAAATAAAATGGGCATTTGGGGACAAATTAATGTTAAATCATTTTTATCGTTTTGTCAAACAATTTGTTATGTCAGGCAAAATAACACAAATCAAAAACAAATTAAATTTGTTTTTCCCAGCAATAATGTAAAACAGGGCATTAAGTCTTGATACTCTATTACTAAATAAATATATAAACTTTAGACTACACACTGAGGTTGATAGTATTTTTCCCGTGTGTCAAGACTGATTGGGTATTAGAAAAAAAGCAATGATTTTGCAATGATACTGGCCTATGATTGAGTCACAACTCTACCTCTTGATATCTGCACAACCATGGGCAAGCCACAATTTCTTCATTTATAAAACATAATTGTGGAACATAACTCAGAATTAAAGTAGATAACATACATATGTCCTCCAGCTCCTTAAGTGTACCTTTGTAGGGATTGCCAGTTAAACTACTGTTTATTTCAATGTTGTGTGGATTCTGCTATATTCACAATGTGTAGACTTTAGTTGTTAATGAATATTTCAAATTATTTTATTCACAATTATAGTTACTTACATCTCTTTCTTACCTGTAATTATCCCTTGATAGATATACTGCTCATTTACATAACACATTTCAGTAGTAATAAAGAACTAAGAACAGACCAGGCTGAGAAGACATTGACAGGCTTACCAATTTTCTATAGCCTCTGGACATAAATAGTACATAAACAAGCCTGTCAAAAATCACTTTAAGCAGGGCTGGTTTGCAGTTGTATAATTTTCTTGTACTGACAGAGCAATTATATCTAGCTTCCTGCAATGTTTTCTGTTTTTAGCAGGGTGGAATGACACACATTCTTAACCTTAACATCACGTGAAATTCAATTCAAGGCAACAATTTTACTTGCCTGCTTATGGAGATAGAAATATATTATGACAGAATTCAAACAGTATGTCAAAATGATAATAAAACATATACATTGACAAAAATGTTAATTATCAAAATGCCTTTTATTGCACCTTGAAAATTTAAGAATCCTGATTGAGAGCATTAAAATAAATGATTCACTATTAAAATATTTATGTTACAGATTTATTAAATTTTCAAAGAAACCTAAGTATTCAACTGAGTTATCCATACATTCTCTTCAATTCCTTGTCATCCTTTTATACTTTATTTACAGAAATGTTTTATCCTAACATGCATTTTAACTGCACTGTTAATTGGCCTCCAAAACACAAGATATAGAAACTGTATAAATATCTTCTTTTTTAAAAAACTTTATTCCAGTTTTGAATACTTTAATCAACCTTGCCTTTTTATATTCTTTCTTTCCATTGCTTTTGTGATATTTTACTGACCTAGTTCTCCAACTATCAATACTTAGATTGAAATGTAAGGATTCATCATCTTTGCTTAATGCCCTCTCTTCCTAAATGTGGGTGACCCTAATTCTCTGTTCTTACCCTGGGCAACTCTCTTCTCCTGAAGTGTATTACTTTTACTTTACTTATTATTTTATACAGATGACTCTTGGAGACCTCTTTTCTCAAACTTTAAGTCTAAGTTGCTCTTGTAATTAATTGATCAAAGCATTCATTCATTCAAAATATATTATTAAGAAAAATACATGTCATGCACTATTTGAAGTACAGAAACAAAACAGTAAACGTTTCTAATTTCATGAAGTGTGTGGCCTAGTTTTAGTTAAGGCTATGTGCTAAGGACAAGAATTGGCTAGATGAAGAGATACATTGTGATAGACATGTGTATGGGTCGGGGACAATGCTATTTTAGATAGAATATCCAGTAAAATTACTGACAAGATATCCAAAATTCCATACTGTTTTAAACCTCAGGGTCTTGATATATTTTATTTCTTATTCCATGATAAAACTGTATCCCCAGCTTCCCATTTTACACCATGAATGACTGACTCTTCAATTTACATCTCTCCCAAATCCGGTTTTGCTGGATTGATGCACATATTCACTGCAACTGTGGCAGAAAAAAATGTCTACAAATAGTGCTTATAGCCCACCTCCAAAAGCACTCTCTAATTAATTTCTTATTCCTGATGAATTCATTATTTTCTCATATACATTATGGCAGACATGGTGCTTGGCCTTGCAGCAAAAATGATAGTCTCATACTTTAGCCCACAAAACATAATTAAGATTTTAATTAGGGATGCTATACTTCTCCCTATATGGGAATAAGAATTTCAATTACATGGTCAACTCCTCCTTCTAATTAGCATTTCAAGGCATATATTTCATTCTCTCTCAACCGCTCAGTCTTGATGATTCTTTCTTAAAAACGTTTTTAAAAATCACTGCTTTTTTAACACTATCACTTCGTTTGCCTCATTTTTGGCTTTAAGGTCCACAACAACAACAAAGAAATCCTATTATAGCCACTTTGTAACAGGACTTCCTGCCTCCATTCTCACTTTTCTTTAAAACCTACATGCTATCACCATCTTCTACACGGTTTACACAATTACTCCCTTAACTCTCACAGTAACAAAATAAAGTGCTTACTTTTTTTACATAATTTACATAATTTTACATTTACATAATTTTTACAATTAAGCTGTTGGCCCTAGTTTATACACTAAGAAATGGTAGCGTCAGGATTTGACCAATCTGAAGCTATCTCAAGCATCTATGCCTTTGACCACTTCCTGTACTCAGGATATATATTTCCATCACCATTTTTTAATCTTCTGGTATAAAAGAGATAACTAAAGAAAAGAAGAGGAATGCAAGTCTTCTGTGCACCCAGGCACACAATTATTGATGGCTATGTTTATTGGAGCATCATAGCATCACCATGTTAATAGTTAAGTCTCTTCCAAGAGCTGCTTGCTCTTTCTTTACTCCTTATAAAGTTCTTGTTTGAAGATAGTGACTATTATGGCTTTGGCTCTCCATTTGCCAATCCTACACTCTCAACTAAGCAAACTTTGGTAAAGTGTAATCTTCCTTGTTCTCCTGACAGGTCACAGGCTCTGGCTCTACACTCCAAAATTGGGTTATCAGCTGAACTATTATGCAATTTGAATTTTAAAATGACATTAATATTAAGCATTTTGCTACTAACTTTCTGATTGTTTATTACAAATTCTAATATGGATATTGAAAGTCTCCAAAGTTCTTTTCTAATTTCTTTCTCCTTACAAATTGATTTTATGTTTCTCTAAGAATCTTTTTTTTTTTTAAGAGGTGAGTGTGAGAGAATCCCAAAAATCTTGGAGTAAAGCAGGGAGATGTGATAAGTGTGTTTTACTTCTTTTAGTTTGGTTTGTTTTTTCATCTTCCAAAATATCTAAGTTCATGGCTAGTGCTTGATGATCCTTTAGGTAACTGAGAGTCTAAAACGTAGCAATGCTATATCAACTGGTTAATGCTGATTAAATAGTTAGGGGTTCCTAGAAAGTTGATTAGCCATACATGAGGAAAGGTGAAAAAATGGTGTATTTAAACATATGAACCATGTGGATCCTCTTAGGGAACACACCCTTTTGGCATATTGACAGTACAATACCTTCCGAATGTCAAACAGAAGTTGAAGAGCATTTCTAAAGGGGTTATAAAATACATACATAGAAAAATTTTCTAAAAGAATTATATAGAAAAAAATTTTGTAACTATGTATGGTGATGGATGTTAATTAGACACTGTGGTGATCATTTCACAATATATACACATACTTAATCATTATGTTGTAAACCTGAAACAAATATAACATTGTACATCAGTTATACCTCAGTTAAAAAAAGAAGAATCATATAGCGAAGAGTTAAATACTATTTTGAGTGTTAACCAAAATAAACATGGCATACCTCCCAAATCAGTACAAAGATAAAATCAAGCAAATCTTTTTTCCTATATTTCAAGAAGAAGTCAAAGACAATAGCTAAGAAATATAAAACATCTATAATCATGCCATGAGTAAGACCAATATACCAGTTATTATAATAAAACCATAATATATACCACCCTATTGAGACAAATATAGCATTTTTTAAATAAAGTGTATGGCCATATGTTTCCTCTCCAAATATCCTCCTGAAATGCCTCTGAAAACTTGGGAAAAAAGGGAGTTTTTATTTTGAAAATAAAAATTAATCTAGTAGCAGACCTGACATTTGAAATTATATTGTTTCACTACTGTTCAATAGAAGTAGAAACAGTGCAAAGGAGGAAAAGGAAATCCTATCTCGGTCTACCACAGTTTTACTAGATATGATTCCTTAACATTGAGCAAGGTACCCACTACTTTATAATTTTTAATTTAGTAAAATTTTTATTTAGGTAGAACATTCATACATTCATACTCATCACTGAATTCACACATTCTGCTTCTTGGCACATCCGCTCAGGTATAAAGGCTAATCACTGTTTTCTTAATGACACATGAGATATTTTATTCTTTAATTTTATAGTGTCCATTTGATTCCCTTTTCTCTGATTCCAACTTTCAATTGAATTACTTTCTTTTTTTCTTCCACTGTGTCTATCTTCTTACTGTGTGTTCATATATTAATTATAGTTATTTTGAGATTCTTGTCTGTTAACTCCAAAATCTGGATCACCTCTAAGTTGGCTAATATTTACTTCTTTATCTCTTGTTTATTTGTCAAGTTTCCAGACTATGCCTGGTAATTTTTAATTTTATTTGATTTTGTAGTACTGTTCTATAGACTCTGAATTATATTATCTTCCTCTAAAGCAGACGTTGGCAATTTTTCTTAATAAGCCAGACAGTAAATATTTTAGGCTTGGGGACCATACTACTTCACAACTATTTATCTCTGCTCTTGTAGGGTGCAAGTAGCCACAAAACTATGTAAACACATGGCTGTGACTGTGTTCCTGTAAAAGTTAATTACCAAAATAGGAGGTTGCCCACAGGTCATAGTTTGCCAACCTCTGGTCTAATGTATGTTGAGTTTCTTTCTAGCAATCAGTTAACTTTCAAAAGAATAATTTTATTCTTGTCATGGTTTGGTTTTAGGCTCTATTAGGGTAGATGTATTTCAGTTTTCCACTTAGTCTTAAGGTTTAGCTGTTTTCTGAAGGTTTGGTCCTAAATCTCAGAGCATGGACTTTATGTGGTCTCAAATGAATGCCTGGTATTTACCATGGTCTTTCCTCTTTGGCTATGTCAGACCTCCAGTGTTTCCCAGTATATATGAGACCAGTGTTCTCTACAAGCCTCCAAGACCCTCACCTTCTGTGTGTGCATCTTAGGAAGCCAGCGGGGACCAAAGGAAAAATGATACAGAGAGTTTAGAGCTTTTTCTCTGTGCTGCCCTCCTCCTACGAACCTTGGCAGCCCTGAACTGCAATCTCTTTTTCCTCCACTGTCTCCACTGCTGCTTTCTACTTGGACTCCACTTTTCTCTGTGCAGTTAGGGAAGAGTCTCCGGGGTAAAACTGGTGAAAATGGGACTTACCTCAAGTGTTTCTCTTCTCTCAATAATCACAGCCCTGTGTTTTTTACTGCCAAATCCCCCAAATAGTTATTTTATACATACTGTCCATTTTTATATGTGTTTATCATGGGAGTGAAATCTGATACTAACTACTCTATCATGTACAGAGAAGGAACACCAACTGTCGAGTTAAAATTGTATAGGTTCCAGATGTTGCTGTTTTCTAATAGGGTGGATTATTGGTCTTTGCTAGGCAGCTAGACTTGGGGCTGGTTGTCTTAATCCAATTAGCTACCAAGCTGAATTATGTCCGGGTTTTAGTTTGTCAGGGCTTATTCCACCTCTGGCTTCCACCTTTTTCTAGAACACAACCCTCCAAATATTTTGACATGATTGCTTGCTGACTTCACCAGGGATCCTTCCCCTAGTAGGGTCTGAACTCTAACCGTTTTCTCCTCAGCATAGTGAGATTTTTGAAAAGAATTTCAAAGAATGTATTCAAAAGCTAGGAGAAACGGATAAACTAACAGAATAAATGAAAAAATTTGCCAAGCCATTCCTCTGGCATCTAAAACTTGTTTAATTAGTATTTTGCTTGAAGCCCAGATATATTTTGAGTTCTTAAAGCTCTAACGATGTTTGAGGACATTCATAAAGACAAAAAACACAATTTTCTAGCAAGAAAGAAAAATATTAGCTTAATTGGATTAAGAAAAAAAAAAAAAAACACTTTTCTGAGCTTCAGTGAAAGGACCTTTGATCTCAGCTGAAGACCAGATGAATCTCTGCAGATATGCTTAGATGAATTTACCTACTGGAGCCAATTAAACTGTGCTGCTTAAAACATGCATGTCAATGACTATTGAAACCCAGTCACTCTTTTTTTTGGTTCCTGGGGTAATCTCATGTGGCCAAATTTCACTTTGGCTAAAAAAAAATTGAATTTTTTTTTGTGAATTTGGAAAAAAAAATCATTCTCCCCATTTGTTAAAGAAAATAAATGAAAGATTTAATGGCCTCCATAAAAAATAGTAAATAGATTAATTTCATTTTTAATGATCTGATCTACAGAAACTAAGAAGCATTGATTTAAAATAAGCTGAATTTTAAACAAATAATAAGAAGGGGTAAACTAAACTTCTAATGGTTTAAATGCACTGACATTTTCAGAAGAGCCTTTCTTGAAATTATGCCATTTGTGACAATGTGGATGAATCTGGACATTATGCTATGTGAAAAAATCTGGACACAGACAAATACTGTTTGACCTCACTTTTATGTGAAATCTCAAATAATCAAATTCATAGAAGCGGAAAGGAGAATAGTGGTTGCCAGAGGTTGGGGGTTGGAGGAAATGGGGAAATGTTGGTCAAAAGCTATAAGATTTTACTCATTCAAGAGGAATGCATTCAGGAAATCTAATGTACAGTACAGTGACTGTGGTTACAGTACTGTATTATATACTTGAAATTTGCTAATTGGATAAACATTAAGTGTTCTCACAACACACACACCCAAAAGGTAACTATGTGAGGGGATGGATATGTAAGTTAGCTTGATCATGGTAATCATTTCACAGTGTATACATCTATCAAAACATCAAGTTGTAGACCTTAAATATTTCTTATTTCTGTATTTTTGTCGATTATACCTCAATAAAGCTAAAAAAAAAGGCTTTCTGTCATAGAAGCAGCCAACTAAAACAAAAACAAAAAAAAGAAAGAAAACACAAAGAAAAGCAAAAGTTGTGAAAATCACTAATTAAACAACAAGACAAAAAACAATGGGTCATTTCAAAGGGAAAGTAATACTATTATAAAGCCTAGATTTTTGATACAATTTAGAGATTTAAATACATAGAATTTTATATTGGATTAGGAAAAAGTTTACCAGTGCTTCCATTTGACATGAATATTTGAACAAATTAGATTGGCTGAAAATTTTTGTGTTCAGATCTGTATGTCTTCTAAGTTACTTAAACTTTCTAAATTTAATATGCTGGTTTTATATGGCAAATAAGTTAACATTCTTTCCACAAAATATTTTAATTTTGAAACTGTAAACATATGGGTTTAACTATATGAAATAACTGTATTTTAAGAGAATTTGCCCTGTAAACTCTGAACATTGTTGCAAATGATTTAAACTTAGTTTTTCTCTTACACTTTCTGAAAAGAAAAGTATTAAATGTCATCTTTCTGACTGTAATATAATAAATGACCGTGTTACAATATAAATCCTTAATGATTTTGAATACTTTAAATATTCTTAAATTAAATAATGGGTATTCTTTGATTACCATTTATCTTTTTTTACCTAATCAATTTCTAAAAACATAAATATTTAAAATAGCAAATAATTCTATGAAAATCTATTTGCTCTTTGAAAGCTCCCACTAAGATGGCAAATTTGATGTGGTAATTGAGAGAGTTTTAAAAAAGAAAAAGAAAAATAAATGTTCAGAAAAATAACTCATCCTTGACATATAGCTTGCTCTTACCTAAATAAATAAATAAATAAATAAATAAATTGTTCTTTGTCTTTGGAAAGGAGAATTCCCTATCACATCAAAAGTTAGTTTTCTGAAAGACTATTCTATAACTGTTGCTGGGCACTGAATTTGAATTATTGTTTGCATATATCTTTAATTTAAAAATACTTAAAATTATTTTATAGCTAATACTTCAATAATGGCTTGTCTTCAAACATCCACAATATCTGTTTAAATTTTAATGTAAGAATATGTTTAGCAACTCTTTTTTGATACAGTCTTCTTCTAAATCCAGGTTGTAAATCCTAAAGAATAACATTTTAAAGATATTATGTATACATAAAATAGCTTTGGAGTTTCCCATGCAGTCACTGGGCCAAACAAAAGATGTGTTCTTACTTTACTAAAGGAAGAATATTCTATATTTTGATTAGTTCTACACAACTATTTTTCTGCCCAGTTACCAGTTAAAAATAACAACCCCCCCCAAAAAAAACCCTGGAACACCAAAAAAAACACATTAATTCTCCCGAGGTTAATTATTTAGAGGTAAATGTTACCACCATAAATATTTTAGCAACTGAGTTCTTGTCAGGTTGGATAGACACGTAGATTCATGTTCAAAGTTTGTTTACACACTGTAAACAAACTGATTTTTTTCCCAACTATAAATGCTTTTGTCACTCTTGGTGATTATAACTTTTCTTTATGGTACAAATCAAAATGCCCTTGAGGTCAGTCAGCAGCCTCCTTATCATACTGTTCCTGCCCTCAAAATAATCATTGACTAAATATTCACAAATAGAGGATTTTACTATCCTTCATTATGATAATGTGGGTTGATATAATTAACCAACCAGACCTATTCATATTTGTCACCAACAAATTGGTTTTTGCTTTTATCCCACCCATAAATAAAGGCCTTTGCTAAAGAGTGCAGATCAGAATTCAGTTTTGTGAAAGAAACAGCAGAAGAGCTGCAATAAAAATCTGTACCTCATTTCTGCAAACAGCCAGCAGGCAGATCTATCAAGCGGCTGGCTTAAGATTTCCAGCATGCTCTCAGTCCAGAAGCCAGCAACTTTGTAGAAAATGCATAACTCAAGACCCATAGACAAGAATCAATTCCCTAAGACAAAGTGAGCTGATTTAATCATGGCTTCTCAATATATCATTAGACCTAAGTTTAACATACTGGTGATTGGTGTCTAGTTTCAAGGAACCCCTTAGAATTTAGAAAGAAAAAAAAAATTCTGTGAAGGCTCTAGATATAGATATAAAGTAGAAATTTTTTCATAAAAATTAAAGTTAAAGATTCCATCTGTGTATATGTATATCTCTATCTATTGATTGGTCTTGTTTGTAAAATTATTCAAAACAGTGGTTAAATGTCACATTAAATAAGAAAAAAATCACTGTAAAGAGTAAGCTGGTAACTTAAAAGATGTGGGAAGAATCATTAAACATGTCAGGGCAGGTAAGTAAGTTAGTAAACCATCCAGACATGTTAGGCAAAGATAATGTAAATTAATAACCTGTAAGACATTTAGGCATGAATTAAAGGAAATTGGTCATCTGTGGGACATGTTAAGCAAAGATAAATTAAGTAAATAATATCTTTGCTGAACAAAGATATAAAAGGGATGGAAGGACCAGAAGTCCCAAATATTCATGACACACTTACTATAGATGAGGCATTCAATATTTATGAGGTGATAAATTGGCCATCCCATGGTGAAAGCCACTGTGTTCCCATGAGTACTCCACTAAGAAATGCAAATAAAGTCTATAGCTGCTCCTAAGGCTCCTGGTGAGCTACAGCTATTGACCAGGCACACTTGCTGCTATGTTGACCCAACATAACAAGTATATGTTGGTTTCAGGCACCTTCTGTTTGCTGAGATCCTTTGATCAAACCTCAGCTCTGGTCCTCAAAACCATACCTTTAGCAGGGGAAGTCTGATGCAGCAGAGAGTGAGACAGGACCTGAGAACTCCCTACTTCAGGTACTGTAGCCCTTCTTCCATGCTGGCTCCTTATCCTAAGTATGGTAAACTACTTCATCTATTTCCCCCTACTTATTACTGTGTGTTTTAAATTGATTTAATTAACTGTATGATTTGAACATTACAATTTGTTTCATGAGCTTTATTCTTTTGTCACCTCTGAAATTGGTAGCCTGGTAACGTACTTGGAGACTACCATTATATTAAGACTGTCATTGCATTAATGCAATTTCCCATGCAACATGTACCAAAAATTTGAACCCCATTAAAAGCAGAGGTGTTAATAATTGATTCCGTTAAAATCAAAACAACAGTCAGAGGGAGCTCCATCAGTGTGTCAGATAATGTCTTCTCTGTAAAGGGCATCCCGTGTATTTCCCTGAGAATACAAGCCAAAATTCTTACAGTGGCTTACAGTACTTACAACAGCTGCATCACCTGCTTTGGCACCCATTCCTTTTCTGACATTTTCTCTGGACTCCTTATTCTGTTACTCTACTAGTTCACACTGGCCTCCTCACTCTTGCTCCTTGTCTCTTGGCTCAATCTGGAATGTTCTTAAAATATTCCCACAGTTAATTCAAGTCTTTGCTCAAATGTCACTCTTTAAAAGCCCGCCTACCCTTGTCATTCCCTTTAATATTAAATCCTGTATACCTCTACCACCAACATTTACACTTTTCTATTCTTCCTATAAAACACTTGACTTTTATTTCATATAATTTTTTTAATTTTCCCCAGTAGAATATTAATTCTGTAAGGGTAGTTTTATCTGTCTATTTGATTCTTTTCCATGACGTCTGCTCTTAGACCAATGCCTGGTTTATGATAGGCATCCATTCAATTAATTAATGGGTGAAAATGAATCAATCATTCATTAATATATTTTTTTCATATTTTAACATGGCAAAAAATAAAAAAAAAAACAAACTTTCTAATTCTCAAGACTTGTAAGAGTCTTGTGAGCAATTAATGCAACTATATTGCTGGTGAGAATTTGTAGAATTAATCTGACCATTGGGGCCACAACAGTTACAAGTTTTAAAAGTGTCTATACCATTATGAATCATTTATTCAATTTCTGATACTCATTTTAAGGGAATGATTTTGAACTATAGGGAACAATGTTAAAGTGCTTATCTATGAAATGTAGAATATCAACAATATTTTCTGCATAATTTTAATCAGAAAATATCCAAAAGCTTAATATTATGGCACTTGGCTTTCTCTTTTCAGGAGAACATAAGATTTCAAACATATTAATTATTCCATATTTTGAATCTAGTTTTTGTCAGACACTTCATAGCATAATTTTCTGAGATAATATTTTATGATGATAGTAGAGTGGCTTCCAAATTTTTAGAGCAAATTGAGTAAATTCTTTCCTGAAATAGAGAAGAACTTTGTAATTTTCCCAGATTATAAGGGTGATAGTCATTACAATTAATAATCATGCTGCCCTCTTATTGGTTAAAATAAGAAACAATTAATTGTAAACACATTTATAACTGAGAACATGTGTCTTTAACTGGCCTCTCTCAAAAAGACTGATTTTACTCAATTATTACAAGGTTGATGGCTTTAAATACTGGAAAGCTGCACTGTAGCATTGTTCTGTTACCTCCTATTATACCTGTATACATTTAAATTTTTTTTATTTGATTGGACTATGTATCTGAGGATATTTAAATCACTTTTTAGATGAAGAATATATTTCTCTTTTGTTAATAATTGTCACTGATCCTTCAAAGATGTCTGAATATCTATCGCTGTAAAACAAACCATCCATAACACAAGGGAGTAAAATGACTATTTTATTATGTTCACAGATTCTGTGAGTCAGGAATTCAGTACACAAAGGGTATGGCTTCTCTTTCCTTCATATCTGGGGCCTCAGCTCAGATGACTCAGTTGGGCATCTTGAACAACTGGACACCAGAACAGCAATAACTAGAGGAAACATTTCCAAAATAGTTTCTTATTTCAGTGCCTGACACTTGGTTTGGTATAACTAAAAGATGGGTTCAGTGGGACTCTTAACATTAGCGTTTACCCTTGATCGCTTTGACACGACAGCACTAGGATGGTCAGATTCTTTACATGGAAACTCAGCCTCTAAGAGTGAATGTTCCAATGAACAGGCCAGAAGCTGCATGGACTTTATGACTTATTTTCCCCAGTCACATAGCATGACTCCACTGGTCAGTCACAAGTCCACCCAGATTCAGCAAAGGAGACAAAGACTCCATCTTTTAATGGGAAAAATGTCAAATTATTTGATGACATATTTTTAAATCACCAAAAGTATAAACTGAGAAATCAATAAATGAAAAAATAAGATTAATGATAGTTTTAATAGAAATATTAATGCTTCCTCATTCCTGCTTTTAAAATATGAACATGAATAATAAAGATATAGTCAACCAATAGCAAATGCTTTTATGAAGCTCAGAGAAAGAATCAGAGGGAAAAAATCTAGAGAGGTAAACAGATAAATAAAGGGAGGTAAAAACTAAAAATAATGTGAGAGATGTTATATTATACTTCAAGTAACCAGAAATTGAGGCTAACATGGCTTAGAAAGGCATAGGAAGAGTTAAGAGTAGTGGGCACTATGCTTTTAAATCTCTCAGATTACAAATGTTCTTACAATTAATATAGTACATTCTTTCATTTTGTGAGAAGGAGACTTGCAAGAGTTCAAAAGATTCTCAAGACTATACTGGTGGAGAGTTAAATATACTAGATTCCAGTCAATTGCTCCTAATTTTAGATATACAAAGACTGATATTAGCACTGGATTTAGTAAATAAATGTCAATGATGTTTATAGATTCTATTTAGCCATGTTACTCAAATAAACAAAATAACAATATTATATTAATTTACTTATTATTTGTAGAATGTAGGTATCAGATTTTTATCACTTTAATATGAGATTATTTGTGTAGGTGAAGACAAGCATATTAAATGACTATATATGCACATTAATATTTCCTCTTTTAGAAAAGAGTGAATTTAGCAAGTATGTATTTTCTAATGTAACAGCATTGTCTGTTTGTTGTAGCTAGAAAATTGTAGGCAGGTTATACATGTTGACCTACCCAACTTCTAGGGGGATATACCATAAAAACTCAATGTGCACAATGACCTCAAACATCACATCTGAGTAAAACTGCAAAAAAAGGGGCATAAATTCCAACTTTGCTTAGGATATCTGATAATAAAAAAACACATACTGTGAACCACTGCTCTATGTCACTCTATTATATGGTTGTGATACTAAAGGGAATAAGACAGATATAGTCTCTGCATGAGTGGATACATTCTCTTTGTGTGTGTGTGTGTGTGTGTGTGTGTGTGTGAATGTGTGTGTGTGTGTGTGTATGTGATGGGAAGAGGATGATGGAAAAAACCTGATGTAAACGAAGTTTGGACAGCAAGGGTGAAAATGTATGAATACTCAGAAGAGAGGCCATGGTTGGTGTATTAGTCTGCTCTGTCTAACAAAACAAAATAGCATAGATTGGGCAACTTAAATAACAAAAATTTATTTTCTGACAGTTCTGGAGGCTAGAAGTCCAAGATCAAGGTTTCACCTGATTCAGTTTTTAGCGGGAACTCTCCTCCTGGCTGCCTTCTCTGTATGTCCGTACATGGCCTTTCCTCAGTATGTCCTCACATGGCCTTCTCTTGTATGTCCTCACATGGCCTTTCCTCAGTATGTTCTTGGAGAGAGAAAAAGAGCAAGTTTTCTTATGTCTCTTCTTATAAGGCCATCAACCCTATTGGTTCAGGACCCCACTCATATGACTTCATTTAATCTTAATTATTTCCTTAAGGGAAAATATATTTCCAAATATAGCCACACTGGGGTTAAGGCTTCAACATAAGAATTCTGGAGGGACACAAACATTTAGTCCTTAACAGTTAGAGAACCATTTTTGAGTCATTTGTTCTTGGAAAAATTGTATCCATGCCTTGGTTTCAACTGCCTTCCCAGAGCCAATAAATCTCTTTTAATACTAGTAGACTCAGGGCTGCACTGCAAGCTACTTTGACATCGGTTTGCTAACTGGAGGTAATTAATTCAAAAAGCGGTAACCAAAAAAAGGAGTAAACAGCAGTGGAAAAAAAAATCAAGAGAGATTGTTGATGTAACAGAAATCAAGAATCAGAAAATATCGAAGAGAATTAAGTGTACATCAATATAAACTGCTACTGAGATGTCAAGGAGGATATTAAGTCATCAATGTTCAGATAGTAGATCATCTAATCTGCTTTGAGCAGAAACTGTTAAGAAGATTTTTAAATATTTTGAAAGTTCAATTTGTGCTATTCAGGATAAGTATCATGACATAGAGTTTAGCATTTGAGTAATAATTCACCTATAAATAGTTTTATCCTCAGAGTGAATCATCTACGCATTAACTCACCACTTGCAATAGCCTGAAACCTTTCTCTTTATATGATTATATATATATATATATATAATCATACCTGTATACTTCACATCTTCTCTTCAGTAGTTTATAATGTGTATATGCTGGAAATACATGAAATGGCAGTCTTCTATTTAATAATATACGACTAATAACACTGTGTTTCATGCATGACACAAATTTCTGCTTCTGATTCATATCACACAAGATTAGTAGCCAGAATATTTTACACGTAGCTATAAAAATATCTTTGCAGAAAACCTTAACAAAAATAAATCATTTGGCAAAGCTGTTATGTGAGTCATATGATGCTATAATTATTAGTCACTTGCTAGAAAAAGAATTCAAGCCTTCTACCTTGTCTTTTAATTTAAATTGTAACAATATTAAATAAACTTATAAGACAAACTGTTTGAATTTTGGTTATCTATTTACCACTCTGTGTTAAAACCAAAACTTGGCAAAGTTCATGTAATTTAAACAGGAGGGAAGGGGGCAGGGCACAACCTTTAAAAGAATGACATAAGCCCGAGGACACTACATAAACTGGTTAGAACCAACTGGGCCCAAGATGGCGCATGATTGACTATCACTAGACTATGAGCCCCTTAAATGACACACCCACAGGCACCCTGACAGTTCCAAGGCTGACCACAAAAGATCAAAAAGTGAGCAGTGGCCCAATTCCTGGAAATCCCCACCCCTTCCCCAAATAGCTGGAGTACTCCTTCCACTCATTAGCCTATGAAATTACCCACCCCTCTAAAAACTGACAACCCCATACCCTGGTGCCCTTCTCACCTTCTGAGATGGACCACACTCTGTCTGTGGAGTGTGTTTCTCTATAAATTAATCCACTTCTTACCTATCACTTTGTCTCTCACTGAATTCTTTCTGCAATGAGACATCAAGAACCTGAGCTTCATTAAGTCCTGAGACCAGGTGTGTGATCTCAGGTAAAAGACCGTGGGTTCAAGTCCCAGTCTGAGTTACACAGTTTCATAATTATTGAAACTCAGCATCAACCAAATAGCTATCAATATTTACTTGAATTCCATCTAAGGTAAGATAAAACTAACTGTCTAAACATGAGACTAACATAGATATTTATCTTAAAAATATTCTGTGGCATTCATACTTTGTACCTTTCATCCATTTCCTTAACCTTCATTTGTTTTCAAGTGTTCTCTCAGTAGTCTTTGCATTGCATTGGTTTGTAACACTGAATTCTATGAAAGCTTTGTATTGTTTTAAATGTCTGTCATAATTTGCTATATTCTTTAATAATCTTTGCTTTTTTTTCCTTCTCTCTCCTGACTTTCAAAATGTTATTGTAGGTAGCATTAAGGGATAGAAAGTAATCTGATCAATCCCACAATCTTTCTTATCTTTTCTAATTAACTTCTAAAAGAGCAAGTATGTTTACCTTCCTAAATCCTAAGTATCTTATCTATTATTCACTGTCCACAGGCAATATTATAAACAACAGACTTTGAAGGATTATCTAAGCGGATACTGCAAAAAAAGTATATTCATGGTCCAATAAACTAACATTTATGACTTATAGGCCAGGAAGGCCTAACTACTATTTTATGACTAAACTCACCTAGATCAAGGCTAGAAAATGGGTCAGCTGAAAGTATGTTTGAAAGGAAATTTAATTGATTTTATTATTTCAAATTTTTCAAATAAATATCTCCAACATTGGGTCAAGGAACTAGAACTACATGAAAGATTAGTGACAAAAGGAAAGCAGAGTGGAATCAGGGTACACAGACATATTGACAAACAAGTTAAGGACAATATACCAAGTGTGAGTGTTAGTTCACAGTTGTGTTTAAAAATATTGATGTTTAAAATGAGGGTAACTTCCAGTTTAATAGCATCTAACAATTTAAATCTTTCCAAAAAACATACAGATAAATATAGAAAGAAAAATCATCCAGGGCCCACACCAATAGCCTATGAGAGCATATACTGTACATTTTAATTTACATGGAAGTGAGGAGATAAATAATTGACATGCAGAGAATACATTATCGCAAAAAAAGCAAGGACTGTGCAAAAAGAGGAGTGTGGTGAGGTCCTGATATTGGATGAATACAGATAATTTCAACAAAATTTCACTTCCAGAAGAAGATGTTTTATTTTCAACACTGGAGAGTGAAAATAAAGGGAAATTTTATTAATTTTTTATATTATATTATATTATATTATATGTTTACCTTTTGCCTGTCAGTTAAACTCCTGAGACTCAACTCTGAAGATTCCCTTTCAAAAGTAAGAAACTAAATATGCACCATTCTGCATATTCATTATTAAAAATTGAAAACAATCCGAATGTACACTTTATGCTGACTATAAACAAACATTTTTAAAAGACCTACAAAATAAGTTTAAACTTCTTTCAATAATTTTAATACTAGCAAAAAGAGCAGTATTATAATTTCAAACTATTTTGGACATTTTGTAGGATAAAATCTAAGATGTCTTTATAAGAAAATAAGAGAAAGCCTGGTAATAACCTAATTACCTATTTAGAAAAATGATCACTTCACAACTTATCAATGAAAGAATATATTTGGGCAAGAATTATCAATGGATGCTAAAACCATTCATTGAAAAGTTGGGCAATTTCACAGAACTTAATTATCACAGATCATATCTGAATCAATTTGATTTCAAAAAGTCCATGCTTTCTATTTCTACACAATCCTTCCTCCTAAAATAAATATTGGGATTTAAAAAAAGTCATTGGCATGCTGGCTTCCCCACTTTAAACTTTACTTTTTAAAAAATATTTGGAAATCAGGGAGTTTATCTTTACTTATTTTTTCTTCTCCACTTGACAACTACTCACTACACACACACAAAAAAAAAAAAGAAGAAGAAAAGAAAAAACCTACACTGAGGCTTCCTATAACAAAGTTTATTGAAGAGTTCCAAATAACTAAGGCAAATTGCAATTGATGTAAATAGTACCCTAAATAGAGTAGAATTTCATTGTAAACTTATAAACAAGAATTTAGTTTGAAGCCAGCGTATAATGCAAAGTTGAGTAAAGCCAACATCTCCCTTGAACAACATCTTCAAGAGGCAAACAGGTTGTGTACTTTCTCTCAGCGAAGCCAACCTAATCAATTTTCCCTCAGTATCGGGACAGATAGCTATTACTTTGTGAGAGCATGAGGCAAAGAGCTGGGTTACAATTTGGGGGTTGAGGTATATAAAAAAATAATCAATTTTAAAACATGAATTTAATTTTTGTTAAGCTAAGATAATTTAAATTCATTCTAATAATGCATGACCTCATATTGAACAGAAAAGAATGTCAGTAAAAGTCAAACGCTTACATGGGTTCATCTCCTAGGCATATCTATCTTCCTGGCATTTCTCCTCCATCTAGAGCACTAGAGATCTAGACCCAGAGTCTTCCTTATTCACGTTTTCACAGAGATCACCTCCATCTTATTAGGAAAACTTTTCCCTTGGACAGAGTTTGGCTTAGCCTTAAAGTCCATGTCCCTCCCCATTTAGGTGATCAGTCTACAAAAAGAACACAAGGTTACAGATGTAAGAAGAAGGTGATAAATTCGGTGCTACCAATGTAATATAAGGTTCCTGTTTATATAAAAGTAAAATGCCCTCCTTTCCAGGATGGACACAGCCCAGCTAGAATGCATGACTTGTAGAGCAGAGTATGGGCTGAGCACTGGCTTCCAGTTCTCATGATGAGGACTTTTTGATATGCCCAAACTGAACAGCATTAAAAGGCAGCCATGGGTGAATTCTGCTGAATATTCCTGGGTGATTTCAAGCCGATGAAAACTCATTCACTGTCTTTTTGCCAGTGTGAGAATTAAATATTCCTTTCCCAAATTCTTGGTAATCTTGCCAATGGTTTTGGATCTTTCTCTCTTTCCCATACACATACATCCATATATCCATACATCTCAAAAGAATAAAAAAGTATTCTATAATGGCAGAGTCTATTCAAGATCCATATTAAGGAAGATAAATATTTCCAAAATATACAACTAAACCTCCAGTGTAACTCCTGCCCACAATGGGGGTGATATTTTCCAACATATGATGAAATATGCCCTGTTCTGCTTTGGTTTAATCTGCTTTCAACTAAGTTGAGTGGGTCAGTGGGCATGAAAGTTGTTTGCGGGTTGGGGGAATTTTTTTTTTTTTTTCATTTATTTATTTATTTTTGGCTGTGTTGGGTCTTCGTTGCTGCGTGCAGGCTTTCTCTAGTTGCAGTGAGCGGGGGCTACTGTTCGTTGCGGTGCACGGGCTTCTCTTGTCACGGAGCACGGGCTCTAGGCGCGCGGGCTTCAGTAGTTGGGGCACACAGCCTCAGTAGTCGCGGCGCACGGGCTTAGTTGCTCCAGGGCATGTGGGATCTTCCTGGACCAGAGCTTGAACCCGTGTTCCCTGCATTGGCAGGCGGATTCTTAACCAGTGCGCCACCAGGGAAGCCCTGGGGGAATTTTGTTACCATTTCATATAGTAGTGTTCAAGTTATGGCACTTGGCATTAGCATCATCTGGGAAATTGTTAGAAATGCAGATTTCTTGCCCTACCCCAGACCTAAAAATCAGAAACCTTGGAGGTGGGGCTTCCAATTCGTTCTGATGCATGCTGAAGTTTGAGAACTATTTCTTTGGTGCAGAGAACCACATTGTGTGCTCAAGACTTATTTTTGTTTGAGCCATCTTGAATCTAAACGAAGATAGAATCCCCTAGGATAAAGCTATGGAATACAAATCTTGGCTAATATGGGGCACATAATTAATTTAAAGCATTGATATGAGTTAAAGAATAATAGAAGGTTTATTTTAAGTGTTTTATTGATTTATTCTTTGTTCACCTTGAATATAAAGAACATGGTGACATGGATAACATGCAATTAGTGGTTTATTTTAAAATTTCTCATTTTCTTTTTGTGTTTCAAAAAAATATTGCTATATGTTCCACTTATAATTAGAAAGTTACAATCTATTATTTTGTTTTAAGCTTCATAAAATTCAAGTCAGCCAAATTATTTAAAAAGTATCTATTAGTCTTCTAGGTTTCTAAAAGGAATTTGGAATAATGGACCTAAAGTTTCATGCCCTGCCACTGAAATGGCTGGAGCTTGGTTAAGTTATATAACCCTGTATCCCTCAATTTCCTCTTCTACACAATTTAGTAATAGTACCTGAAACCTACAGAAAATCATGTCATTATGTTTAATTAAGTAAAGTGGGTAAAAAGCAGAACTGGGAGTCTAAGAGCTGAGATTTACCAGAAAAATGTGCTACATAATTAAGGTAATATTTCAGATTGACCATCGCTCTTCTGAAAGAATTCTCTTTTTCATTTCTCTTACATAGTAATCCTTTCTATCCACTCCCAGTGATTCTTTATAGGTGAAGATTACATTTGCTGCTGAAATTCTACTTTCATCATCATAATAGATGTCTATCCAATTCTAATACCATTTTAAAAAATTCAGTATCTCTAATCTTAGTTTATTACAATCATTCTTTTAAAAGGAACAGACATGCGTGCACTCCAGCTAGATAAAGTACACGTGATGACAAAGAATGAGAAAAACATGCAGATAGATATGTAGATATACACAAAGATAAATTTTTTCTCCAAGTGCTTCTGAAGATAATTTGGGGAAACTAAAAAACATAAGTATGGTTAAAGAAAAATGTAAAAATCAAAAGAAAAAGGAGAAATGGCTATCAGTTTGATAACAGGAAGGAATGCATTATATCCCTAAAATCTTTTTCAGGAATAGAAAAAATATAGCACAGTTCTGAATTAAAACACCTCATTATCTTATGTCTATTTGAATAGGCTGCTGACTTTTGTGACACTGTGTTTAAGAAATAAGATTTTCCTTCAAACTTTCATGTATTTTTACATAACTCTTTAAAATACTAATGGTAATTAATTGCATTATGATACATAAATAAATATTTATTAAAAATTAAACAATGCAGAGAAAAAATTTTCTAGTGATAATTACCACCCTTCATTGGAGCCCCCTTTTCATAAGTCTCCATTCTCTTCTGACTTTATTACTTTTTTTAATTATAGAGGAAAAGGAGGTCCTTTCATGCCTTTTAGAATCCAAAGACTGGAGGAGAGATGTTTGTTTCTAGCAAATCACATGTATAAGTATGGGCCTACTCATTTTATGGTCCCAAATTTTGTATTCTTTTTTCCCAAGTCTTTTTTAAAGATGTGAATGATAGTGCATAAATCATTGAGAAAACAAGTCATATTAGCTGGGCATCTGTTATTTAAATTAAAGGCCAATAAAATAGCTGAATATATTCTTCTGCTGAAAAACAGACCATCAGTTAATCAGAGTGCTTCATAAATAGAATATGAGACAGTACAATTATCAAATATGTATTCATATATTAATCAGAACTTAACTTGAGCATTAAAAGGAAACTAAAGTTTATATTTTTAGTTGAAAAATACCTGTTGTATTGATATTTATAGGATATTTCCTTAAAAGTTCAAGTTCAGAGCTATTTTATTTTCTCACTTCCATGTCTTTTACTATGTGGTCTATTTTCTTTGCATTTGTTTGTATCTTTTCTGATATTTAAGTAGGCTTGTATTTTAATTCTAAATATGCCTTTATATTTATTACTCTATAAGTCCTCTTTATTGTTGTTTGTTTGTTTTTGTTAGTATTCATTAGATATATACTCTGAACTGTGATATAAAGAACTTGAGTAATCTTCCTTCCCTATTCCTTCTTCTTTTCCTTATGCAATTTGGAAAATAATACTACTATATTTTTCCTGTGTACCTTAGTAGAGTCTTCTAAAATTTAGGCTTATATAGGACAATCAGTGACCTTATTCTACTTTCCACCTTCTTTCCTCCTCTTTTTATTTACATTCTCTTTTGTCTCTCTTATCCTTACATTTGTATTCTAAAACAAATGTTGTAAAAATATAAAGTTAAGTGTGTTTACTACAGTTGTACTTACTGATGTAAATTCTCTGTCTCAGACTTTGTTTCCTTGAGTGCTACTAGGTTTGGCTCCATTGTCTTTTTGCACTGAATGGTACTAGGAAGAAATCTATAGCATCTTGATTATCCTTCTAGGTAGAGGGACTTCATTTTTTTTTTTTTTTAACTTTGTTGCCCCAAAGATTTTTTTTGTCTTTAATGTTTAAATATATTAATAAATTTATTCATTATTAATCTTGTCTTATTCTTACTATTCTATTTTAATTTTCCCTGGTACATCTCTGCCACATAAATATGTAGTTTTAAATGTTCTTTTTTTGAGAAAAGTTTTGTTTGAATTGTATCTTAAAGTATATGTTTAGATCCATTGTCTTGGTTTTCTTTTTAGGCACTCCAAATAAGTATTTGATGGATTTTCTTGTAATCTATGCCTATCACTTTCTCCCTAATACGTTTAATTTCTTTGTTTCTGTTTCCTTTTAGTTTGAGTGATAGCTGTCATATGTCTCTTCTTTATGTACTGTATTGTGCTTTTCACACAGTTTATTCTCCATAGTACTGCAACTAATTTAGCCTTTACTTTTCCTGAAAGCCTCTTTTTTATTTCCTTCCTGAATTCTGTCAGTTCTGGTTTAACTTCTTACTCTACTGTCTAGCCATCACCTTTTGTTGTCTGGTCATCTCTTCGTTGTTTTCATTTTTTATCTTTTATTTATTTATTTTCTGTGTTTGCTTCTTTTTACCTAATGCCCATTTGTGTTTATTTCTGATTGCTGCTCATATTTTTGGAAAGAACCAACGAAAATTTCTAGGCATGTGATTTGGAGTATGATGGAAAGTAAATGGAAACAGTGTGCAATCTTCCGAAGGTTTATCATCTCCAGAAACCTTTCATCCATTTGGTTATTTCCTTTGCTTGGTCACACTTCTCTTTTAAGTTTTTGGCATTCAAAACTTGGGTTCATCTAGTTCTCTATTCTTCACACGCTACTGCAACATTTCCTAGGTGTGAGGAAGTAAAGCCTAGAATATAGAGTTTTCTTCTGCAGAACCACCTCTTCCACCATTGAAGTTACATAATTGACTTCCTAGGAACACTCCTGGTTTCTCCTGTTTCTGTTCTTATGATAAATAGTTGCTGTAATCAGTTTCTTCAATATGCTTTTTAGGAGCATGACATTGTCACAAATCCAAGTATACTCACTGTATACATATTTACTCATGACATGCTCAAAAATATATGTGGGTAGGTCTTCTGCCCGTACCTTATTAACAATGAGAGGGCTAGTTATTTTATTTGAATAGTTAGTAATTTGTAGAATTGGATTGTGGAGTCAGACAGGCTGGTTGTGACATCTTTACTTCTCTACACGAGTCTACCCTTGGTCTACCTTGTCTCAGGCAAGCCTCACAGATTTTTATGTTTTGAGTGAAATCAAATCTGTAAAATAAGGGTTGGGTAATAAAAATTACTCAGAACTAACTGCATGCTTAGCCAGGTTTTAGCAAAAGAAAAGACAGATTTAGAGGTAATAAATCCCTTGAAGTAGCGGCCAGATGGGGAAATATACAGAGAGAAAGCCCCAGAGGGAATTCTGTTCCCTGATGCTAATAGCAATGAAGATATTATTACACATTTCTCTGATTGTTTTTCTCTGCAAGCTGGGATAAAAATGGACAAGACTCTGAGAATTAGAGTAAATTAAAATGATCATTTGAATATTCAGGGCTTATTGATATCAAAGGGTATCATTCAAAATTGGTCAAATATTCCTAAGCCCTCAGGTACCCTCAAACACTCTAAAGGGCTTCATAAAAGAGCACAAGAAAAGAATCCTATTTGACAGCTGAAACTTACCAGAATGCAGTCTGAGATAGCCCTTCAAACATTCCCATATTCAACCACACCTTCAGGAAAGAGAAAAATAAATAGAACATAAAATGTGGAGTCCAAAAAAGAAAAGAAACGTGATAAAAACAAGTTTCCTTTGCTGTCAAAAGGAGCAAAATAGTTTCCTCCACATTACATAGGAAACTGATTAAAGGTCATTGAGTTACTCATATCAGATGCAAGTAAATTAAAGAAATCACAAGACACCTACACAAAGATATCATAAGCAAGTCAAAAGAGAAGGACATAGTAAAAGAATGTTTAAGACCCATTTTGAAATGAGATGTGGAAAAAAATGTCCACAAACGTTTCAAGCTATAGGAAAATTTAGAATTTTTCATAAATTCAATATAATGGAGCCAAATTGATATAACAAAAAAATGAGATAAAATGGGAGACTTAAGATGGAGTGAAACAGATTGAAGATAAATATATCATAGCTGTGAAAAACAAAGAATAGAATAGATATAGCTGTTGCCAACTGTTTTTTACATGGGCAAAAGCTACAAATGATTAAAATGACTGCAGAAGAAAAAAGCAAATTTATTAAAGAAGTAGTGAGATGATAGTGAGATGATAATGGCTACTGAAAATAGAACTTATTTCAGGAGGACTGATGCATTTAAAGTAGAATATACAACAAATATTAAAGAAAATACATTCAAATTACCATTGAATAAATAGGTTCCAGAAATGAAGTAAATGCTGATAAATGTTTAAATCATATTTTAGGAAAAATAAATATTTAGTCATCTATATGTTCACTGAATAATAATTATGGAGCTTCTTCTCCATGACACTGGAATAAAATGCAGAAGACATACATGGATTCTGGTCTAATGGAGTTTACCTTCCAATATGGTACCCTGCTGAAAACCAAGCATTAAGAAGTAACTCAAATAACTATAAACTTTGGTAAATGTGAGTAAGAAAACATAAGCTGCTGGGATAATAAACAGAGTTATTGCAGAGTGACTTTAGAAAGAGTAGAAAGTAAAACTATTAAAAATATAAGAATGATCCATCTATGGGAAGAGAAAAGTTTCTAGGGAAGAAACAAAAGGTACAAAGTTCCTTAAGCAGAAAGGAGTTGGCATTTTTTTTTTTTTTTGCATTCCAACCTATGAATAAATTATGATTACTTTATTTTTTATTTCTGTATAAATGTACAGCAAGATTGAATCTACCTTTTACAGACGGTTCTGTTGAAGTCTCCTTAACCTATAAGAAGAAATAGTACTTCAAAGTGGTTGTGCCTACTTATATTCCCATCTGCAACATCCAGGAGTTCTCTTTTCCTCATAATCAGATGAGTGTCTCACTGATGTTGTAGTTTGTATTTTCCACCCTCGAAGTGTCAAATCCATTAACATAATTCTTTCTGAGTTCAGACTCTAATGACAAACCGTATTTTTAAGCAAACTAGAATAGTAATCTGCAGGTGCATACTCAAGACCTTTAGTAAAAGGACTGACTTCTTTTATATCAATTCTAAATGCCCAAAGTATATAAGATAAAACCCCTATGTCCAGGAGTTAAGTTTCAATTCTCCAGAATTCTGCAGTTCTTTTTATTAAGACAACATAAACATCGTTATTAGAAGGTTTTGGCTTTCATCATATGCTAAGATAAAAGGATTCTGGCAAGTTTTTGCCAACAGTTGACCAATTGTGGGGAATCTTTCAATGATTGTATTAGAATCCATCTCTTTCAAGGCTTCACACATCTCCCTCAGGAACTGCTGGAACCAAGGCAAGTAAATGCAGGTATCTTTCCAAGTTTCCTGTTCCCATACAGAAAACTTCCTTACCAAAACAGATAATCAGAAGCAAGGCCTACTGAATCTTGGGCCATGTCAGAAAAAGGGAAAAAGGCCACCTTCACAGTGGCCTGCTGGGCACTGAAGGAAACACTGAGCACACATTGAACAATTCTGAAGGCTGGAAAGTCCAAGATCAAGGCAGCAGCGTCTTCAGTGTCTGATGAGGTCCCACTTCCTGGTTCGTAGACAGTCATCTTTTTACTGTGTCCTCACAGACTGGAAAAATAAAGGATTAACTTTTTCAAAAGGTAAGCAGATTAGTGTGGAATAGGAGAAAGTTCGGTGAAAAAAGATTGGAATTATTGAATAGGATTCTTTTCTACTTGAAATTGAAAATCGTTAAATGTTTTAAGTAGCAACCGACACGATTCCTTTTATTTAAGGAAATCACATGTTTATATTATGTGTTCATTGAATCAGAAGTGTCTAGCGTAGAAGTGGGTAGAATAGTTAGGTAACATTGGCATGATTCATATGATAATGACACTTCACTTTGATGATGTTAGAATTTGTTAACAGAAGTTAACATTTCTGTTTTATTTTGGACACAAAATAGTCAAGTATGTTGAACGATTTGAAGTGAATAATGAGAAAAAAGGAGGATCTGAACAGCACATTTAAGTTTCTGGCCTGAGCATCCAGTGTCTGCACTGAGGAAATTTCATTTGACTCAGATGAGGGAAATTGGAGTGGAGTAGAGGGCAGTTTTGTTTTTTTTTTATTTTTTAGGTGGCAGTTTTGAGGTGAGGAGACTCAAGAGTTAATTTTGGAACATTTAAGGGGAGATTGAAAAGGCAGTTCACTGTAGATAATTAAGAGCTATTATAAAGGCAGCTCAATATACCAGTCTCTGTTTGGACGATAGTTTGGGGATAAAGATATAATTGTGCGAACCACTGACATAAAAATGACACTAAAATCCAAGGTTTAGTCTAAGAATAACAAGGAAAAGAATATCAAGAGACAAGGAAAAGGATTCGATTTAAATGGAAGAAATAGCAAGAGTGAAGCATAAAAACCAAGAAATTACATGATGGGAAAACTTTGAGGAAGTACCAAAATGAAAGCCAAGAGAACACAATGCCTAAAACAATAGAAAATGGTCAGGTGACTAATCACTGAGAAGTATACTCAGATAAGGAAACTTTAAGAAATATTATAGTAGGATAACCACAAGAGTAGACATTAAACAAATATTATGATATTGTGGGTAGAGGCACATGGTGGGAAATGTAAATGACTGAATTTCATCTTTTAAAGGGCATTAACAGAAAAGACTGCAAATGATCAATCTAGATTTGAGAGCTTAGTTACAGAAAGTTATGACATTTACTCCTAACACATCTAAATATAACAATGTATGTAAGAAAAATTGGAAGTGAAGGAGACTTCAGGAAGTATAAGATGGGCCGAAGGAAATACAATATCTCTAGTTATTTCATCTTCTTTCCCAGTAAAATTCCAGAGGCAAAGTAACTTATACTAACACACAGTTCTCTAGAATCAGCCACCTTGGTTCAAAACCCAGCTCTACTACTTATTGGGAATGCAAATTTGACAAAGTTACTAAATTTCTACATATCTCACTTTCTTCATCTATAAAATAAGAGTAATAGCAATGCCTGCTTCACATGGTTTAATTAATCTATGCAAAGCACATAGAAAAAGTCCCATTATATGATGAATGTTTGCTATTCTTACACTGTCTAAAGTTGATAAATCAACTTAATTTTGCATATAAAACATAGAAAGCAACAAAATTACAACTATTTTGACTATTAACTTTCCAATCTAGGAGAAATGCCTCACACACATGCATACACACATACATGCACACACACACATACACAGCAAAGAGATTATCAGTATGACACGAGAGAAAATAATGGAAGTATTAAGAATAAATTATTGAGGACACAGCGGGGAAGGGGAGGCTGGGTCGAAGTGGGAGAGTAGCATTGACATATATACACTACCAAATGTAAAATAGATAGCTAGTAGGAAGCAGCTGCATCCAACAGGGAGATCAGCTCTGTGCTTTGTGACCACCTAGAGGGGTGGGATAGGGAGGATGGGAAGGAGAAGCAAGAGGGAGGGGATATGGAGATATATGTATACATATAGCTGATTCACTTTGTTATACAGCAGAAACTAACACAACATTGTAAAGCAGTTGTACTCCAATAAAGATGTATTAAAAAAAGGATAAATTAAAATAAAATGAAATGAAATTACAGAAAAAAACTTCAGATATCAGTTATATAAATAAAAGGAAATAGGAATCTGTCTTTGTCTTATCCAAAAGGCACATCTAAAGTAATGAGTGAACTGTAAAAACCCTGACAAAGAGGATCATTTTATAATATAAATTCAGAGTCTAAATAAGTCAGCAAAAGTCATAAAAAATTTAGTGATAAATATAATATTAAAATACCTAAGGCATAAAATAATTGTAGTAGTGGCTTTTCAATTTGTTGGAGATTTCTTTATTGCCTAAAGAGAAACTCTAAAGTTTTATTTTCTCAAAATAAAGAAATCAATACATATCTTATAGGCATACCTTATGAGTTGTTTCTATATTATCCTAATTCCTACCTTCTACTTTGGTATACAGAAGTAAATTTGTGAGCAGAGGAAATTTTAATAAATATCAACATTTTTAAAGAATAAACTTATAATAAAAAGTCAATCAATGAGCTAAAAATAAAGTATTAAAATATCAAAATAAAAGTAGAGGAAGTAGAATGTAGGAATTAAGATATACATAGAAATAAACAAAACAAACAAAACAAAACAAAATTGATGCTTTCAAGAGTTGGTTTGATATACAACAGTGAGAATGACAGTTAAGTTTCCAGCAGAAATGATGGAAGCCAGAAGAAAATAAAATGACATATATAATCTGTGAAATACATTAATCACCAAAATAAAATTCAATATGTAAGAAATATACACATATTTCAAATATGAAAAAAATAAGGATGATAAATAAAAACTGAGACTATCTCACCAGGAATCTTGTACTAAAAGAAAATAGTAAAGGAAGTGCCTCAGTGGGAGGAAGATAACCCAATAAGGAAATCATGGAAACGAAGGAAAGAAAGAACAGTAATGAAAGGGTAAAGATGAGGGTGATATAAATAAATATTGACTATAAATGCAATTAAATTGACATCTTGAGTTTTAAAATATATTTTGAATTAAAATATAAAAAATTATAATTCAAAATTTCTGGAAAAATTACTGAAATGGTAAAAGGAAATGTTTATGTTTGAAAATATTAAATTCAAAAATAAATATACTCTCAAGATTAACCACAAACATAACCATAAAAATGATTAACTAAGTACTTAATGGAAGGAAAACTGGAATAAAAGAAAAAGAAGGAAAACAAAAAGTATTAAAAAGAAAGATGAAATAGGGAAAAACATTAGATGGCAGATATAATTCCAATTATGTCAATCATTGTATTAAATGTAAATGAATGAAACACATTAATTAAGGGATAAGAATTTACATATGAATTTTTAAAAAATCATTCTGCTTCCAAGATATACACCTTAAACAAGAAGACATCAAAAGTTTGAAACTAAAATTTTGAAAAAAAAATAAATGTAACATTAACCAAAAAAAGCCAATGTGTTTATGCTAATAACAGTCAAAGTAAAAGAAGCAACTTACTGGAGACACATTTCATTATTAAAAGAGATCTGTCCAACAGGAAGATATTACAATGCTAACTTATTACAGATATACTATATGGCTTCAAATATATATAAAAACAAAAATGGACAAGACTAAAATAAAAAATTAAACTCACAATCATAGGGGAGCCTTTAACACTATTTTTGTGAAAGCTGAAAAAAATAAGCCACAAAGAGAAAAAAATACATATAAAATAATTGAAAAATACAAATAAAAACTTGACTCAATTGATATATATATATAGAGAGAGAGAGAGAGAGAGCGAGCATTGCACCTAATAAAATGATGGCAAAATGCACTTTATGTGCCATAGAACATTTGTCACAATTGACTTTCAAATAAGAGCTGATTAATTTCATTAGAAATTAAGTATATTAACTTTTAAATAATTCATATTTCAAAAAGACAACATAACAGAATTTTAAAAATATTTTTGTCTGAATTTTAGATGATATAGCATATCACATTCTATGCAAAGCAACTAGAGAAGTGCTTAGGGGGAATGAATATCATTAAATAACTATTTTAGATAAGGAGAAAGTAAAAGAATCAGTAATCTAATACTTTATCTAAAAGAATTCTAGAAAACGAACAGTAAATCTCATTCAAGATATGGAAGAAAGTAAATAATAATAATAAATACAAAATGAATATACAATAGAGTAAAATGAGAAAGCCAAAAATTGTGAAAGTAATAAAAATGATTAAATATTCAGCAAGATTGTTCAAGACAATAAGGAAATAAGGAAATAAATCAAGTTATCAATATTCGGAATTAAAAAGGAGACATAACTACAGATCCTCAATACAATTCAAAGATTACAAAAGTTATGAAATATCAAGCAGTAGTAAATTTGACAATTAATATGAACAGACCAATTTCTTTATTCATAAAACTTACAATTTTGTCACAAAAAGATCTAGACTATCTAAATAATCCTTTATCTATTAAAGTAACTGAATCTGTTATTTAAAAATTACACCAATGAAAATTGGAAGTCCAGATGGATTCATGGGTGATTTTTTTCATATATTTAAGAAAGATATAAAACCACTCTCACACAAATTCTTCTAGAGAGTAGAATAATAGGAAGTTCTACTCATTTTATGAGACCAGCATACACTTGGTACCAAAACCTGATGAGAATGTTATAAGAATGAAATATGACAACAATCTCTCATAAACAAAGCTGCAAAAATCCTAAACAAATATTAGCAAATTGAATTCAGCAATGTATTTTTAAAATGTGGTTTATTCTAGGAATGAAAGAGTGATTTAATTCACTGCATTAGCAAAAAGAGTTGGAAAATCATATCATATTGATAGTTGCAGAAAATATTTCATAACTTCCATATCATTTCATGATAAAACTGTTAGCGAATTAGGGATGGAAGGCAACTTCTTTACACTGATAAAGTGTATCTAATGAAGTCCTTCATCAAGCATCATGCAAAATGGAGAATTGCTGAAAGTTTCCATCCTGAAAACATGAATGACTCAACAGTACCCACTATCACATAGTAATATGCAACATAGTAATGGAAGTGCAAATCAGCAAGGAAAGAAGAGGTTAAATTTTTTTAAAAGGATAAAAAAAGAAAAGGATGAAATAACACTCACTATTCACACTATATGATCATGTACATGCATATATATTTATCAAAAAGATATATGCTGGAATGTCCGTAAATTCTTTATTCATAATAGCTCAACAAACCAAGTGGCTATATCCACATATTGGAATACTAAACAAGGAACATTTTTAAAAACTACACTTGTTCAAAAAAAACGTTTAAGAAATTTATAATGTTTGGCAAAAGAAGCCAGACACCATAAGCAACATGTCTCATTTACAGAAAAGTGAAAAACAAGACTCCGCTCTTTGCCAATAACGTTAGGATAGTGATTCCTTGCCATGGGATTTGTCTGGAAAATCCATCACTTTTGATTCCTGCACCTTTCTGTATGTAGGTTGTAATTTAATAAACAGTTTACTTGAAGTTTTATAATGAAATATTCCCATTGACTTTGAAGCAATTAAAAAATGGCATCTCTTATCCACATCATATTATAATTTTCTGGAAATAGCAGTCATGCAATTAGAGAATCAATAACGTGAAATATTAGAAGGGAGAAGACAACAGGATCATGATTTGTAATTGATGTTATTTTATCCTTAGAAACAGAAAGTTCATTGGAAAAACCACTGAGAGTAATAAAAATCATGCAGTAATCAGGCTGAGGACAAAATTAGTAAATAATAAAGAACTTTTCTGCATAAAAATTACAAATTTTAAAAAGTGTAATGAAAGAAGAGACCCCATTTAAAATAGCAGCATAAAAGCTATAGTACTTAAGGATAAATCTAACAATAATTGTGCAGAGTATTTTTTAAAATAAAATAAAACTCCATATGCTTACACACCCTATTACTGATCATCATGGGAATCTGTGTTGCCCAGAGATAACAGTCAGACAATCTTTCCCTATGTGAACTGCTCACAGCAAAAGTTGGAGTTTATGTTATCGACTTTCTGTCCTTCAAGATGTTTCTCAGCCTCCGTCTCCTGACACTACGAACTGATTTGTAGTGTCACAGATTACCAATGAATTCTTAAGTCATACTTACTGAAACATAATTAAGAATGCTAACTTGCTATAAGAAATGGCATTCCAAAGCCAATTATGAATGATTTTTGATACGCTTCTTACCACCCTGTTCCCATTCATGAGCAGAGGTAATTAAGAGTTAGCTGCAAATACAAAACATACATTAACAGCCTTTTGTCCTTGCTCTCTTTCCTTATGGAGTCTAATATTCAACTCTGGCACCTTTTCACATTATTGTGTCTTTGTGTTTGTTAATTAAACTTTCTGGTAGTCACTTGTCATTCCGCAGGCATAAAGGGAAAGTGAACCAGATATAGCCCGAGAGGGAAGTAATTGAGGCACCAGGCTCTAGAATATCTGCTTGCTTCAAGAAAGTGTTAGTGGCATGCAGTGAACTCTCCACTCCAGAAAGGCATAGCATGGAAGAAAACATCTAGTGTACTAATTATTGGTTTTCAAGTGAATGTGTGTTCAAACTTACCTTTTATTCATGAATGCTTCTCCCTAAGGTACCTAAATGAAATGGCACCTAAGTCATCATATAAATGTAATATGACAGTAATATATAAGTAATTATAGTCACTTATAGATGACAAAGGATCTAAATGGCACAGCTTTTGAAAACTTTCACTTGTAATAAAAAATAAACTCTTAATTATAAAGAAAAATTGAAGACTTTTGAATATTTCCTTATAGTAAATGTTAAACATTTCAGTCAACTGTCACAATTGTTATAGCATTGATTTCAAGCAATGGCACCAACTTTCATGCTTAATTTTTGAAATTAAAATATCTGTTCTGTTCTACTCTGCTAATACACTGGATGGAAGAACGCAGGTAAATTGGCTAGCACATTGCCTGATAGTTAAAGTTTTCCATAAAAGTTTGTTTTGGACATTATTTTCGGTATTAGTATTTTTCTTTTGTCAGACATAGTCATATACTTTATAATTTAACTTACATATAATATAGTAACAGTGTTCCAATGTAAACCAAAGACAGCTGCCAAGAGATAGGAGAATAAGGCGAGAATGGGCAGGAGGAAATATGTTTATGGGAAAACAGATTCTATGCTTTTAAAAATAGACTTTAAACACATTTTACTGAAAATGTGATTTATAGATTAAATATTAACAACTGTGGAGTATAAAGACAATCATCATAGTGAGTTCATTTCTGTTTCATGGGTTTTTAAATGTGCACATATAGTCAGATTAAGTATTTTTGGTGACCACATGTATTTAAGTATTGTTGAAGAGCACAATCTCCAGTGGAAGACAAGTGAAAATTTAAATATTTTGCTATGACTTTCTATGGCTTGTAAGAATGAGTTTGCTCTTCCGACTTTCTTGAAATTCTTCACAATTTATATCTTTTAAATTCTTCATTTTCTCATAGGGAATCTTGACCATGATTCTCATGGGAATGTGAGAATAAGATTTATTTATATATAATTTCTACTAATATACTTACATTTTCACAATCTGTGTTTCCAAATCCACTCTATATATTGCTACTAGAATAATAGAGTGCTCTCTGAGAAAGAGAAGGCTGGGGTGGGGGAGAAAATAGCAGCTTTGACCTACCACTTTCAGAGGAAAGTCAAAGGCCTTAGAATAATATTTGTGATTTTCAGAATTTCCAACTGGACCTCCTTTTGTAGCCTTTGGCACTACAAAATCAAAGTCACCTTTTGCTCAGTTGAATTACACTACTCACACTAATTGCACTAATTACAATTCTTTTCTCAAAAATAGTGGAACAGAGACATGATTAATTTTTTTAAAAAAGGATATGAGAGCAGAGGCAAAAAAACCCCAAAAAACAAAAAAGTCCCATAGTAACTTTATGTTAAAATGCAGTAGTTCTTATTTTTATAAAACAAAAACAGATTAGTCCTTTTCGATTTATAATTTTGTGACCTATATGGAGTTCTCAGGTACTGTTTAGTATAGACAAATGTATGGACTGGTTGCACACTCTTTGAAAGTCATAGTCTTGTTATGGTTTCCAGAATTGTCAGATCAAGCACAGAATATTCCATTGGAAGACAGCTGTGTTCACCGCTATACCTCCAATGCTGTACTAGGAATATTCCATTGAAAATTAATTTTAAATTAGGTTATTTCTTTCTACACTATTCCTATTTCTTTTTTAAACTTATTATGTACACAATTCTTGTTTTTTTAATGTTGATGTATTTTACATTACAAATTGAATTTGGCAAACTTATATGTGAGTTCTAGTGGGAATCCTAATGAAATCTAATGGGAAAATTTTGTATGTGTGGTATAAGAGGAAGAGCACTAGAATACAAGCAAGAATGCTCAATTTTTAAAATTCTGTCTCTACCATTGACTGACTATTTAGCTTTGAAGAAATCGTATAACATTTCTTGGCCACAGTTTCCCCAATATTGTTAAATCAGGAGTTAAATTTAAATCTGAGTTTCCAAATGTATTTCCATGAAGCCACCAAGGCACTGGCTTGAGTGTACGTAAGCATCATCTGGAAAGCATGTTATAAATGTGGATTCCTGGAACTCTTCTTCCCATTCCCAACATTCTGACTGAATAGTTCTAAAAATATACACAGTTGTATGAATTTTAAATAGGAAATCTTGGGCATTCACCGGTAGGTTGACCATCCATGATACTGAGAAATACATTCTAAAGTTTTGACTGGATGCCTCAAAAGTCATGTTAAGTGAAGAGGTTCCAGAGTACTCAGCATCCTGTTTGTCTGTCTTATACACTAGGTTCCCTTACGTTTTTTCCTAACTACGTGAATTGATCATTGAACCCAATGTTTCATACCATTCTCAGACGAAAAGAAGAAACAAAGTCAATTCAGTTATTCAAGGAATTATTTAGTGTAAATCATTAATTCCCTTTTATTGTTTGGATTCCTAATCCAGAATGTTTTAAAAAGAATACTGATTTATTATGAATCTGTCAGTTTGAAGGTTAATCGTATAAAGGATCTTTATCTATGCTGTGACCCACAAGTAAAACAAGAAAAAAGACAAATGAGGATATATAACATGGAAGAGCACGTTTTACATAATACACTTCTCGGAACATAGCAAGTATAATAATTTGTTTTCTTGAGGAAGATACAAATAAGACGAAGTATTCTTCATTCGATCTAAGCATACATCAGTCACAGTGTTTACATTTAACTAAACACATGGAACATGATTTCTCTCACTAATTTATTGGATGTGGGGAAGTAGAAATAACAACTGGGTATGCAAATTGAACAAATGTGTACCTCAAAGAGAAAAGCCACTGCAAAAATTAAATCAGGAATCCAATAGCATTAGTTACTCTTGAGTAAATTGACTATAAAATTAAATTAGTTCAGACTATTAAAATTTATTTTCTAGAACTATACATAGAGAAAATGTAGATAAGTATCTCTAGTCAATTGTATGAGCATCCTATTGAGTGAAAATAAGTTTTCCAGTTTTCTTGCAATGTAACTGACATATAATATTGTATTAGCTCAGGAGTACAACATAATAATTTAAGTTATGTATATGTTGTGAAATTATTACCCCAATAAATTTAGTTAACATCCATCACTTCACATAGTTGCCATCTTTTTTTTCTTGTGAAAAAGTGTAGAACTTTTAAGATCTAAACAAAGCACGAGTATTTTACCTTCTACTTCATCTCTCCTACTCATCCCCTTCTCATGTGAAGAAGGGTAGCTAACTAGTGTTAAAAGATAAACTGAGGCATACTCAACATTTTAAGAGCTCATTTATTCATCAAACGGGGCAGCGCCAAACCAGAAGTTGTTCGGACCATTCTGCTGGGGAATGGAATCAGAGGAAAGACATAGAGAAAGAGCAGAAGCAAAGAAAAGAGATTATCGACTGGCTATAGCTTAAAGCTTGGTTGGCTGTTTGTGACTGGCTGTCCTTAGCATTCTGATTTCGTAGCTTTGAGGCATTCACAGGTTTAGATGATAGTTGGCTTACATGGGCCACCACAGCATTAGAGTCACCTCGGTCTAATGGTCTCCTTGTTTAATTAATTTAACAATCTTTACTCTTAAATATTCCAGTTAAAAGACTAGTGATCTCTAAATCACGGCAGTATTATATCTTATTTAATATTAATTTTGAGGGTTCTCAGTTTTTCTGTCAATTGTGCTCAAATATTTAAACCTATTTGCCACATGAGAGGACTAATGTATTTTTTCACAGTATAATTATCAGCTATTATGCTTATGTTATTATGTTTCAAATTTTCTTACAGCTATGTAAAATATACTTAAATGAGTAATCAATGGCAATTTTGAACATAAGCCATCAATACTTATGATTAATGCTTTCTAAGAACAACATTTCACAGCATAGGTCTTAAATTATTCTCTTCAGGCTAAGGATACAATATTCTGGTTGCTTGTGGTTGATTTTTGAAGAAATTCTCCCTTCTTCCATTTTACAGACCAGACATAAAAGGGACATGTTATATGATTTCATATTTTAGAAGAATTAAAACTAAGTCTATAGTAATCTCATTAATTATCAGTAGCCTGATTAAAAACTAAATATGATGTGATTTTGAAATTCTTAATTTGCTCTTGTTGGGGAGGAAGAAAGCTTCCCTCTGCCCTTCTATGTCCTTCTGGTTGGTCAAAGAATTAAATTGACATGGGGCAGATTAATAGGAGAAAATCAAATTTAATTTTGTATGCAAAGGAATGAGGATCAGAGACCACCCACATATGTGAGAGGTTCAAAGAGAGAAAGGTAAAATGAAAAGTATATGCCATTCTGAGCTAAGAAGTGGGACAGGGGACCTGGAGCTTCAAAGAACTAGAAGACCATTCACAGGATGATCAGAGAGCAGATGTTTGGTAATTAGATATTTTCCCTGCCTTACAGATGGGGCTGCTTAGATAAAATCTATCTCTGGTAACCATAATGACTCTTTTTCTGGGAAAAATTCCCAATTTAAATTCTTCTAGGTAGTTAAGGGAGGGGGGATAGTTTGTCTTGAACCTGCAGCATCTGGATTGACTTTAGCTCAAAATAATCCTCCAGCAAAAGTGACACATTTTGGGGAGGCTTGTTCTGAAGGCCTACATTCTAATATAATACTCAATTTTCTCATTTTATACAATCTTGTAAATTTGTTCCTCTAGACACTTATTGATTAATTTCTGTCTGATTCAGGATGATTCGGATGTGCTTTTAAGTACTTTATGCCATGTAGAGCATTAATTAGTAATTGTTAGTTTGAAATGATGGCATGGCCATTACTAGTGTCAGAAAAGGGGAGTCAGTCATACTCCTGGCTTTGCAGTCAAGTGAAAAATTGATAATATGGATAGATTACCAAAGTGTAATAAAAAGCATGGGCATCAGGATTGTGGGTGATACAAATATAGTCAATGGAGATGATAATAACTTTTTCCAGCCTTAAATATTTGAACTAAGATCTTTGTATATCTCACTATAAAATACTCCAGATTTCATTGTTTTTGGAGTGCTTTCTTTATAAAATGAAGGGGAGCTGAATATGCCACCCCCAAATACGCCTCCTTGGTGTAAGGATTATTTGGGGCTGTTTATTTTTGAGAGGCCACAAACAGAAGACTCTCTGAAAATAAAGTAGAAGTAGCCTTACATTTATAAGAAAATCTCCATTTGTAAGTGTCTTTCTGTAACAAGAAGAGAAGGATGACTAACTCTAGAAATTCCTAGTTTTCCTCCCTCACAAAAGCAATAATGAAGGATTAGATGTTTTAATTTCCAAAGCATCTGTGACAGTGTAAGTAAACTTCAGTCAGCTATCTTTAATATCGGCAGTGTCAGGGAGGAAGAAATTTTCCTCTACCCTTCTAGGTTCTTCTGGCTGGATTAAGAATTAAATTGACATGAGACAGATTAATAGGTAAAAATCAAACAACAATTTAATAACCTGTATACATGGGAGAGACTCAGGAATGGGTGGTAACAGGAACTTCCCGATTCTTCTGTTTCTTAAAAATAATCAGCCAAAATTAATCTTCATGCCAAAGAGACACATTTTTGGGGTGGCAAATTTTGCTCCCCTACATTAATCTATTACCTAAACACGTTACCTTGAAGGAGACTTTTATTTTTAGCATATTCAAAGTTATACATTTTCTATTTGAGATTTACAAAACAAATATGTGTATTTCTATTTTGAAATAATTGCCTAGTAACACAGCTTTCACAGTTTTAATCTTCCATTTAGTAAGAGTTTGTGTGGAAGAGACTGTCCCAAGTTAAGGAAAATAGTTTACATCTGGTGACAAAAATATGACTTGTGAAACTTTTTGAATAAAATATTCATATTCCACAAATATACATTGTATTTGTGCAGATGCATACTATAGTAAGGAAATATTCTAACCATAACTATTTAATTAAAATAAAGAAAATACAAGAGAAACCAGATAATTATTTTAATTTACATGGATACTTTATACCTTAAACTTATACAGTGCTGTGTGACAATTATCTCAATAAAATGAGAAGATTAATTAATTAATGAGTTCTAGCCTGGAAAAATAAAAATAAAAATAAAAATAAATAAAATTACGTGGATGCTTATTTCTTGTCTGTAAAATTTAAATGTACCCTATTCATGTATTTTATTAATATTTTCTCAAATGTTTCAAAGACAATCATGTTATTTTATCATTTTGTTCAAAATGCATTTTTTACTCCCACATCATCCTTTTCCCAGGCATTTAAAATCCAGACTTATTTGTAAATCCCTCCTGATAATTCATTGTCTTTAAACCCTTGCTTTCTATTGCTCAAACTTTAAGGCAAAACAAAACTTCATGAAACTAAATTTCTTTCATTATTCCTTTGAACAAAGTATTTTCTTTTCTATTTTAGATGTTTATATCTGCTGGATTGTACATCGTATTTTGGATTTAAATAAAAGATTAAAGCAAATTCCATGGAAAATACCTTTATGCCAAAGTAATATCCCTTGTGGGCCCCATAAAGAATAAATTAGAAATTTTAAAGAACTTCCTGGAGAAAAAAATCAATACATTCAATTTTGAATTAAATATGAAGCTTTCAAGAACTCATCGTCTTCTCACTTTTAATTCTTCTCATTTCCAGTTGAGTAGGGGATTCACCCTCCCTTTGCCCTCGTCTCCTTATCAGGTCATATACTGAAGCTTGAGGGCAGAAGTTAGTTTTGTGATACCTTTACTCGAATCCCTCATTAACTCTAGCTGCTCACAGGGACCTTGCAAGCCCCCTTCAAATCTCTCTAAACAACTGATCTCAGTGATTTCCTACATGGCTGTAAGCTCTACAGATTTATAACACTGTGCTCATTCATATGCTCTATTTCCTTTTAGGAGTTTTAAATTTCCTATAAGTTGTTAGCATTATGTGTCCCTTTGCTCTTGTGTTATGGAGCCAGATGAAGAGATGTGATCAGTGCTACTTTAATAACCTATTCATTATTTATCATGCTGCTGAAATGGAGCATTTGCTATCTCAATTCAAGTTCTGGTTTACTTAGTTACATCTAAATTGAAGAACTCTTTGAGTTGCTTTTGCCACTACCCATTAGGATAGCTTATTCCTATTTTCATAGGCAGAAACTCTGATAGTGATGCTGAAAACTCGGCCTCTGTGCATCAGTGCCAAATCGAATCTCAGAGACAGAGTTTTGGGTGAGGTAGAAAAGAAGAGCTTTATTGCTTTCCCAGGCAAAGGGGAACACAGTGGGTTCATGCCCCTCAAAAACTTTGTGTCCCCACCCAGGAGGGTCTGGTGAGGAGTTTTATAGCAATAGTTCAAGGGTGGGTTTGCTGACAAGATTAGGGTGTGTGCAGGGCCTTCACTCCTTTAATCTGGTCTCAAGTAATCTCTTGATGTGCTTCTCTGGTTCCTTTAACCTGGCTTCTGGTGGTCTTCTCTGGAATGAAGAATGCCGATGTCTTCCATTTGTTGGGTTTTAGATCTGTAAGAACTCAAAGATGTTGTTATATGTATCCCTTGAGGTGGAACCAAGACCCTGCCCCAAGGCTGCACTATTGTGTCTTGGCTGTTCCTCTCCTGTCTCTGCATCCCCTCCCTTCCCTGACTAGCAGCTGTTCAAATCTGCCCTTTGGAGCTCAGGGAAGGTCATGGAGTCTAGAGTCTATTCCCTACAAACAAGGAGTGGGGGACACAAAGAGGCTTCCTTACCCAGGAGGCCCACAGGATTCTGCTTGGTTTCAATACTGTGATAAAACAAAATGCTAAAGGTTAATACTGATCTGTTTTTTTATGTTACTTAGTCCTGAAATAATGTTAAAGTTATAGCTGCTGATTAAGTAATTTTGGTTCCCATAGGGACATTTTGATATTCCTGGTATCTATGTCACAGGAAATATAAATATACTCATATAATTTTCTTAGTATATTTCTTCTCTGGGATTTAATGGCTCCTTTTTTTTTTTTTTTTACTTTACTAATTGCATAAGTTGTTTTGATCTGTCTTCAGTTTGGCAGATAACTTGTGATGAACCAAATAAACTCTTCATGAGATTGTATATTGTAGAGGAAGCTTCTGTAGGAGAGCAAAACTTGCCATCCCAAAATATTTCTTTGACAGGTGTATTGTTTCAACCTGAAAAAGATCAAGGTCCAAAAGACCCAGGAAGAAACTTCGACTTTCCTCCTAACTGCATAAAAGAATTTAGATAACGGGCCTGCTCCCAGAATAGAGCTATTACTAGAGATCTCTGCAAAGACTATGGGCTAGGTGTGGTTGGGGAAACTCAGCAGGGCCTAGAGATCAGACTCTGTGTCCCACTGTCTCTGCAGGGCCCAGGAAACATTTGTTTACCAAACATTTGCTTTTCCATCTCCATGTGAATTGCCCTCTTCCCTTTTGAAGTACCAAACAACTTCCCCCAACATCCTCTTTTGTCTTTAAGATGGTATTTAAGGTGAGAGTTTTGGCCATTTCAGTGAGTTACTCAGTATTTCTGGGTCTCCCCTATGCACACATGTTATTAAATTTTTGTTTTATTTTCTCCTTTTAACATATCTTCTGTCAATTTAATTCTTAGACCAGCCAGAAGAAACTAGGGGGATAGAGGAAAATTTCTTCCTCCACAAAATTAACAACTAATTACTGATAATCTTTGGTTTTACTTTTGAATTTAGAAACGTATCCAATTCAAAATAAAAGATGAGCAATATTTTATGATAAATTATATATTATCCATTATGCTTAGAACTTTTAAAAATTTATTTATATACATTTTGTTTTTATAACTGCTAATCATATTCTCTTAGATTTTCAAGTTTTATTAATTGAAATGTTTATGAAATGAATTATACTTAGCTTCCAAAAATGTATCTTCTTCCTGTAAGAAGTGTGCATGTGTATGTATGTGTGTTTAATTAAAAAGGATTATATGTTTATACTCCTATTTCAGCCAAGTGCTTATTTCTCCAGTACTTTTTTTTGATCATGATTTGATCTCTGTTTGATGTCTGATATATCAAGAAATTAAAGAACCACTAGTAGTAAATGCATATTTACTTAGAAACAACAATATAAAAAATGCAGCTTGAAAGGAATGTCAAAAGACGTTAACCATCAGTTCAGTAGGATTGTACCACCTGTGGTGAAATAAACAGTAATCTTTTACTTTCTCCTCTCTGCTTTATTTAGTATTATGCATTCTAGAGTTTTAGTATCAAAGTGCTGTCTCCAACCAATGCCACTTCCTCTTGGGTTTCAGCAATGATAGGTCAGAGTTCACCTGTTGCTCTAAAACCTGCTAAGGGTGAAACCAAACAATAAAACTTACTTTATATAATTTTATTAACAGTTAACAGAAAAAAAATACACTTGCAGTAATATAATTATTTACATAAAAATGCTTTGTATCTTTCTGCCTGTTTGAATAACTAAAGATCAAATTAAATTTTAATATTAAAATTTAATTTAATATTATATTTAATAGTTAATATTATATTTAATATATTTTATTAATATTTATATTTTATTAATATTTAATATTATATTTAATTTAATATTAAAATTAAAATTTTGAGTTTTTTGTAAATCAATTGTTTCTCCTTTACCATAAGCATATCTTCTTTTTCTATTACTTACATTTTTAATAGTTTTAAAAAGTAATAAATAAAAGCTCAATTTCCAACAAAGGTATTGCTAAAGTTAGTGAGTGATAAATGCTATTACAGGAAATTTCTAAATTTATTTTGGTGTTCAACATATATTTTATTTATCAATTCCCTTATTGATAGACATTTATTTTTTCAAAATTAAAAATTGTGCAACAAATCATCATTACAGATGCGCTGGAAGGTGGATATTGAATTATATCCTCTCATCTGAGAAGGAACTTTAAGACCAGAAAACAAAGCAGGCAACTCCATGAAGTGCAATTATAAAGTTTATTGTGGTAACTTACATACAGGGAGAATTGAGCAGAAGATCCAGAGGCATTAGCAGCTGCACTCTGCACCACCAAAAGGGGTACAGGGGCGCTTAAAGGAGACAGAGCTGAAGACAGAATCTGACTACTAAGGGAGAAGCACATTCTCATAGACCAGTACTGGGGGGTTTTCCTCCCCCCCCCAGGGGTCACATGACCATAAACTATCTGCATCAGAAAAAGACCCTTTTCCAGTTTTTAATATCAGATGAAAGCAAGGGCAAAAGTTGAGAGGAAACTTTTCTGACTTGGGTGCATTCATTGTGAGCAGGCTAAAGCTGTCATGCAGAAAAGGGAAGTGTAGGACTTTGGGACTAAGATGGAGCTGACAAAAGTGGACTCAGTGTGATTCAGCCATGCATAGATGTCTCCTTGTGAACACATAAAGATTTTCTTTAGAATAAATCCCCAAAGTGTCATATCTGGGTCAAAGTGTCAGAAAATTTCAGTTTTATAAGTCACAGATAAATTGCTCTTCATAGTCACTATATTTATATTTTAACTCACTAACTCCCCAAAAGTTGTAAGCTTTGTGAATAATTACCATACCACAACATGTCATGGAAGGTGGGTAACGTACATAAGGAAATTGATGATGAAAATCCTTTGGTAGTGATTATCGATCATGTGTTTAGGTCCATTCAGGAATGATTTTTCTAACAAGAACTCTTAAGTGTTCTGTCATATACACTTTTAAAAATAATGTTTTCTTTGGGGGAAATTTTAGAATTGTAGAAAAGTTGCAAAGATAGTAAATTCCCATGTACACTTCACCAATTCCCTCTAATGTTAATGACTAAGATACATTTTTCAAAACTAAGAAACCAAACATTGATACATAACTATTAACTAAATTCTACACTTGATTTGGATTTCACCAGTTCTGCCATTTATGTCCTTTTTCTGTTCCAAGATCCATCCATGATATCACATATCACTTTGTTGTTATGTCTCTTAGTCTCCTCTGGTCTATGAAAGTTTCTCAGTCATTCCTTATTTTTCATGACCTTGATACTTTTGAGACATACTAGACAGGTATTTTGCAATATCCTCAATTTAGGTCTGTTTGGTGTTTTTTCTCATGATTATACTGGACCGATGGGTTTTCAAAAAGATTCAACAGAGTGAAATGTCCTTTATATCACATCATATCAAGGAGAACATAGTAGCCACAGGACAGCACTCATGTTTTAAAATTTTATCACTGTTTAAGGTAGCATTTGGCAGTTTCTCTGGTGTAAAGTTATTTTTCTCTTTCCTTACTCTATTCTTTGGAAACAAGTCACTAAGTCTAACCCACTTCAAGGGATGGGAGGACCAAACTTCATCCACTGGAGAAGAATCTACATATATCATTTGGAAATCTTCTGTAATGAAGTTTTGTTCTTTTTTCTATCTTTATTTATGCAATTTTTAAATTTATATATGTATAAACTCAAGGGTATTTATTTTATAATTTGGGTTTATGTTATTTACATTGTTTTTAAGTTTTTTAGCTTTGGTCCCACATGCCCCCATCCTCTTGTTTTTTGAGCTCTTCTTAACTTTCTGGTACTACAAAGTACTCCAGGCTCATCCTGTATTTTCCTTTCCCAGGGCTAGAATCAGTGATTTCTCTAAGGAGCAATTTTCTTGGACAATGATATTTAGAAACCAAGATCTGATGGAGGGTATGCTCACTGCTCTTGAGGTGTCATTGCTTTGAGGCCTTCTCATGGACAGAGTTGTGTAATATATGTATGTATACATATGCATAAACACATTTATCATTGTTTCTGTGTCTAATCATCTGAATATATTTTAGGCTAAGTATAAATTTATATTGATGTCTCTGACTCTTATCCTGTCGTGTGCTTTTAATTCCTCTCTCTGTTGCTTTATTTAAAGCATATGCAGACATTGGCACTGAAGAATGTAAATGTTAAAAAGCAATTATACACAGTATTCATAGATATGTCCATAATTAATATTTGATATATTAGCAATGTTTTAATCTATCCCATGAATTAATCCCAATTAATCATAAGAAAACTAGATATTTATGGAAAATAGGTAATTGACTCAAGTTAAACATTTATTCAGTGGAAGAACCAGAAAACAGTACATGAATTAGGACAGATATGTCAGATGTCTTAATAGTAGTGTTTTCACATTTTTTCCAAGTTGGGTTGAAAAACCTCCCACATTACCTTTAAGATCATGTGTATATGGTGACAATGAAGATACAGAATGGGAAAAGAGAAGTTGGAAGATGAGAGTGATATAAAAAATACTTAAAGCAATAAATATAGATATGAGTTGCATTAAATATTTATATGTTAATACTTTTTTAACTAAATAGAGTTAATATAGTAAGTTTAAACATTTCTAAGCAGCACAAATGCCTTAGGAAGGATTTATGGTAATAAAGTTATTTGAAATTTCTTATGTATACGTTAGCTGACATTAGCATAAGTAAATTGCTTCTGTTCTGGAATTCATCTTAAAGCCATTTTTGAATTTGATAATTCCTTATCTTTTAATATTCAAGTCATACTTAAATGAGAAATGAGAAGAAAATTGTGTCTGTTACTCCTGGGCATTCAGTATGTTCATGGATTTCTAAGCATAGCACATGGAACTAGCTGCCATGATGCAACCACTGGGTGCCAGATTCTACACAACTCAAAATAGAAACCTCAATGATCTACTGAGATAGGTAATCAACTATAATATTTAATCTCTTCCTATATTTGGTTTATTTCTATGGACTATTATTTTGGAAATCAACAACAGAGCAGCAGAGGGCCTCCCTTGATAATATCTAAGCTGGCAGTCACAAATGCTTTTTTAGCAGTTTTAACAAGTATCCTTTGTGAGCATGGAGAGAAAATAAACTTGACAGTCTAGTATTGAATCTTCTTTCACTCAGGAAAATGTCTCTTAATTAGATCCTAATACTTGCCTTATCAGTGACATTGAGACTCCAAGGAAACTATGAATAGTGCTTCACAAAACTTATAGATTTTTTAGAAAATAATCAGCAATATAAGCTCAAGAAAAGAAAAAGGACATAAAATCTAACTCCTCTTTTTTCAATGATTCTTAGTTGGTTGAAGCAAATAGACATCAACTGTAAGTAATTCTTGAAAGAATATTCAGTGCTGTAATCCAATTGTATAATTATTTAATAATAAAGGATTCCAGGAATAGTGATTTAGGATATTCGAGCCAAGTTTAAGTGATAAAATTTTATTTTACATGCTGAGTGCCCTGATGTTCTGTGCAGTAGTTTCCTTACTTTTATCCCCAAAGTTTTTATTTATTTATTTTGAAATTTTGCAGTTGCCTCATACATTCTAAGTAGCTAGAGTTTTGTTTCTTCTTAGTTTCTTAGATATCTGAAATTCCTTTTTTTTAAACTTCGCAAACATTCCAGACATAGAAAGTAAGTATTTAAGTTATTTTCCATTATCTGAAGAAATTTTTTTTTGAGTTGGGTGACTCTTCCAAATTGTAGAATCAGATTCTTCCAAATATTAGTATATTTTTACACATCAAAGAGGCACATTTATTAATATAATCAACAGTTTTATCAGAAAAGGCTTTAAGTTTTGAGAAGCTGTCAAGCTCGTGGTGGCAGATATGAGTTTTCTAAAATTTTAGTTTTTATTCAAAAACAATTTTTTTGTTTCTATTTTTAATTGAGATATAGTTGATGTACAGTTTATATAAGTTGAAAGTTCAATTTTTATTATTGGCAACAAATTCTGTTATTTGTTTTCTTTGAAATGACTGGCTTACTTTATCTATGTTCAAGAAAATATTTGTTAAATACTCAAGTCTGAATAAGCATAATTTGTCTGTCAGTTGTTTCATCAAGTAAAAATACTCTTTCATGGTGAAAAAGTTACTTTACCCTCAGCTCAAAAGAATTGCATACGTGCTTTTAGATAACCATCATATGTCAGTATGCAGCAGCAAGGCTTTGTATGTCCTGGTTTCATCATACAGAATGTTTTTAAAACATGTACTTAAGATTGAGCTTTCATAAAATTGATACTTTTTACTGATATCAGAAAGACAATCTTCACTGAAACTTGTTTTTCTCTTCTGAGTGCATGGTGGAAAAAATAACATAACTATCCATACAGCTTGGTGCCACTGACTTGATTTGTATTAAGGCAACGGGAATTTAAATTGTCACTGTAAATGACAACAAAAATGTTTCTGAATAAACCCTGAGATTTAAATTGGTTTTCAACTCTGAATATTCTAGCACCATTTCTATTCATTTCCAAGCATTCCTATAAAAGAATATTTTCTTTGATGATAAGTGGTATTGATCCAACAAAAAAGCACAGAACAAGTCTACCTATTATTTATAGATTCATCTCTTTGTAAAGCATAGTTACAATTCTGCAGATAACATACAGTATCAATTCATGCTTGCAGATAAATCTTTAATTTGGCAAGCTACTGTATTTTTGGAAAATGGCAATATTGTGATCTCTATTACTGACTTTTCATCAAGCAGGCATTCAGCAATGTCAACTTCATAAAGCTTTATTAATCATTTAGTTACTATGTGCATTTCTCAAACCAACATAGTATGATGGCTTACCCTAATAAGCTGCTCCAGTGGCTATTTCATTTTCAGTTTGAAAAATTATTTTTAAAAAAATGCAGGGCTCCTGAAGAGCTCATCAAGTCTACATTTACAACATTTAATTCAGTTTTCTTTTAAAATCTAGGCAGTTAGTCTTAAAATGATGCTGCAACTTAGCTGGCAGCATGAAATTATTGGAAAATCTCTTGTTGCATAAGACATAAATTAAATTATTAACATCTATAAAGCCTAAAGAAGGATAACGTTTGCCATATCTGTGCTCACAACTTATACATTTTGTCCATTTTCTTTGGAGTAGATTCCTTTTCATGTATCAGAAAACTATGATACATCTATTTCATGTTTTTTCAGCATCATTAGACATAGATTATGTGGGCTGAAAGGCAAGTCTTCCAGTGTCTGCCTTTTAAACTCATAGTCCACTTTGAAATATTAGAAAAATACATAACAAATACACTTCATTTTATAATAGACTAACACTATGTTCTTTTTTTAATAGACTTTATTTATTTATTTATTTATTTATTTAATTTTGGCTGTGTTGAGTCTCTGCTGCTGCTCGTGGGCGTTCTCTAGTTGTAGCGAGCGGGGGCTACTCTTCATTGCAGTGTGCAGGCTTCTGACTGCGGTGGCTTTTCTTGTTGCGGAGCACAGGCTCTAAGTGCATGGGCTTCAACAGTTGTGGCACACGGGATCAGTAGTTGTGGCTCGAGGGCTCAGTAGTTGTGGCTCGAGTGCTCTACAGCGCAGGCTCAGTAGTTGTGGCGCACGGGCTTAGTTGCTCCACGGCATGTGGGATCTTCCTGGACCAGAGCTCAAACCTGTGTCCCCTGCATTGGCAGGCAGATTCTTAACCACTGTGCCACCAGGGAAGCCCTAACACTATGTTCTAACCTTTATTGGACAAATGTGAAATTGGGAAGATTATAACAGATGTAACTGAAGATAGCAGTAAGAACACAGACGTATCCAGAAGAGTATGATTTAATGTTTGAACATGTACATATTTATATACTAAATCTACTCACTTAGAAATTTCTAGAAAACCAATACACGACTATACTCTCAGTTATTCAAAAGAGTGCTGACATCATTACACAGCATGTAGCTTCTGGAAAACAAAAACAAATACTTCTCTGCACACTCATGAGAGATTGAGAGTGAACAAGAACAATAATGATTTAATATTATTATGAATGCAGTTTGATCTTGCCAACTCCCAGAGCGGGTTACAGATTCTTCCTCTACTACTGCAGGGCTAAAATTAAAATACTCAAATTTATTATATATACAAGGTTGTGTATTGTTTTATAATATATACTTTGAGACATACATGCATATGTGTGCACCTAGCTCTGACATAAAATAGATTTCTTACTGTCAGTTGAATGAACCCAGCTCCGCCAAGAAAGCAGGGAATAACAAAGAGAAGAAAGTTGGACTGAGGCCAGTGGGGTCATACAGAGGGTGGTGGGTGCAGATCTTCTGATTTTTCAGAAATTTAACTTTCTATAAGATATATTTTTCTATAAAAAGATTGGCAAGCGATAATTTTTATAAATACTATTTGCCCCTCCTCCCCCAATACATCATTTTACTGAATTAATTTGTATCATGGTAGTTTTCCAAAGAAGATTGCCTTAAAATAATTTAAGACCCTCCTCTGATTCTCATGCTCCTCATACTCCAAACAATTTTCTTGACTATCCTTCAGTATAATCCAGTATAAACCTTGATTAAGTACTCTCTTCTGATTCTCTCCTCCCATTACTATTCACTCTTCAAGCCTTTCCAATTTGGCTTCCTGCACCATCACTATATTTAAACTGAGTTTGTAAAGGTTACCAATAAATTCCACACTCAAAAATCCAATAGACACTGTTAATCTTACTAAATTTTTCTGAAATATTATAAATGTACACCATTTTCTCATTGAAATAAAATTATCTAGCTCTTTTTTTAGTCAGACAAGGCAACCTTTCTTGCTCTCCTTTGCTTGTTTATGTTTCCAAATGTCAGAGTGTCCTGGTTGTAAGTCTTGCAAATTTAGCAATGCCTTCTCTCTTCGGCACAGTCCTTGCTATAATCATTTTGACCTGAATGAGAAGAAAATTGAGGACAATAAAAAAAACATACAGGTTAATTCGAATGATGCGTTATTATCTTATTTTTTATTATATAAAATTCCAAGCAATACTCACTCTGGTTTTGCGTTAAACAAGGTAGGATTCTCTGATATAAAATTTCTGGACCTAAGACCAGACAGGCCTCACGAAGCATTGACAGTTAGTTATTTTATCATTATAATTATAAATGTAGAACAGAGAAATTTCTCCCAAAGCCTACCTCCAAACATTGTAGACAACTAGGCTACAGTTTCTTTCCTTGGACATAATTTGTGGACTCACGTTAACATCTCTACAATTTTGTTTTACTTTATGCAAAGGAATATGCTTTCTCCCAGTTTACTTATAAGGGCGTAAATGACAAAAGAATAAGCAGGCAGGATTTCTAAACTAATGTTACGAAGCAAGGGAGTTTCAAGTGTCCCATGTAATTTAACCTCTTTGCAGATTAAAGGTAGCTGTAGAATCTTTGACACTCCTCTTATTGAAAGGCAGGTCTTTTTTCAGTCCCTTTGAATATGAGCTGACCTGTGACTGCTTGAAGTAAAAGAGCATGGAGGACATGACACTATGTCAGTACTGCCTCTAGCCTCTTTAGGCTCTTAGCATTCCTGAGGAACCCTGAGCTGCCATGTATGAACTGAACTATACGCTGAAGAGACCACATAGGGTAGCCCTCAGGCTACCTGGAGAGAGAAAGGGGACCAGATGATTCATTTCTTCCAGCTGTCACCACCAGTTCTCCAGACTAAAGAGCTGCCAATTGAATACCACCAAGTGACTCCAGTTGATGCCACATGGAGCAGAAGTATCCAACAGCAAGTTGCACCTGAATCACTGATTCCAAAGTTATGAAATATGATTAAATTGTGATTGTTTAAAGTTACTAAGTTTTGAAGTAGTTTGTTAGGCAGCAGTAGATACCAGAATAAAATTTGGTAACTGGTACTTGTTTGCTACCATAATAAAAATCCAGAACATGTGGCATTGGCTTTGAAACCAGGTTAGAATTTGAAAGGACCTTACTTTTAGTGGAAGCTGGAAGTGTTACCTGGAAAACTGGATTTGCCTCCTGGTGGGTGTTGAGTCAAAAGACACAACCAAACCAAAGAGTGGGAGAAGAAAGTATTTATTAATGCAGCAAGTAAGGAGAACACCCGGGATCTTTCCCAAAGCATTGTCTCCCCAACAGCAGAATTGGGAATGTTTTAAGCTAAGGGTATGTGCATATTCATGAAGAGGCTTGAGCAGAGGAGAATTCAACATAGAATTGGGGCAAAGGTTGGCCAAGTCCAAGCTTTAGTTGATTGAAGTCATGAGGGTCAGAAAAAGTTAACATCATCATCTCTTAGGTTCCAGTTGATTTGGTGGTTGAGTACTTCAGGCTAATCTTTACCGTAAAAACAGAACTGGGAGTCTACAGCTGATATATTATCTTTGCTATCGCTACTTCTCTTGCCTGATAACAGCCTTTTATCCTGCATTCTTTTGTTCCTTAAGATTATAAATTACTGACACCTGCTCAAAGACAAGCATTGTGGCCAGGCTTAGATCACAAAATAGCTTCAGCCAAAATGGCTCCTCTTATGTGAAGAAAGGTATGCCTGGTTCTCTTTCTCTGGGGATCCTCTACCCTATCTGCTTACAGAGGGCCTTTGAGAAGCTTGTCCATAAGGATTTGAATGATAGAAAGAAAACCATTATTGAAGCCTGGAAAAAAAATGGGCCCTGGTTATGTAATGATAGAAAGTTTGGCAACACCGTCACATGCCATACTGGAGAAACTAGCAAGATACTTAATGAACTTGTGTGTCTGGCTGGAGAGTCTTCCTTATAAAATATAAAAATAGCTGCTTTTATTTTAAGCTGCCTATGATAAAATGAGAGATAGATGCACTAAACAAGAAAATAAGTTTTTATTAGCAAAATTTAGAGGAAATATAAAGCACTCTGGATAGTCTGTTTAAACACACACATACCAAAATGAAACAAAACACAACAAAACAAAATGTTTCTCATCCTAGTTTCTTCCAGCAAAGGATAACTGTATCAAGATAAGAAATAGCCTCAGTGGGTGGTGGGTGGTGGAGGAAATGGATGAAGGTAGTCAAAAGGTGCAAACTACCAGTTGTAAGTTAAATAAGTCTGGGGTTGTCATGTACAGCATGGTGACTATAGTTAGCAATTCTGTATTGTATATTTGAAAGTCGTTAAGAGACTAGATCTTATATCTTCTCATCACAAGGAAAAACAATGTAATTATGTGAGGTGGTGGATGTTAACTCAACTTATTGTGGTAATCAGTTTGCAATACATACATTTTTCAAATTGTTATATTGTACACATTAAACTTACAGGTTATATGTCAATTATACCTCAATAAAGCAGAAAAAAGAAAGAAATAGCCTCAAGTCAAATATTAAATCAGGATCAGGAGTACCTATGTCGGATGTTAAGACATTAAATCATAGCTCTTTTCAGCTACACAAAAAGCCTTTTAAGAAGCTTAAAAATAGGTCTTGTAGCCTTGCTCCTTTAAATTATTTAATCTCTAAGAATCCTAAGGATTTTGTTACAGCAGCCTCATATACCACCCAAAATAGTGAAAAGTATGTTTAGAAAGTGAAACCAAGCAGACCTTGTGGGACTCCTGGGCGTGGAATCCTTTTAGTCCCCCATTTTTTATTTGTAGGGAACAGACTCCAGCCTCCAAGTCCTTCCCTGGGTCCCAAAGGGCAGATTCAAACAGTTGGTAAACTGGGAAGGGAAGGGATGCAGAGATAAAGGAGGAGCAGCCAAGAAACAATAGTGCAGCCTTGGGGCAGGGTCCTGGTTCTGCTTCAAGGGAAACACATAACAATATCTTTGAGCTCTTTAAGAACCAAAACCCAACAAATGGAAGATGTCAGCATTCTTCATTCCAGAGAAGACCACCTGAGGCCAGATTAAAGGAAGCAGAGAAGCTCATCAAGAGACTACCTGAGACCAGATTAAAGGAGTGCAGGCCCTGCACACACCCTGATCTTATCAGCAACCCCACCCTTGAACTATTGCTATAAAACTCCTCATCAAATCCTCCCAGGTTGGGACACACACTTTTTGAGAGACAGGAGCCTTCTGTCCCCCTTTGCCTGGCAAAGCTATAAAACTATTCTTTTCTAGTTCACTCAAAACTCTGTGTCTGAGATTCAATTCGGGACCAGTGCACAGAGGGCAAGTTTTCAGCATCAAAAGGGCAGAATATGAGTGTGGCATTTGTCTAATGGAGTAAACATCAATGACATTCATAGGAACCCCACACAGTTTTTTGTTATAATGGTAGAAAGTAAAAAGAGGCTTTGGAACCCCCTACATATAATGGGAAAGAGAGGGCATAAAAGCCTACTCATTAGCAAACCTAGGCTACTTCTTTTGGAAAAGGAAGGATATTTCAGAGGGTGGTACCAAGAACACAGGAAAGAAAGACAATATTTAAGGAGAACAGTGGACTAGAGAGACACTGTCTGTGAGCAGAACCAGGTCCTAATCAGGGAACATTCTCTGCCCCCAGATTAGGGGACCTCAACATATTTGCCTTGTGAGATTTCAAAAATTTGGGGGGCCAGTGACTGCTATGGGCCTCTCCTTACCTCTTTGAACAAAAAGTGTCAATTAAGTCTATCTGTTCTCTCCCCATTTTATGTTTGGTTTGTGGAAGATATGTAACTTATCATTTTAGTTCATAGGTCTATGGATCAAGAAGAGCCACATCCAAGGAGCTTCTCCTGCTCTTAGATTTGATTTATATCATGAGATCCTTAACCTCAAGCTTGTTGCCACAATTCAGATAAGACTCTTGAAAGTCTTAGAATTGGGGCTAACATAATTTGCATGTGAGAAGAATATAAAGGATTTGCAGCCAAAAAGCGGATTCTAGAAGACTGCAAAATGGCTACATATTTTTTACATCCTTATAGATATGATTTTGCATCTGCTCCCATCAAGCAAATGGATTCTATTTCTTCATCCTTGAACTCTAGGTTTGGCCATGTGTTTTGTTTTGGCCAATAGGACAATATCAAGCACGATTAGAGCAGACATGTAAAAGGCATTTATCAATTGACGCTTGACCCCTTTTGGTGCATTTGAAACCAGAGACCATTGTGGACCTATGCCTAGGCCTCTGGCAAGCTTGCTGGAAGATAGTTGGCCACATGAAGGGGAACTGAGAAGCTATGGCCAATATCTGCCAAACTACAACATGTGAGTAAGGCTAACCTCGATCATTTAGCCACCATCAAACTCCAAAAATAACATAGCCAGATGAGAGAGCACACACTGAGACGAGCGGAGCCCGCCCAGACTCAGAGAACTACTCAGCACAGTAGTGAACTAAACAGAATGCTTGTTTTTCAAGCTGCTGAGTTTCAGGGTGGCTTGTTATGAGGCAAAATGTTACTGATGCAAACATTTTAGCCTATGTCCTAACTATTACAGCAAAGTGGTACCAAGAAATGGGTTGCTGTCATAGAAATTACCTACATTCAGAGCAGGCAGCAAGGATAAAATTACAACAGACTAAGGATGTAAGTTAGGGAATGACAAAACATCCGTAAAGCTGTTACCTGAAATACCTTGGAAGTTAAACTACATAACAATACAGCCTATAATTTTTGCTTAATTGATTGCAAAATTGATTGCTTTTAGAATGTGTGCGTGTTTCAGTAATTATTCAAAACATGTTACAGTAAAATCAGGAAGGTATGAACTCTTCACTAGGGAGAAGCTTCCAATGCCCGCATTATCTATTCTTATCTAAAGAAAACTATATCCAATATCTTGTTGGTAATGAAACAGAATTATATCTAATATAGTATAGTAAAAATAAAGTAGAATTAACCTCCACTGGAGAACCATGTATTCTTGTTTGACCTATAGCTTTATGGAAGCCAGTCTCCAAGATGACGCTCAGTGACCCAGACTTCCGAGTACTCATGAACTTGTGTGGTCTCCTCTCATGTTGGATAGGGTAGACTTGTATGATCAGAGGATATTAGGGAGGTGAAAGTATATAATTTCTGAAGCTAGATAAGAAAAGGCATACTGACTTCTGCTTTTGTCTCTTGGCTCGCTCGCATTTGGGGAAGCCAGCTGCCTTGTCATGAGAAAACAAGCAGTCCTGTGGAGAGAACTATAGAGAATTAGGTGGAGGACAGAGGCCTCCTGTCCACAACAAGCTGGCCATGTGAGCGAGCCGCTCTGGAAGTGGATCTTCCAGTCCTAGTCAAGCCTTCAGATGATTGCAGCCCTGGCTGACATTGTGACTGAAACCTCATGAAAGTTCCCCAAGGAAGAACTGCTTAGCTAAGTTGCTCCCAATTTCTGATCTGCCCAAATTGTGAGAAATTAAATTTTCTTATTATTTTAACTATATTTTAAGGCAATTTTTGTTACAGCAATAAATAACTAAGGCAAACTATAAACAGACTTTTTATGTTTAAAGTTTTACTTGAAGGCTGAATTGCCACTTACTCTGTGACCTTGGGCGAGTTGCTTATTTTCATATGTTCATGTCCCTAATCTATAAAATAGCATAGTTATTACATTGTTGAGGTGTGTGAAATTTAAATTAAATAACATACATATAGTGACTAAAAAAGTGCCTGGTACATAGTAAACACCTAACCTCTACCAAAAGTCATTTTTGTGAAAGGGCTAGTTGTTTGACTATATGACATATCACATTTGACTGAATTCTAATACTTCAGGCTTTGTTTTCCAAAATAATACCGTTACTATTTTTTTCTCATAGAATATTTCTAGAACTTGCTTTCACTTCCACTTTTTTCTTGTTTCACAGAATCATAGTGCATTTTGTACTCTTGCTATAAACAAACCAAGCTTTATAAAGATAGGCAGTGATAGTTTCTAACAAATGAAATAGTCAGCCTAAGGCATAGCGTGGAAGATATATATCACTTCAAGGTCTTTATACAAAGTGGAGACTTCTATTAATATTAAATATGTACTTCTCCAATTTTAGACTCACATCTCTATCTGAGCTTCACACTCCTTGGGAGACATATCAAATTGCAATTCTTGCCCTTTTGATGTTTACTACAGCAAATAACTTATTTCCTATGGTGCTATTCATTTTACTCTCATAAATAAAACATTTTTTCACCTACTGTATATTTTATTTGTTGTTGAGAGCAAATCCTAGGACTGGCATCAGGATTTATCTCTTTGGTTTGGTCATTTTATTGTTCCTTTAAGCTACTGTATATTGGGAATACTTATGCATTAATACACTATGACCATTAGAAGCTTTCACTTTGTATAACTTGTGTCTGCCTTCCAACGCCCCAAATGACTAATTGTTCCTTAAATAATTCTTCCTTTTCAAGCTGAGCTATTTCTCATATATATGGTGAAAAAGTCATACTCCTAAAGGACAAATAAGGATAAAATTCACTAACTGAACTCTGTTTTGAAATTTTGAAAATTTTTACTTCAGTAATCCAGGTTAATTTTTTGAATCAATCATCCCTAAGAAAACAAAATAAAAAATTATTACTTAAGGTGGTTAATTATGTAGTAATTTAATAGAGATGCTGCTTTCTAAATTGAGCTATTCTTTATTAGTTCAACATAAATTATCAATAGTTTTAATATTTGGAAGAAAATGACAATGGGATTTTCAACTATATTATTATATTAATATAATAAACTAAGGAGAACACTTGAATACGTTATATAGGAGAAAATAGTAAAGGCTATTGTGCTATCATTGGTTTTATTCTTGACTTGGTTAATCACCAACATGAAGAACACACTTTCTTTAAGCTTAATGTGCAAAACATTGAACTACATGTGCCGGATACTTGCTTCTAGTTGCTAAGGTGGAATTTACAGGGAAAAATAACCATTTAGGTGACATTGTAAAATTGTTACTGCCAAGCAAGTCAATTTGCAAAAAGTAATATCACATTTTTGTAACATTTGTTTAAAATTATCTATCTCATGCTGACTAGTTACCATACACAGCCAGAGATGTAGGCAAAGTGGCCATCAGTCAGTGTGTTGTATGGTGTTTAACACTCAAAAGAGAGAATGAGAACAAAAGGTCCACTCTATTTCCTCCCCATTCCTATCTCTACTTGATAAGGACAGAGCCTGTGGCTGTGGAAAAATATCCAGTCATATCATACAGATACTTGACAGAAAGAGCATTATATATTCATATAATTAGATATAAATATATATATAAGTATACACATACATACACATTGCTACTGGATTGCTTCTTGCTTTACAACCCTACACAGACTCTGCAGAGCCTCCAAAGGGATTATCTCCATTCTGTGTATAAACTATAAACACTTTATATTTCTTCCTAAATGATCTGAGAGATTTGGGGGAAAAAAATGGATTTTTTTTCAAAATCAGAGGACATGAGTTTTAAGAATAAATTGGTGCAGGAGTTTTCAAGCCTGTGTAATCTGGAACAATATTTACCAGAGTATTTTCTTCTAATTTAGCTCAAATACTCTTATTGTCATTATACTTTTGCTAGCTAAAATGTTAAGACATTGGTGTGCCCTATGCCCAAGGTGGAAATGGGAAATGCATTTTGTATGTATACTAAGTACTTAATTATTAAACATTGATCAAGCAGAATCAAACAGAATGGATTAAGCCCAAGAAAGAAAGACAGAAAAAGAGAGGAGGGGAGGAAGGAAGGAAGGAAGGAAGGAAGAAAAGAAGGAAGGAAGGAAATAAACCATCTGACACTTGATTTTCCCTCAAAAACACCAAGTTTACACAAAGGGAAATAACTCAGTGTGTTTTCTGCTTTCTGCTTGAGGAAGAAGAGAAGCAATAATGACCTCTGAGTCTAGAAACCCTCCACCAATGACTAGAAGTTAGTGAGCTTAAATGAGAAGAGGATTTACAACCAGACAGATGAGCTTTTGTATCTCTATTCTATTACTCACTCTGTAGTACTAACTATACCTTAGTCAACAATTTAAACACAATCAGTCTTTAAAATAAGAATAATAAAAATTAATTTCCAGCTTCTTTGATGAAAAATTAAATGAAATGGTATATCTAATACGCCTGACATGAAACAGTTTTCTAAATGTACGTATTCTTTGGGACTGTGAACTACTGCTGGAGGAGACCAGAATTGAACATAGGCTAAATTTCCACAGCATATCTTTCTAAATTGTTTGAGTTTTATATCAAATTCTATGCAGTAATAACTAAACCCTATATGTTTTTTTACCTGTCTATCCTTCTATCTATCCACATGTATATTATTAAAAGAGAGACTACAAATCTTCAAATGTTTATTTTAAATAAATAGTCTGGCCTAGTAAAAATTTGCAAGTTAGAAAACAAAGATGAACCAACCCACAATAAAAAAAACAAAGGTATAAACCCCAAATTAAAAAGGCACTGTTTTAAGTAAGATTTAAATAAATAAGAATTTCTCTAAATTATAATGTAAATTGCATGGTATTAAAACTTTGGTTCAGAACCATAGAGAAACCAATTAAAAACCTTTTTCCAAATCATTTCCTTTAAAGGTACAGTTTTATTTAGATGTCTAAGAGAAAACTAACTGGAAAATCATAGAGACATAATAAAATATTTGCTACACTCAAGGAGCAAACCTGACACAACTGCAATGTTTTAATTTTTTTATATTAGTTCATAGCATAAAATGTTTATAGCATCATCACTACATAACATATATCAAATTTCCATAGAGTGTAAACATGGTTGAAGTACATTTAGGACCTTTTCATTTTATAGGATGCAAAGTAAGACTAACGTAAAATTGGAATAAATGTTAGTATTTTCACATTATTCCAATTTGATTATTTAATAGTTATTGATCTTGTCAATCCTAGTCAATTCCTCCAAAATTGTGGAGAAGTGTTGTCTTTCTAAATATGGTAAGAAAAAGTATAACACCATCAAAGAAAAGTAATAACTTTTTCCTGAAACATGAAGCTTGAGATATGAAGTAGCTAAAAGGGCTTCTTGACTGTGGTAACTTGGCTCCTAACTTTATCTATAAGTAGAATTTTAATGTTATAAAAGTTATAAAAATAGATACTTCCAGTTCAATCAGAGAAAGATAAGTGCAAGGAGTGATGAAGGAGTCAAACTTTGCCATTCCAGAAAAATTAGAATAAAAAAATAGGATACATGAAAGCTATGATTTTGTTCTTATTTTGTGTATGTGTGCTGTTCAATTTGTTAGACGTTCTAATGTAATATGAAACAATCTTAGTACAAGTATCCTGTCTAGCCCTGCTTTTAATTAAAAATGGTTTCAATATTTCATCAGGATATTTTCAGTGATTATTATACTTAGAATGTGTAATTATATTGTCATTTAAGATTTCTATTAGAAATAGTAACTGGGTCTTATTGAACACCTTTTCAGTTTTTGTTGTTATAATACATTTGTTTGCTGCTTTTTCTTGTTGATACAATGGGTTAGACTAATAAATATGGCAGTGAACTACTTTAAAAATGTATTCCTTTAAAAGCTTTTTAAAGAATTAGCTATCGAACTCACTCAGTAATGCATTTTCAATACATTTAATTTGTCATTCCTTGACTTCATTTATTATCTTGTTACCTGTTTTCCTATCTTTTTTTGTTTTTAAATAAGTTTTATATATGAGTGGGACTTCCAAATTTCAGTTGTGTGTAAGGAGCTTGGAAATCTCCAGCAGTCCTAAAACAAGTAAAAAGCTAAACAGACTGAAAAGTCAACAACTCTTCTTGGACCTGTAATAGCAGGGAGGACACAGGGCAAACAACTGCCCCCCGGAGAGACAGACAGGCAAACAGAGAGATACATGGCTTTTTGGAGCAGAGACTCATGCGTGGAAACTGCTAGAGAACCAGTGCTGGGGTAGGAAAACCTCACCTGCAATTGACAAATTTGCTGGAGGCTCAGTGTGGGCAACTCTGAGAGTGAAACACTCCAGAGGGACCTTGTCATACGTGGACCCCCAGCAATATCGTAAGATTCATCTCCAGGAGCTCAACCAGATTCCCACAGTAAATATAGGAGAAAAATCCCCTCAGCCTTCAAGCAGAGGAAAGGGAAAGGGGACCATTTTGAAATGTCAGAGTACTCTGCTCTTCTTAACCATGCTGGCCCTCAGGGGAAACTAGTTAAGGAGAGCCTCAATGACCTTTGAGAGGGACACACCCAATTCCAGCCAGCTCTCGCCTTCTACATGGGAGAAGGGAAACGCACAACTTCAGCTACTCAAGCCATCCTGTCCCACCCAAGTGGAGAGAAAAGAGCTGAGAAACACTCGTGAAATTCACAGTCTACAAGCATAGGTTCACTAAAAGACTCAACCCTAATCATAAGACCGTACAATGCTTCCAACCCAACACCTCACCACCACATTAACAAAGACCTATTTGCAGCAGTTCCTTTTACCCAGTACATCAAATCTGGCTGTCGGGAAAAAATTACAAGGCACACCAAAAGGCAAAAAACACAATTTGAAGAGACATAACAAGGATCAGAACTACACATGACAGAATGTTAGAATTACCATACCAGCAAATTTAAAACAAGTAGGATTAGTATGCTAAGGGCTCTAATGGATAAAGCAGACTCCATGCAAGAACAGATGGACAATGTAAGCAGGAAGATGGAAATCCTAAGAAAGAACCAAAACAACATGCTAGAGATCAAAAGTACTGAAATAGAAGTGAAGAATGCCTTTGACGGGCTTATCAGTAAACTGGACATGACTCAGGAAAGAATGTCTGACCTAGAGGATATATCAATAGAATCCTTAAAAATAAAATAAAAAGAAAGAAAGAAAGAAAGGAAAACACGATAGGATATCCAAGGACTGTGGGAGAACTACAGAAGATGTAAAATATATGTAATATGAATATAAAAAGGAGAAGAAAGAGAGAAAGGAACAGAAGAATATTTGAAGCAATAATAACTGAGAATTTCCCCATATTAACATTAGACACCAAACTACATATCCAGGAAGCTTAGAGAACATCAAGTAGGACACATGCTAGAAAAACTGTACCCAGGCATCTGATCTTCAAACTACAGAAAATCAAAGATAAAGAAAAAATCCAGAGATTCTTTCTCCTCTGAAAGAAGCCAGAGATAAGAGTTACATTCAATTCTTCAGAAACCATGCAAACAAGAAAGAGTAGAATGAAATATGTTAAGTGTTGAGAGAAAAAAAAACCAAAAAAACCCCACCAACCTGGAATTGTGTATCTTGTGAAATAATCCTTCAAAAGTGAAGGAAAAATAAACTCTCTCAGACAAAGAAAATCTGTAATCAGTTGCCAGTAGACCTGATTTACAGGATATGTTAAAAAAATAAAAAGTTCTTCAGTCCCTCACACCATACACAAATATAAACTCCAAATGGCTTAAAGACTTAAATATAAGACATGACACCATAAGACTCCTAGAAGAGAACATAGGTAAAACATACTCTAATATAAATCCTACCAAAGTTTTCTTAGGTCAGTCTCCCAGGGCAATAGAAATAAAAGCAAAAATAAATAAATAGGACTTAATCAAACTTACAAGCTTTTGCACAGCAAAGGAAACCATAAACAAAATGAAAAGACAACCTACAGAATGGGAAAATATATTTGCAAACGATGCAGCTGACAAGGGCTTAATTTCCAAAAAATACAAACAGCTCATACAACTCAATAAAAACAAAAGTAAAAAAAAAAAAAAATTAAAAATTGGGCAGAAGACCTAAATAGACATTTCTCCAAAGAAGACATACAGATGGCCAATAAGCACCCGAAAAAATGTTCAACATCGCTCATTATTAGAGAAATGCAAATCAAAACTACAATGAGGTACCACCTCACACCCGTCAGAATGGCCATCATCAAAAAGTTTACAAATAATAAATGCTGGAGAGGGTGAGGAAAAAAGGGAACCCTCTTGCACTGCTGGTGGGAATGTAAATTGGTGCAACCACTATGGATAACAGTATGGAGGTTCCTTAAAAAACTAAAAATAGAATTACCATATGATCCAGCAATCCCATTCCTGGACATATATCTGGAGAAAACTCATTCAAAAAGATACATGCACCCCAATGTTCATAGCAGCACTATTTACAATTGCCAAGACATGGAAGCAACCTACATGTCCATCGACAGATGAATGGATAAAGAAGTGGTGTGTATATATATATATACAATGTGTGTGTGTAAATATATATATGTACACAGTGGAATACTAGTAGCCAAAAAAAAGAATGAAATAACACCATTTGCAGTAACATGGATGGACCTAGAGGTTATCATACCAAGTAAAGTAAGTCAGACAAAGACTAATATCATATGATATCACTTATATGTGGAATCTAAAATATGATACAAATGAACTTATTTACAAAAGAGAGACTCACAGACATAGAAAACAAACTTATGGTTACCAAAGGGGAAAGGAGGGAGGGATAAATTAGAGGTTTGGGATTAGCAGATACAAACTACTATATATAAAACAGATAACAAGGTCCTACTGTATAGTATAGGGAACTATATTCAATATCTTATAATAAAATGTAATGGAAAAGAATATATATATATATATATATATATATACACACACACACACATATATATAATAACTGAATCACTTTACTGTACACCAGAAACTAACACAGCATTATCAATTAACTATACTTCAATTTTAAAAAAAAAGTTCTTTAGTGAAAAGGAATATAACATAGATTAGAAACTCAAATCTACATTAGAAAGGAAGAGCACTGAAGAAGAAATAAGTGAAGGTAAAATAAAAACTTATTTTTCTTATTCTTAATTGGTGTAAGAGATAACAGTTTGCTCAAAATAATAATAGCAACAATATATTAAGTTATGTATCCTTATGTATATATCTTATACATAAGGTATGCTTCTGTATAAGTTTTATATACTTATATATAAGTGAAATGAGTGGCAGCATGATTGGAGGGAGGAATTAGAATTATTTTGTTACTATAAGGTATGTACTACTTGTGAGCAGTATAGTGTTATTTGAAAGTGGACTTGAATTAGTTGTAAATGTATATTGCAAACTCTAGGGAAACCATTAAGAAAAGTTTAATAAAAGTATAACTGATATACTAATAAAGGAGAGAAAACAGAATCATATAAAGTACTCAATTAAAACCACAAAAGGCAGAAGAAAACTGGAAGACAAAAATAGGAACAAAGAGCAAGGGCTGCAAATTGAAAGCTCTAATGAATATAGTAGATATTAATTCAACTATATGGATAATCACTTTGAATATTAGTGATCTAAATGCACCAATTAAAAGACAGAGATTGTTAGAGTGAATCATAAAACATGGCCCAACTATATGTTATCTATTAAAAACCCACTTTAAGTATGTAGACATGTATAGATAAAAAGTAAGTGGACGGAAAAAAATATACCATGCTAACACTAATCATAAGAAAGCAAGAGTAGCTGTGTTAATTTCAGACAGAGCTAACTTCAAAGTAAGAAAAATTATTTGGAAGAAGTGCATTGCATAATGAAAAAGGGCTCAGTTCTCCAAGAAGCCATAACAATTCTTATCATGTATGCTAATGACAACAGAGTATCAAAGAAGTGAGGTAAAAACAGATAGAACTACAAGAGTAAATAGGTAAACCCACTATCATAGTTGGAGATTTCAACACACCTCTCTCAAAAATGGACAGATCCAGCAAACAGAACTTCAGTAAGAACAGTTGAACTCAATAACAAGTGTCAAATTCAATATCAAGTGAATATAATTGACATCTATAGCCTATATCATCCAACAACAGCAGAATACACATTTTTCATAGGCTCACATGGAACATTCATCAAGATAGACCACATTCTGCACCATAAAACACACCTTAATGAATTTAAAACAATAGAAATTATATAATGTCTGTTCTCAGATCACAATGGAATTAAACTAGACATCAGTAACAGGAAGATAACATTAAAATCCCCAAATATGTGGAAATTAAACAATATATTTCTAAATAACACATGAGTAAAAAGAAATCACAAGAGAAATTTTAAACTATTTTGAACTGAATGAAAATGAGAACACAACTTACCAATGTCTGTGAGATACAGCAAAAGCAGTGCTTAAAGGAAAAAGGGTTTTCTGGATCAGGGAAGCTGATACAGGCTGATATAAGTCTAAGCTTTTGTTTCATTTCACCGTAAAATCACAAAAATACCTCCTAAGTATCTGGATTTATCCCAGTTTATGTAATTTTCTATTACAGATAATAGAAAGGGCTTGTGCCATTACTGGTACAACATTGTAACCTTGAAATGAAAGGCTTTAGGCTTAGAGATCAGGCTTACAAAAATGCATACATGAATCTATTAAATCTTTGGCTTCTGCTTCAAGCCAACAAAGGAAAAACTACCTTCAACAGTCAATTGCCTTTTATCAAGTTGAAAATAGTGACATACATTTTTTTCTTTTCTAGGAGGAGTTATAAGATGAATTTGAGAAAGGATGGTGAAAAAAATAGGAATCAAAGTAAGGAGTGTTTTTGTTGTTGTTTGGTTGGTTCATTTGTCTTATTTTCAATAAGATATTTTGATAATAAGCACTGGTAACATTTCCATTAAAATGGCTTCCAATGATTTCCAATAAAACAGCATTAATACCAAAAAAAGGGGTGGGAAGAAGTTATTATATGACATATTTGAATGTGATTTTTATAATACTGTACACATTTTAGGGGAAAAGGGGTTAGCCTTTTTATCTTTCTTTTTCTAGAGTTTTTAAGGCATTATATAAATTTGTTAGTCTTTTCAGTAAACATTTTGTATATAATATGTCCATTCCAAAATCATTTCACAGAATATATTTAGAATCACAATAGATCTTACTAGTGTAATCATACATTGTTGAATAGAACTGAACAACTAATTCAGTATCTAAGTCCATGAAAACTTCTGAATATCTGTAGAATAAATTGGTATAAATATAGCACCAGACTTCAGATTTTCAGTGAAAGATAAATTTTAGTTTTTTGGAGAATTACATTATTAAGCAAATAAGAACTTGTTTCCCCAGCCAGTATCAACTTCCTTGGGCATCCCACAGCATTCTATCATTCCAGTGGCATTAGAGCTAGTCTATTATTGAAATTGTTTCTGTGAATTCATCTTCTATTTGTACATGTTTTATTTTAAGTTTCTTAAAGTTATATAATGAAAATATTTTAATGAGGAAATAGTAGCCTGTAGGATTAATGGAAAGGGCAATTTTGCTCCAAAGTATAAACAATAGTTTTTCATTCATTCATTCATTCATTCATTAACTTAATCCACATTTACTCACCATTTTCTACTTTTTAGAGATTCATGGTTGGTGTATTGGTACAAAAATTAAGGACCTTCCCTGATTTTAATTTGTGGATAGGTTGTCTCTATTAAGTGAGTAGTTGTTAAAAACATCTTTAAACTTGGAAAGAATAGGTTATGACTGAAGAATTCCAATCAGAGTTCAGAGTCCTCAGCACTAATGAAAAATTTTGTTAACCCTCCACAGGGTAGTGTATTTCACTCAGAGGATAGAGTTACAGGTGTGAAATTCCACTGGTGAGGCAAGATGCAAGTGGAGAGTGGAGAACCCCAAAACTGGCTAGGAAGCAAAATGATTAGAATTAAGGCTGGACACTCAAAAATTTGTCTCTCTTCTGTGTCATTATGTCCATGGTTACAGGGACACAGTTGAAGCTGTGTCTTCAGCAGACTATGAAATATTTTGTGTATATTTACATCTTTTCTCTCTGACTTTTGAATCTATGATATTACCTAACACATAACGTTGCTCAGCAAGTGTTTGCTGAATGGGTAAAATAAAATAAATACTTTGTTAAATGAGAAATGCCATGAAAATTAAAAATATGAGTTTTAAAGACCAAGAAATTCACTAGTCTTAATAAAACCCAATATTCTCCAAAACATTTAGTAATGATTCTATACCAAAGGTAAACCTTTTAAAATATTCTCTAAGACCCATGACATTTTTAAAAAGTCATAAAGGTTGATTATTTTAGTCTAGCACCAATTTTAGGTCACAAGTACTTAAAACAAATCAATTTATTTAAAAGTTCTGTTTTTTGTAATGACCCTTTATAATAAAATGTTCCCAATACCTTTGAAATTTTTCAAAATGCCCTGAAGTATAATTCCTCCATTGTAACTGACCTTGTATCAAAACTTTCTGTTTCAGATCAATATATTTAATATCTCTATTTCATCTTCTGCCCCGTTATTGAAATGAAAAAAACGATTTATGTTTGCAGCAGATGGCAAATCACTTCAAGATCAAAATAATAATAAAGTAGTATATTTAAAAACAAATTAGTTTAAATGAAAACCTGTCACCATTAAGACTTGTACAAAATATTCATTACAGCTTTATTCAGAATAGCAAAAACTGAAAAACAACCAAAATGTCTATGAGTAATCAATAAAATGGATCCAACTACTAAGCAATAACAAGCAAAAAATTACCCATATACACAACATGCATGAACCCCATAGGCATTGTGCTAAATGAAATAAGCTGGTCACAAACAACTTCATACTATATGACTGCATCTTTTTAAGTTCTAAAAAAGGCAAAACAATAGTGATGGTAGATCTGTGGTTGCAAGGGGCTGGGGATGAGAAAAAGAGACTGACTACAAAGGAACACAAAGCAGATGGGATGAAACTGCTGGAACATGTAAAGAAGTGAAAAATCAAACCCAAATAAAGATGGTTGCTGCAGAGTTAACCATCATTTTCCAGCAGAGTCTAAGCTCAGAATAAACTGATAGGAGATGCAGGAACGAGCAGTGTATCTACCAACTTTTAGGTCGTGGATAAAGCAAAGCAGGATAGAGAGAGGTCACTTTTGTCTCTACATACCACTCAGTAGTAACTTGTAAAGATCCAGAATAAATTCTAGAAAAGGCAACAAGGAAAGAAAATGTGCAAAAAACATTATATTACTTCCAAGCATGATTTACCCTAGCTAAACCACTGAATAACAGAGCTCAGTGGTTTTCAAACTGTGGTCTAGGGGTTATTTTTGCAATAATATAAACTCTTAGTAATGTCATTGTCTTTTTCACTCTCATTCTCTCCCGATGTATAGTGGAAAACTTCTCAGAGACTACGTGATACGCTGACATCATCACTCTGAAGATTAATGAAATGTGTGTTCCTATATTCTTGGGTTTTAAATGTTTTTTGGTTTTAACTATTAATATGATAGACATTAGAAGAGATAACTCACATAAATTAAAGTATAGAAATAAGTCCTAAGACCAGAAAGTTGGAGAACTGCTAGTGTAGTTAAATAAATAATGGACCACCTACCAAGATTGGAGCTAGAACCACCCCTTCCCTCCAGCATAAAAAGCGGCATTTGCTTCCAAGTCCAAGCTGTGAGAATTACTTTCTAACCACAGCAAAATATTTCATGGGGAGCTCATATGGCTGAAAAGCAGAACATAGTCAAGTTTCACTGCAGACCTCTGTAGGGGACACAGATGAAAAAGAAAAGATCTAAACATTCCTCCATTCAATAATTCAACATTACCCTACAGCATTCCAAAATAGGAGCATCCTTATTTTAGTCTGCTCATGACAGACCACGTATGCTCAGAGGAAGCTCAGAGGCAGCTAATTCAGAAGAATAAACAGACTAGCACAACTACAAGGAAAATATACTACATCTCAGAGCGCTGTTCTTGTGGAAGGAAAATCAAAAGGGAGTAGGTATTGCTAAGAGGGCTCTCTAAAATGAGGTTGAGAGGCCATTGAGGACGTGTGACTTATGCACATCTCAGCCTGGATGGAATCTGACTTTTGACCACTTATTGTCCTAATGAAGGCATCCAGAACATCTACCAGAAACTCAAGATACTTTTGGGACCCTTACCCTAAAACAACTCAAGACAGACATCCCTTAAAGACAAATATTTCCCTTCTGGTGTCAGAGTACAGCCTCATGGCTTTTGTCTTTATAAGCCCCCGACCACTTCTCTTCCCCAGAATCCTCTTTTGATTTAACTCAAATCTGAGTCTCCTGAAGTGCAATTAATAAGACCCCAAATAAACTTTCTTCTTATTTGCAAACTTCTGTGTATTTTTTTTTTTTGGTTGACACTCTCAAATATAAAAGCACAACAAAATACAAACAACTATTTGAGAAATGTAAACAATATTAAAGAAAAATTTACTATGAACAATGAGGACAATTGGTCGAGCCAAAAGCTGTATCTATGAGTCTCAGGACAAAAACATAACACTATGAAATAAATATTATACCAAGAATTAAGAGCATGTTATATTCAGAAAAAAATAAAAACTACTCTAAAAGGAGAGCAATCAGAAAATAAGAAATAATTATGTTAAAACACAATTTCTATTTCAATAGAATGTCTAGAAAAGATAATGCACATGTAAGTGACCTTCAATTTAAAATGTAAAATTCTCCTGAAGGTTCCACAATAAGTAAAAGAGATATAAAATGTAATAGAAAAGTTTAGAGATATAGAGCACAAAGCCATATGTTTAAGCATCCCTATAAAAAGAGAATCAACATGAGAAAACAATTTAGGGCTATAACTAATAGTTGAAAATATACCTGACTTATCTTTACATTTAGACAGTCTACTAATGTCTGGCAGAATATTATTTTAAATATACATATATGTAGATATATACTCATAATGTTTCACAAAAAATAATTTAAAATGCTGAAATTTTTAATAATTATAATAATAACTTTACCTCCACAGTAGCAAGAACAAGACTGGCACAAGATATGTCATGAATAATATTTGATGCAAAGTGACTGACAAGCAGCAAGTCCTTTGTCTCTTCAAAGTTTTGATTATCATTGATCCTAGAATTATACATGACAAAAACAGTAAAATGTGAGGGCAAAATGAAAATATTTTCACATATGTAACAACCCAAAAACCTTATCTTCCTGATAGTCTTTCTAAAAAACAGCAATTTTCTCATCAATGAAATGAGTTTTTAAGATCTTCATTTTCCTAATCAGTAAATTCTGGATGGTTTCCAATGGGCCATTTCTGCTTGACATTTGCTAACAAAACTAACAACAATATCAGTTACGAAAACAAAAAGGACTTGATGAAGTGCACTAGAAAATGTAAAGGAGGAGGATATGCTCTACATCTAACCCGGGAGTGCGATGGATAAATGTGCCATTAGGCAGGAGCAGCAAGCCCAACAGTCTATGGGCCCAAATTCTGTTAGGAGAACAGATGAGAAGTACCAGTGGAGTGATGAGAAGTCACTCATGACCCTGTACAATTTTACTGCATAACTGATGAGATCTGTTCCTAAAATCATATATCAATCATTTATCTTCCAGGGCAGATATATGAAGGAAGCAAACCTAGGTGTATGCATACAGCATATATATGTGATGTGCTACCACCCATCCACTATGGTTGACAAAAGCATTATCATTATCTCACATGGTAAATGTCCATCAAGGGTCAGCTGGGGCTCTACTTTGCTTTGTCTTCACCCGAGAGCCCAGACTGTACACGTTCCATTTTTGGGTTTCCACATTTGTTGAGGTGGGAAGGAGTGCACGTGGTAAACTGTTTTCAAGCTCCAGATTTTCAGCCGGAAGTATGGAAATTGCATGTTTTCACGGACCTTTATTTTTTTCATCAAAGCACAGCTAGCTTTAAGAGCAGTGAATTGCAATTCTCTGTCTAGAGGAGAAATGACCACAAATTTTTGCTGAATAGCATTTATGACTAACATATTTTAAAGAATTAATACCTTTTGTTTAATTTTATCATAATATCATCTTTGACACAAAAGGATTAAACTTATTTCTGTAAAAGAGGGGTATTAATACTTTTAGCACACGCAGGTTTAGGTCTGGGTTCTTATCCTATGGCCAAAGACCCATTATGTAATTAGGAGAAAATCATCCTGTCTCTAAGATCTTCCATTTTCCCAGGCATAAAGTCAATCTCAAAGATCTTCAACTTTCTTATCAGTAAAATTCTAGAAGGTTTTAAAGGGGCCTTCCCTTCTTGCTTGACATTTGCTTCTACTTTACAGACAAGACATAAGAAATTTAGTACACAGAAAGGTTAGGTGACTTAAAGAATTTCACAGTATATGTTCATGATCAATTTGAAATCTATTACATCATTTATATACCTCAGATTACATACATTTTATTTCAAATACACATAGCACATCCCCCAAAATAAAAGCAAAGGAGTAGTAATAATAATAGCAACTACAAAAACAGAATTTGTCTTAAAAAGGCCAAGTGATCTATTTTCTTCTTCAAATCTCCATTTGCCTATCACATACTGGGCTCTTAGAGGCAAATGATGGTTATAGAATGAAAAAATTAGATAGAAGTGCCCTGAAAAATATGTCATGTCATAGTCAAGACAGTATCTTAGATGTATTGTATGAAATAGTTATCAGCAAAATGCTCTTCAATCTCTGCGGGATTCTCTACACTTGAAAGAACAGATGCTCATTGTATTTGATGAGCTGTAGAACCACTGCCTGCGTTGAAAACGAAACAATCAGGAGCGAAGTGACATTGAGGTGCAGCAAAAGCAGCCACTTTGCAACAAGCTTATATTCAGCCACTTTTACCTTCCTTGAGTAGTTTGTGAGATTCTGGTAACAAAATATCAAGAAAATATTTATTCCTTTTGCTTGATTTTAAATTATGGATTTGCTTAATTCATTTTTCCTCTCAATATGGGAAACAGCATATTAAATGCATGCAACCAAGATTTTTATTTTCAATGATACAAGTAATACAAAAATTACTGCACTCTCCTTATAAAAATGCAAGACTTGTAATGATAAAGAAGTTAAAAATAAAATTATCTTTCATATTCATATTAAAGTTGTCTTTCAACATTCATTTCATTTCATGTTTCTCTCCCAGAATCAGTTACTCTTTTTAGTTTTGTGTAAATGTTTACAAGTAATGTTATATGTTTATATGCCTCTCCATGTATAAAGTTTATGTAGATATATATTGTGTTTAAGTGTAAATATGTTTGTATTTGTGTGTGTTTGTGTATGTATGTTGTATTCAAGATATTAATTATTGAGTTGTAATGTGTTTATTTCTGTGTGCATCGTGTTATTTCTCAAATATAAAGATCTCCTTCAATCTTTTTAAAGTTCAGTAGTAAGCTGATATTAAGCTAGTATGTTAAAATATGATCAGACTGGTTCCTAAAATGTGGAAATAATTCTATACTTATATAGTAACTAGCATTTACCCCAAGACTTCCTAGTTCCCCCAGCCACCTTGCCTCTCCCAAGGAGCCCCATGCCCCAGCAATCAGCTTGACACTTGGCTAGCAGAAGTCCTTCAAACCTTGCTCCAGTGCCCAGGGCAGCCAGCAATTATTCTGAATGGCCAAAGCAGTTAATTATTATCAATATCACCCCAGGATATATCAAAATATAATTTGTCATTTTGCCATTGGTAATTCTTTCTCCTACCTTCTTATATTACTTGTCTTCATAACATTTTTCATCTTCTAATGATAAAAAATAATCATAATTACATTAACTTGATAAGGGTGGGGGGTTTTCCTGTGTTTTTTACTGCTGTATCCTAATTGCCAGGCATATGGCAGGCTCAAGGAATGTTTATTGAATTAATATGCTCATGCTCCTACCCACACTGAAAATCTCTATAATTTTTGCTAATAAAATAAACTAAAAATATCACATTGTTTTGTCAATTAGCATTTCCTGGTTATAACTGAGATTGGACATAATATTTTCAAAAGATTACTGCTTACATAAATATATATATTCTATAAATTGCCAGATTATATACCAGTTTATTGTTCACTGATTTGTTTTCTCTTATACTGGTCTCTATTAAATTTGTTGAAGTCCTTGTACTTCTTCTGAAGGCAACTTTCTATCTGACACATTCCAATATACAGTTTTCACTTATTCCTTTCCTTCATTTATGTTGTTTAATTTGCAGATTTAGCTTGATTTCCTTTATTTCTAGGGTAGAATTTTCTTTTTAATTTCTGTAACTTAAAATTTTTGCTTTTTGTTCTTGTTAGTTACCAGCTTTATTTCACTGCAGTAAGAACAAAAAACTTGCATGATTTCTTTTATTTTGAAAAATGTATTTTTTAAATTTTCAGTAAAAGTTAGTCACATTAGACAGGCCAAGTGGGTTTGTAGTCGTATTATATAACCCCAGGGCCTCAGTGACTTGGCATGTAAACATTTCTTCTTACACTTTTTGGGTAGCTGTGGAGTCTCAGTTCTACACACTCATTCAGGGCAAATGGGATCTTGAACTTCTGTCCTCCAGGGCTATGACATAATAAATTTCTATTATTTAAGCCACCCAGTCTATGGTATTTTGTTAATGTCAGTGAGTTGACTAAGACAGGGCATTTCATTTGCCCTCATCCTCGGTGGCTATTGAAGAATATGCCCAGCTTTCACAGTTCTCTTCATACTCACAGCAGATTGGGATCCCAAGGGCTGTTTACTTTCAAAGAGTCACGGGAATTTTCAAGTCTAGACTCATGGTTTGTTTAGCGGCACTTCAATCTCTATTCACATCCACTTGAATCTAATCAATTCCATGTGCCAGCTATTTTTGGAAAATAGTTTTCAGATCTGCTGTCTTTCTTTACTTTTTGCCAAATGTCTCTCTCTCAAATTAAGCTTTCAGACTCCTCTGGCAAAAGCTATACCCCTACTCTGATTCGTGTCCTGAATCATTGTATGCACTGACAGATATTACTAGTTTTCATACCATTATACTGCTATATTTTCCTGAATTACCTTAATCAGGTGAGAAATTTTAATAATAAGAAAACAAGCTACACTCTTAGTCTGACTTTTGCTTCCAGGCTGAATTTCAGAGACCTTTGTTGCTACCATAGTTTCATGATTTTATCTCCTGCTGTAAAGATTAAAAAGCATTTTACTGCTTCATTATTTGTATACCCTGAATTTTTCAGATTTCTTCATTACTTTTTATTTTGGCTTGAAAACACTCTATTTTCTGAGTTCATCATTTTCATGTAATACCTGGTCATATCCAGTCAATAGTGATCAATACACAGTATTATAATTCAATTCTAGAATATCTTCCCCAAGATCTAAAAAAGTTCAGTAAGCAAATGATCTAGCTTCTGAGTTATATCTGATGAGTTTTACCAAACGTTTTGCCATTTCATGGCATAGAAGGCCGTCCTTCCATTCTCAGGAAACAATTTCTTAATTGCCCATCACCTGGTCCTTAAAATAATGCCAGCTATTTTAGGCTTCTGGTAGGACAACCTCACTTCCAATAACTATACAATTATTTTTATTAGGATAGGATTGGATAGCATAGGATGGATATGCTATAGTAACACCAAAATTCCAAAGGCTTAAAACAACATATCTATTTCTAATTCTTATGGCATGTATGATGTGAGCTGGCAGAGGTTTCTGCTCCCTTAGGAGGTGGGATCTTTGAATTTGGACTTGGTCTGGGATTGGTTTTACCAATGGGATGATGGGAAATGCGATGCAGGCAGAGACTTGAAACCACTAACATGAACCATGTGAAGCATAATAGCGCACTAGAAGATGAGGGGACACGTGGAAGAGAAGGGAGTGCCCCGTGTCACAATTTACTAACTTCCAGAGATAAGAAGGAGGTCATTTCAGATCAGTTCACCTACTGGCCAGCTGTCAATAGGCACATGATAGAGCCCATCAGAAATCATTTGAACTCCCTCAGACCAGGAGAACTACCTAGACACTAAAAGAATCATGAGTTAAATGAAATAATTAGCTTTTTAAGGCAATATGTTTATGAAACCAAATAGATTTTCAAGATTTAAGTTTCAGATTTTTTTGTTGTTACACAGCAAAATCTAACTGATACATGAAGTATTATCTAGAAATGGGGTGCTGCTGTAACAAAAACCTAAAACATGTTGTATTAATTTTGTGTCTGGAATAAGTGAAATCTGGAGAAGCATCAAGGAAATTGTTTGTGGAACTTGGAAAAGTGGCAACAAAACTGCTATATCAGGCTGGAAAAATGGCAACCTGTATTATATAGTGTTGGAAAAATTGTTAAAACTGCTGCCTATGGCAACTTGGAATATAGAAATGTACCCGTGGAGCTTAAGAATCTGGCTAAAGAAATTGCTAGAATTTAATATAGAAAATTCACAAATATTTATATCTTTGAATAAACAATATTAGCAGTTTTCTCAGTGAGTCCCCCCTTGCCCCCCTTATGTATATTCTGGTATGTTTAAATAAGAAAAATAGATGGGTGTAATCATATGCTATAGAAGAATACTGGAAACAAATAAATATTACCTTATATCAACTTTACAATGCATGCTGAACACATTGAACTGAAGTGTTAACAAAACAAACTTGGATTTAACATGGGGTGAATCATTTTGAAAGGAAACTTAGGTGTGATTCCAGTGCTTAAAGTTAAAATTCTAATCACACATAAATAACCATAATGCTATACTGTAAAGAAAGATTAAAAACAGAAGTTTATAATTAGGATTTGAAAAGTGTGTATAATATAATAGAAAATGCCCCATATATTATCTAGGAAAAAAAAATAGCAAATGCACCAGTCAAAATTAGCTTGAAGAAAATGCATTTATTCCATTTTCTTACTAAAGAAAATTATTTATCTTTGATTTTGTATTTTCACTTTCTTTTCAATCTAATCATAGACTTTAGACTTTTTGCAAATGTCATTTTATAGACTCATCCTGTTTTGAAAATCTTAGTAAAGAATACATTAGTGTCAGACAAATGTATCCAAAAAGAAGCCCAGTAAGCAGAATGGGAAATCCTGTTTTTAATTTGATTTATTTCTGCTGAAAACCATCACTAAACTTTATCTAAACATCAAGGAAATACATGATGAAACAGTATCTATAATTCTTTAAATATATTTATTACTAAATTCTATATTCTGAGCACAGTGAAAATAAAAATAACTAGGACTTGGACAAAAAATTCAAATTCATATATTAATGTGTATATATTTGTTCTCAAAGTTGGTGTGCCCAAGGGCTCAGTCCCTGATCATTTTCTCTGTCTATACTCACTCACTTAGTGATCTCATCACATTCCTGACTTTAAATATCATTATAACCTGATGATACAGAATTTGTATTTATATCAGAGAAGTTTCTCTCAAACTTTAAACCTGAGCCCAAATTTTACTTGTTATTGCCACTCAAATCCCTAACAAATATCAAAACTCAATTTGTCCAGAGCTGCCCTCCTGATCTTCCCACATCCCAAACTGCTACAAGCACAGCCTTTCACATAACATTTGATGGGAAACTCATTCTTTGATTTGCTCAGACCAAAAAATTTAAGGACAGTTTGATTTTCTTTTTTCTCACACCCCACATCCAGTTCATCAGGAAAACCTGTTGGCTGTACCTTCAAAAATATATTCTAGAATCTGACCACCTCTCTCCATCACCATGTTCCTGATCTGATTCCCCATCAGCTCTGCCTGGACCACTGCCATACCCTCCTAACTGTTCTCGGTTTCCATCCTTCCTCAGCTATATTCTTAAACATGTATATCAAATCATGACTCTCCTCTGTTCAAAACCCCACAGGAGTTCCTCATATTACCAAGAATAAAAACAAAACCAAAACCAAAACTTTCCTCATTTCTCATTCTGCTCAATTCACAGGGGTCTCTTTGATACTTCTTGGTAGAGCCAGGTACATCCTTATCTTAGGACATTTGCACTGGCTAGAATGCTCTTCTCTCAGATATTCACTTTGCCAATTTCCATACCTTTTCAAGTTTGCTCAAATGTCACTATCACATTGAGGCCAAACTGCAACATGATCACTGCTTCCTTTCCACCCACTCTTGATTTTCCTTATGCTCCTGGGTATATATACACACTGTGTGTGTGTCTGTGTGTCTGTGTGTCTGTGTGTGTGTGTGTGTGTGTGCATTTTACTTGTTCAGCAGCATTTATATAGTGCCTGGTACATAACATGTGCTCACAAAATATTTGTTGAGCACATGTAAAAATGAATGTTAGTGAATGAACTTTTATGACTAAAGAATTCTAAAATTAGCTAGGACGTAAATAGAGTAAAACACAATTGGTAAACACTACAATGTAATTTCTAATTTCAGAGGATTAAGTCATTTCAATATCATCTTCCTTAGTAGTACTTAAATTATTAGAAATACATTTAGCTTCCCTCTTTTCTCAGGCAAATCTCATTTCATTTATACTTTTTTTTAAAAATTTATTTCTGGCTGCATTGGGTCTTCGTTGCTCGGTGCAGGCTTTCTCTAGCTGCAGTGAGCGGGAGCTACTCTTCATTGCGGTATGGGCTTCTCATTGTGGTGGCTTCTTTTGTTGCGGAGCGCGGGCTCTAGGCGCACAGGCTTCAGTAGTTGTGGTGCGTGGGCTCAGTAGTTGTGGCTTGCGAGCTCTAGAGCGCAGGCTCAGTGGCTGTGGCGCACGGGCTTAGTTGCTCCGCGGCATGTGGGATCTTCCTGGACCAGGGGTCGAACCCATGTCCCCTGAATTGGCAGGCGGATTCTCAACCACAGCGCCACCAGGGAAGTCCCTCATTTATACTTTAAATGTAAATTTAATTTCCCTTCTCTTATGAATATATTCACAAATAAAGACAATTTAATTTAAAAATATGCATGACCATAAAATAAACCCTGTTAATGGGATTGTTTTAGAGCATTTACGTTTAATTTAAATGTAGATAAGTGTAAACTGCCATCTTGCTGTTTGGTTTATATTTATGCCATGTGTTCTTTGTTCTTCTTTTCCTCAACAGTTATAGTTTTATATTTGTACAAATATATAATTTTGAGATCTAATATGATAGGTAAATCTATTTTATAATTGCATACAAGACTAACACAAATGCAACTGTAATGCTGAATCCTATTCAGATTAGGAAGATATACTGACAAAATGACAACAGCAGTTTCATCTAGTATTCAAACCTGTTTTGATTTTGTGTTCACAGTTAGGATTTGCTTTGCCTTGTTAAGTTCACAAAAGTTTTGTACATTTAAAAGTTGTAAAATTAAATTTTCATATCTAACTAATATGCTATTTGACAGTATTGTGATTCTTCTTTCAGAAAATAAGAAAAAGACCAAATTATGATGTTGTGCACAAGATATGATAATTAAAGATGTCATGTCTCCCCTGCTCACTTAGCATGAGAATTTGGGGGTGAAGAGAAAGTGTAATATTCTTTGTAGACAATGGTCATTGGAGACATATTGGGTCTAAAGTGTCACATGGAACTAGGGAGCATGGTAAAATAAAGACCAAATTTAAACATAGAGATGTATTCAGATTTCATCAACATGATTCTGTGTTCATTATATCTTAGTGTATTGCTTTGAGGCAGCAATAGAAGGTGGAATTTACAGTTTTAAAAAATATATAAAAACTTTACAAGCTTTTGAAATTAAACCTAACTCTCACAAATTTTATCTCCTCCCTTTTCCTGAATATACTGAAATATATTTTTATTTTGAGTAAAAGATGACAAAAATAAGATTATGATGGATAATAATTAAAATATCACATTTTAAGGAGATATTTGCTTTCAGGTTTTGTTTTTTTTTTTTTAATTTACTGAAATTTCATTACTCTGATAGCTACAGATATTTTTTACAGTAATTTCTAGGTAGTACAGTTTAATAATAAGAGACTATCATTGAAATATTGCATTTTATTCATCAGTTGGCAGTAAGGCCCAGGCTATGATCAATATTGTTCTTGAAATAAATGTGTAGGAAAAAGCATGAATAGATGGGCAGATAGATAGGTCAATAAATAAATTGATAGATCCTTGCAATTTAATCATAGAGAAAATTATATACAATATGTAGATGCATTGCTTATAAGTTAGTAGGGAAAAGCACAGTTGTATTGTCCTGGTGGGATCCTTTATGGCAGTATTTGGAGAGAGATGGGATGTCCCATTGAGTTAGCTCTTCTTCTCAAGGTTAATTAATTGATTCTAGAAGAGCTAATTTACCTGTTACAAATGAGCATAAAGCATGAAGGATATTGTTGGGGAACAGGTATGAGGAGGAGAGTGAAAACCTGACTCCCCGCACATCAAAGCAAATCCTTTGCAAAAATTTTTAGCCTATTTTCCTTTACTAAAAGCCTTTTTCTTTTTCCTTCACCAAGGCTAAAAATGCTCTCTGCATCCCCGTGGGAACACTGCTTTGACCACCCTACAATCAATGTAAATGACCAAACTGCTCACAGGTATATTAGAGGCAGTATCATGTAGGTCACTGAAGTGGATAATTTCCTTTGAGAACAAAAAACAACTCATGGTGAAAGGAGCTGACCACCACCAGGTGTTATTTACTAAGCTGAACTTTCAAATATCCAGAAGTATCCTTTTCCCTTTAGAGTGCTGTCCCCAACGTCCAATCACATGACAACTTCTCATAAGGACCCCATTCACATAGTCATTATTGTTCTGATGAAGACTTTCTAAGTAACAAATAAAATAAATTTGCTTCTGGGTACACAAGGGCATGAAAATTAATGGAGAAAGAAGGTCCTTTTTCTGTGTGGATCACCTATAGTTACACCTTGCTAAACAAGGAGAGAGAGAAAACAGATGGCTTGAGAAAATTACAGAAGACTTGGGATTCCATGTGGGTATTTATCACCAAAATTTCTATTAAGGGAAAATAATTACAGTTAATTACTCATTGCCTTGATTTTCTTTGTATGAGTTTTGTTACTGAACCCAGGTTTGGCTGCTTACTGATTATAAGCCTATAATTCAAGAGGCAAGTGTCAGTAGAAAGGAAAGTTGCTTTAATCAGAAAAGCTGGCAATCTGGGGAGATGGTGGACTCATGTCCAGAGACCAGCTCTGAAGATTCTGCTCGGTCATGAGAGTTTTTAAAGGGAGGAATGGAAGGGGAAGAATCTCAGTGAATCATGGAGGCAAGAGAGTAAGAGAGCTAAGCATTTTTAACTACTTAATTCTTCATTCTTACTTCTTTTTATCTAGGAAAAGAATCAACAGGTTAGACAAGGTATTGTGTGCATTCAGGAGAGAGCATAAGTCAGGAGTTAGTTTCAATTACTTAGTGATCTCATTCTTATAATTAGATTTTTAAGGTTAGAGGGGAACAGAAATGGGTAAACAGGAAAGGGACAAAGAGCTGCTTTCAGTTTGACTCAAGTATATAATTTGCTTTATCATTTAAACCAGGCATAGCACTATTTGATCAAGTAATGAAACCAAATCAATTACTATATATGGAAAATATCTCAATAAATGTTATCATTGGGTTTATCGTGATTCTATCATTCTTTTACATAATTTGTCTTAATGTTTGAAAGTTGGAAATACTCATCTTCACATCATATATTATAATTAATAATACATTTATTTGGTTTAGCCTCTATACGCAATGCCAATTACTAAAACAAAACAATTAAAAGAGAAAGTCTAATGAGGAGGTTGGCTTTCCATACATTTTTTGTTTTATTTATAAAACAATAAAAATAACATACTGTGTCTCAAGCACAGATGTTTTATCTTTAAAAATAATTCTGAGAGTACAACTTCATTATGTTCATTTTCTAGATGAGGAAGTTGAGGCTTAGTTAGAGATGTAAAACATTTTGCTCAGGGTTAATCATTTAAAAAATTGTAGGGCTTCCCTGGTGGCGCAGTGGTTGAGAATCTGCCTGCCAGTGCAGGGGACACGGGTTCGAGCCCTGGTCTGGGAAGATCCCACATGCCGCGGAGCAACTGGGCCCGTGAGCCACAACTACTGAGCCTGCGCGTCTGGAGCCTGTGCTCCGCAACGAGAGGCCGCGATAGTGAGAGGCCCACGCACCATGATGAAGAGTAGCCCCCGGCTTGCCGCAACTAGAGAAAGCCCTCGCAGAGAAACGAAGACCCAACACAGCCAAAAATAAATAAATAAATAAATAAATAATTTTAAAAAAAAATTGTAGAAAAGAAATTGAACCTAAGTTTTTCTGGCAACAAATATTTTACTCTTTTTATTATACTATAAAGCTTCTAAATTTGAACTGAAATTTAGTTTTAAAAAAATTTAAATACTAGGATTAGAAAATAGAAAGATTTTTCTAGTGTGTCTTATGCAAGAATTTGCACTAATTTTTGAGTAATCATGCCAAAACTATATATTGTATACCTGATATATCAATTACAAAATTCTACCGTATCAAGACAATTATTATTTTAGTTCTCATATATTTCATTTAATATGTATGCATTTTTATACTGCCATCTTCAGTGGCCTCTGGTGACGGTCCACTAAAATAACATTACTTTCTCCTTTGCTTACAGACCCTAATTTGTTCCCATCGTATGAGAAGATAACTATTTCCAGCTCAAGGAGTATATCTAAATTTGTCTGAAGTTCAGTTGTGGCAATTGCATTCTTCTTTTCAGTGATTAGTTCATGGTCATTTGATTCAATTCTGGCCAATAAGATGTGAAAAAATGTCTTCAGGGACTTTTAGGAAAAAATCCCCATTATTTAAAATGAACCTTGAGGAAGAAATAGTCTTTCTTCTTCTATGTGACTTTGCTATGTCTGAACATGATACACAGAACTCTTGCTGCTGTGAGAAACCTGGAAGAAGAGCTTCTAACACACTGAGTTTGGCAGAGCAGAAAAAATAAAACTCAGGGGTTCTTGATTAAACCACAAGACCTGGGGACACTGTACCAATAAATTTCAGGCTACATATGATAACAAATTTCCTATGCTTAAACCATTTGAGATGAGCTTTTCTGTTATTTGTGGCTGAAGGTATCCTACTTGTCACCCTGTGATACAGTGGTGCATTTCTATTTCTAATCATTATGAAACCCAACTTCCTTATGGTTCAGTCTAAATGAAAGTTCATTCAAGTGAAATCAAAGGGTCATTCAGAGCAATTGATACCTGCGATGCACTTCCTCTCCTTTTCTTTCTCTCTGTACCAGCATTTTTTCTTCATTAATAGTTTGAGGTGAAATTCACACATAAAGTCAAGTAACTAAAAGTGAACAATTTGATGACACTTGGTACATTCATACTGCTGTGCAACCACTTCCTCTATCTAGTTTCAAATTATTCCCATCCCTCCAAAGTACATATGGCCATACCATACCTTGAGAGAAAGGCATATTCAATACTTGTCTTTGTATATCCAAAATATAACACAACTCCTGGCACAGAGTAGATACTCAAAACAAGGTCTTTAAAAATACAAGAAGAGCTATTTCTTTATCACTAAACTTTTTCTTTAACAAACGCAAACTTAAACTTAGATCCCATAACACATTTAATGAAATTATTTATTGTTGACAACCAGATTAGTGAATATTATAAAACTTGCCATTTTTTAAGAATCTGTCCAATAAAGTAAAAGATTACAGAAAAATGCAATATTCTGAGAAAAAACTTTTACGGATAATTTTGATGCATTATAGAGGCAATCTATCACTCTATTACATTAATTTAAGTAAACATGCATTATAAGGTAAATTACTCTATAAATTAGTGTAAATATATATTATAGAGGTATATAAATTATATTTTATTTTATATTTATATTGTTTTATAAAATATATATAACAAAATAACATAATGCATATTATATGTATGTGTGTATATAATATATATACTCATAAATCTATATGTATAAATTTGGAAAACTTAAAACCAAACTCAGAATTAACAATAGATTACAAAAGATTAAAAAGTGAAATATGGTGGAAAAGACTGTTTTCCTTTTGTTCACAGACTGTCAGGTCTAAATTGTTAATGTGAGAAATACTTTATTGTGTTTCTTAAAATCATCACTAAATAACATTTGTTATTCAGCTGCCTAGTTGATATTTATATTTACACTTATTTTTAGTTTGTGTTACTTATGGGAAATGTTTAGATTTCAAAAAAAGATTCTGAAGAAAAAAACGTAGAAATAGATAATATTATGGTGGGCAGTTGGAATACTGAGACACCATCACAAAACAGTTACAAAACACATGCTGAAGGAAGGAGGGGTTGAAAACACGTCTGCAAACTAGCATTTCAAGAGAAGCAAACATAAGCCACACCACATTTTAATGGACTTTTCAGTTATTTCAATAACGTTATTTTTTTAATAAATTAGACCTTGTATTTAATCTTAGTTTAATCTAAACACTTCAAAAGCCGTTACAATAAAGAGCATTTTCATGTTGCTCAAGGGGTCAAGGTCATGCATTTGACACCAATTCTGACTGGTTAGTTCAACCTAGAAAACTTTGACTCCCTGGTGTGGAGTCCACTGGCCTCAGTGAAAATGGTAATGTCTCAACAGGAGCTCATCCCCCCAATGTAGGGAACAGACTGGAGTGCTGTGTTCTGACAGAGTGAGGAACATCCTTCTGTTCCAAAGCCAACAAAGCTAACATCTGCAATTTTACTTAACATCAAGGGATCATTTGAAAAGGATAATCATAATTAATTCACATCACCAAATGAGTATTAGCTATGATCATCTCCTACACACACAAATTTACGCATTTGCTACAATGACCAGGTGTAGTAGTTACTGTTTTCTCTGTGTGCACATATTTGTGTGTGTTTAATCCTGGAGCGTAAGCTGTTTACACACTCATTGTACAGAGAGATATGTATCTGTGTCTGCCTGTGCTAACAAAATTATTTGTATTTGAAAATTCAGTCAATCTTCTGTTAAGATGAAAAGAACTAAGAACTGCAGCATATATTTACCCAAAAGTAATACTGATTCCATTCTCTGTCAACAAAATAACTAAGAGGATAATACTGATTAGACCAGTAAGGCTTGGTATCCTTGCTGTGTGGGGAATTACCTGGATGGAATAGTAAACTCCAAGTACACCAACAAGGAAGTTTTCCAGTCAGTGGTCATGGAACAGAAAGGTTCACAGACCAAATTAAATTGCCTGAACCACAATGTTAATGTGATTGACATTAATACCACGCATAGCATAGAGCAAGGGGGAAGAGCTGGAGTAAGTTAGCACATTTAGGATAGAATGCAAGTGCTTTGGAAGGACTCTACTACCTGAATGCATAGTACACAATCCCTAGTACACAATTGTCCTGTCTCTCTGCCTATCCTGTGATGATATGGTTACCAGAATGAGCATCGAGGTTCAAGAAAGGGAGCCCACCTGGGGAAGATGCCCAGGGCAAATGACACACTCTTGCTTTATCACAGATACACAGAACACGTTTGTCTGGCTAATAGCTGTGGCTTGCCAATTAACTTGCTGAACAGCCATGGGTTTTATGTGAGTTTCTTGGGCATAAAACTGTTAGGGCCAAAATGGGTGTTATCAGTGGGTGACTGAATTAAGACCTCATGCATAATGAGTGGTTCATATGTCTCATGTTTATTTAATATATTCGTTATTTAGTGCTTCTGGTACCTCATGAATAATCAGTGTTCTTAGTCCTCCCATCCTCTCTCTTTTTAACTCATACATGCTCTACTTACTAACTTCTTATCTATACTTAATAGAGCTTATGAGTTTCACCCATTTTTCCTTGCAAGAATCAAATATTCTCAAACAATACAACAAATAGCTGAACCTCAGCTATTAAACTCTGAACTGCTTTAAACCAGCTAAAATAATCAGAATTTTTTAAATCTAGGAAAAAAGCATAAGTTGGATATATTTTCATGGATATGTTTATGTATGTGTGTGGATGGATAGATAACTAGGTAGATATTAAAGAGACGATTGTGATTGTATTCACACATAATGATGAGTAACTAACTTGAATGTACGAGAATTATTTTGATTTGCAAACCTGGGAGTCACATGATAGTAGTTATGAGAGAAATTTTACATTTCTTTTTTGAAAATTAACAAATTTAATTAACTGATAAGAAATTCAACATTAAAGTAATTTTGCAGCAATTATTCTTTGAAAGAGCTGAATTACCAGAAGCACCAAATTATTTTATGAAACTACATGTATATATGTGGTGTTAAAATTTGTACTCTCTTTTTTTAGAATAAAAATGTATTATTAACTGTCATAAATTTATTTCTACACTTTCTATTATTGCTGAAAATAGTACTCTTGAATAATTGTAGAGAATGCTGTGTCCCTCTCAGACTGACTTATGCAACTGTATCAAACCTAAAATTAAAATAATGTATAATATGTCCAGTTTGTACTACTCTAAGTATTAAACTTAATTATTAAGCAGGATCAACTCATCCAGCATATGTCAATCTTGACACATTCCATTTGAATGGTATGCTATCTTGACAGTTTCAGTTGGTAACGAATGTATCAATTTTAGATTATAAACCAGTGTGTTGTTGTGTGTATGGGTATATTGGGGATAAAGGTAGTGTTGACGGTATGAGCTTCTCTCTGTACCCAGATATCAGCATGGGAGGAAGAAGGTGATGATGCACCTTTTTGGAAGGAAAGAGAAAGGGAGAAAATCAGCCATGATACAGAACATGAATTTTAAATTTTCAGAATAATATGCACATGAAGCTCTTTGTTTTAAACAGTAGAGTCACATTTATTTTTTAAAGTTTTTTTTTTTTTGGTTCCTTCTGTCATCAGAGTAAAATGAGACCAGTTATAAACTACAAAGAAATTTAATTTTTTGTGGAGAGTTGAATACAGGAGTGAAGTGAGCAGTTCTAACTTTAAGCTACATATTTAAATTTCAAATTATACAAAGAAAAATATTAAGTCTACATCAATTGAGAATAAATCTTCAGTTCCAATCATTGTAAATGTACTAATTTCAAGTTATCATTAGCTGTCCTACTGGGAATCAAATGGATGCAATTAGCCATCCATCAATCTAAAATATGTCAGAGCCTAAAGACATATTTGGATGAATGTTGGCAAAATTAAATTAATCTGAGATTGTTGATCTGGCACTACCGTGAACCAAGAAGAAAGAAGGATAGTTGTCTTCTTGTTTATTAAGCCATTATTCAACTCTGTCTCATAAATGTGCACTTACATATCTGCTTTCTGCTACCATGTGTCAATTTATTAACTGTTTCTGTCAATGAATTCAGAGGAGTTTCACGAGGCAAGTACAATAAAAAACTTTTTTTATTCTAAAGATTTTTATGTATACACTACATCTAAATCAGGAACCATTTCAACCATTTTCAGTGAGATATAAGAGTATATAGTAAAATGTACAGATCTGAAGATTTAATATGATGAGTTTTGACATGTACACACCTGGGTAACCAACATTCTCCAGCAGATATAGAGCAGTGCTATCACCAAAATTCCCTTCTGTCCTTTTCCAGTCATTGCTCACTCCCCAGGAAAATGCTATTCTAATTTCTATCATCAAAAATTATTTTCCTACCTATAAACTGCAAACATATGGAATCATACAGTATACACTCTTCTGTCTTTGATGAACATACTGTTGTGGATGCTCACCCTTGTGTATATCAGCAGTTTGGTCCTCTTTATTGCTGTAAATAGTTTACCCTCCTATTGATGGACATTTGTGTTGAATCCAAGATTTTGCTGTTAAAATAAAGTTGTGCATGTTTTTGGAAAATTGGTCACAAATATATCGTTCTAACTCTCAATTTTCTATTCTCTTCTAATAATCTATTCATTATCTTATTTATTGTAACTTTATGATAAACTTTACATGTTGCTGAATTTGATTTTCTAAAACTTTGTTTTGTGTTGATAAAATATATGTGTTTGTAATATCTTTTTATAAAGTTTTTACCAGGTTTTGGATCAGAGTCATCTTGGCTTCACAAAAACAGTTGAAAAGTTTTCCTGTTCTGATCTCAAGAGAGTTTTTGTTTGTTTGCTTGCTTTTTATTGTTTGTTTGTTTAAGATAAGTATATCTTTCTTAAATATTTCATAGAATTCACCAGTGAAGTCATCTAGGCCAAGAGTTTTCTTTGTGGGAGAATTTTCCTTTGGAATTTATTTTTTTAAACAGAAATGGGGCTATTCAGCTTGTCTTTCATCTCGAGTCAGTTTTAGCAAGTTGTATTTGTTAAAGAACTTTTCCATTTCATCTATACTGTCAAAGTTATTGGCATAAAATTGTTCACAATATCTTTTAATTTCTGTAAGATCTTTGTACCATTTTCTTTCATTCCTGATATTGGTAGTTTATGATTTACCTGTTTTCCTCATCAGGCTTTTTAGGAGTGTACCAACTATCTGAATTGCTTGATTCAAAAAATTCAATATGCTTGAATTTTTTTAAAGCAACACTTTTCTGCTTTATTTTTTTCCTCTCTTGTTTGTATGTTGTCTATTTTAGCAATTTCTGTTATTTTTATTCTTTCTTTTTTCTGACTTATTTGGGTTTACTTTGCTCTTATTTTTCTGTCTTCTTGAGATAGAAACTGAGATCACTGAGTTTAAAAGTTTCTAATTTTCTACTACAGGCCTTTAAAATTATGAGTTTCATATCACAGTTTTAGCTGACCCACAATTTGATATATTATGTTTTTATTAATGTTTGCTTAAAAATATACTTAGTTTCCTTGTTATTTATTCTTGACTAAGAAGTTTAAAATACTTACTAAATTCTCAACTACTTGGAGGTTATCTAGATTATTTTTTGTTGCAGATTATTGATTTAACTCTGTTATAGCCAGAAAACTATTCTATGTAATTTTAATCTTTGAAATTTATTGAGAATTTTTTTTTCTCTTCCAGCATGTTACACTTCCATGTCCACTCAAAAAGAATGTGTTTTCTGCCGTTGTTGGATTGAGCGTTTTTAAAATGTCTACTAAGTCTAGTTGTTGATGTTAAAGTCTCTGATTTTGAATATAGATTTCTGTATTTCTTTCTGTATTTCGATCAGTTTTTGCTTCATGTGTTTTGAAGTTCTACTATGAAAATTTTTCTCTCTTTGATGAATTGACCCTTTTATCCTTATGAAATGTCTCTCTTTATATCTAGTAATACTCCTTGATCTGTGTCAGCTGTGATATTTATGTAGTCTCTCTAGCTTTCTCATATTTAGTATTTGCATTTATATATAAAGTTGATCTCTTATAAATAGCATATAGTTAGGTCCTGGGTTTTTTTTTTTAATTGATTGTGGCAGTGTTTACCTTTTAATAGGGTTAAATCCATTTATTTTAATGCAATTATGACATAGTTGTGTTTAAGACGATCCTCTTGCTATTATTATAAGCATTCCCTCTCTTTCTTGTTCTTTCGATTCTGCTTTCCTGCTTTCTTTGAGACTAAATATTATTGCATAATATTCAACTGTATTTCTTGATATTCTCTCTCTCTGTCCTTCTCTTTTAGTTGTTGCTCTGAGGAATACATTATAATCTTTAATTTCTACTTTTCACCACTTATTTACCATTTCAATTCTTTCTCTAAATGGAACCATTCAGCTGGTCTCATGCTGATGAAACTTATGTGGCATTTCTTACAGTGTTAGTTAGTCTGCTGACAACAAAGTCCCTTGGCTTTAATTTGTCAGAAAATATAATTTGGACTATTTTAACTGGATAGAGATTTCTGGTATTACTTTTGTGTGTATTTTAAAAATGTAATTCCATTGCCCTCTATTTTGCATTTATTGTTGATGTGAAGTCAGCACTGTCATTATTATGATTGGTCCCCTTTCTGTGTGTGTGTGTGTGTGTGTGTGTGTGTGTGTGTGTGTGTTTATTGAGTGATTTTAGGATTTTCTCCTTCACTTAATACTCAGTTATTGGACAATCGTGTACTTACGTTTGGTTTTCTGAGCTACTTGTATTTAAGGATTGATCATTTTAATTAATTTTTTAAAATTCCATCCATTATTTCATTAGATAACATTTCTGCTCAATCCTCCCCCCTTTTCTTTTAAGACTCCAATAACATCTTTATTAGTTTTTGTCTCATGTTATTGTTCTTTTTCTCTTTTTTGTGCTTCATTTTAGATAATTTCAATTGATATTTTTCTAGTTCAATGATTCATTCTTTTACACTGTTCATTTTGTATTTTGTATGTATTTCTGATTTCAGAAATTGTTTTTCTATATTAGAATATATTTTGTTTTTATAGTTCTAATTTCATTGCTGAGATTTTCTGCATTTTCTCTCATTTTTTCCATTTTTCCTGTGAATCTTTTTTTTTTTTTGCTTTGTTTTTTTTTTTTTAAACATCTTTATTGAAGTATAATTGCTTTACAATGGTGTGTTAGTTTCTGCTTTATAACAAAGTGAATCAGTTATACATATACATATGTTCCCATATCTCTTCCCTCTTGCATCTCCCTCCCTCCCACCCTCCCTATCCCACCCCTCTAGGTGGTCACAAAGCACCGAGCTGATCTCCCTGTGCTATGCGGCTGCTTCCCACTAGCTATCTATTTGACATTTGGTAGTGTATATATGTCCATGACACTCTCTCACCCTGTCACATCTCACCCCTCCCCCTCCCCATATCCTCAAGTCCATTCTCTAGTAGGTCTGTGTCTTTATTCCCGTCTTGCCACTAGGTTCTTCATGACCTTTTTTTTTTTTTTTTCCTTAGATTCCATATATATGTGTTAGCATACTGTATTTCTTTTTCTCTTTCTGACTTACTTCACTCTGTATGACAGACTCTAACTCCATCCACCTCATTACAAATACCTCCATTTCATTTCTTTTTATGGCTGAGTAATATTCCATTGTATATATGTGCCACATCTTCTTTATCCATTCATCCGATGATGGACACCTAGGTTGCTTCCATGTCCTGGCTATTGTAAACAGAGCTGCAATGAATATTTTGGTACATGACTCTTTCTGAATTATGGTTTTCTCAGGGTATATGCCCAGTAGTGGGATTGCTGGGTCGTATGGTAGTTCTATTTTTAGTTTTTTAAGGAACCTCCATACTGTTCTCCATAGTGGCTGTATCAATTTACATTCCCACCAACAGTGCAAGAGTGTTCCCTTTTCTCCACACCCTCTCCAACATTTATTGTTTCTAGATCTTTTGATGATGGCCATTCTGACCGGTGTGAGATGATACCTCATTGTAGTTTTGATTTGCATTTCTCTAATGATTAATGATGTTGAGCATTCTTTCATGTGTCTGTTGGCAATCTGTATATCTTCTTTGGAGAAATGTCTGTTTAGGTCTTCTGCCCATTTTTGGATTGGGTTGTTTGTTTTTTTGTTATTGAGCTGCATGAGCTGCTTGTAAATCTTGGAGATTAATCCTTTGTCAGTTGCTTCATTTGCAAATATTTTCTCCCATTCTGAGGGTGAATCTTTGATCATACATATATAATGATTATTTTAAAGTTCTTTTATACTAGTTCTAATATCTGGGTTATCTGAGGAATTTGTTTCTGCTAATTTTATCCCCATGTTATGCATCCTATTTCTTGCTTCTTCAAATTTCTTATAAATTTTAACTGTATATTAATATTGTGTATATAATAAAAGGGTTTTCTGAGCAACTCTATTTTTGTTTTGTTTTTTCAGAGAATATAAGTTTATTTTTAGGACTAGTGGCTAAGTGAAGAGTTGATCCTTCAGATTCGTAACAATAATCATATTGTTATCTACCTATGCAACAGATTTAAAAGCATTTATCTCAGTTTGTCTGGCAGTTTAGTGCACTTATAATATTTGTTTATGTATCTTTCAATAAATGTATAATTTATAATAATAATTCCATTATTAAAACATAAACTAAAGAGATATAGAATATTTAGAAGCTAAAGCAGTTTCAAAATAGCAGAGAACTAATAGTTCCTTAACATAATGCATGCATATATGTTCGGCTTGTATATCTTCAAATGCATAACCATAATTATGTAACATAAAGAAAAGTTCCCAACAAGAGCCGAATAACAAACATTTACGTAGACAAATGTCATAGCAGAATCTAGGGATATTTAATATTATTAGTTCTTTAAAAATAAAGAAAATAACATTGTGTTTCTTTTTAAAATGCTTTCATATGAAACAAAAAGTTGCCTGTGTGTATATACATGTCAAAATCTAAGAATAATTCATTGGCCAGCCAAAAGAACTACTGTTGAAAATGGTGTTGAAAAAAATTGTCAATGAGCTGGAAAATTAAGAATGTACAGGATATCAATCATACATTTTTTCAATGACCAGAATTTATACATTTTTGCAAAATTACAAAGAAGAGATAAAATGAAAAGAATCATTGTATTGTTACTGGGGTTTGTATAACAGAGCAATACTTCCTTAAAATTGCTATATTGATTCTCATGGGAGCAAACTATATTTATGAGAAATTGCAGAAGAGAAGGTAAATATTACATCATTTTTTCAGTGAACTGATATTTAGAGCTATGCATAATTATACTTACATTGTTTATATTGACTGCTTATTGTGATCTCAGCTTGATAATAGACTACTATGAATCTTTAAAGCCTGATGTACAAAATCATTTCTTCTGTTTCAAATTTGGAAATATTGGGGAAAGTATCACCAAAAAATTTAGAAATAAAGGATGAAAGAGAGTTGGTAATAAATGGAGAAAAAAAAAAACCTGACAGTATTTCTTTACATATTTCTTAGAATTCCCTCATGAACAATCTGGAGTTTTCCTTGTGGGAAGTTTGTAACTACAAATTTAATCTCTCTGATAGATATAGTACTATTCTGATAATCTTTTTTTTTCTTGAATGATCTTTAGGAGTTTGTGGCATTTAAGTAATTTATTTCACCAAAATTGGCACATTTACTGGCATGAAGTTGTTAATAACATTCACTTGTTATCCTAATCATCTCTGTAAAATTGGTAGTGATATCTCCCCTCTCATTATGGAATTTAGAACTAGTATCACATAGAAGTCAAATTTTCATGCACAGACTAAGTGCTTCCATGGTCATTTTGCCAGTCCTATTTTCATTTTTTTGTTTTTAAGATAATGAAAGGCTAGGATAATTAAGGCATCAAAATAAAAGACATTAAGTTGGTTCTTGCAAAATTTCAAACTATAGAAATTAAGAAAAGAACTCAGAAATCAGTGATATCTTTCAACAAATAGGTGTTTTTGAGGCTCACTAAATCCTTTTGGCAAAATGTTATTATACTTTATACCTCATATGTTTTTAATGATGCATACTAATTCCATCTGTTTGACTAGAAGCATCATATCTCTTCACGGACATGTTATTTCACATATATTGCTACACTTGAAAATTCAGTTAACATATTTCAAATACATGTCATTAGTTTAAAGTTATGATCATTTTGGGGGAAAGAAATGAGGCATGCTTTATTTTGTATATTCTAAAATGTACCTGTTTTATATTCTATATATTACATATTACAGTGTATGTATTTTATATATTCTAAAACCTAGATTTTCCAAGGGGTAACTTTTAATTTAATTATTGGCAAAGAAAATTTGCTTTAGTTTTTCTTGGATTCTTTTAAACTTTTAGCCTTTTGGAAAAAAAAATCAACAATTTTTGAAAATATAGTCATCTATTTTCAAATTAGGCAAAGAAAAATATTATTTGTTTTTCCTTATATAAGATAGACTAAGCCATTTTCTTATATTACACATGGATTACTTTGAAGAATTTTGGGATAGCTGGATATGAAGCAGGTATCCTGCTTAGAAAAAATACAAAAGGAAGTTGTGAATTAAAGATACATGAATTTCTTTTATATTTTCCTCAGCCATGTTCACTATTGTCCAAACTTCGAACAACAACAATGCATATTATCGAAATAAATATTATGGTAGGAATTAAGATGCCCACATCTGTTATTGAAGGATTAACTGCTACAAAATGGCCCTCTCTCTATAAATGACTAGAAAACCAAACCAAACATATGAAACAACTGTTTTCAGATATGGGCAATGGGCAGCACAGGGTTTCTTTCCCGAAAGAAGGGAACAAACAAGGTGAATGTTATGACTGCTCCATTTTACTTCCTGGAGGCAAATGTCAAGCTTTAGTCTAGGAAGGGTAATAAAAACAGTCCGGCAGTTAAGGAGACAGAAATCTGAGTTGAATGAGTTGTAAGACCTAGTTATACACAAGATATAGGGTAGAGGCCTCGGAATAGCCTCATCTTTACCAGAGGGTAAAAAATTAACCATAGACTAATCAAGCAAGTTTTAAAGGATCAAACTGATCCCAAATAACTTACCTGCATGAAAGAACAAAGTTCCACATTATTTAAAGGAATATAACAAAATTTCCCCCTTTTTAGTTATATTTGGAAACCGACAAAATTCTCTCCCTGACCAAACTTTGATCAGGCTCATCTGAGCTCTCATTTAAATTCAGAGATTCTGTGTCCTTCCTTATAGAGTTCAGTTCTAATAAGAATCCTGCTAAGTCAGTCTAGCAGGAATCCTTACCTGCCCCCTTGATATCTGAAATTCCTCACCCCATACCTTTGGTACCTGATTATCCTGGCCTGACTTCAGCAAGAATTTTGTCAAATTGGTTTAGCCAGAATTCCCCACACACCCTTAGTTTTTCCTCTAGTAATTTTCTATCCACTGACATCCACTTTTCCTTTTTGTTTTCAGAATTGAGCCCAGTTCTACAATGAGCTCTCTTTTTTCCCATTACAATCAGTTTTTATATGTAATAAAATTTATCTTCACCCCTTTAATTTCTGTCTGCTCTGTTTTTCTTTGATTAAAAACCAATAAGAATTATCAGGCATAGATGTAGCTGAGGATAAACACAGCAGCATAGCTATCTACATCCCTAAATTTCCTCTCCAAAGACATGAGAAAATAAGAAGGCATATGTAACTTCTACACAAAATCATGCCTTTGGCACAACTGTAAGAAAGAGAAAGCTGAAAATACAAACTAACTGTGAGTGCAGAGAGAAACACCAATCTCAGCATGAACTCTCTCATGCTACTGCCTTAGCCTTACCCAGCCACAAGACTACATGGAGAGCAAAACCATAATGAGAAAAACTATGGGGAAGATGCAAGATGAAAACTAGCAAGAGTTTGGGCCTAAGAGTGATATGGCGTGATTGTCAGAAATAGTAAATCCATCCCCTCCCTATAATTGTTGGAAATGTTTTCAGACAGATCAGAGTATTTCAAAGTATGTGTGGTTTAAAGGAGCAGGTGCTGTTTAAAGAAGCAGACACAATGTAAAGACAGGCATGACTTAAAGGGACAAGCACATATAAAGGAACAGTTTTTGAAATGCATAGCTTTTGGTGGAGAAGCTTTATGTCCGTTTGACATAAAGAGGGGAAAAGTGTTTGGCAATTGGGTGGTGAAGGTAAAAAGAGGGGAAAATCTTAGGGTCCTACAAGGCAAGAGGGAACCATTAAGCAGGCGGATTCACAACTCTTCTTCACCATCAAAACAAACAGAAAAGCAAACAAACCTGCAAAATTATCGGATATATTTTGCAAATATGTTCTCCTACTGTATCAGTTGTCCTTTGATTTTTTTAATTTGCTATTGCTATGCAAAAGGGTTTTTTTATGTAGTCAAATTTATCAAATATTTTATTTCCTCTGAATTTTGAATCAGAATGCCTTTTCCTACACCAAGATTAAAGAATTTACTCATACTTTTTTCTGGTATTTGTTACAGCTTTATTTTTTTAAATTTAGGTCTACAATCAATTTGGAATTTATTAGTATGTATGGTATGATGCATAGATCTAATTTCATCTCTTTTTCCCAAATTTCTACCATTTCCCAGTAGAACAATGGGAAAAAGATGTGAACAGTCATATATGTGTATGTATGTATGTGTACACACACACATGCACGTGCGCGTATATATAAAGCATACAAAAAACATTCAATCTCACTCATAGTTAAAGAGATGCAAATTAAAATAACTCTGAAATACCCTTTCTCATCATCAGATTGTGAAAACAAAAAGTATGACAGTAAATTCTGTTGGCAAAGCAATGAGGAAACAGTCATTCTTATACAATGCAGGTGGGAATACAAATCAATACAACATTTTTGGAGGAGAATTTGTCAGTAACAAATCTATATATGTGCTTATCTTTTGACCCAGCAATCACACTTCTAAGACTCTACCCTAAAGACACACCTCCAAGAGTACAAAAATACAGATGAACCAGGTTATTTATTTAGCACTGTATATAATTGCAAAATATTCTGTCTAGCTTAAATACCCTTAAGTAGAAGAATATTGAAGAAAGTATGCTACCTCCTCATAATGGAGTAGTATGTAGACTTAAAAAAGAACGAGAACAATCTCTCTGCATTGATTTGAAGTGATTTTCAGAATATACTGTTAAATGAAACAACTAAAATGAGAAAAAAACTGTAAAATACTATTTGTCATATAAAAATGATGGGGATAGAGGAAAACAGAGATATATCTAATCATTGGTACAAAAGAATTACAGCAAGGGTAATCCACAAGCTAAAAAGATTATTTACCTACAAGGAAAGACGTGGGTCCATTATGCACATATGTAATACTTACTGGGTGAATTATTAGTGATAAATGAATATTTATTATTCACAGTAAATTGTGTCATAAAGAACTTATAGTTTTAAATTGAAAACAGTTGTGTTGTTATTTTTAACAAATGGCGACAATATGAACTACAATATGAGTACCAAATTTAACCAGTGTATTATTGCCAACAGATTTTTTCCCTTAATTTAAAGATAGTCAACCATCAGATAATCTGTCCAAAATTCAGCTCCTAATAAATAGGAAGACATAGCATTTACTATGCACTAGGAATTCCTGAGCACATTAGGATTTTGTATACATTACCCCAAGAATAGTTTATTTTAGATATAAATCAACAAGGATGTTGGATTATCACCTTTCTTCTTCCTCATTACGTCAAAACAGATTACACTGTACTTTATAATCTGTTGGAAGATTGTCATAGTATATTGCCCTTTTTAAAACATGTTATTATCATCTATCAGAAAATTGTAAAATTGTTTATCTTTGGAATTAACTTTAAATACATATTAACATATATATAATCTATGCATATAAATATTCAAGACAATAAAGATGACTATGATCTGATATCTTAGGTACCCTTGTATGGCACCATTAGACAATGCACTACTTTAAAATCCAAATATTATACCAGTTAAGGCACTTCTTTTAATTAATTTGCAATTATTCCCTCAAGGAGGAAGCCTGACACTTTATAGAAATATTCATACTCTGAAATAGGTGTCAAAGCCAGCTTTTGCCCTCTCCATCCACGGAGATTTTATTCAGGGTTTTAATTGCTGTTTCTGGCCCTTTTATGCCACTCAAATGGCCTATCCAGCAAAAGCAGTAAAATTATGTAATTTAAAATATAATGGAGATAATATGGTTGAAGTCTTAGACAGTTATCTCTCTGCAAGTATCCTGACCTTCATAAGTTCCATCCTTCACTCCTTTCTCCAGTAATCATCAAGCACTAAATAACAATAATTTTATTTCCTGGGGGGAAAAAAATCAATCTGCATTCCCAAGGAGGCACACTTTGTGGAATTTTTCTAAGACAATCCCATACCACTCACTCATGACAATAGTAGTATAGTCATATGAGTATTAGTCTTATTTTCCCAAAGGAATATGATAAAATGATACTTTTTTTCTAAAGAAAGTTGAATGATAGAACTGGAAAGAATATTGGGAGATTATTATGTGTAATGACTTAATTTTTCTTTTTTAAGTTCTTAGACCCGATTCCAAGGTGTATGCGTGTGTGTGTGGAGGAGGGGGGAACTTCTCCACATACCAGCAAGGAGTTCTTGGACACCTGTGTCCAAGAATTGGACTCAATTCTGACACTGTCAGGAGACAGCATCATATTCCACAGGTTGACAATTCAGTCCTACAAGACAATTTACCGCTCCCCCCCACCTCAGACACCAATTGCAAGCCCAGGCTGTTACCTGTGCTTCTGACCCACCAGCTACAAATTGGAGGTTTCAATGACCCCCTCCAACCCCAGGATTTCCATCACAAATCCAAGTTGTTATTTCTACTTCTGAAAGACTGACTATAAATCAGAGGTTCCCATGACCTCCTTCTTGAGTCTGACTAATTTGCTAGAGTGGATCATAGAACTCAGAGAAACATTTACTTAGTAGATTACCAATTTATTATAAAAAGATATAATTCAGAAACAGCCAAATGGAAGAGATGCACAGGGCAATGTATGGGGAAAAGACATGGAGCTTCCATGACCTCTCCAGGCATGCCAGTCTCCCAGCATCTCCAGGTGTTCACCAACTCTCCAAAACGTTTCCTTTTTTGGGAGGGTTTATGGAGGCTTCATTACATAGGCATGACTGATTAAGTCATTTTCCATTCTCCTGTCCCTCTCTCCTCCCCAGAGTTGGGGGGGTACAGGTGGGACTGAAAGTTCCAATCCTCTAATCTCATGGTTGGCTCTACTGCCAACGAGGACCCATCGTTAGGTGCTTTCCAAAAGTCACCTCATTAGCATAACATAATAGACACCTTTGAGATCTCATGACTTAGGAAATTCTAAGGGTTTTAGGAGCTGTGAGCCAAGAACCCTGGGTGGTTTCTGATTATATTAAATCACAATATCACAATTTTGTAAATAGAAAACTGAGGGATGGGGGGAGGGAGGGGATATATGTATACATATAGCTGATTCACTTCGTTGTACAACAGAAACTAACACAACGTTGTAAAGCAACTATACCCCAATAAAAAAAAACCAAAAAAAAAGAAAACTGAGGCTCAGAGTTGTCAAGGGGTTGGCCAATATTGGCACCCACAGATATGAACAGGACCGTCAGTGAAACCTATCTTTACTGAATCAACAAATCTACTACTTATATTTCAATTTCTTTTCTACTAAAATGTAGAAAATCTTTCTGCAGTGTTCCAGAATAATGATATGAAAAGTGTTAAGACAATTTGTAAATTGGGCTTTAAAACTTGATATTTATTTTTATCCTTTGCAGTTTTATGGAAGGCAATCAAAATAAAGAGTTTGCATATTAAATCACATGTAAAATAAACTCTTTTTAACAGGGAGATCTGTACTAAAATTCAGTTGTTTTGATGAACTTATAAACAAAATCTTGGTATGCTAATGACTAAATGTCATGATCCATTTCAATCTTTTATGCACTAATATAATAAGCAGTATTGTATAGAGAAAACTTTATTTGATTATTATCAACTCCTACTATGTACATTTAGCCACTTTCAAATTCCCAAGAAATATTTTATACTATGTACATTACAGCCATTAGATGGTAACTCTGAAAGGCACAAAGCACTGCACATTTTGCTTAAAAATTGTGTTCATGAGATCTTTCTAACTGTGTATCACCATGAAAGATTTATCTTTTGGCTATCAGATTTTTATACGATTCTAGACATAAAGGACTTTTAATGCTCTCTGGGGTGGAATTCTAAGACCATTCAAGGAGATTGATCTCAGAAACACTTGCAGGTTAAATGGAAAGCTCAATAGGAGTTGAAATAAATATGAGTTATGTCAAAAAGTAAACTCTCTCTTTTCAAATCCATAGGCTACTATTCTCACATCAAAAGGAAAAATGTAAATTTTTTGACATTCATAGGTATCAACAGAAGTCTGAAACCCATCTTTACCAAATCAATCAATCCACTAACTATATTTCAAGTTTTACTCTCTTTTATAGACAACTATGCAATAAAAGTTTATATACAAGGAGACTCAGAACCTCAGATTCTACAAGTGACATTTTCAATTAGAAAGACATAGGAAGGTATAACGAGAAATATAGACCTCCATGAATAAAATCTGACATTTAGCTGTTGACATATGTTTAAAAGGATTTTCTATTCAGTGACAAGAAGGCAGAATAGCTTAATGATCTAAAATTATACTCTTTAGAAGAGATGGTGTTAAATATTTCTTAGCACACTAAGGGTTATGTACAATATTTCTTTCCTAAGCACTGATATATTTGAAGCTTTTACTTTTATAACTAATTTTCATCTAAATTATATGGACACTCCAATGGATCCAAATGTTGATCTCTCATGGAACACCTTATCATATTCATAATTTTGGCACAGTTTTCTTCTTTCTTGAGTGGACTCTGGTGGTACAAAGTATTAAGCTATAGTAGAAGACATTATTACAATCGCTAATTAGTGGGCTTACTCACCCTTTGAACTCTCAAATGAACTTGAACATATGAGTTTCATATGAAGCCTATAGGACCTAATATGTATAAAGTTTCTCTCCTTCAGGAATTCTTTTGTGCCTATTAAGCCATGATATGTTTCTTAAGCTGGTACCATTTACAAAAAGATTCTTCTCCTACGTGGTTTCTCCACTGAATATGAAGACTTAAACTCTAGATGAAACCATTACTACACTTGCCAGATTCATGGATTTTCTTCACTTTGTAGATATTCTCATGATTATGAAGGTCAGATGTTTGGGAGAAGCACTTCTTACTCACAAGACAATTATAGTGAATTTCTCTTGCCTGATATGTTTGATGAATGATTGGTTGTTATTTTCACTAGGAAAAATCATTATATGATGTAGAATTGCAGGTTTGCTATTTCATAAAGTCTCATATTTGTCCTTGACAAGTGAAGACCATGATCTGATTGATAAAATAGATGGCAAACTAAGATTTTTCTGTATGTGCCTTTCTTTGGGACATTTATTCTTATAAATGCCCCTCTAACAGTGTCACGTCTGATTGTAAAATGGCATTTGCTTTAAAGATAATTCTAACTCATTTATAGAGTCACTTAAGGTCCCAAGGTATCAAGACACCATTTCAAGAAATCTCCAGGTTCAACCTTTGTGTTTTTTAAGGAATATTATTCATTTAAAAATTTCTTTCTGCCTCTGTTCTTGAACTCCAATAATTCACCTTGAAAAGTGACTATGTACTATCTGATTTTCTCACATCTGTAATCCACTTTTATGAAATTTTAGGGGAAAAATACTCATCAGTTTCCACATATAGTGGTACTTTCTAAAGATTCCTCATTAAAAAAATACAAGTCTTGTTCTGTGCAATGATTATTGAAAGTTAAGATTGCTACTTTTCTGGGAATTGAATGACCATTATTTAAGTACTTTTGGATAAATATGAAAGTGGCAGAACTTTTTTTTCTTCTAGGGGAAAGGTTTGTCCTATTTTCCTAAGTGCTATGGAATTAAACTTTTAAGTCAGAAAAAAGGGAGCTACATGGACCAGGTTATTTTTAAAGGCTACATTTTAGCATAATCTATATACAAACATTATTATAATTTTTCCAACAACTTATAATGTAGAGTGTCCTAAGAAGACAGCAAGAAATCATCAAAGAATCTCAAAATAGGAGAGAAAAGCAGCTGTTTTACTTACAGGAGTATTCAAAGGAAGCCTCTTTAACATGTTCATCTAAGGGTTAATCTAGAGGGTAAAATGTTGCTGCTTTCTGAGAGGGAATATTATATTTTGGGTTCTTATCTATGGAAATAATATATTTAACCTAGGAAGAATAACTTATAATAACTTTACATTCTTGATTATGTATTGGCAGGGGAAATTAAATGAGGTAATTTTCAGTGCATTCTCATCAGAGTCCTCTGATTACTGTACATGACACTGGTTTCAAATAGATGGAATGGTAAAGAAATCAAAGAGAAAAAAAAATAAAAATAATTAAGGCTGTGATTTCCTTGAGATCAAGGACCTTGTGTAATTAGTCTTTTTATATTATATTTTATATCCACTAAATGCTTTGTATTCATTTAACCCATGTTAAATTTATTGACAGATTAAGTTGCAAGTGGTTGAGATCCAGGTCAGAAAACATGGATGCTTAGGGGCCATGTTTGATACGAATTACTCCTAACATAAAATAGAAAAATCAGCATAATTACTCCTAGGCTATATATGTTGAGATGTAATGAGCCTCAATCACATCTTTCAATATTTACTAAGAGTAGAATAGAGAAAAAAATCCTTGTGTTCTCCTCATCTATTGGCATGACAAAATAATTCTAGAGCCATGCCTATTATGTATCAATTAAAGAAATAAAATTGAAAAAGAAGAGACAAAATTGATGTTCCTGGCTGAAGATATAATAAAAAATACATATAAATTTTAAGAGATTCAATTGTCAAAATATTAGAAATTTTAAAAGAATTTGGTAATTGCATTCAAATATAATAGTTTATAAAAATCAACAGTTTTCCTACACACCAGCAAAGGAACAAACATAACTTGCCATAGGAGAAAAATGCATTCAAGGTAACAACAAAACTATTAAATGTTTATCATTAAACCTAATAAAATACATGAAACATCAAAAAGCAAATGTATACATTTAAGAAATGATATATAAGAATGTAATAAAGTGAAGATTTATGTTCAAAAATAGAATAAATATTATAAAGAAGTCATTTTCCCCTTAAAATAATCTATAAATTTGATGCATCTGAATCAAAATCTCAAGAAAATTAGTCTTGAAATTTGTAATACTAATATAGAAAAATGAAGGAGTAAGGATATTCAAAATATGTTGGAGAAGAAAGAGGAGAATTTGGCCACCAAAAACAAAAGGGAAGAAAAAAATCTCAGAACCATTATTTCATATCAATTACACATTAATAATAAGTATCTACCTGGACTAAAGACTTTTATATGTAAAACAAGGCTAAGAAATTATTTTTTAAAATAGGATTCTATGTTTATGAACTTCAATATTGAAAGGTCTCCTTGAGGATCCCACACATACACACACATATACACACACAATAAATATGAAAAATAGGAAAATTTGATAAACTTCATTAACACTGTATTTTAAACTGATCCATGATGAAATGCAATGTAAACAAAGTTGAAAGACAAATAGCAGAATGAGGAAATATGTCAACTGATATAAGAAAGAATTACTAGTCTGAATATATAAGGAATACTTTCAAACCAAAGCAAAAGATTTTAAAAATAGAAAATGGAAAAGGATACAAAAGCAATACTACAGAAAGGAGATAAAATTGGAAATAACATACAAAAAGAACATATCTAAAGTAGTAATCTGGGAGATAAAAATTAAACAACATGTAGGTCAGATATCACCCATCAGATTGATGAATAATTCTAAATGAATAATATCAGATGTTTGCAAGTGTGTGGCAAGTGTACTGATAGAGAGAGTGCACACTGATACAGCTACTTCCTAGTGCAATTTGGTTACATCTGTTAAATTTAGGAAGAGACATTTTTTATATCTCAGCAATCCTACTGTTTTTATTATGTACCCCAGAGACTTACTCATATATCTGAACCATTTGTATTATGCTCTTAAATATTTAGATGGATAACCTTTACTAAATTTTTGTAGTAGTAAAATTTTTGGAAAAAACTAAATGCCCACTTATAGGAACATATCTAGATTATATTATTAAACACAGTGGAATAGCATAGAACATTTTGAAAGACTGATACAGATCCATGTATATTAACAGGAGAGTTCTTCAAGAGATATTGTTAAGTGAAAAAAGCTAATGGTATAAACATATTTCAAGTATAGTATATTTATGTATTTTGAAATATTACATATCTTTCTACATTTTAAAACATAGTTATGGTCTATAATGTACAAACCTAATTACAGCAGTTACATCTGCCTAGGGAGTGCCAGGGAAAAGAATTAACAATGGGGACACAAATGCCTTCTTTGTAATGTTTAAACATTTTTATTACAAGGACTTGTGGGTTTGAATAAAATTGGTTAAAATCCAATTTTTTTTTTTATAATTCTACAGCATTTCTATTGATTGATTGATTGATTGATTGGCTGTGTTGGGTCTTCGTTGCTGCACGCGGGCTTTCTCCAGTTGCGGCGAGCGGGGGCCACTCCTCATCGCGGTGCGCGGGCCTCTCACCATCGCGGCCTCTCTTGTTGCGGAGCACAGGCTCCAGACGCGCCGCCTCAGCAGTTGTGGCTCACGGGCCTAGTCGCTCCGCGGCATGTGGGATCCTCCCAGACCAGGGCTCGAACCTGTGTCCCCTGCACCGGCAGGCAGACTCTCAACCACTGCGCCACCAGGGAAGCCCTAAAATCCAATTTTTAATATCCTCTTTACACTCTCTCCCCCAAAATGTAAAATCTAGAACAAATTACATCATAGGCAACAACTTCATCATTGCCAGGAGATAGAGAACATCATAATCTTCAGATTAATTGTAAATATAGAACGAAATAAATTCCAGCATGCCCTACACCCTTTTGTCTGCTCTTCATTGTAAACCTGTGAGTGCAGAGAACAAGGGAGAGAAGACTTTTATAAAACTCTGTGAAATAATGCTGAAAGAAAGGACCTGTAGAAAGCATAGCCAAAACCACCACAACAAGAAATGGCAAACTGCAAGTGAATGAAGATTAGGACTTGTAGTTTAGTCCGAATTGACTAAAGGAAAGCATGAAAGTGTGCAGGACTGAAGTGTCAGCCTCAGAGAAGTATAGCTCTGGAAAAGAATGAGATGTAAAGAGGCTAATAGAAAACAGAAAGCAGTACTTCTTAAAGATGAGGTAAAGAAGGAAATCAGAGGGGGAAATTAAAGATCTGGCAGAAATGAAAGAGAAACAAGATATACCAACCTGTTCTCATCCCCTCCCACAAGCAATAACACTTTCCAAAAAGAACCTGCACAGAAGGGCATGGAGCTAATAGAAATGAGCGCTCCCAAACCAGAGATCCTGACTTCAAAATGCATAGAAGTAGAAAAAAAGCAGACCACATCCTTTAACAAACAATCCTGAAAAAACAAAAAAAAAGCCTTAAAATACGAATGAAAGTTTCCCTGTTGATGAAAAATCTTGGCCAAATGCAATCAATGGAGCTGAAGATAACTGTAACTCAACATTCCAAGATAAAATAACTATCTTAAGTAAGATTTTGAGAGTATTTAAAGTTTTGAGAATATGAAAAAAGGAACTTCAAATCAGAAATATAAAAATTAAAAAAAACATGGGCAAAACCTAGAGACAATTAAAATGAGAGTTGAATGGGTTTAGCAAAGGAATATGAGAAATAGGCAAAATCATATCAGAAATAAAGACTAAATTACAAAGTTCCTAAGGGAGAGTAGATTCAAGAAGACTTAGTAAGGTACTTGGAAGAAGAACAGGAAATCAGATATTTGAAAATAAAAATGAGGTAAAGAAAGAAATAAAACAATCCAAAGAAAAAATGGGTGGGAAGGAAGACGGCTGAAGCTTATCCTTAAGTAGAGTCCTTGGAAACATTTGTAAAGTGCTCCCTGAATTCTAGCACATTCAAAGCTGTTTTCCTAGGCTCTTGAAATTGCGACAGCTTGGTCTGCACTTTCTTTAAGAATTTTTGGTTTTCATTTTGTTTCCTTAAGTTTCTTGAAAATTCCACTTCATATTGCCTTTCATCACATGTTTTTTTATAGAGGAATTTGATGATATTCTGATTTTTAATGATTTTATTCTATTTTATCTCTTTGCTTGAGGCCCTGTGGACTTTATAGTTTTATAATTTTACTAGAATATATCTTATAGTTGTTTGTTCTTGGTCAATTTCCCCTGGTAACCAGTAGGCTCTTCCAAAGTGGAGATTCACATTGTCTTTTATTTCTGGAAATTTTCCTTTTACTCTTTTAAGTATTGTTTCTATTCCAATGTGTTGACTTTCTTCTTGAGAGTCACCATTCTGCATGCCTATTTAAAGAAAAAGATTTTAAAATTGGCTCCTGAAACAAAATCAAACTCTATGCTGTATAAAAGAGACACACTTAAAATGCATAATTCGAATAGGCTGAAGATAACAAAATGCATAAAGATTTACCAAACAAAAAGAAAACAGAGCTTGCAAATCTGATACCAAGGTAGACTTCAAGCCAAAAGGCATTAAATGAGACAAAAAAAGATACTTTATAATGTTATAATGTTAAAAGCCACATTCTAAAATGAAGATAGCAATTAAGCATATCTATTTAGCAAATAATACAGAAGCTGTCTGTAATGATTAATTTTATGTGTCAATTTGACTGGGCCATGATTAAATATTATTTGTGGTTATGTCTATGAGAGTGTTTCTGGATGAAATTAGCCTTTAGATCATCAGATTCAGTAAAGTAGATAGTCTTCCCCAATGTGTGTGGGCATCATCCAATTGTTAAGGGCCTGATTAGAACAAAAATGATGTGTCTCCATAAGCCAAATCCCTCACAGTTCTGGAGTCTGGGAAGTCCAAGAACAAAGCATCAAATTAGGTGTCTGGTGAGGGCCTGCTTCTTCATTGAGAGCTGTCTTTTCTCCGTGCCCTCATGTTGCAGAAGGACTAGAGAGCTCTATGGAGCTTCTTTCATAAGGGCACTAATCCCAATCTTGAGGGCTGCATATTCACCCTCCCCAAAGGCTTCACCTCCTAATAACATCATCTTGGGTATTAGGGTTTCAACACATGAATTTGGGGGGGAGTGGGCAAAAACATTCAGACTATAGCACTCATTTTTACTCATTATGAATAAAACTAAAGATTTTATCAAAGAATACGCTGATCTGTTGAGACCCATCATGAATATAGTACTAAACAATTCCACTCATTCCCTGCTTAATTACATCTTCTTCTTCTTATCTTCCATACTTCAAGAATTGCTTTTATTTATGTCTCCCTTGTCCTTTAGAATCATTGTAGCCAACCAAAAATACTGTATCAAAAAATCATATGAGAAGAAACACAATACCATTGTCTCAAGATATTGGCAAGATTAAAATGAATGTGCTTACACAAACATACACGTTCACACACACACACACATATATTTTCACATACACACACAGGCACAGACACTCACATACTGAGCCCTGAGGATAGTTGAACAAAAAGCCATTTCATTTAAGACAATTCAGCTTTCCCAGATGATATGCTAATGAACCATGTGAGCATTGGTTGATGTCACTTCATTCAGCACACAATTTCCAAAAACAAGTTAATGAACCAGTTTTTAAAAATCATTTAGAAGAAGCACACTTTGACACATAACAGTGAAGCTAGTTCATTTGCTTGCGGAAATAGACTCTATCTTGGGTCCTCTTTAAACTAAAGCAAGCTTGACGTCGGCTGTCATCAGAAATGGTGCAAAAATAAAAATGAATAAGTGTACCCCTAGACTGTTGGTAGAAGGACTGTTTTCTCAATTAGCATAGGTAAATTATATTCAAATGACCAAAATAATATCATAAGAACTAAATGCTTCATGATAAAGTTGGAAGTAAAAGCATATTTTTCATTTTATTAAATGTTCTTAAAGTAATTATTCAAAAAACTTGAATGAGGGGAAAATAGCCTTCCTTATTCTGAGGTACTTGTGTATCATTTGTTTCTGTCTGTGCTTGTATGCATGCTTGTCTGTGTCTCCAGTGGTTTATGTTTGTGTGGGGACAGAACAAACTTGGAAACATTTAGTCTGTTGTTTCACGTACACATTCTGTAAGATAAATATCCATATGTATTTTACTGCTCTTGGAAGTGCTTCAATCAGAGCTTCTACTTGAAATATTTTTAGATAAATCCAGCAAGAATTATTCCCTGGAGGTATGAACTGTTTCTAATAACATTTTTCTCAGGTCCAGCATTATATCTCCTTTTCTTTATACTTTCATGCCTCTTAACTGTTACTGTCTATTACCATTTTGCTAATCCAAGTAATACTGTTCACTTATCCGTGGTCCTTCATTTATCTGCAGCAACATCTTCAGAGTCTTCAGAGTTTTATCTGAAAAATTGTTAAGGTTCTATCTGATATCTAGTTCTACACTGAGGAAAACCTCTCCCCAGAAATTCTCTAATCTACTGATTGGTTATTCTCCCAAGATCATCTATCATAGTCTGTTCCTTCAGTGTTTATTATTATTTTTATACCATTACTTTTCCACTTCTTATTAAAATTTCCACTTCTTTGATGATCTCTATTTCCAATATTGTGGACCTTTATTTCTAGTACCGTGCATAGCACAGTACTCTTCATTGCTGCCGACTCACCAGCTCTCAGTCTAACTGTTCATTCACTGAGGAATTGTGTGATGAACTTGAAGTTTTCCGCTTCACACTAATTCTTGCCATTACCATAAAAGACATACGTATACATATATTGGTATATATACATATGTATATACACATACATATATATATCTCAATCTGTACACCTTATCCAGCAAAACAATCTCAAAATTATTTAGCTTCTTAACTCCAATAATTCTCAACTATAGTTGGTATCAATAAACTATAAAGAGGATCATAATCTAGAATTTATCACAAAAAAAAGATCCCATCTCTGAAAGCAGAAATATTGCGTACTCTGACCACAAGCTACCTCTCTCACTGATTTTACTTACATTAAATCTGTTTTAAAATTTCATTCAGACAAAATTGCATTTTGCTAACTGCTCCTTTCCTGTCATAGTGTTCAGTCTAGTGAGGGACACAAGATGGGAAACAATTAGATTACAGTGCGGTTTAGTGCTGTGATAGGCCAGCACTTTCTTAGATCCTGTGGATTCTACTTACTTACTATCTCCCAAATTCATCCCTTTATTTTCCATCTTTCCTACATGTTTTAAGGAATTGACCACAGGCATCTCTTGCCCGGATGACTCTGACATTTCCTTAGTGAAACTTCCTGACTCGTGGATTGCATGTGTTGAATCCATTTCTCATGGTGCAGCATGAGTAATCTTTCTAAAATGAGCAGTTTATATTCCTTCCTTGCTTAAAATATTTCAGTGGTCATCTGATTAATACTGGAGCAAAGAACAAATTCTTTAACTTCATTAATAAAACCTATGGGAGGTTTCCTCTGCTGTCTTCTCTCCTTGCTCACCCTCATTTCCTCACATGTAACCCACGGTGCAGTCATGCTGCATTGTTGGAGGAATTATGCTTCTTCACACTCAGCAACTTGGCACGTGCCATTTCTCTGATGCAAACACAATCTTATATTCAGCTTTCCTAACCTCTGGTTAATTTCTGTTTTCATTCATCTCAGGCTTCTTAGACATTGGCAAGGAGAATGATTTTTTGATGTCTTTATTGCATTTTTTCAGCCAGGTAGGAGACCAGGACTTTACACAGTCTAAATTCCGCATGGATTTATGCCTTGAAATAGAAAGTGCTATGAATTAATAATGCCCATGTCTCTAAATAAAAGGTGCTATGATTAGTAAGACACGTTAGGTTCACTGTCTAAATTTACACTTTCTTTTCGGCTGTTTTTACTCCATTCATGGCAGCGTAAGGAAACTAAACCGTGTGGACTAAACTGTGGGATTCATGTAGCTGGCCCATGGCTAAATATTTGCCATCTTCCACATGGATCTCAGTTGGCTCCAAATGTAGTAATCAAATAAGCTCTACCTTTGGGTTTAGATTTCAGAGACCTAGACTGTGGCTACCACTTACAATGGTAGAATGTAAAAAAGAAAACAGGAGAATAGTACAGGGGTCCTAATTATGAAGAGAACATGCCAATTTCTTGAATACAATAAAGAAAAAAAAATTCTTGAAGCTATTGCAAACCAAAGGCTATAAAAGAATTTGAAACATATGTGCCTGGTTGACTCTCTTTCCATAAAGCAGATTTTCATAAGAAATCAAAGAATAATTGAATTTACTTTAAAGACATTCTGCTTTAGTTTTACCTTTAAAACAGAAGTGTGAAATAGTATAAACGAAACATAAAGGAAAACAAGCTTGTTAAACTGGAAGAAGAGAGCAAACTCGTTAGGAGAATGTTTGAGAGCTTAGAAAACTGAGTAGAAAGAGAAAAAGAAATGAGCCTGAGTCTAGCTGCTTTTGAAGCGAAAATTTCAAAAGAAAGATGTTTTAGGTATTACTAGAGCCAGGAGAGAAATAATTACTTAAAGAAAAATGAAGAGAGTCATCCAGAGGGATCCCAGATCCAATAAGGTGTTTGGAGTCATATTGTTCATGCATAGAGTCTGTAATGAGAGCAATTGGGGAACAAGCCCTTATAGACTGAGACAGCTTTGCAAAGTGGTTTCATTAAAGATGGACAAATTTAAGTGGCCAAAAATAGGAATATCAAAAAAAAAAAAAGTATTCAAATACTATTAGAAGAGTTTCACACAACATAATTACTGTGGTTGGAGATGCAGGTATTACCTGTACCCCAAGGGAACATACAATATAAAATTTAAAAACACAACTCTAAGGGAAGTAATATATACTGAATATGGAATATAAGGTACACTAAAATTAGGATTTTGGCAGGACCACGATAGATAGAATGGTTTCTTGGATTACTTGTTAGCCTAATTACAAAACACCTCCTGCGTGCTATGGTACAGCTCAGGGAAGTAAATGGAGACAAGATTAATTTTAAATAGCAGGTATGTTTTGCTCACTTAGAAGTGACTGAACTCATATTTCTTACTCAGAGTGAACTCAAAAGAAAAACAATCTAGAGAAGATGTCAGAAAATAAATGTCTGAGCTTGAAAGCAAAAGCAAAGTTAAAGGAAGGAGGGAAGACCTTCCACCCAACACTAGTTGCACAGAAGCAAAAAGCCCAACATAATAATCAAGTCACATGTTAAAAATGCAGACGTATGCCTTTTTGCAAGGAGTGCATCCGAGGGGAAAAACACCCTAGTTACATATCTCACAACTGCAGAAGATTTAGTGGAACAATGATTGACACTCAAGTTATTATTGAGTAGCTTCTCATTTCAAGAACTCCCTCTTTCCCAAAATCATGACAATGATATATGTGCTATGAAAGGAAAAAACAAAAAGAGATATCCAGCTCAAAAAGAAAAGGACTACCTGTATTTGTTTTCTATTGCTATTGTAACAAATTACCACAACTTAATTGCTTGAAATAACATAAATTTATTTTCTTACTTTTTGTATGTTAAGAAGTCCAACGCAAGTCTCACTGGCATAAAAATCAAGGTGTCAGAAATCTTGTGTTTCTTTCTGGATGTTCTCGGGGAAAATCCATTTCTTTGCCCTTTCCAACTTCTAGCTCCTTCCTCAAGCTTCAAATCCATCTGTAGCGAGTTGAGTCTTTCTCACCTCGCATTGCTCTCACCTTCCCTTCTGCTTCCCCCTTCCACTTTTAAGTACCCTTGTCATTGCACTGGCCCCACTTAGAAAATTTAGGATAATTTCTCCATTACAAGTTCAGATGATTGGCAATTTTAATAATATCTGCAACCTTAATTTCCCTTTGCCATATATTATAACATATAAACAAATTCCAGGGATTAGGATGTGGACATCTTTGGTGGACTTAGTTCAATTCAGACTATTCTAACAAAACACCATAGACTAGGTGGCTTAAACAACATACATTAACTTCTCATAGTTCTGGCGGCTGTAAATCTGAGATCAGGGTGTTAGCACATCCAGGCTCTTGGTGAGGGCTCTCTTCCTGGATTACAGACAGCTGTCTTCTGGCTATATCCTCACATGGCAGAGAGAGATCATCTCTGTCTCTGCTTACAAAGGCACTAATCGTATCACGAGAGTTCTACCATCATGACCTAATTACCTTTCAAAGGCCCCACCTCCAAATACCATCACATTGGCCATTGGAGGTTTGACACATGAATTTGGGGGTGACACAAGCATTCAGTCCATAGCACCTACCACACCATCTCTATGAAATACCATTGGAACAAAAATGAGCAGTGCCGAATCTATGGGCCTGAGGCAATGGCAACAAGGGAGTTTGGCTTTTAAGGGACATCAGGTGCTAAACAGCTCTGTTAGACATGTTATAAGATACCTGTAATTAAAACAATGTAACGAGTGATGCTAGGACACCTGGATTTTGTATGGGAAACAAGACAGAATTAGATTCATTATTTACTATATACCATGATAAATATCTCAATTCTAGATGTAAAATACAAATCATACACGTATGAGTGAAAAACATAAATAATGGGGAAATATTTCTAGCTATGACTCAAAATGCACACAAACTAAAGAAAACGGAAAAGGAAAAGAGAAACTTTTGTGGACTACCTTCATGAAAGTGGAAGTCGAGATATCCTAATAGATCGGTCATCTCCTCCCCCCAAAAAGGCTGTGATTTTCAAGGATAACTAGAGAAGTAAAGGTTAAATCCAATTGGCTGATAGAAAAAAAGAAAAGAAAAGAACCCAGGGAACCTTAGAAAATAACTTCTATCCCTCTGGTCTTGAGGCAGAAGATAGATAGGCCCCAGTCTGAATAGCCGGAATTTGTCCCCTATGGACAGATGCTCCAAAATAGCAGGAGAGAGGAGAAGCTGAGCCCTGCCCAGATAAGAGATAAAAGACCAAATATCCCTCATTCTTGAAGTCAAGGAGACCTCCCCGACTACACATGCACAGAGAGGCTCCTCAGAGGTCAAAAGCGAGGGGGCGTCACCTATAGTAAGTGATGCCAACCTTCCCATAGGCCTCTTCGCTAGAATCCATCTTGGCTAAGAGATGCACACACACACATGGGAGGACCCTGAGATATACCAAATACGGACTCAGAACCAGGCAAAGCAAGATGACTGGCCAAAAGAAACACAGAAGAAATGCCCAATAATAGTAATTCAAACTACCCGAGGGCGTGACTCTCTCTCTGAGCCAGCCCATGTGTCTATCCACACGTACCCTTTTTCCTCCTAATAAACACTTTACTTGCTTCACTACTTTCCATCTCTGTGTGGAAATTCATTTCTACACAGCTGACGGGCCAGGGCCTTGTCACTGGCCACTGGTTTAGTGGCTAGGATTCAGCGCTCTCACTGCTATGGCCTGACTTCAATCTCTGGCCAGGGATCAGATATCCTGCTTCAAGCCCCTGCAGGCTGAGGCCACCCAAGGTCAGTCTCATCTCCATGAGGGTCATCAGGCAGAGTCACAGCCCCTATCCTCCTTCTTTCTCCTTCTCCCACTCCAGGAAATCTAACATCTCTTGGACTTTGACATTTTTCAATTGGTTGGAGGTAGCCCACTAAATTACTAAAAGCGGGAGTTCTTCATTTATTTGTTATATGAGTTACAAATATCACACCCCATTTAAAGTGCCTTTGGTAAAATTTCTAATTTTAAGTTTAATGGATCAGTCTTTTCCTTTACATCAAATAATTTGTATATTGTTCAGCAAGTCTTCCCTTCCCTTAGGTCAGGAGGACATACTTCTACGTTTTCTTCTAAAAATTTAAGTGTTACTTTTCACATTTTGCTTTTGATTCCACTTGATAAAAGAAGACAGAATTACCTAAAAAACATTGGCAAAATCTCAAAAAAAAAAAAACTAGTTCACGAACAGGATGATCCAAATAGCCGAAAAACATACGAAATTGTGTTCAACCTCATTAGTAATCACAGAAGTGCAAACTAAAATGACAAAGAAATGCCTCTAGAGACACATTGATTGGATAAAAATTTATTTGAAGTTTAACAGTTCCAAGTATTGATGAGGATGGGAAACATGAGAAATTTTGACATTGATGGTGGGAGTGTTTTAAGTCTGATGCACATGCACCCAAATGTAACTGGTTCCACCCATTTGGGGAAACGGGCATTAGTTGATATGTTGAAGATACACATGTCCCAACTCCACTGGAAGGACTACATCCTAGAGAAACTTCACATATGAACCAGAATATATACCATAGTTCATGGCACCACTTTTCACAATAGTATAAACTAGAAATAGCCCAAATGTCCATCCAAAACAGAGTGGTATATATTTTGTGATGTATTTATATAATAGGATACAACAACATACAAAATACAACAACAAAAGCAAAATAAAAGAGCAAAAAATTAGCTGTATTACATGCAGGACCCCCCAAATGGTGGTGGGGTTGTCAAGGGACCACTGGGACCTCTGTGAAAAAAACTGGAAAGTACCTTTAGAATTAAAATTATTAAAATGAAAATTATGAAGAAAAGAGAAAAAAGATGCCACAACATTCAAAAAATGATGCGTTTTAGTCAAACAGATTATGTGGTTGTGAATTAATTCTTTCACAAACTCATTTTTAGGACACATGTCCTGTCTGTAATTATATAATCAGCAATTCCCTTTTGGTATTAACATTCTATGGTTTAGAAACAGGAGAAACAGCTAAAATCCAAGCATCAACACCAAGTAAACAGAGAAATTAACATTCTCTTAGTTGCTCATAATGAATCCTAAAAATATCTAGCCCTCATTCGAGCCTGCTCTATACTGCATACCTTTGGATGAGGATGGGATTTAATTTCTGAACAGAAAAATCTGTTGCAGCCAGAACACTTTTTTTTTTAAATGTAAAGAAGGAGGGAAATAACTTTTAAGCGTTTGAGTTCTTTCAGAGTCATATTTGTGATTAAATTGAGCAATTTCAGCTCACTTTTTTTTTAAAAAAAAGTATATAATGCAAAAATTATGCATAGAGCAAATAATAAAAGATGTGACTGGAGAGATTAAAAGTTAAACAAACCTGCAGAAATCACAGCATGACAGCAAATTCCAGATGGTTGCAAAATCCCCAGAGTCCTTGAAGACTTTTGAAAGGGCAGGTTGCGTGTCACCCAACAGATTTTCATCCCGGTAAACTTATAAAGGAAGAAAGAAATGTTTCTGAAAACACACAGCTTCAAGGAACAGTTGTTTTGGACTCGGTGTGTGGGCTTGGCCTAGTTCATGACCCAGTCATCCAAGGAAGCTGACGCCCAAGAAATCAGAATAGTTCTAACGAGACTTTTCCCCTCTGCCCTCAATGCTATTCATTTGTTCTGCACGTGTATCAACTCTGAAATTAGGTCTTGCATTTTCTTAACTTTTAGTAGAGGTCATAGGAAAAAGTGGGATTGAGTAATACAAGCAAGACTTTGGGGGACCCATGTGAGACCAATGCTCCTGATGGATGGGAGACCCTGGATTTGGGGGAGACTCTGCTTCTAGAAACACTTAACTCTTGTCTTTATGGAAAATAATAATGTTGTGGTATGAAACAGTTGTAAGGCATACAGTCTTTACAGCAAGGCAGACGGGTTTTGAATCTTGGATCTGCCACTTTACTGGTTGTGTGCTCCTTAAGTGAAGTTTTCTTGTGCTTTTTACAGAAAATAATAATGCCTGTTTTAGGAGTTTTGTGAAGATTAAATGAAACTTGCCACTCATAAAGTTCCTGACACACTGTAAGCCCTCAAAAATGTGTTAATGTCAATTTATCTCTCTTTCTCTATACCTGCATGATACATGTGTTCCCTCACATTTTGTCTCTAAAGTTTCACTCTGGGGCAAAATAGTCTCGATACACAATGGAAAATACAATGCAACATACATACAACATGCCTGAAACCCTCCCTGCCCGAAACACATAGTGCGCACTTGCACACAAATAGCATATGCTAGTCTCAGTTCAAGAGCTCAATCGCTACATGAAGTTAATGGCTACTTTATTTAAAAGGTAGTTTTAGAGTATTAGTGTTACGGAACTCAAGTGTGGCTGCTTGCCACTCAAAAGTCAATAATTCGAGAGGCAAGTGTCAATATAAAGGAAAAATCAGAAAAGCCGGCAATCTGGGGATAAGGTGGACTCATGTCCCAAGACCAACTCCAAAGATTCTGCTCAGCCATGACAGTTTTTAAAGAGGAAAAAGGGGGAATAATCTCAGGGAATCATCAAGGCAGGAAGTTGGGTTCTTCATCATTCTCCATTGCGTGCAGACTGGCTGACTCTTTCTTCAAATGTTATCTTGCCCAAGTGATCTGCCTTCAGGATTGCTAAGGCGGGCTGCTGGGGATAGAGAGCTAGTCATTTTTTAATTGCTTAATTCTTACTTTTTTTTATCTAGGAAAAGAATCAAAGGGTTAGAAAAGGTGTGGTGTGCGTTCAGGAGAATATAAATCAGGAGTTAGGTTAAATTGCCTAGTGATCTCATTCCTATAATTAGGTTCTTTTCAGGTTAGAGGGGAACAAAAATGGGCAAATAGAAAAGGCATAAAAGAGCTGCTTTCATTAAGAATACAAATTTAAACTTTTCTGGGAAACAAATGTTTTGCTATGTTAGCTCAGAAAAATATTCCTGATATCCTTACAGTAATCTTATTCTATGCTGCTAGCAAATTCATTCTCCTTCTTTCCAAACCATGCATTTCACATTTTTTTCTCTTGTCTTTACTGCTAACACCTCATGTACCCCCTCATTCAGCTAATGGCATTGCTTAGAAATTCACAGAAATGAAATAATCAATATGTTCTCCATCCTCCTACTATCAATAAGCACATGTACATATGCATCCTACCTTCTCTTCAATTAAAAGGAACTGCCTGTGTCATTATTTAAGATAAACTTCACCAATTTTTTAATGGGTCCTATCTCCTCCTTCCTCCGGAAGAATTCAACTCTCAATAATTATCTCCCCTCTCTCTTTCAAATAATTTTTTTTTGATTAATCAGAATCATTCTCACCAGTTTCAAACATGTGTAGTAGCTTTCTTCTAAAATTAAAATAAAATAAAATAAATTAAATTAAATTAAATTAAAAATTACCCATGATCACACATCTCCTTACAGTTACTACCATATTTTTCTGTTCCCTTTCTCAACAAAAACTCCTTTGATGTTTACTACACTTTTTCTCATGCCCCACATTTAATTCATAATAAAATTCTATCAGGTCTAATTAAAATATATATCATGAATCCAACCACTTCTCACTTTCTAACTTCTTCTACTGTCACCACCTTAGGACCAGCCACCATCACCTCTCTCTCCACAATCATAAGAGCCTCATGGCCACTCTCCTTGCTTCTACCCTGGCCTCTAGAGCCTCTTTCCACACAGTTATTCATTTAAAAATTTAATTAGATCATATGACTTCCCTGTCGTCAAGGCTTCCCCTCACACTTGGAATAATATCCAAAATCCTGATAAAGCCCAAAATAATATTGCTCCTGGCTTCATCTCTGAAATCATCTATCATTCACTGCTCCAATAGCATTGGTTTATTAATTTTTCTGGTACACACAGCCCTCCATCTCAGCATCTTTGCACTGCTTTCTGACTCTAAAACAGATCACCCCATTTAGGAGAAAGGATACTCTCTCACCTCAAAGAGGTCTTTGCTCAAACATCAGGGAGGACGTCCCCTCCCATAAAACAAAAATATCATCCCCTTCCTTTCTCTAATTCAGGGGTTGGGTTGGTAAATATTTTCTGTAAAGAGCAAGGTAGTAAATATTTTAGGTATCACAAGCCACATATAGTCTCTGTTGCTTTTTTTTGTTTGTTTATTTTTACAATATAAAATTTTAAAATATAGAAACCATTCTTAGCTTGCAGGCTGTACAAAGTCAAGCCACGGGCCACTTTTGACCCATTGGCTATAATTTGGCCACCCCTGCTTAGGTCCAGTCCATTCCCTGGCTCTACTTTTCTTCACACCACTTATCATATAAGAGCAGGGACTTCTTAAGTTCAATGTTATATTTCTAGCACCTAGAGCAGTGCTTGGCAAATAGTAGGTAGAAGAGGAAAGGCTGTGATCTTAAATTCCAGGCTTTGCTGGATTTCACTCCTACCTATCTAAGCAGCCTCATTTCTTGACTCACTCCCCCTTGCTCCTTCACTGTTTATCCACATTTGCCTTCCCTTCAGTCTCCTGTTTCAGGGACTTTTTCACAGGCAATTTTTTCTGCCCAGAATCTTTAACTCTTTATACTCTTTCAGTTTTGTGTTTAAATGTCATTTCCTCAACATGGTATTTGCTTCCTTAACCTAAAATATCTTCCCTTCCATCATCTGTACTTGAAATATACTATTATTTTTCCTCCACAACCTTATGAAAATTGTGACTCTATTGTTATTTGCATGATCATGTGTTTATTGTACATACCTCTCCCTTACTAAACTGAAATCTTCATGAAGGCAGGGATTACATTATCTTTGTTGTTTTTCTCATCTTTGTATTCATTCCTAACTTCTAAAATTGTGCTTAGCATCTGAAAAGCACTCAATATTACCCTAATAAAATCTGTGCCTCCTTAGAGTTCATCACAAAGTGGTGTCATATGCAAAAGCAATGTTATAAGTAATTAATGCTGTAAAGTAATTGAAATCTTTACTGAAGTCTCTGGAAGAGGCACCATATGGGCAATTTCTTTTCATGAATACACCTGTCTCTTGAGTTCTCATGGCAATCACTCCAAATGTCATTTCTCTCTGTATTTATCTATACATGCCTGTCTGTCTGTCTATCTATCTGTCTATCTATCTATCTATCTATCTATCTATCTCCTCCATGTTGTGACTTAGCTCTTCAATGAATGGATAAATTGAGTCTTTTTAGAGTCATTTAAAATACTGCAATATTCCAATTATCATAAATAATCCCCCCAAAACTTTCAGATAAATACAAAACTATCCTTATCAATCACCAGGCAGTCGAGTGTTTAAATACTTAGAAGTATTTGTCCTTTACAAAAATGGATAAATGGATGATTGATAGAACAATGTTCTGTGTGTGAATGGGGGTATTGTAGTGAACAAGCATGGATTTCAAATCAGTCTGTCTTGGCCCAAATTCCTTCTACAGCATTTATTAACCGGTAAACATTGAAAGGTTAATTATCCTCTCTAAAACTCATTGTTCTGGTCTGTAAAATGGCAGTAAACATACCATGTGTGGAGAATTGTGAGAGTTACATAAAATGATATTAAATAACTAGCAGATTAGACAGAGCATAGTGCCAGCTCAACAAATATACTATGCCTCTTCTTTAAAAGAGCAAGTAACCCCATATAAATTTGTGCTTTTAGCTTTTAGCGCTGGGTGCTATTTCAAGTTTTAGAATTCTTCACATCAAACAGCTCATATTCGCTTAAGAATGCGGTATCAAGGAAACTGTATTTTCTCTCTCTTGAAGGGCAGGTGAGAATCCTCAGCTATTTTCCACCACTGATTATAAACCACTTAGCATCTCTTTATCAAACAGCAAAAAAATAACAACATACATTTTATAAAATTCCTGGGGAAAGTGATTTTTCACTTAGTTGTGATGTATTCTTACCCATCACCTGGGTTGGGAGACACTTTCTGTGATTTGATGAAAGAGGCAGTGCTATTCTCTTCCTCATTCTTACATTTATTCTTTAGCATCTGGAAAAAAAAGACAACAAAATACCCAAGTTGTGTTTTTCCTGGCAGTTGACAACAGCTGGATTCTGAGAGATGAGTAGTATCTTGAGCAGCCTCAACACCACGATACACAGATTCCTTTGAACCTGAATTGAGTGCTGATAGTTCTATTTATTCTATATCTGAGATGACAATTGTGGCTAATATGTTCTCTGTGTGAAAAACATCCTTAAGGAAACAAATTTTGCAAGCTTAACAGTGAGTTGTGCCACAGCAACAATAAAGACCCATCTTATTCTTAAAATTTCAGCAACAACAATAGATGAAAGATATGATGTCATAAAGTATATATTATAATATTTGTTACAGTGATAGAAGGTGAACCACATGTTATTGTAAAAGAAAATCCAATTTACTGCCTGCTGCCTTCAATTCTGATTTGACAAATGCTCAATCTTGTGCTGAATTTCAACTCTCTTCATTTATCTTTTGGAGCATATACAGTAATGTCTCCTTAAGGCAAATAAAAGAATCTTTCCATTTAATTTACTAAAAATGTTCATGTATGTTGGAGTTTACTAAATGCAAATATAGGAAAATCATTTTCTGTTGTTAAGGATTTCTTTAACAGTGTGAGATTGATCCTGACTTTATTGTTTAAGGTTGAAATTACTGATCGCATCTGTGTTTGTGTGACAAGAAGCAAGCCTACCAAAGTTATCCTTATTTTCCACACATGTACAACATATAATTAAGTGATCCATATCAGATTTATTTAAATAACTGCATCAAGTCAAAGTATTTAATTATTCACCTTAATTAGTTTAATTGAATATGAAAGCAAAAGTTTTCTATAGGCTTTTGTTATTTTACATTTTGCATTTAAAATCAAGAGAAATCTCTTAAAACATCAAAAAATGTTAGTTCTGTTTATTCATTCACTCCTAGACAATTATTGTAGAAAAATACAAAATATTATGTGAAAGCATATCTCAGAAACTAAATCTCAAAATTTTTAAATAATCACAAAGACTTCCAGCTAAACTTGTCATATGAAACACATTTGTTTCTTGCCACTCTCTCTAAAAATTCCAACAAAAGACAGCAAATGAATAAAAGGGATATATTCTCTAATACATAGAGAAAAGACAGGGAAAGAAAGGAGGTGAAATATACCAACCACAGTTTAGGAGGATGAAAAGTGTATGGATGAGTGCTACCTGGCTTTCAGGGTAGAAAAGCTGAAATCTAGATGCCAAGTGAAGAGAAAGCTAAAACTTAATTCAATGCACAGCAAAATACTCAAGAAGAGATTAAGAATTGATGGCAACAGGTGTCTCTGGTAGACTTACCAAGTAAAATAGAAAACTCGGTTAAACCTGAAAATTATAACTTTTGGAAGCATAAATGTGTCCCAGACAATGCACGGGGCCTACTCATTCAAAAATATATATTTATTGTTTTTCTGAAATTCAAATGTAACTAAGAATCCTTTAATTTTATATATCTTTCCACCTACTCTGAGAGTGGGTGAGAAGTGTTGCTGTATATGGATTAGTTGAAAGTAGGTATAAGAAGCAGTGTCATCTCTAGATTTCCTCCCCCCACCCCACCCACCCATGGAGGACAAGATACCTCCTGAAGCCCGGTAGACATTGGCTTTGCTCTCTGCAGAAAATGAGTCAGAGAAACTGGGTTTAGGGGCAAGTACTCTGTACAGCAAATCAGGGTGAGTCATCATTCTGAAAACACTGGTATTAAGTAAAAGTCTAACTAAGGAAGAATGAGACCCTCTAACATCCTTTCCCCACTCAGGTTATAGATTCTAGAAGACAGAATTACCTACCCCCACATGCATCAAGCCAGAGATTAGAGAACCCTTTTAAGAATAGGCCTAAGAGAAAAAAATCCATAGATACCCATGTTTGAAGGTCACCAAGCAAAATGGTCCAGCTCTCTCCCTGTGATCACTCCACAGTAAAACTGAGATGCTGACAAGTTCAAACCTGCTCATGGGCATTCATAACAGATTTTCAGTATCTGCTTTTAAAATAAAGACTGCCAAATGATCATCTATTCTTCCAACAAAAAGTACTATTCTAGACACTGAGATGCCTCAGTAAACAAAAGATCAAGAAATATTTGACAAAATTTTCTAATATGGGAGGAAGAAAACAAAAGAAAAAAGATAACAAAGAATAAACAATAAGAAAAACTATAGTTAATAAACTCAGAGAAGGAAAAATATATTCTGTCCCTAACCTAAAAACAGTTTATTTTTAAAAAGAAACATTTAGATGATAACAAAAAGCCTTTGGAAATTAAAAGAATAATAATAATAACATTACAGACAAAAATTATTAGAAAGATGACAATCAAGTTGAGAAAATATCACATATGAAAGAATAAAAATCAGACAGGGAATAAGAGAGAAATGATTAAAAAATTAGAGACAACAGTTTATACAACCAACACAAGTTACCGAAAGGGGAAAAAGGAAGAAAAATGGAGCTGAGGAAATTACTTAAAAATTACACAAAAAATAAAATTCCACAACTAAGGAATATGAGTTTTCACATTGAAAGGTGTGCAAAATGTTCAGCATGATAGATACACACACACAAAATCTCACGTTTGTGAGACTGCAAAACAATAGAGATAAAAGGAATATCCTCAAAGCTTCCAAAGTGAGGGAAAAAAGTTCAGGTCCTCAAATGAAGGACCAGAATGAGAATGACATTTTACTTCTCAAAAGCAGTACAAGGTGCTATAAGAGCAATGAGTAATGCCTTAAAAAAAACTCAGGAAAATTTATTTGCAACTGAGAATTCTAACAAATTTACCAATCAAATGTGAAAGTAAAAAGAGCATGTTTTTAGATTCGCAAGATCTGAAAAACTTATCTCCAAAGCATCTATTCTCAGCAATAAATGTAAGAGAATTTATCTCTTCCACAGAAGAAGACGATAGGTAATGTATGTAGTGAAAAAATAGCATTATAAACTGCTATGTTTGCATCAGAAGAGGTAAAGAATTGAAAGTGGTTTCCTCTGGAGCTTGGGATATGAGTGTGTTATGTTTCATGTAAAGGATTGTGTTTTTTGTTTTGGGTTTTTGAGTATTCTGCCTTTTTAAACTAGGTACAGACAATACTTTGGTAAACATAAAAGTTAAACAAAACAAAAATTCCACAGAGTACTACACAATCCAATTACCCCTCTTAATAAAATAAGGAACACAAGTAAACGTTATATAAATTGGAGCCATAGAATTCCAATCAACTTTTGGAATTGATTTGTGCAGTTTGGATAAAACATTTGTTTAACTGTGACTTTAATTACTTGAACAAAATAATGCTAACAAAGCAATGTTAGAAAAGCACAAAGCTCTGCACAGCAAAGGAAACTATAAACAAGACGAAAAGACAACCCTCAGAATGGGAGAAAATATTTGCAAACGAATCCACAAAGGATTAATCTCCGAAATATATAAACGGCTCATGAAGCTCAATATTAAAAAAACAAAAACAACCCAATCAAAAAATGGGCAGAAGACCTCGATAGACATTTCTTCAAAGAAAACATACAGATGGCCAAGAGGCACATGAAAAGCTGCTCAACATCACTAATTATTAGAGAAATGCAAATCAATACTACAGTGAGGTATCACCTTACACTAGTTAGAATGGGCATCATTAGAAAATCTATAAACAATAAATGCTGGAGGGGGTGTGGAGAAAAGGGAACCCTCTTGCACTGTCGGTGGGAATGTAAATTGATACAGCCACTGTGGAGAACAGTATGGAGGTTCCTTAAAAAACTAAACATAGAATTACCATATGACCCAGGAATCCCACTACTGGGCATATACCCAGAGAAAACCATAATTCAAAAAGATACATGCACCCCAATGTTCATTGCAGCACTGTTTACAATAGCCAGGTCATGGAAGCAACTAAATGCCCATTGACAGACGAATGGATAAAGACGATGTGGTACATATATACGATGGAATATTATGCAGCCATAAAAAGGAATCAAGTTGGGTCATTTGTAGAGACGTGGATGGACCTAGAGACTGTCATATAGAGTGAAGTAAGTCAGAAAGAGAAAAACAAATGTCATATATTAAGGCATATATGTGGATTCTAGAAAAAAGGTACAGATGAACTGGTTTGCAAGGCAGAAATAGAGACACGGATGTAGAGAACAAATGTATGGACACCAAGGGGGGAAAGTTGTGGTGGGATGAATTGGGAGATTGGGATTGACATACACACACTAATATGTATAAAATAGATAACTAATAAGAACTTGTTGTATAGCACAGGGAACTCCACTTCACTGTACAGTAGAAACTAACACAACATTGTAAAACAACTATACCCCAATAAGAAAAAAAAAAAAAGAAAATGGTAGAAAAAAAAAAAAGCACAAAGATTCATATACTCTCTAAAACAAAAAGTCATTGAAACATATTTCCTGAAGGTATACAATTTACCACACTTCTGAAAGCTACTCCCAAGTCATTTAGTCACATAAGTACTATAAGATGACACATGCTACTTAATGCTTTTCATAGATCTAGGTTCTTTGGTTCCAAATATTACACAAACTTGGTGAAAATTATTTTGTCAGTTAATCACAGGCTTAATGATTAAAATATAGGTGACTTTTAGTGCAATGATGAAAAGGTAATTAATAGTAGGTCCTACCAAGGAAATCAAGCAGAAAATTGCTGATTCTATTTTAAAAAGAAGAGCAAAATAGAAGTGACAGCAAGGACTAAGACAGTTTTATGCTGCCTTAGTTACCCCAAAGTAGTAATTATTTGAAGACACACCAATCTAGAGTGGGTCCTGACTGACATGAGCCTCAGATGGCTTCTATCTCTTCAAATATTGTCACTTGAATTATCTATAGAATGATAGACCATGCTTAGAATGAGAAAGTTTATTTATACCAAATATTCCTGGTATACGTGTCAAAAAGTGTAGTACCCAATAAAATAGCTCCTTGGCTGGCTTCTTTCGTAAAGCTTTGGCCAGATTACTTATCCTTCTCTGTTTGATCTATACATTTTATTTACCCTGTGGATAATATGGTAACAGTAAATATGCCCCTCTAGAATGTTGGGGAAACTGCCAAAAAGCTGTTATTCCTATCCTGCTTCTTACTACACAAGAGAGCTAGGAAGATAACTTATGGTAGAAACAGGACTTAGACTGCTGTGTGTCTATGTGCAAACCAGAAAATATAAAGATATAGGGTTTTCTGATGCCAGGCAGGAGTCAAACAAGAGGGAAACTAGGGAGGTTGGTAGTGGAGAGAAGTGGAAAACAGACCCAAGGATGAGAAGGAGTCTACTCTTTAGCACATAGTGTTAATTAATTATTTATTGATACTTTTTAATAATAAATGATGACTGTCATGCAAACATTCAGTATCTCTATTAGAAAATTATTGTTGCCCTGGAAATGATTTCTAGGTTGTTTTATTCAGTCACTTAAAAATATTCATTGAGAAGTGTTTATTAAAACATACTTAAGCTCTCACTGTATACCAGGTATTTTTATAGGTACAAAAACATTTTATAAGTACAAAACTGTGTACTAAGAGACAATAGTCTCTACTTCAGTGAAGCTTACATTCTAACGGGGGGAGTAGGGGGCTGACAATAAATCAAAAAAGTAAGGAAATATATATTATGTAAGATGAAGATAAATACAAAAAACTAGGAAAAACAATAGAATATTTCAATAATCCATCAAAATATGCTGATGGCTTGGCCCAGGGTAGAGGTGGTGGTTGGAAGGCAGTAGTAGGGTAGTTGTATGATTGCGAAAAATTTTAGGAAAAGCAATTTTCTAAATTAGACTGTTGTTCATTGCCCGTATTCAAAGAAAGGATTTTGGATGAGTTCATGTTGACCCTTGACAGTTAGTTTTTAGGATTAATTGTTGCTGATGTTAAAAATTTAGCTTGTTGGTCATTTTTTTCTTAAATTTCTTATGCTGCCAAGAACAAATCTATAATCACAGAATTTGCTTAAGCCTTTTACAAATGGATTTATTGGCCTGTCTCTACTGATAGTTCCTAACCTCCCGTAAAGCACTGTCTCCAAAACTTGTCTATTTATAACAGTCACTTGGCTTGCTTATTAATACTGAAGATTTCTGAGCTTCACTGCAGATGCAATGAATCAGAATCTCTGTATATGAGACAAAACGGTTTTAATAAACAGCCCAGGTAATTTACACATACCTGAAAGTCAGACAGTCACTCATTTGCTAATGTGGTAAGGTATGATGAACAAATTCTTATTCATTCAGTTTATACTCTCATATACTTAGAAATCGAGTACAAGGACAATCAGATTCTGTCTTTCCAGCTTACCACCCTCTATACATTTATGTATAAGCAGAGGATTACCATAAAGATCATGAAGGATAAGCTGCAGAGACCCTCATTTTCATTTGCCTCTTCCAGGGCTTTGTACTTCAATTTGTGATGATCCCAAACACTGCATAAGCCTATTGTCTCACCAAACATAAGGGGTCCCTGTTTACTTATTCTTTTAGAGAAGAGTTTCTTGCAAACTAGAAACCAAAGGTGAGGCTCACAGTAAGAGCCAAGATTCCAAGCCAAGTTCTCTAATATTGTACCTCGTATAAATTACACATTTGCAACTGTTTTAAACCAACTGTCACTTCTTGATTTAAAGTTTTACTTACTAGACTTTTATTCAATTAACACTTTTAGAAAAAAAATAAAATTTTGATATTTAAAATTTTAAATACCAATATTTTAAATACCAATACCAATCATCTGAATGAACATCTATATCTAATGTTCTTCACTTTTGCTGTTGATTTACTACTACTAGACAACTACTACAATTACTACTACTACTGCTATATACACACACACACAAATTCACAAAAATTTTATATTTCAGATTATCAAGAGGTCATTTAGTATAATAGAATTGTGTTAGAAAAATATGAAAGAATAAGTTTGCCTGTTTAGAAAAAGATGCCTTGATAAGTTTTAAATACTCAGTTTGTCTAATTGCTAAAATAATATAGTCTTTCCATATATGTTTTCAGATTTAAAAAGTAGCTGGTGGTTTATCTTGTACAATTAAAATATTATAAAATTACTTTCAAAATAAATGAAGTCCTATAGTGACTTCCATTTTGTAAGGTCATCATAGCCTTAAAATCAGTTATTCATTCAATTTTTGTTGTTATCTTGAGACACACACACAATCAGGAAGGACACACACACACACACTCACAATTGCTGGCACATTATTGAGAATGCAATTTTTCTGGCATAGAAGATATGTTTATGGAAAACTAAGAGGAACTCAAGGTCAGTAATAGGTGTTTCTGGAACACTTGTGGACAGCACAGTGAGTAAATGCAGGCTTGGCATTCAATAAATGTTTGATGAAGAATGAATTCATATCTATGTTCTAGCCTGAAAACTAAAGTGACTTCTTTACCATGTGCTTGAATAAAAAGATGTTTAATTACAAACTTGATCACAACTATTGCTTCAATAGTTTTTAGACTCTAAAATACAATAAACAGATCAATTTATCAGGAGATCACTATTCATGATCCAGCATGATTGGTTCAGGATTGAGAACTAATGGCTTCTTCCAGTGTAGAAATTCAGATTCAAAAATAATTTATTTACAGGCATCCGACTGACACTCAGTTTCAGTTCCTATAGAAACACATTAGAGAAAATGGGTGTTTTTTTTAAGAATTGTTTTCCCTGACATATGTTGCAGTGTGATATTTATACTGCTGTCTCTGCTCATTATGGATTGCATTGATTATACAGCAGAAGTGTCAACATAACAGTGGTTTATTCCTCCATGGGACCATAGCACAAATGAAGTAGTCTAGCTTACCTCAGTGTGTCCTTATTGCTTAAGAAAATTTTTCATAAATAAAATCCTATCAACCCTTGCTGTTTCAGATTTAACCACACCCTTCAAAAAAAAACAAAGTTCACTGCAGGGACTTTTATTAATTAATTGTGGAAATTGAAAATTAATGGATTGATGTATTGCTGTCAAATAATGAACTAGCAGAAGGTTTGTACAAAATAAGGCAATCCAATGTTCTATCAGTGCATTCAGGCTCTAGATAGCCTGTGTAATACTTAAAGACTTTCTTAAATAAGTCAGAATGGCAAAACAATAAGACTTGTGCAATTTTATATGAAAATGATCTTTGGTAGGATTTTTTTTTTTAAGACAAGACAATAAATACTGATCCTAAGGGAAAAATCTGGTATTTTTGATCTGTTATAACATCAAAAGACATCATGCAGAGAGAGAAAATAAAAGCTGCGGAATGTGAGAAGAGCTCAGCATCACATACAACAGACAAAGATTTTATATTTACTTTATATAAAAAGCTCTTACCAGTCAACAAAAAAAAAATAAGAAAACGACATATCAGTTTTCATAAAAGAGGATAAAAAGGATATCCAAGTGACCAATAAATATAAGGCCATGAAATCTATATTAGGGCAACAATGTAATACCATTAATAGCCAAAGAATGGTTGTAAAAGAAAAAGGCTGGGAAGACAAGCCATGGTAAGGATGTAGCCCAAGCAAAGCTCTTATATATTTCAGGAGGCAGATAAATTTGTAAAGTTTGGCATTATCTACTAAAGATGAACATACACAACTACTCCTACTCAGCAATGCTGCACCTAGGTATAAAATCAATACAATGTGTATGCTTATATACCAAGAGGCATTTACAAGAATAATCATAGCTCAATGATTTGTAACAGACAAAAACTGGGAACTATTAAGATAATTATCAACAGTAGAAAGGGATAAAAAGAATGTATACATGTAATAGCATAATACACAAAAATAAAAATAAACTACAGCATTACACAACATGGATGAATCCCACAAACACAATGATTATGAAAGAAGCTCAAATACAAAAGAGTACATACTATATAATCTCAGTTCGGTGAGTTCTATGCAAAACATAGTAAATTAAACATTGGGTTTTGTGATACATATCACACCATGCAATAGTAAAAATAATATGAAGAAAAGTGGAAAAAATTAATTGCCCTTGCAGTCAGATAAGTTGTTACATGGTAGGGAGGGAGCTGTGGGGGATAACTTCTGGAGGACTGGTGATTTCTCTTTCTTGACCTGACTGGTAGTTATGGGGTATTGTCTTTATAACAATTTATTATACTTAGCATTTATATTGCATTTGGCACTGTAAGTAACCTAGAGATGATTTAAAATATACAGGAGGATGTGTGTAGGTTTTATGCAAATACTACACTGTTTTATATAAGGGACTTGAGCATCCTGGATTTTGGTATCCATGGGGAAAGGCGGGGGAGTCTTGGAACAAATCCCTCAAGGATACTGAGGGACAACTATATAAATAACTGAAAATCAAAAAATAATTAATGAAAATCAATCTCTCTCCTTAGAGAGACAGACAGATATATAGATAGACATAGGTAGATATCAGGAAAAGTGGTTTGAAGCAAATATTTTGGGTATGTTTTTACAATAAAAATCATATTATTTCATTTCTGCCCTTTTCATCAGCTTCTTCATTAGAAAATCAAGGATATTTGTGCTTGGTGGAAAACTGTGGGTTTGTTTTTTATTGCTTTCCTCATGCCAAAAGAATGAATTTGAGATATAAAATAGATTAGTGGGATTAGAATGTTACTCTATTCAATTTTAAACTACATTTTCATATAATGTATTTCCCAGTATGGGTTGATAATATGGTCTAAGTAGTGAGAACACAGAGAACAAAATAATTACATCAAATTCTATTTACTGTATTTTCAGCAGAGCCTCTGTTCCACACTAAACAATCCTCCTTTGGAGGGTAAAAGCATTTTCCCTAAACAGACAGAATCAAATCCTGGAGCAGCATCATTATTTCCTTCCACTGTTACCAGGAGACTTAGGGGAGAACTCTAGCTTTCTATTCCTGATGTTTCACCCAGTATTTACCACATTTTACCTACATGGCAAATAAGGAATTTGACTCCTAAATAGCTTTTTCCATCAACTTACTTTTAAGCTCAACCTATCTTCAGAGTGGTCATATATTATCAGTGTACCACAGTGACCTGAAATCTTTTCATAGACATTTTCTGTGCTTAAATGAGAGATAGATTTGGTCTCAATATTTGACAATGCCTCTTTTCAAAATTTACTTTAAGGAATACATATTTAAAGGTTCAATGCTCATACATTAACACATGTACACAATACATGCACATTATATATATTCAGATACTATTTAGATGTACACACACATATGTATACATGTATATATTTGGTTAGAACTATTTTTTGTATTGTTACTACAAGTAACCTCCTAAGGCACATCAAATATCTGCTGATTTTTTTTTTTTAATGATGAAGTAAGAAACTGCAGTGAGGATGCAGCTTATTTTTCCTTATTCCCCAAAGGTAGTTATCTCATGCCCTAAGCCACAAATTTAATTATCTACATCTTTACCATGCTTACTTTACAAACTAGAGCTATTTTTAGCAATCATTTAATCTTTTCTTGAATCCAGTGACAGCATTTCCATATCCTCTTGGAACTGAAAAATCTACAACTTCATCACATAATGTACTGGGGAGAGGGGGAAATTTTATTTTATAATTACTTTAAGTTTTATCTAGGTTAATTAGTTCTGTCAAATAAAACTATTATTTCATGTAATGCCTGAGCTCATGCATTTTTCCTCTGGTAGAGATAAATTAGGCAAAGGAGCTTTAAGCTCCTTAATAAATACCAAAGAACTTTTTTCTCAGGATAAAACAGTCATAAATGCAAATTCTGAATTAGCATTAACTTTTCCATTTTTCCTCCTGATTACATCCAGCTACTTTAAAAGAAATTTAAATCAAATGTGTCGTGTTTCTTTAGTTATAAAAAATAATTTTTCATAGTAAGTCTCATTTACTTTGATGAAAGACAACTCTATTTTAAAGTTAATGGTATGGAAGTTTTTAGCAAACTTGAGCAGAGTACCTACTATGTATAAGGAGGCTCTAATCTAGAATTTTTTAAATAATGATTTTTTAAAATAGTAAAAACATAATTCTTGCTCTCAAAAAAAAGTCAGTGTAGGATGAACCCCGATGAGAAGTGAACATTGGATACTATTTGAAAATTAATGAATGCATAGTAATTTTTTCCTTCTGGTGTTCAATATCATATTGTAATACCATATTATCATTGAGAAAGTTATCGATTCACCATTTTTTAATGAGCACTATGTCTAGATTAAACTCTGCCACACATTTCATATGAACATAAATAATGACAGTAGGACCATGTACAGAGGGATTACCATGTGTAAGGCACTGCTTTAAGCTCTTTAGAGGCATTATGAAATTTAATAACTATAAAATAGTTATTGTAATTATCCAGTTTTTTTGTTGAAACAACTGAGTGATGAACATGCTAAGTTTCTCATGATTACAGAACCTTCAGAAATTTACTTTAACATTTTTAAGTTAAAATTCGGGCAACCTGATTCCAGAACCCACACTCTAAAGCCTATGAAGTGCCCTTTACTTTCTCATATAATAACTCTTCAAGTTCTTTAGCTTTCAGTTTAACACAGCGATAAGTGTTAACTTCTATCTTGTTATGTGTGTATATGTTTTTTTATTTGTTTATTTTCTTAAGCAACAAGGATATACTGTACAGCACAGGGAACTATACCCAATATTTTGTAATAACCTATAATGGAATATAATCTGCAAAAAAAAACACAAAAAAACCCAAATCCCTGTGCTTACACCTGAAACAAACACAACACTGTAAATCAACTATACTTCAATTAAAAAAAGAACTATATAGAACTTATATACCAAGATCTATCAAGACAGTATATAGGATGGCCAAGCAAAAACTGGACCGTTATTTAGTACAAAGATCTTGCAGAAAGCATAACTCTATTAATGACTTCACTAATGATAATGTTGCTTAAGCAATTAAAAGAAAACTATCTGAAAATGCTTTACTAAATAATCATATAATTTTCCTTTTTAATTTGGTGTGGGTCCAATTTTATAACACACTATAACACAAAGTGCTCTTGCTGCTAGTTAGTTTGCCTTGTTGTGTAACAATTTTATGCTAATATATGTAGTTATAGAATACTAATAACTAAAAAAACAATAAATATTATGGTAAAATTATAGATTCTGAAATACTAGAAATCTCCATATTATGAAATATCTTAGGTATTACCACTGAATTTTAAAAAACAGGAAAATGTTCCTTCTAAACTTTTAAAATCATGTTTATTTAGCTTATTTTTTAAATATGTAAATTCTAAAAATATATCATATCGAGTATCTGATAAAGACTGTTTATGTCTTCTAGTTCTGCCAATATTCCCAAAATACATCCGTGATGACAATGGCATCATTGGGTATAGGCGGAGGAGGTTGGGGGCCAGCTTCTGAGATAGTCAGTGAGGAGGGGGCCACACCTCGGTGTGAGTCAAGTTACAAGTAGAACTTAGTCATGGAATAATATGCCTACCTCAGGCATCTTTGCTCACATTTAAATTATTCTTCCATTTTTTTCCCTAAATTTAACCTTTCTTTCCACTATCTCTAGTTCTCGTGTAAGCCCTCATCCTAAACACTCATTTATTTTTACTTTTTTCTCTCTTTTGTTCCACTGGTGTCACATAAGAGATTATGTTCAGTAAACTATCTTCTGGAGAAGAAAAATCAAAATGTGATCAAAGATAAGAGTTTACCAAATTTAAGTTTTAAAACTCTAAAATACCTAAGTGGTTTAATCACTGGTTGCCCCAAAGTATTCTTTGTTTCTTTTCCAAGAGGATGATAATTCTTCATACATTTCCTTTTTCCATATGGGCACCTTGGCTTTTAAAGTATTAATGCCATAGCTCACAGCTTCGAGGGATGCAGCCCTGTGGGTGGAGGACACAACAATGATAAAGCTTGCTTCTGACACTGGAACTAAGCCAAGTGGATGGAATACTGCTATGTGTTTGGCCATTTCTGCCTAATGTCACTACATATTTTTCTGACTTCATTTTCTGCCATTGGTGGATATGCTTCATACTCTAAGCTAATGACTTTTTTCCCTTCAAAGTTATTCCTTGTAGTCCCTACAAATAGGGATATTGTACCACAGAGTGGAGAAATCACCAGCTGTGAGATTTCATCTACTGAAAATTTCTCAGATGTGAATTTCATTATATCTTTAGATTTCTCTTCAACTTCATTCATATCTTCCCAAGTGGAAGAGAAGCACTATCCTCCTATTCCCCCCATTAGGGGGGAATTTTATCTCCTGAATGAAGCAGGAGGAGCTGATCTCCAACCTCGACATATTCTTGACGAACAGCACGTTACCTGATTTCTGACATCAGCCAATCTAGGATGGCGCGTTTCTCTCATTCCACAGCTGCAATGCTTTTATTTCTTGTGGCACAGAAATGGTCTCTGAGCGAATTCCTGCTATTTCAGCACTTTTTGCAAAATACTACATTACAACCTGGCACCGTGGCACCATCCCATTAGGGAACCCTCCCGAGGTATCCCAGTCCGCGGAGGCGGAGGTGCCTTTATACACGTTTTAAGACGTGAGGAAAGTTCTATTGAAAGACTGCAATATTATCAACTTGAAAGTTTAAAACTTCAAAGTTAGTAAGTGATGCATCATTTTAGAATCATTTATATCTAACTAGATAATTTTTTAATTAGAACATTTGTTAGAAATAATTTTTTAATGTGTGATTTTGTTACTTTTCATTTTTAATGAGAAATATAAAAATGTTTTATGACGTAAAAATTAAAATAGATTAATTTGGACTAAATAATCTTTAATATATTATATTTTGCAGGTCTAAAAATCTAGGACAATGAATCTATTTACATCATGAGCAAATATGTATTATTATGATTTAAGTGGAAATAATCTCTGATAATTTGAAACCTGAAATGGTTATTTATATTGTATTCTAATATGATATAAACATAATTAAATAAAAGCTTTTTTTCAATTAATTTAACCCTAAAATTGTGATCACTAACTTAAAAAATATTAACAACAGTCAAAAAACAATTTCCACTTAGGTTCACATTTTTTTGAAAAACTAACTATTAGTTTGCTAGTGTAAGAGATATCAGAGACAGTGGCTTAGACAACAGAAATTTATTTTCTTATAGTTCTGGAGGTTAGGACTCTTAGATCAAGGACTCTCCATATCCTAAGGGATTTTATTTTGACCCTTATATGAATATACTGCAAGAAAAGGAAAATAATGGAGAGTAATGAACATCTGAAAAGGCACTTACAGAAAAGTAAGACACATTATAAAACAATGACCAAAACACAGAGAAAGACTATAATAAATGAGCTGAAGGATGTGAAGAAAATGTTAGAAGTTAGAAGAACATAAACTAGAATTATAAAAGCTCTTAAATGAGATGGGTAGACAACAGAAACACATAGAAAGAGATCTTACAGTTCTCAGAAAATAACTTTAAACATTTCAAATATGAAGGTTAAACTAGAAGAAAAATAAGAGCAAATGGACACCAGGAAAAGTTGAGATATTAATCCTTAATAAGGTTTAGAGTGAGGATGTCTATTGTGGGCAAACATCTACCTAAGCAATTAAACATACATACAGATTACCTTGCCAGAGGAAGCAAGATACTCTGTCTATTGAATGGACTGTTTCTGCTGATAATGGCAGATAACTAGAGGCCCTGTAATTAAGCAGCAACTTAATAAAAAGTAATTGTTGGGTCACTTTGTGATGACAGTGAAATAAATGTTTTGGTGTTAATCCAAGATCTGACAGAAAAAGACACATTACAGTCAAATAATTGAAGACCCAGGCACTATCCTTTTAGCCAGTGAATTGTTTCTTTCCTTCGAGCAGAATGCTAGTCTAGGCTATGCTGGACTGTGTTTTAGCAATGTCATTGTGATACCCCATTTTCCTCCTAGTTTGTAGCAAAAGCACTCTCGTAAAGGGTTTTTACTTTGGCAAAGTATCTGCTAAGACATTAACTTCAAGCTTTAAAGAAATTCAGTAGGTCCAGAATAAGGAAAATTCTCTGTCTTCAGTACTCAAAGCACCAGAAATAGTAATAATCCTGTAACAACTCTAACATACTGATCATTTACTATTTACTAGGTATTCTGATAATAAATCTTATATAATGCAATTACAGTGAGATGAGATGCACAAGAGGCATGTTTAGTCCTGTTGGTTTTTTTATATAACCTGTTTTGTTTTTATTTGATTTTTGTCTTCATCCTTGACACTAAGTGGGGAAAAATAGGTGAATTATATAAATGCCAGTGTTCAAATAATTTGGAAAAGATCATTCAGCCAGAAAGTAACAGAAACCTACATTCAAACTTGGATCAGCTGACCCCTAAATTCCATACATTTTACATTATTAATTTAACTGAGTCATTTAGCAAAAAATATAAAATATATCAGAAATGTTTAATTTTCTTTTTTTAATTTTCATAAACTAAGGCATTCAAGGATATTTTCTTTTGTTTGGCCATGTGGACATTAAATTTTATCAAGTTCTTCAAAATCTGTTAATTCTGTTCCTGAAGAGAAGGTAGTGCTTGATTATAAATTCATATACTTCTGATTAATCTTTCAATGATTAACTAAAATTCAGTGCAGCAAGCTTTAATAATATTTGTTTTACAAAATATGATTGCGTTAAATTATAAAACATTAAATCTAGTCTCAACTGTTGAATTTTTAACACTAGAATGCTCATTTTAAATATGATGCAAACAATAATAATTTGAAGAAATATGAATACTTGAATCAGGTAATATTTTATTCCAATCCTATAAGTTTTACACCTATTACTTAAAATTAATTAGTTTTCCTCATTGAGAATAAGTAACCAATAGCGTAAAAGTGACCTAGAGGGACTATATTTAAATCAGACAATTTCTAGGTTTATCTTAACCTCTGATTTGGTTTTCTCATCTTTGGGGATGCTATAAAGTTTGTTCATTATATAAATAGTTTTCTTATATTTGACTATTATTCCCTTGATTTTCCTGCTTAAAATTATTAAAGTTATATATAAAATTCAAAACATTCAAAAGGAACTAAGTCAGAGTAATTAAATTTTCAGATGATTCTTTTTTATGTTTGTGCCATTATAGTTACAAAGTTATTGGGACTCAAAACTGCACTATGGTTTTAGGACACCCTCTAGATACGATTGTATTTTCTATTTAGGTGAAAGGTTTCCTTCTACTGTTTTGTCTTTCATTCCTGTTTGTGATAACCATTACCACCTGCTTACTCATAGGCTAAATCAGTGAGTGTGAGCCCTGAGACATAAAAAGACAGGCTCTGCACCCAGATAGCTACCATAACCCGCAGGACTAGAGGTAAACCTACCAGAAGTTGATAGAACAGGAACTGTCACTAGCTTTGCAGCTCTGTCCTCATACTGTCACTGGTGACAAACTCCAAGCCCCTACCATCAAAACCAGCACCCTTAACAGTCAGAGTAGAACTCATCAAAAATGAGTTAACAGCTATGCAGTAGAATATTTATAACATGGGGTATGCTAGTAAATGTTTAATAACCAACTCTTAAGAAAGAAGGAAAAAAGCCCTTATTTGTGGCATTGCTGATTAATATGGCATGAATGTTTCCACCAAGATCTCCTTCAAGCTAACAATGTCATATCACTGAATGGAGTTGGGGAGAAAGGCACACGATCAGCTCCCTGGGCCAGTCTGAGTCAGGTCCAGCACACTGATGACTGTTAATACAACAGGGCACTGATTTTCATTCCCTTAGAAAATATTTAGTGAGGTCTTCCTATACCAGATATTGTTTCAGGTGTTAAAGATATGTAGTGAATATAGCAGAAATGGTTCTAATTTTTATGAGATTTACATTCTAGTTAGAGCAAGCAAAAAACAAAAATTTAAAGATATATAAGATAATACCAGATTTTTTATAAGTGTTGAGAATCAGTAGAATAGAGTGACCAAGGGTACAGTGGGATTAATTTAAAGCAAGTAAGGAATACTCACATTCAAGCCGATGCTGAACGATAAGAAGGAAACAGGGAAAGCTCTGGACTGAGAATTTCAGACAGAGAGAACAGTAATGGCAGGAACTAGTGTGGTGTACCAGGTACAGAAAAAAGACAGTAGATGAGGCAGAGAGTGAGGAAGAAAGTAGGGGGAGATGAAAACAGAAACATGGCAGAAGTCAGATAACATAAAGCCTTAGAGAGAATGGTGAGGAGGTTGGAATTTATTCTAAGTGCAAAGTGAAAACTTTTGAGGGTCTTAAGCGGGAGTGAGACCTGAAATTATTGATATTTTGAGAATATAATAAGAGTAAAGCAGGAAGACAGTCAAGAGTCTACTGCACAAAAAACTGGCAGAAAATATTGGCCATACAGACAAAAGACTGTCAAGAATTTTCACAACTCAACAGACAAACCCATTTAAAAATGGGCAGAAGGTTTGAATAAGCATAGCAAAAGAAAATAAGCAAATTCATTATCCTTTGAATGATGAATAAGTACATGAAAAGGTGTTCAACATCCTTAGTCCATATACTGTTATGATGGCTAAAATTAAGACTCACTTTATCAAAGGTTGGTGAGGATGGTGTAAATGAAACTCTCATACACTGCCATTACACTCGTAGGCATTTAGCAAAGAGAAAAGAAAACATATATCCACATAAGCACTTGTACACAAATGTTCATGGCAACTTTAATTATAATAGCCAAAATACTAGAAACAATCAAATATCCATCAAGTGAATGGATAAACAAAATTTTGTAGTATATCTATGAAATGCAATATTAGCAGGCAACAAATGATAGAATCTCGAAATAATTATGTCAAGCAAAAGAAGTCAGAAAAAAGGACGAGATAAGGTATACATTTTTTTTTTTAATTAATTAGTTTATTTTATTTTTGGCTGCGTTGGGTCCCCGCCGCTGCACACGGGCCTTCCCCCAGGTGCGGCGAGCGGGGGCCACCCCTTGCTGCGGTGCGTGGGCTTCTCATCGCGGCGGCCCCTCCCGCTGTGGAGCACAGGCTCTAGGCGCATGGGCTTCAGTAGTTGTGGCACTTCGGCTCAGTAGTTGTGGCTTGCAGGCTCCAGAGCACAGGCTCAGCAGCTGTGGCACACGGGCTTAGCTGCTCCGCGGCATGTGGGATCTTCCCAGACCAGGGCTCGAACCCGTGTCCCCTGCACTGGCAGGCGGACTCTCAACCACTGCGCCACCAGGGAAGCCCAGGTATACATTTTATATACAGAAAATTCTAGAAAATTCAAACAAACTTTTAGTGTCATGAAGCAAATCTGCCTAGGGGTGGAGAGAAGGGAGAGAGAGTTATAAAGGTGCATGAGAAAATTCTCAGAGGTGATAGATATGTTCATTACCTTGATTGAGGTGATATTTTAATGGTTGTACACTTCTGTCCAATCCAATCAAATTATACACCTTAAAAATGCCAGTTCATTGTACTTCAAATGTGCCTCAGTATAAAAGGAGGAGAAAATAGCATTGATTGTATATCCAAGCAAGAAATTATGATGGTCTGAAATGGCAACAGTTTTAGATGAAAGGAAATGTCAGATTTAAAATAATTTTGAAGTTGAAGCTGACAGGAATTTCATGTGGCTTAAGGAGGAGAGTTGGGACAGAGGGAAATGCACACTGATTTCAAGGTATATGTATCTGGAGAGTGGCTATTTCCTGTGTAATTGCTCACCTTCTTCATTATTCTTTTGTACCAACTGATAGAAACATGTTTTGATCTTCCATTACAAAATACTTCTGGCTCATCTTCACTGCATGCGTCTCCACTAATTTCAGTTTCAGCCTCTAAAAAAAATGTTGAAAATAATAATTTGTTCAATCAGATTCTTAGTTTCTGGCTTTCATAACAATTTATTACCTTGGCATTATAGGTTAAGAAACAGGATACTGAAATTTCTGAAACATTAGTTTCATGCTTAGCTATAAATGGATATGCTAACATATTACTCACAAGGAATATTAGCTAGGGTCAAGGAAGAGAAAAAAATTTCATTATATATTCAAAATATATAAATTAATGAAGAAACACAGCAAAAGTGATAATATTCTTAAGACTGTCAACATTTATCCCTCATATTGTGCAATAACTTTTAAATAAGTGAACCATTTAATATTTATAATATTTGTTAGCATTAAAACCATTTTACAAATAAGACGGTTGAATTTTGGAGAATTTAAATAACATCCATGGGCAGTCATAAGTGAGCATTTGATGATGTTAGATTAAACTTGATTACTCTAATTCTTTCTACATCAAACCATCACTTTCTCTAATCCACTTATTATAATCAAGAATAGTATTTTAAACCTTTACCTTCAGACACTTTAATTTCAGGTTACTTTTTTTTCCCTCTAGCTACAACATTACTTTTCTTAGCATTAAAAACTTAGAGATTTCTTTTTTTTCCTTAGATTCCATATATATGTGTTAGCATACTGTATTTCTTTTTCTCTTTCTGACTTACTTCACTCTGTATGACAGACTCTAACTCCATCCACCTCATTACAAATACCTCCATTTCATTTCTTTTTATGGCTGAGTAATATTCCATTGTATATACGTGCCACATCTTCTTTATCCATTCATCCGATGATGGACACCTAGGTTGCTTCCATAAAAAGGTCATGAAGAACCTAGTGGCAAGACGGGAATAAAGACACAGACCTACTAGAGAATGGACTTGAGGATATGGGGAGGGGGAGGGGTGAGATGTGACAGGGTAAGAGAGTGTCATGGACATATATACACTACCAAATGTAAAATAGATAGCTAGTGGGAAGCAGCCGCATAGCACAGGGAGATCAGCTCGGTGGGTGCTTTGTGACCACCTAGAGGGGTGGGATAGGGAGGGTGGGAGGGAGGGAGATACAAGAGGGAAGAGATACGGGAACATATGTATATGTATAACTGATTCACTTTGTTATAAAGCAGAAACTAACACACCATTGTAAAGCAATTATACTTCAATAAAGATGTTTAAAAAAAAAAAAAACTTAGAGATTGAGCTGTCGGAACTGAGCTAGATCACTTTTTTTTATTCCAATGTACAGAAAACAACAGAAGTAATCCCCACCCCATGTCCACCATCTTACCAGGAGAACAGTAACTAATGAGCAGTGTACCACTTTTTTCCCTATAGCCAAAATTTGTGAGTCTAGGAACAAAGGAGTTGAAATTGGAATGTCACTTGTTTGGCGCATTTGAAAGCTACATGTTTCATTCTTATTCTTTTGAATTCTGCTGTGTTTCTTATTCTTTTGAATTCTGCTGGGTTGGAAGACTTAGTACCAGTAAAAGTAGGGATAAGGTAGGTTATGCTATGGCAAATAAGTAAATAAGCAAATAAATCTCTTTGGCATGACAAAAATCATTCTTTCCGCATATGCTTATCACAGTCTGATGCAGACTGGTCAGTATTTCCCATCTGGTAACTACAAAAACTAGGACATGTGACCTCCAATTCCATTGCAGAAGGGGAGAAAGGGCGATAGGTTCAAATGGGGTTCTTTTAAGGACCACATCTGGAAACAGCTAATGTTATTTCTGACCATATCACATTAACTAAACTTCAGTCACATGGCCCCAAACAAACTGCAGAAATGGATGGGAAAAGTTTTCCTCTGGGTCTTGAAAGAGAAAGCAATGTGGTAGACACATAGCAGAGTTCCTGTCACAGAACCCAAGAAAGGGATATTTCTACATAGTGAAAAACCATTGATTCCTTTAAATTGGAAGCCAAAATTGCTGAAAATTTGCCATTAATGGACTCCTTGTGGCACAGAAGAATGGACAAAAAAATGAGTTATGATGTTGACTGGATAGATTGATCCTGATTATCACATGGAATAAAGTTACTGATTTCCAATGGTGGCTGAGAGAGGTATGTTTGGAATTTAGGGTGTTCTTTGGGATCTGTGAGTGCTTCCACGTAAACATTAAGAGAAGACTACAGCAAACTTTGACAGGCAAGATCACTGAGACATCAACTTGATATGGAATTAGTGTTTGGGATATGGTGCCACATAAAAGTTCTGGACAAGCTGAAGTTCTGACTGAAGGTAAACAGAACATAGAGCAGACAGTGAAGAATGGTCCTAGAATCTCAGGACCAATTGCAAAAATGACTCTAACATCTGAACATATATTTATTCTTATAGCAAACATACTGTCTTCTCTCCCTCTCTTTCTCTCTCTCTCTATATATATATATGTATTCATATTTTAACTGATTCTTCTTTTCTTACTCTTCTAACATTTGCTGTATGTTTTATACAAGGTAAACTTTTAGAGATTTACTTTACATATTATGATAGGTTATGGAATGTCAAGATGGGACTTTGAGGAGGTGGTGTAGGGATGCACATCACCTAGGTACCTTGGACTTGGTACAATGTGCCTTGACTACTGGAAGGTAGTGTTTCAACCTTTTCAGGAAGTGAGTATGTATCTTCTTTTTTTTTTTTTTTTTCCAGAGGAAAGTTGCATCAGCTTGTGTGAGATGACTTTTCTGTTGGAAAATTTAAGGATAGAAAAAAGCTATATATTGACACTGAGGAGACGATAGTGTACATTTATCGAATTTTGTGATCACCCAGAATTTTTGAACACTCCTCTACCCCATATTAAGATATTTATATTAGTAAGTCCTACCTGCCCAAGGGAAAAGCTAGAAATTTATTTTCTCAACTTTCTTGAACATAACGCATAGGCAGGTAACCTAGGCTCTACTAATGAGGTGTAACTGCTTCAGACCTTGATTTGTAAAAGCTACATGAGGAGGGAGGGATCCTGCAGGAACTAATATCTGATTGAGAGGTAAAGGATGTGTCATGCTTTGCAGAGTGAAGATTTTGACATCTGATGCACAGCATCATGATGTGAGCTGTGTTGTCTGTGCCCTAGGGATGCAGCCGTGTGGGCTTTCTTAACAGCAGAGTGCAGTGTGATATGGGCATTTGTCCTTGCAGGAAAGTCACCAGATCAGATTCTCTGGTCCTCCTGAGTGTTGATTGACTGTGTGATATCCTTTTATGAATGTTTTTTCTTCTTTAACTAACCACTGATTCCACTGCTTGAATTTAGGAACCTTAACTGGTATAATGTAGCAGAAGTTTAGAGACACAAACTTACTTGCCCATGGTCACTCCACAGTGGAAGGAAGGGTCAGAAGGAACATAATTCTTCTAACTCCAAAATGTATTCTGCTCCTATAACTTTCACTCTTACTTTTGCACTATTTCAGAATTGCAGTTTTACATTTTACTTTGGATCGATCTTATTTCATGTCCTCCTGTCTTTCCTTACCCACTTCTAAATTAAATCTAATTTCCTAAACACTAAAAGCTGCTTGGTTTATGTTACTTGGGAATTTCAGGGCTGATATTTATTCTAATTTATTTCCTATCTTCAGAAATGAAAAAGAGGAAAGAATAATGTAATAAACAAGATGAGAAAAAAAAAACACAATATGGAGATGGATGAGCAAATTACCAATTAACTAATTACCAACAGTTATAATTTATCTTCATTGAAATACTGAGACAAGTGTGATTGGCAAATTGAATGTGAAGGAGAATGCATCCCATTTAGTGACTTAATAGAATAGGTAGGTCCAGATTTACAAATGGGATTAACTATGCATTTAAACTAGTTTATTTTCCATTAGTGCCCTCCAGAAACATTTTGAAAAGAGTGAGTTTTTTTTTCAAATATGAAAATAAGTGTGTTTTTTCTAGAATTTGGGAATTAAATCTTGCTGAGCAAAGCTCTCATTTGCTAAAGGAACTTGAAGAGTGTCACCTAAAAAGTTACTAAATAATCAAGTCAGAATAATTTAAAATAGAGACTGTGTTTTCTCAAAGCCTATTCATCAATACCTCAATGAAACTGGTTGTGAATACTCTTTCCCAGTCAGGGTCAAAGATAGTTTTAATTCTATTTAACAGTGTGTGTGTGTGTGTGTGTGCATTTTAGAAGAGAGGTGGAAGTGTGGAAAAAAAAAGTGACAAGCCTAAACGGATCATTCCTAGAAGGAATCTAATCAAATCTATAATGACCTTATAGTGAAGTGGGGGAAGTGTTCTGGTTTCTGATTCAGGCCTAGGTTACCCCCAGTCCAAAGAAAGTTATACTTCAGAGTATCTTTTATTTATTTACATTTTACATAGGAAGACACTGTTACTCTCAAGCAGGTTGCTGTACAAAATGACAAATCACAAAAATGCTTCTATTAAAACATGTAAGCAATGAACTCAATCTTGTCAAAACAGAAAATAGCAAGTTATCTGGCTGCTTTCAATATTGTTTTTTACTAACAATGATATGGAAAATGCACTTATAGGCCAAGCTTTGTGCTTGTACCCAGAAATGAAGAAATCTAAATAAGCCAATTAGCTATGATAATTACAAATGTGTCACAATTCATTTGCTTACAACTACTAAAGGAGAACACACTTCACAGAGTCAGTAATAATGGACCATAAAGACACAATAAATATTTGACATTTTGGTTCCTCACCCTGTCCTTCACTTTACTCTAGCATGCTTTATGCAATGATAATTTTTCCAGTGTGTAAAATGAGAACACCAAGACAATAATGGCCTAATTATAATTTATAATTTAAAAGGTTTACAACTCTTTCTTGATGTGTATTTAATATGGTCTAGATTTCCAGATGGTCCCTACACACTCCATGCTGCTAAGTGCTTAACAGTAACTCTCTTTCCCAGAGCAAATATTCACTAAGTATTTCTTGAATTAATGAATTATGAATTTCAATGAATATGAAAGTTGAAAACATATCTACTATCAAATAGAACTTACTTCACCTCAGAAAATTCTTATTTTATGGTGAAGATAGGGGTAGATAGAGAATCCTTTGGTCTTACTGTATATTTAATAATTATCTCTGAGGAGGTGAACATGAATCTTATGTTATTGTCTCACAGATCCCTGAAACTCTATTCATTTCTGTTTTTTCTCTACTATTTAGATTAGGTAAATTCTATTGATACATTCTCAAATTCACTGAATCTATTCTCTGTCATTTTCACTCTACTATTGAGTCCATCTAGTGATTTGTTTTTAATTTTTTATTTTCATTATAATATTTTTCAGTTATATCAGCTTCATTTGATTCTTTACTATTACTTCTATTCACTGTTGAGAACTTTTATATTTTCATTTTTCTTTAATGAATTTTTCATTGATTTTGAAACATTTTTATGGTGGCTGCCTTAAAGTCTTTGTCAGATAACTCCAGCATCTCAATGTTGGAATCAGCTGATTTTCTCTTCTCATTCAAGTGTTATTTTCTGATTCTTGGTAAGATTGGTGATGTTGGTTTATATGATGAACATGTTGCCTGTGTTAGGAGAGCCTGAGTCCTATTTAAATTTTTTATTTTAGCAAGCAGTCACTCTGTTTAGGTTATGTGCACTGTTGCTATTCTACCTTGTTGTTCTGTGGCTCCATAAATTTAATTTTCAGAAACTTCGGTTTACTTGGTTTATCTGATGCCAGTGGGGTGTCCAAACCTAGCTGCTGATGGTATCAGAGGGAGTAGAAGGGTTCCCCCATCCAGGCCAGTGTCTCTTGGTAGGAGAAAGGAGTCTCAGGTGCCTAGGGACAAAAAGATTTCCAAGGTTGAACTGCTTGTTGTAGAGTTTCCCATGTTAGTGTCACCTAACACCTTGGTGTTATCAGAGTCTCTTGAAAAGCAGTTGTAATTTTGATGATGTTCATAATACCATTTTTTGTAGTGTGTATGTGTGCATGTGTACTCACACATGTAATTTTTTGTTTTGTTTTGCTTTTATGCTTAGTGTTTTGTGTGTCCTAAAAAATATTTTCTACTCAGTGGTGTAGAGATGTTCTCTTCTAGAAAAATTTTTAACTTTTTGTTTTAGGTGTATGATCCAAAAATTAATTTTCATGTATGGCATGAGGGAGGAGTTGAGAATATTTTTTTTCTTTACACATATTTTTCTGGTTGTTTCAGCACCATCGCATTGAAAAGACAATCCTTTCCCCATTGAATTACCTTAGCAACTTTATAAAAAAAAAATCAATTGACCTTAAATGCTTGGGCCATTTCTAGACCCTCTATTTTGTCCTATTGATCTATTCTTCTAAAATTAAACCAATACCACATATCTTGAGTATTATAGATTTATATTGTCTTGAAGGCAGGTTGCATGCGCCTTCTAATATTCGTCTTCTCTTCAAGAAGTTTTGGATAGTCTAGGTCCTTGAAATATCCACATAAGTTTAGAATCAGATTGTTAATTTTACCAAAACAAATGAACAAACAAAAAACCCTGCTAGGAATTTCTATTGAAATCATATTAAAACTATAAATAAATTTGTAGGGTATTATGTATTGAATTGTGTCCCCCCCAAAATTCATGTGTTGACCTCATAACCCCTAATACTTAAGAATGTAGTCTTATTTGAAAATAGGGTCATTGCAGATGTAATTAGTTAAAAAGCAGCCATACTGGAGTAGAGTAGCCTTCTAATCCAATATGATTGGTGTCCTTATTAGAAGGGGAAATTTAGATACAGACATACAGACCAGCAGAACGCCATGTGACATGAAACTAGAAGTTAAGGTGATGCCTGTACAAGCCAAGGAACACAAAAGATTACCAGCAAGCCAACATAATATAAGAGAGCGGCATGGAATAGATGTTCCCTCACAGCCAACAGAAAGATCTTAATTTCAGCCTTCTAGCCTCTAGAATGTGAGCAGTAAATTTCTATTATTTAACTACTCAGTTTGTGGTACTTTTCAATGGCAGCTTCAGAAAACTAATACAAAAAGAAAGAACATCTTAACAGTATTGAGTCTTCTCAATAAGTTCATAAACCTGTTATTGTTACCCTATTTACTTAGGTTTTCTTTAATTACTCTGAAACATTTCATAGTTTTTAGTATAAAGAGATTTTTCATAGCTTAAGTTTTTTTGTTTCTTGATATGTTGTGAGGGATTTTTTTAAAATTTTCATTTTCTAATTATCTATTGCTAGAATATTAATTTTTACTTGATTTTTATATATTGACCATATGCCCTACCTTACTAAATTCACTTGTTAATTTGAGTATTTACCATTCCAGAATATATGCCATTATTTTATTTTCTTGCATTATTGCCCTGACTAGGACTTCCAGTACAATGTTAAGTAAAAGATAAGAGAATGGTCATCCTTTTCTGATTTCCCATCTTGGATGAAGCATTTAACATATAACTAATGAGTACTATATTTGATGTAGGATTTCCTTAGTTGTCCTTTATAAGATTGAGAAACATCCATTTCCCTCTTTGTTTGCTCAGTTTTTTATCATGAATGGGTACTGCATTTTGCCAAATGCTTTATTTCCTATTTAGTGACATGATCACTTGATATTCTCCTTAGGCCACCTGCTAACTTACTTTATGTAGATACATATAATACAAATTTTCTTGAATCATGAATGTACTTTTCTACTGCAATTCAACCAGTTAACTCTCTTTTACTTTTCCTGCCTATCAAAAATACACATTTAAAAATGAAATCATTTCTAATAAACTGTCCCAGTCTTTGAAAATAAAGTGCATGCATTCTTCCTGTGACAAAGATGACAAGACTATGTATATATGAATATAAATATACATCTTTACAGTTTATACTGAGTCAGGCTTCAATGATTTTAATTACTGCAATCACTGTAATAGAAAATCTTTAATGTAAAACAATCTACTGCTTAGTGATATAAAAAATTAAGTGGTGACACAAGGTATTTAGAAATATTAAACTTTTGATAGTGTCACATCATTAATAAATCCATTATAGGCCTATCTATAATTTTAGACCTGTGACCTTACCATGTTAAACATATATAATATGCATATTTGAAAAGCAACATTTAGCATTTAGAATTTCTCATGAGGGACTGAATCAATTATCATAAGATTTAGCTATACATCAGAATAAAATTAGGCTTACTTAGACCCAAATAAGTCATCTAGATAATTTTTTCTACCCCTACAGGATTAATCCTAACTCTGCCTAATCAGGGGGTCTAAAATCCTCAAGCCAACTGTCATAAACTTTCAAAATTGTCACCCAAGGTAAACATGCTATGATATAACTGTCAGCCAGGGCAAACATGGTAAATAGACACTTCAAGAAAAGGTTTAGACATTATTTATGCCTATATGTCTCAGAAAAGTTAACACAATAGAAAATGATTAATTTTCTAGTACTCAGTAAAACTGACCATCAGTTCTACTAATGTATACAGTTACATTATATGCTACATCTTGTCCAGTCAGTGCAAAAAGAGAACAGCTGGTATCTACTCGCAAAGTCGATAACTAAGGAATCCATGAATTTCACGAGTGCAGTACCTGGTGTGGTGTGCCTCCCGGATTCCTTTCAGGAGTCTAGCACTAATTCCCCCAGCTGCCTCTGGTCATTGTCCTCCAGAAGAGAGCTACCTGCTCCTATTTATGCACTCTTCTCAGAGGCAGCCCACATATAATAGCTGGGCAATGTTGGGATAGTAAGGCTCAGCCTTTCACCTTGACTGGAGATGACTCTGTGGGACTGTCCAGCTCTGGAGCCTCAGAAGATCTCCCAAGGCTTCTGTTCCAATAGCATCATGGTTAAACTTTCCCCTCTGCCCAGTCCTGCTTCCCTCTTTAGTACTGTTGTTCCCAAGATGTCTTCCCACTCAACCTTCTGCAGCAAATCTCCAACTCAGAATCTGTTTCTCATGGCAATCTACCTAAGATAATGAGTCGCAATGTCTCATTTTTAAGAACACTTTACATCTAGAAAGTTTTTTTTTTTTAATTTATAAAATGCTCTCTCTTACCCTCTATTCACCAATTGGACCTCCTATATGCTACTAATTATTTTAGTACCAGTTCAAAAATAATCTCCTCGTAGAAGACCTCACCTGATCTTTCCCATCCTTGAGAAGGAGCTGTTGCTTCTGTTGTGTTACCATATCACTCTGTTCATAACCTTTTTCCAGCATGTATCATACTATTAGGTAGTGAATTATTATTAAGTAAGAGAAAAATTATATTTACCAGGATTTCAGAGGGTTTTAGACAGGCAGACTTCCTGAGGCACTGGAGAAGGGGGAGTAGGGTAGCAGGATGGGTCTCATGAGAACAGAAAGTAGAGTAGAGAACAAGGAGACACTGTCCAGGCTGCTCCATGTGGCAGGTGGATAACTAGAAGGGAGTGGGTAGGCTTCAGAAGGCAGGGGAATATCAAGGTCAATAGCATTGATGTGGATGTGACTGAGGCTGCACAGGGGACTCTATGATTTTGCTCTATACACTGAGAGTTAAGAATAGGGCACTATATCCACACCGCTGAGGACGATTGTATCTCTCATGGAATATACTAAAGGGGGCCAAGTTTCATTCAAGTTTGATATGGACAGAAATAATACAAGTTGCAAGATCTCAGAGTGAGAAGCTTCAAAAATAAGGCACAGAAATGTAGCAATGGCACACTTGGCATCCAGAAGAAGGGTCTTAGGAGTCTGGGCCTTCCTCCCTGGAGGCATTTGTAGCTTATGAGTGGATTGTATGGATCTTCATCCTTCTCATCATCCTCCTATTGGTAGAGCTACAGTAATGTGATCAGATTTCAGTGTGTCATCCTAGTGGAAATGTCTACTCATAACTATATATCTATATAGCTCTATAAGCAGAGCTCAATGTTTAAAGTGTTTCCCTCACTCTAATCTTTTATAGCAAAACCAGATTTTTTCACTGATCTCTCCTCTTTCTCTCAAGGACACTCTATCAGAAGCAAGAGTTTATCTCTCTCTAGGTTACATCTTCCCAAGACTAAACAAAGCCCTGAGAACTCTTATTATTATATTTGCTCAACAGTTATGCCTTATTAGGAATACAAAATTTATCCCTAATATATATCAAAATATTTATCAAAAAAAAGGATTCTTAACTGGCAGATGTGTATTTTTGTACATAAAAACATATTTTTTAATAAATTACAATAAATCAGAAAGTTCACAAATCGGTATATTCCATTTCAGTATATTTTGTATTTTTATAAAGAGTAAAGATTTTGATTCATGTACTTGACTTTTCTAGTTCAAAATGCCAGTTTCTAAACATAAGTAGAATCCCTATTGGAAGTGAAGATAATTTCCTACAGTGAAAAGGAGCTCAAATCATTTGGAAATTAAAAAATAACAAAAACAAAAAAGTAGCTACAATAACTCTCCATCTGCAAAGCATGCTATAAAATGACAATTGTGGGGCAAAAAACTGCAGTGCTGTGAATATATAATGTAACACAGAGAACTGATAAAATGATATGCCTGGAATTATGGCTCTCCTATGTTGTATAAATGTCTTATAGCCAAACATTTTCAAAAAGATGATAAGAATTTCAAAGAAAAATGTAGCAGATGTAGCAAATACTTGATTTCAAGGTTATTAAAAATGATAGAGGCCAATTTAGCAATATCTATATGGTCTCTGAGAATGATAGAGTTTAAAAGTCTATAAATCCCATCCCTTATTTTGGCTATTTCAATAGAGCCCTCAGATCTGAAAATACAGCAATCCATGGCCTCTTAGCCAGACACTGGCTGCTTATCACAACTTAACAGTGCGATGAAGCTTGTCAAGAAGAAAATATGGAGCATTTTAGTGGAAAATCCACTAAGTCTAGGCTGCATACAATTATTTGATAAATTTAAAATAGACCAGATTGTCAGAATTATTTCCCAGCAAAGACATTGCTGAATGACAGAGAACTGATGTGTTGCAGAAATAGCTGATAAGGGACTAGACTGCAGCCAACACTAATCAAATCCCAGACTCTAATAGCCCAAGGGAGTTCAAACTCTTCAAGCCAGGGGCACAAACTACAGCCAATTCCATCAGAGTCATTATAACAATATGTTTATATGGTAAGCGTGTCTTCCCTCACAAACATAATGATAAATGCTAACCGTCTCTCCTTCAACACCTCCTCTTAAGCACCCATGGGGTTTAAAAGCTAGACCAGAAGCAACCATACATTAGAACCTGTTCAGAATACTAGGCAGCATTCTGCACTTGATATTTGAGGACCTAAGCAATTTGACTTATCCCTCTAAGTTATGTCTAGTTAAACTGGACAGCTACTGGAGGTATATGGAATGCAGTCTTAGATCAGATTCCCTAGAAGCAGACCCAGAAATAAGCATTTGGGTACATGATATGAAGGAAAGGCTCCCAGGAAAAACTAGTAAGGGAGCAGAGGAAGGAGAAGAGAAGAGAATTGGTGGCCAAGCAAGATGCCATCTCAGGCAGAGTCCTGCCATCTCAGGCAGCATCAGCCTGATCCCAGGCTGTCTAGCATACTGTCTTGATTACTGTAGCTTTGTAGTATAGTCTGAAGTCAGGGAGCCTGATTGCAAGGTAAGCCACTGCTGAGTCATCCTGAGCAGGGGAGCTTGGCTCTTACATTCTAGCACCAGTTTGGTCATTGGCTAAAGGCTTCCCCCAGGAACTGAAACTCCCAGGCACTTATAGGTCTTACAGCTTATACCTTAGGGCCAGCAGGCTCCAGTAGCCCAAGGGTTTTCTTCTGATAAAGATATGCAGGCTCTGGCTGTTGGAAGAGAAACTGTACCAGGTGGGAGTAGGGGAGGAAAGAAGGGAGGACAAGAAACAGTAAAAGCGATCCAAGGAAATGTGAGGAGAACATCAACAGTTTTCACTATAGGGGCCATTCCTTAAGGATGGTTGTACAGCATAAATGCACCACTTTGTTAAGAATTCTTAGGAATATATAAACTCAAGCTATAAGAGGGACACAAAGAGAAAAGGGAAAGAAAAGAGCACCAATATCCAGTTGAGGCACAGCCCAGGCAGAAAAATTCTCATTACAGAGAAGACATCTGAAAAGAACTTTGAAGGATGAACGTGCTTTTTCAAAAGAGCGTATGTCACATAGCCTTCTAGAAATAAAAGTAGGATGAACAAAACTGCAGAACTAAAAATATATAGGGTAATCCTGAGATACACTGAATAAAGCATTCTGGGTTATCTATTGGAGGTAGGGAGTGATAGACTTTGAAAAGTGAATAAGCCTTTTTATGAAGCCTTTTTAATCAAAATCAACGGTCATTAATTTTTTTTCATTAATTATTTTCTATAATTTTTTTAACATCTTTATTGGAGTATAATTGCTTTATATTGTTGTGTTAGTTTCTGCTGTATAACAAAGTGAATCAGCTATACGTATACATATATCTCCATATCTCCTCCCTCTTGTGTCTCCCTCCCATCCTCCCTATTGCACCCCTCTAGGTGGTCACAAAGCACCAAACTGATCTCCCTGTGCTATGTGGCTGCTTCCCACTAGCTATCTATTTTACATTTGGTAGTGTATATATGTCAATGCCACTCTCTCACTTCATCCCACCTTACCCTTCCCCCCTCCCTGTGTCCTCAAGTCCATTCTCTACTTCTGCGTCTTTATTCCTCTCCCTCTAGGTTCTTCAGAACCTTTTTTTTCTTTTTTTAGATTCCATATATATATGTGTTAGCATACGGTATTTGTTTTTCTCTTTCTGACTTACTTCACTCTGTATGACAGACTCTAGATCCATCCACTTCACTACAAATAACTCAATTTCATTTTTTTAATGGCTGAGTAATATTCCATTGTATATATGTGCCACATCTTCTTTATCCATCCATCTGTCGATGGACACTTAGGTTGCTTCCATGTCCTGGCTATTGTAAATAGAGCTGCAATGAACATTGTGGTACATGACTCTTTTTGAATTATGGTTTTCTCAGGGTATATGCCCAGTAGTGGGATGGCTGGGTCATATGGTAGCTCTATTTTTGGTTTTTTAAGGAACCTCCATACTGTTCTCCATAGTGGCTGTATCAATTTACATTCCCACCAACGGTGCAAGAGGGTTCCATTTTCTCCACACCCTCTCCAGCATTTATTGTTTGTAGATTTTTTGATGATCGTCATTCTGACCGGTATGAGGTGATACATCATTGCAGTTTTGATTTGCATTTCTCTAATGATTAGTGATGTTGAGCATCCTTTCATGTGTTTGTTGGCAATCTGTATATCTTCTTTGGAGAAATGTCTGTTTAGGTCTTCTGCCCATTTTTGGTTTGGGTTGTTTGTTTTTTGATATTGAGCTGCATGAGCTGCTTGTAAATTTTGGAGATTCATCCTTTGTCAATTGCTTCATTTGCAAAGTTTTCTCCCATTCTGTGGGTTGCCTTTTTGTCTTGTTTATGGTTTCTTTTGCTGTGCAAAAGCTTTGAAGTTTCATTAGGTCCCATTTGTTTATTTTTGTTTTTATTTCCATTTCTCTAGGAGCTGGGTCAAAAAGGATCTTGCTGTGATTTATGTCATAGAGTGTTCTGCCTATGTTTTCCTCTAAGAGTTTGATAGTGTCTGGCCTTACATTTAGGTATTTAATCCATTTTGAGTTTATTTTTGCGTATGGTGTTAGGGAGTGTTCTAATTTCATTCTTTTACATGTAGCTGTCCAGTTTTCCCAGCACCACATATTGAAGAGGTTGTCTTTTCTCCATTGTATATTCTTGCCTCCTTTACCAAAAATAAGGTGACCATATGTGCATGGGTTTATCTCTGGGCTTTCTATTCTGTTCCATTGATCTATATTTCTGTTTTTGTGCCAGTAGCATACTGTCTTGATTACTGTAGCTTTGTAGTATAGTCTGAAGTCAGGGAGCCTGATTCCTCTAGCTCTGTTTTTCTTTCTCAAGATTGCTTTGGCTATTCGGGGTCTTTTGTGTTTCCATACAAATTGTGAAAATTTTTGTTCTAGTTCTGTGAAAAATGCCATTGGTAGTTTGATAGGGATTGCATTGAATCTGTAGATTGCTTTGGGTAGTATAGTCATTTTCACAATGTTGATTCTTCCAATCCAAGAACATGGTATATCTCTCCATCTATTTGTATCATCTTTAATTTCTTTCATCAGTGTCTTATAGTTTTCTGCATACAGATCTTTTGTCTCCTTAGGTAGGTTTATTTATTCTCCTAGATACTTTATTCTTTTTGTTGCAATGGTAAACGGGAGTGTTTCCTTAATTTCTCTTTCAGATTTTTCATCATTTGTGTATAGGAATGCAAGAGATTTCTGTGCATTAATTTTGTATCCTGCTACTTTACCAAATTCATTGATTAGCTCTAGTAATTTTTTGGTGGCATCTTTAGGATTCTCTACGTATAGTATCCTGTCATCTGCAAACAGTGACGGTTTTACTTCTTCTTTTCCAATTTGGATTTCTTTTTCTTCCCTGATTGCTGTGGCTAAAACTTCCAAAGCTATGTTGAATAATATTGGTGAGAGTGGGCAGCCTTGTCTTGTTCCTGATCTTGGTGGAAATGTAACAAACAGAAGCCCAGGACCAGATGGCTTCACAGGCGAATTCTTTCAAACATTTAGAGAAAAGCTAACACCTATCCTTCTCAAACTCTTCCAAAATATAGCAGAGGGAGGAACACTCCCAAACTCATTCTACAAGGCCACCATCACCCTGATACCAAAACCAGACAACGATATCACAAAAAAAGAAAACTACAGACCAATAGCACTGATGAACATATTGCAAAAATCCTCAACAAAATACTAGCAAACAGAATCCAACAGTACATTAAAAGGATCATGCACCATGATCAAGTGGGGTCTATCCCAGGAATGCAAGGATTCTTCAATATACGCAAATCAATCAATGTGATACACCATATTAACAAATTGAAGAATAAAAACCATATGATAATCTCAATAGATGCAGAAAAAGCTTTCGACAAAATTCAACACCGATTTATGATAAAAAAACTCTCCAGAAAGTAGGCATAGAGAGAACTTACCTCAACATAATAAAGGTCATATATGACAAACCCACAGCCAACATCGTTCTCAATGGTCATTAATTTTTTAGTGATGGGGAGTTATTAGCGTTCTGAGAACCAAGGAGTTATGATTAAATGTATGTATTAGGAAGGACAATTAGCAACAGTGTGTTAGTTGACTTGAAAGTGCTTTAAGAACCCTACAATCTTGAATTTGGGTCCCAGAAAAGAGAATGAAAAGCAGAAGTATTGCAGAAATGGAATCTACAAGGTTTGACAACTTCCCAAATAGAGAATTCAATGTGGGTATGGCTTTTTTAATCTGGGTAACTGAAAAAATTTTGGTGTATTTAATTTCAGACAAAAATCAGTAGATGGTTTGGGAAGGATGATTCAGTTATTTTGTTTGTTTGTTTTTATGCACCCTGATTATTTGCAAAACTGATTTGAGGGAAATTACTATGCTTGAAGTAAAATAAATTATAAAAATAAGTCTAAGAGTGCTTCAGTAAGGCGAGCAAAATGCTTTCACCAAAACACAGAAACAAAGAGCAAAGACAGTTTTTAAACATGTGATATTAACTCCAGCTGGTGACTATTACAATCATTAGTAAATGTCTGTTTCTTTGCATATTTTTGATCATTAAACATTATATGGATAGCACATGCTTAGAAGAAAACAAACTAGAACAGATGATGTTGATGTCAAACAAGGTAGACCAGAAGGGCAAACACTCACAAATCATTATGATTTGGTCACTTAAGGAGATGGGTGTATATGCCCAGTTTGAATATAGAAGTAGGCTGCATTATTGGGTTCCTTGGGAAGTAAAATTACTTCACGAAGATACCTTGTCAGAATGAAAACAGAGGAAAATTATTGTGTAAATATGTAAATATAAAATATATATTTGAGAACTTGTGGGAAGTAGCGCACTTACAGCCTATCCCACATGGTCGGTCAATGTAATCAGCAAATCCTATGGTCTGATAACCACATAGTGATATATGTGGTCCCTCACATGTTCTATCAACTAGTTGACATCTTTGCCTCATACAAACCATACCTGGGAAAAGGTGGAGATTCACTTTCCTTATGTCTCCTGCGAGTGGACTTGGATTGCAGCAAATCAGGCTGCAAATCAGGTCTCCCTGTCACTGTCTTCATGTTAGAGAGGTGATCACCTAGAGGGGTAAACAGAACCAGGAGATAATATATGCCACATGTGTGACCTCAAAAATCTAATGGTCATTGATATTGCATAAAGGACAACTCAGTTAAGCCATGGGGGGGAAGAGAAAGAGAAAGAGGAAAATATATATATATTCTTTATATTATATATACATAAATATAAAAGAAGCCCCTGATGAGGAAGTTTTAAAAAATCTTAATTTTGTAGCAACCTGAGCAAATGGATTACCTAGCTCTCTTTCTCTATTAGAGGGAAGCATAGAAACATATGACAGAGACGTTTTGAAAGGAAGTTGCTACAGAAAGAAGTCCTTTATATATTGGGCTGAAGTAACTTAATAACAGACATAAGTATAAAAGGGTGGTGGGATAATCATTCAGCAATCATTCTTTTATTCATTCATTCATTCTTTAAATGTTTATTCATTACATACATATTATAAGCCCAGTAGAGAATATTGTTACTGAAAAGGTAGCAAGGAAAAAAATCTCAAATGGAACTCAAAATCACTTTCCATAAAGAGACATATTGATAAATTGGACCTTAAAAATAAAAAATTTTATTAATCAAAAATTCCCTTAAAAGTATACAAAGTCAAGCCACAGTATGGTGTAAGATGTTTGCAACATAAAATCAACAAAGGGCTAAGATCCAGAATAAAGAACTCTCGCAAATAATAAGGAAAAAGACAGATAATCAAACAGAAAAATGAGCAAAATACTTAAGTAGACACTTCATAAAAGAAGATATCCAAAAGCCCAGTAAACATTATGGAAATATGCTTAAGTGCTCAACCTCATTAATAATCAAGAAAATGCCAACTTAAGATATAACACGAGTGTAATGTGAAATCCTGGTACATATTCACCGGGACGCTTCAAGTGAGAAACACTAATAAACTGTTGGCAAGGATGTAAAGCAAGCAACTAGAACTCATGAGAGTAAAACATAGCTTAATCACTTTGGAGATTAGCATAGTGATGTCACCCAAAACTGAATACACACATGTCCAATGCCTATGCTATTTAACTCCCAGGTATATTTTCAATGAAAACATGTATTCCCCAAGACACAAGTAACTGAGTATTCAAAAAAGCATTATTCAGAATATTCTTAAACTAGAAACAACCAAAATGTCCATCAACTATACAATGAATAAGTAAATTGCCGTATATTCTATCAGTGGAATACTATAGAGTGATGAAAATAATTAGCTATAGTCCACACAATAAAATGTATTAATTTTAAAAGTAAAATATTAAGCAAAACAAGCTACATACACACACACAGGCATGCATGCTAACACACACCCACAGAGCCTTGCTATGTTATTCAATTTGTATAAAGTTCAGAATAGACAAAACTAAAAAAAAAAAAAAGGTGTTGTGAATAAGAGTGGTTACTTTTGGAATGGAGGGAGGAAGGAGAGATTCAGAGATGGCATGAGCTTCTTGAGTACAAGCAATATTCTATTTTTATCTGTCATGCTTCATGTGTTCACTTTACAATATTTTATTGAATTCTATATATTTGATTTTTATACTTTCTTAATAAGTTTTATATTTCTATAGATAAATATTTTTAAAAGTGAACTCTGGATATGAAAATGTAAATAAACCACAATTAATTTATTTCACTTGTATTTCTTTTTCTTTTATGTATGTATGGCAGGTAGAATAATGGCCTCCAGACATATCCACATCCTAAAATCCCCAAAATTTGTGATTATGTTACCTTATATGCTAAAAGGGATTTTACAAATGTGACTAAATTAAAGATTTTGAGATAGGAAGATTACCCTGGACAAAGGTCCTTATAAGAGAGAAACAGGAGGCTCACAGTCAGAGAAGTTAATGTGATTACAGAAGCAGATGTGAGAATTGGGGAGAGATGGCAGGGGATGGAGAGAGGAAAGAAAGAAGAGAAGAATGGAGGGAAAGAGGGACAGGGAGAGAAATCTGAAGATACTCTGCTGCTGGCTTTGAAGATGGAGAAGTGGGCTTAGCCACGGAATATAAGCAGCCTCTAGAAGCTGGAAGAAGTAAGGAAAAGGATTTTCTCCTATTGCTCCAGAAGAAACACACCCCTGCTGACCCATTTTGGACTTCTGATATCCAGATCTGTAAGACAATAAATCTGCATTGTTTTAAACCATTAAGTTTGTGGTAATTCATTACAGCAACAATAGGAAATTAATATAATATGCAAAATGGTGGTGATTTATGAAGGAGTTCAGAACACGTCACCCCAAAATATGCCACTGGAACATATTGACTATTTTAAGTTAAAGGCATTTGGAAAAGAGCAGATGCAAGAAGGACACTCTGACCTTCTTCTATTTTTTTCTTCTTCCCTGAAAGCAAGAGATAACACTGTCATGGGAAAGAGGTTTTCTTTATACCATGAGGAAAGAAACATTCTCACCAGAGATGGGAAGTTGAGGTGGAGAGAAATCTGTACAAATAAAGCTTGTTAAACCAATTCTTATCCTCTTAGTCCTTTTTTCATGATTAACTACCCTAGCCCAACCCCCTTTGACTTGTCAAGGTTTCATAATTTACTACTCTTTGTCCAACTCTGTATATAAACATTTGACTCTAACTGAAACTTCGGGTTTTCATTTTTCTTATGAAGACTCCTGTATACGTGTTAAAAAAAATACTAAAACATGTATGCTTTTCTCCTGTTAATCTGTCCTATGTCCGTGTAATTCTTAGGCACAGCCAGAAACGCTAAGACAGTAGAGGAGAAATTTTTCCTCCTCTGCATTAAAAAAACAAAAACCTAAGTCTGACTGAGTTGTAAAGATTTTTTTTCCAAAAACATAAAACCAAATTTTTAAATAAGAAAATATTATATTATTGATTAATTAAAAGTCACTTTTTACTTAGTGATAGGTAAAAATAGTTGTATTAGCTTACGTTTGGTGAAATATGGAATGTATTTCTGTAATGGCTGGATTTTGTATAATGAACATAATGAAAGTGTATTTACTTTCTTCCATTAGAACCCATTCCTTAGTTCAAAAAGCTTAACCTTTATAAGATTAATTGTAGGATATGTTTATGAAAATGATGGCAAGTGAATTCATTGGGGCTAGTGGGCCTCACTGTCACTGCCTGGGGAAATCGTTAGCCTCTGAAATAAATAGATCTTTGCCACTACTCATTGGAGGAGCTTCTTACAGCTATGCATGTGACTGTGAAAATAGGTTTCTTTGAGGAATAATTATATTTTTGAGGTACAGTCTTAACCTCCAAAGTAAATTTTGAATGTGTCACATAACATGTATTCCAAATGGACTATCCAAAACTTACTCTCCAAAATTTGGTAAAAATTTATCCAGCAATTTTCCCAAAATGTGATAACAAATAAAGACAATCAGAAAAAAAAAAAGGTCCTTTTACACATACAGATTATTTTTCTATTGACCGTAACTGGTAAAATATTTTGACGTGTTCTATAAAGCCATCATTGCTCCCTGAATCTATTATCACTGCCCTGTTCTTTAGGATATATACCAGGATGAGGGGTAAGTCTGGCTATTGTGAATTGAGAACTAGTCTGAGGTAGTTGCTATCAAAATGGCAGAACCACTAGGTGTAAAAATCCACCTCACTTATTCCAGATCAGAACAACTGGACACCATCTAAATGCTGTTGCTATTTCACTCATGACTGGAATAAATGTAGGACAAGATGAGATTCTAAAACGCTTTAAATCACAGAAAGAGATGGCAAAATACTGGCTTTGATTAAATCATTTACAAAGAAGTAAGTTGCCATTTAAAAAGATAACACTTTAGATAACTGTCTAAAGCAGGGGTCCCCAACCCCCGGGCCACGGACCTGTACTGCACAGCAGGAGGTGAGCGGCAGGTGAGCGAACGAAGCTTCATCTGTATTTACAGGCGTCCCCCGTCGCTCGCATTACCGCCTGGGCTCCACCTCCTGTCAGATCGGGCGGCGTTAGATTCTCTTAGGAGATGGAACCCTACTGTGAACTGTGCATGCGAGGGATCTAGGTTGCAGGCTCCGTGTGATAATTTAATGCCTGATGATCTGAGGTGGAGCTGAGGTGGTGATGCTAGCGCTGGGGAGAGGCTGCAAATACAGATTATCATTAGCAGAGAGGTTTGACTGCAGAGAGACCATAATAAATCAATTGCTTGCAGACTCATATCAAAACCCTATCAGTGAGTAGCAAGTGAAAACAAGCTCAGGGCTTCCACTGATGCTGCGTTATGGTGAGTTGTATAATTATTTCATTATATATTACAATGTAATAATAAAAGAAATAAAGTGCACAATAAATGTAATGTGCTTGAATCATCCCGAAACCATCCCCTCCCCCCACCGGTCTGTGAAAAAATTGTCTTCCACGAAACTGGTCCCTGGTGCCAAAAAAGTTGGGGACCTCTGGTCTAAGGGACCTCTTAGTGCAAAATACAATTAAATGTGTCTCTTTCCTTTGAAAGATAGCTAACAGGTCAACCTGTTGCTGTACCATGTTTAAGATACCTATTCTTTACTCTTGAAAGGTAATTTAATCTTGCTTTATCTACCTTCTAGAAATATTTGCTACCACTTTTTTAAGGTTATGGCTAAACAGGAACCAGCTTATTATTTTAATATTTCAGAATATGAAGAAGCCAATATTTAAGATTAATTTTTCCACAGTTATAAACACAAAGGATATTATTTATCATTTCCTAAAATAAAAAGGTTTATAAAATTTTACTATAACTACATTTTCATGCTAATAATAATGCCAGTTCTTATTAGTGGAGTTACTTAACTGAACCACTGGTCCTGTAACAATGAAAAAAGCATCAAATTTTTTAAATATAAAAAAATTATCATTCTGCAGGTCTATTGATTCATCTGACTTTACTATTTTATAAATTGTTTATTTAATAATATATTCATTCCCAGCAAAACTTTTTAATAGAAATTTATAAAGAAAATTACCCAGCTGTGAAATTGGAGGCAAAACTTTTGCAGCTCAACTGAATTTTATTTTTTACTATTTTGCCAACAGTAATCTGCACTTGCTTTTATAGTGCCTCCAACTAAAAAAGGATTATCTAGTCAGAATATATCAGTACATAATAAATGTGCTTCATTTCTTCCAAGTTCTTTTAGCTGACAGCCAAAATGAATGTTTGTCTCAGTGCTGGCACCAGGGTAACTTCAGCAGAGACTATTTCATGGTCCACTGAACCCTAAAGGACATTGTTTTTAAAAGCATATTATCAGAAATGGAGAAGCAAGCCATCGGAGAGGCTATTACAGGTATTATTGAAACTGGAGCATGTACTTCTACTTAGTTGGTATTTTGAAGACACTGCTATTCCAAAGATATCAGCTATAAATTGTACATTACTCAAAAAATTCATAATTTTATCCACCTGATAAATAAAATATCTATCTGTGTATATTTGGAAGGTTTGGCAAGATAAGCATGCAAGTTGTAATGTCTTAAATTGTAAATACTTATGGATGTAAGACCTTTACTTCTCATCATTCAAACCTTTCATCAGATATCCTAGCTTCCTTGAATCTTCACCTGGCCTTCCAATCACTAGAAAGAATTATACACTTGGTAACCCTGTATTTCTCCTCTGTGCTGTTGCTGTAATATGTTTAAGACATTTATTGATGCCCTTGTAACCAAGCGCCGTGTTTTTTGTTTATATATGGGCTTTCCCTACAAGATTGAATTACTTGAAAGCAGAGTCCAAGGTTTTTCATCCTTATATTCTAACATCAAGCACAATGACTGACAATACTGAAGGAGTTTAATTTTTTGAATATGGAGCAGCTATCAAAATAAATGATACTAGCTACATTACAAATGTAGAAGGTCACACAACTTCATGTTTTATGTTTGGTAACTGGCATAATTTTCTAATGTATTTTTTAAGCTCTGTTCTCATACCTTATTGAATATTTTCACACACACACACACAAATATATAACTTTTTGTATTATTACAATAAAAATAAGTCAATTCAACTGAATCCAAACCACCCACTTGGTGAATAGAGACCATCTTATCATTCAGTTTATAAACAATAAGTATACACAGTTTGTTTTTATTGTATCTTGGAAACCTTTTGCTAATGCAGTTATTTAATTTGGTAATTTATAAAATCATTGAATTTTATAATTAGAAAACTCTATAATTATCAAGTTCCTGTACGTTGGACATTTAATTAGTTGGTAAGATTGAAATCCTTAGTAAAAACTGAGGTACCTAGGAAAGATTTTTCAACATAATTAATGGTCAGTTGTAATAGTAGAGGTAATTATTTCTGCCTGCACAACAAAAAAATCACCAAAACTCAGCACTTTCTGAAAATAATGGGTTGTTTCTGACTTAAAAGAAAAAAAAAATGTCCACAAAAAGCCCGTGCATGGATTTTCATATCAGCTTTATTTCTCATCACCAAAACTAGGAATCAACCAAGATATTCTTCACTAGGTGAATAGATAAATAAACTGTGGTACACCCAGACAATGGGATATTATTCAGTGCTAAAAATAAATGAGCTAGTAAGCCATAATGGAGGACCCTTAAATACATATTACTCATGTTATTAAGTGAAAGAAGCCAATATAAAACATACGATTCCAAATATATGACATTCTGGAGAAGACAAAACTACTGAGACAGTAAAAATTTTAGTGCAGGGGCTATGGGGAGGGAGAAGTTAATAGCCAGAGCAAAGCAAATTTTTAGGATAATGAAACTATTTTGTATGATACTACAATTCTGGATACATGTTGCTATATACTTCTTAAAACCCATAGACTGTTCAACATCAAGAGTGAACCCTAATGTAAACTATGGGCTTTGGATGATAATGATGTGTCAGTGTAGGTTCATCAATTGTAACATCACTCTAATGAGGGATGTTGATAGTAGGGAGGCTGTGCTCATATGGAGACAGGGTATATATGAGAACTCTCTGTACTTTCTGCTCAGTTTTTCTTTGAACCTAAAACTGCTCTTAAAAATTGAAGTCCATTTAAAAGGGGAGGAAGAGGCTGAATGTGGTTTAGAAATTTCTGCTACATCTTGAAGCTAGTTATGTGGAACACTCTAGAACACACCCCCTGCTCCTGTACACTGAGGTACTTCAACTCCATACACGTTCCACATTCTCCTTGCCTCTATGCCTTTGCACACATTGCTGTCCCTGCCAGGGATGCATATTTCCCTGCATTCCTCTTCATTGAACTATTGGCAAGTTGTTTTGTAAGACAAAGCCTAGGAAAAATTTGTCTTCTTAGTTCCTCATCTTTTCTAAGACAAACCAAATTTAAGCTATGTCAGCATCAGTGAAGTGTAACCTGCATATTAACTTTTCTTTACTTGGAAATTTTGAGGAACTCTGTCTACCTGCCTGCTCTTCATGCAGGGATGTGTATCTGTCCAAGATTCCTACACATACCAAAATGAGTCATCCCTATTCAAGGGAAACAAATCAACACAATTGCAGAGAAAATCCACACCAGCTACAAATACTGTAGTCTTAGAGTCTTAAATAAAACCAGACCATCCTAACACCAGACACTAGAAGAAATCAAACAACATGAAAATGATGGACTAATCTGAATTAGCGAAGCAAGTGAAATTGGAGGCGTCTATTAATGAAAGAAAAAGAAGTTTTCATGCAGCTGTGTATAGCAAGAGATAAAAAGTGTAAAAGAAACATAAAGAGACACATGGAGATAGAACCAAGAGATAGAACATCTACATAATAAAATTTCAGAAAGAAGAATAATTAATGGTTGAGAGGAACTAATAAGAAAAAATACAATCACCAGAATGAAAGGGAGCACCAACAATGCAGCAAATTTTTAAAATAACACCAATATTTAGAAATATCTTTCTGAATTTTCAAAACTATGAGTATAAAAGCCAAGAGAGAAAGAAAAGAAAAAATGAAAAGTGCCTGTCATCACATTTTTTACAGCCAGCCTACATCCCAGATGACAATAATCTGTTGAAGTATTAAGAATTAACTCCATTCTTAGAAAAACTGTCGGCCAAATTTTAAGTCAAAATAAAGTCAGACATTCAACTGACTCAAAATATCTTGCTGTAAAACAAAACAAAACAAAAAACCAAACAAAAAACAAGATCTCAATAAAAGAATGGTGAGGTTTTTTTTGGCGCATCTAAATATGACTCAGAAGACAGGAAATGTTAGAAAAAAATTAAAGGAGATTATGCTAGAATATGGCACATACATATTCTCCAATTTTTAGAATCAACCTATCAATAAACATAGAGGGCCATCGTCTTTAAAGAATCATTTATAACTGTTATAAACCTGAACTGTGTAAACAAAACTATAAAAAACAGAAATTGGAAAGCAGAGATTGGCAGTAGAGGTTGGGGAAAAAGAGAAATAAATTGTTGCAGAGTCAGCTTGAAATTGGTAAATTCTGTGTCTAATTAACAAACAATCAAATTTGTCTTAATAATATAGATTAATATTATATATAGATTAAGTAAATTATAAATGATTTATAAATATATACATATATAGATTACAAAAATATATGACATAAATTAATGAATATCTACAACAAATTGAGTTAAAGAGAAATTGGTAGGGAAGCTAAAAATGTCATTGCTAAAATTAAGAAAATACTAGAGGAAAAGAGAGAGGAGAATGAAACTCAATTATGCAAGGAGCCAAAAGACCCTGTTCAAAATTAATATATTCATAAACAATGATATAAGCATATAAATATAAATATATAATGTACCCATTTGAAGAACTAAATAAAGAAAAATTCTGGGCAATGTTTCCCTCAGAAGACTGGGCTTAGGAAGGGGTATAGTGAGGAAAATAAAATCTTCACTTGTGCATTCTGTACCTTCATGTGCTGTGGCTGTTACTTTTAAGTGGTCTACAAAGATTACATCATTATTATATTGATAATAACTAAAAACAATAATGGTGGTAACAAACACATTAACTCTTCCAATCTTCAACATTTAGTTGTGTGTAGAAAATCTGGCTCTTTATGAACTTGTGCTAATTTAAATGATCAAAGAGTTACAACATTTTTATTAAAATAAGAGAAATCTAATAGAGACTCACACTGTGTTTTACTTCCATACATGTAGAAGAGAGAGGTGCTTAAGCACTTATGTTAACTTAATAAAACTCAAAATATAAGTGTTTATATCATTCAAAAAACAGTGATATCCATTTAAATACAATTTTCAATCATAATTATATGAGTGGTTAAAGACAATTTTCACAGTGGCTGAAATGATCCCTAAATCCAGGTATTCTCTCAAATGCCTTCACTGGAAATGATACTTTCAAGAACAGTTATGAAGCAGGAGAGTATTTGCTATAATATAGCACCATGGAAAGAATAAATCATTTTCTAATTTTTATTTTACTGACCGGCTCTGAGAAAGCTCATAAGTTATCATTGTAAAGAAAACAACCTGGCCTCTTAAGTTACTATTATAAAGAAAAGAACAATCCCTTTAGTATTGGTCTAATTTAAACTTACAATCAAGAACCAGTATTAAAAGAATCCTTTTAAAATTAAGAAGTTAGAAGGTCAAAAGATTTTGCTTTTTCTTGAATAATTTTAGGAAATGGAGCAAGAAATATTTGGCAATACATTCTTTCTAAAACCCTACTCTGCAATTTTTAAAAATTATTTTACAGTATGTTCCACTAAGTGTTAATAAATCCCCGAGCTTTGTTTTTCTAAGATTTTTAATCACACAGAGATTCTCAATATACTAATTCCAGAAAAGTACTACACAAAACACAATTTCTATTATTTACTCCTATTTTCCACAGATTTCCAATGTAAAATTTGAAATGTGCATTTATTGAAAAATAATAGCCACCAGCAAGCTTATAATGTACACTGTGAATGACAAAAACAGACAGGTTAGTCAGGCATGAAGAGAAAAACTAATGAAGTGAGAAAAGAAATAAGCCAGGAAATCAAAGGGAGAAAATATAATTAAACAAGAGCAATAATGCTACAGCAAACACACTTTTATTTCCTGCTGCTTCTCCTCTCCAATTTATTTTTTTAGTATATCTCATACATAGTACAGGTCTTACACATGCTTAGAGCTAGGGTCTTAAGAAGGCATTGCACTCATTTTTTATACATTCACTAGAAGCAGTAGAGTCAGGCTAATTAGTCCAATATTTGCAATATGGTTAGTGTAACTATTCTTCTGGGTTTGCCAGGAACAGTCACAATTTATATCTTTTGGTCCTGTGTAATTATTAATAGTTCCAACTTTTCCTCTAAAAGTTATTTTGATATAAATGATATGGGATCATCCTATGTATTGAAGGTTTAACTAAGAAAAGCTTAATACTCAAGTCACATCAGGAAAAATTGTGATCTTACTCCTTTTATTGCAATGGGAAAAAAAGATCTTTAAAAAGTCTTGCTTAAGAAATTTAAAGATTGGCTAACAAAACTGGAAAATTCAGAAATATTTTAGTTTTTAAGTGCACAAGAACCTATTTCAGCGACAGCACCAAAGGATAGGACAGAACTTTGAGCAGTACACCTGGTTGTTAATTTTACCTGGAAGGACAAATGGACAGAGGTACAAGTCTATTCAAGTCCATGGGCTGTACCCAATTATTTGGATGGATGGTTCAAGGATATGGAAGGAAATGATTGGAAAATTGATGACAGGAGGTCTGGGGATGAGATATGTGGATATATATCTCTCTGAAAGCCAAAACTATGAAGATATTTACCTCTCAGGTGAAGGCTCACAAAAGGATGACTTCAGCACAGAAGAATTTTAATAATCAAGTGACTAGGATCACCTGTCTGCGGAGGCTAGTCAGATACTTTCCCAACCGTTCCTGCCCTGCCATTGCTCAAAGGGCGAACGGCCAAAGCAAATATGGTGGAAAGGATGGAGGTCATACATAGGCTTGACAACATGAACTTCCATTCACCAAGGATGATCTGGCTACAGCCACTGTAATACAGCCTATTTGCCATTAGCAGAGACCAACACTGAGTCCCCAGTATGGCATCATTCCCGGGGGTGATCAGCCAGGCCTCTGGTGGCAGGTTGATCATATCGGACAGCTTCTATCATGGAAGGGCAGGAATTTTTTTATTTCTGCAATAGATATTACTCTATACGGATTTGTCTTGCCTATAAGCAAATTTTCTCCCAAAATTATCATCCATGGAATTGAAACATGTCTAGTCCACCATGGTGGTATTCCACAGCATCACTTCTTGTCAAGGAGCTCATCTAATAGTAAATGAAATATAACAATAGGCCTATGCTCATGGAATTCACTGATCGTACCACGTTCATCCTGAAACAGCTGGTTTGACAGACTTGTAAAAAAAACCTTTTAAAGACACAGTTACAGTGTGAACTATATGGAAACACTTTGCAAGGCTAGGGTAATGTCCTCCAGGATGTGGTATATGTTCTAAATTAGCATTCAACACATGGCGTTTTTCTCATAACCAGGATTTGTTGTCTAGGAATTAAGAGGTGGAAATGGAGGTGGCCCTGCTCATTATTGCCCACTAGTGATCTACTTGCTAGTGTCGATCCACCAGCAAAACTTTTGCTTCCCATCTTGGTCACCTTAGGTTCTGCTGGTCTAAAGGTCTTAGTTCTAAATGAATGAATGCTTCTCCCAGGAGACAAAACAGTGATTGAGTTGGAAGTTAAAACTGTAACCAGGTCAGTTTGGACTCCTCATGCCTTTTAATTCAGAGGAAAAGAAAGGGTTTAATGTACTGGCTGGAGTGACTGACCCTGATTACCAAGGAGAAATTGGACTGCCACTCCACGACAGAGGTAAGGAAGAGTATGTCTGGAGTACAGGAGATCCCTTAGGACATCACTTAGTACAATCGTCTTGTGACCTGAGTCAATGTAAAACTACAACCTAAGTCAGTTCAGGACTACTAAGGTCCCAGACCCTTCAGGAGTAAAGGGTTGGTCAAACCACCAGACAAATTACCACAATTATCTGAGGTGTTTGCTGAGGATAAAGGAAATATGGAATGGATAGTGAAAGCAAATAGTTAAAAAAACCATCTATGACCATGTGACCAATTACAGAAATGAGGACTGTAATACTTATATTTGCTGTAATTTTTTGAATATGTCATATATATGAGATTATCCTAAATAATCTGTTCATCTGTGTGGGCCTGATTCAGTAAATTGAAAAGGTCTTAAGAGAAGAATTGAGGTTTCCCCGAAGAGGAAGAAATTCCACTTATAAACAGCAGCTTCAGCCCATGCCTGAAAGCTTCAGCCTGACCTTCCTGACAGCCTGCTCTACAGATTTCAGACTTGCCTAGCCAGCCCCATAATCAGATAAACCGATTCTTTGAAAAACATCTTGTAATGTGTAACCCCTACTGGTTCTGCTTCTTTATTTGAATTCTAAGTGATATACTATTTTTCCTGAATGTAGAAAATTACACTAAAATCCCACCACTTCATATCATATGCTGAGCTAAAGCTCTCTGCCAGTTTTCATTCTGAATACTCTTATCAACAGACAGAGCTCACATCATGGATGTACCTTGTATATTTGCTTTTAGAAAAATGAAAGAATGTTATTACTGAATATAAACTAGAGGAGTGTAGAAGCAGCATCCTTAAAGGAAGTAAACCAAGTATATGTGGACAAAATTTCTTGTTAATAGTTATGTGTTTTACAGGAAATTATGAGGGACATTTTTTCCAATCTAAAAATGTTAACATAATTGATGACCTGGACTTCATGAAAATTATAAACTACTTTTCTGTGAAAGACAGTCAAGACAATGAGAAGACAAATCACTGGGAAAAAATATTTATAAAAGACATATCTGATAAAAAGACTATTATACCAATACACAAAAAACTCTTAAAACTCAACAATAAGAAAATGAACAACCTGATTTAAAAATAAGCGAAAGACCTAAACTAACACCTTACCAAAGAAGATAAACAGATGGCAAATAAGCATATGAAAAGATGCTGAAAATCATATGTTATTAAGGCATTGCAAATTAACACAACAATGAGACATCACTACTGTTAGAATGCTCAAAATCCAAAACACTAACAGCACCAAAGTCTAGCAAGGATGTAGAGCAACGGGAACTCTCATTCACTGCTGTGAGAATTCAAAATAGTACAGCCACTTTGGAAGACAGTTTTTTATAAAATGAAACATACTCTTACCATATGGTCCAGCCATCATGACCCTTGGCTATTACCCAAAGTCACTGAAAACTTACGTTCACACAAAAACCTATACACAGATGGTTATAGCAACTTTTTCATAATTGCCAAAACTGGGAAGCAATCAAGATGTACTTGAGTAGGTAAATGAAAAATAAACAGTAGTAGATCCAGAAAATGAAATATTACTCAGTACTAAAAGGAGACAAGCTATCAAGCCATGAAAATACATGGAGGGATCTTAAGGCATTTTACTAAGTGAAAGAAGCCAAATGGAAAAGCCTCCATACTGTATGATTCCAGCTATATGACATTCTGGAAAAAACAAAACAATGGAGAGAGTCAAAGATTATTGGTTGCCAAGGGTTAAGAAAGGGGAAGGAATAAATAGGTGGAATACAGGATTTTTAGGACAGTGAAACTATTCTGTATGACACTATAACAGTAGATACATGCCATTATATACTTGTCAAAACTAATAGAGTATATAACACTGAGAGAGAACCTTAAAGTGAACTGTGGACTTTGGGTGATAATGATATGTCATAGTAGGTTCATGACTGTTACAAACACTCTGGTGGGTGATGTTAATGGTCAGGGAGGGTGTGCATGTGGGGGGCAGAAGGTATATGAGAAATCTCTGTACCCTTTATTCAATTTTTCTTTGAACCTAAAACTGCTCTAAAAACTAAAATCTATTTTAAAAAAATCTCTTTAAGACTTTGCCACCATCACTAAAATGAATTCTAAGAGTATATAAAAAAAGAAATTAACTATTAGGTCATTAAAGCTTGGGGGTGTGTGTTTCTTCTAAGTATAGATCCTCCTTAATTAAATGAGTTGCTATAATGCAAATTTGCACCACCTGAGGTTTCATTATGAATTACTGGGATTTGTTATCATGAGACATTGAATTAACCATTTTGACAAACTTGAGATAGAAAAATAATCAAAATATCCACTAGACAAGTAATTTATAATTGCAAAAATCACAAATTATGACCAACTTAATATAATGGCACTTCATTAAGAGTATATTATATTGTGAACTCATTATATATTAAATTGCCACAAAGGGATTGTCTAGCTAACATAATAAGATAGTGTTTATAGATGATAAAATATATTTAAGTGTCAAAAAGGATCTGAAAGAGAAAAATCTATTTTTTCTAAAGTATTCACCTTATTTATTAGGAATCATATTTCAGCATCAGCAAAAACTTAGTGAAGGAGTTTACAATGCTGAAAGAATACATTTACGATGAAATGAATCTTCACTTGGATAGAGAGAGTATATTGAATTTTTTGGTTTAACAGCCACGGTGTCAAAGAACTGATAATTTCACTACCATAAAAAGACCTACCAGTAGCAAAGATGTCAGCAATGAACATTTAACACAACACAGATGAGACAGTTCATTGCAGCTTCAAACTAAACATGAGTAAAAGAATCTATTATTTTTTACATTTCTCAAATTTTCACCATCTGCAAAGTAATCCATATCATAATTCACTGCCTCAGGGACCTCCAACCCACATATATATCCTCCTGGATTCAGTTTTCATTCTCTACACTGTGTAACTGCCTCGTAATATTCACCTCCACCTGCTTTTTTTAATTGGCAGGGACATACCCAAGTCCTAAGACTCACAAACCTGCCTGAACAAGTAAGGAAACAATGACATAAGCCTTTCTATACTCCTATAAACCATATATGCCATAGTAGCTATAATTTTTATTGAACAATAATGAGTTCCTAACTCTGACAGAATAGGAGAGGTAAACTAAAAAATGTTTGAAATCAAAACTCATTGAACAGACACAAAAATTTCTAAGAAATAAAATTTGTCTTTGGAGCCTCTCAGGGCTACTTTCAAAGCTTTTATACACATCTTTGATATTTCTGGTCTTCACTACAAGTTACCAGAGTTGCATCAACTCAACTCCGTATGTCTAATCCATCCTTTCCCACCAGATAACCACACATATAAATCCCTCCTTTAAAAAAAATCCCTCCCTTTTTCCAATTCACCTATTATCACAGTGAAAAACAATAGGTTATGAAATAATTTATTTGTATATGATAACAGTTTAATACATTAGCCTCTTTATTTCAACAGAATAAAATAACACTATATTTATCCAAGACATAATATAATGATGGACACCCAGGCAGAATGACAGTTGGGTCAAAGTAATATTTTTGTACATGGGAACTTCTATCACTTGAGACAGTCACTCATGTTTTATAATCTTGACAGGAGAAAGTATTTTTCACCCTTTTCCCCAAACCTCAATTAATTTTGATTCCTCTAGTCATAACCAAGGTTAATTGTCTTCAAAGTTCTGTGTGCAAGACAATCCATTGAAACGTGGGGAAAATACATGAATTTCTTGTTCACGTTAACAAGTATAGCATTACAGACTATCTCAAACAGTGCTGTAAAACAACAATCATTTATTTAGCTCATGAATGTGCAATTTAGGCAGAGCTGGATGGGGACAGCTTGTCTCTGCTCTACATGGCATTAGTTGGGGATGCTCAAAGGATGGCATATGCCAGCCTCACTCACACACCTGGCAGTTAATGTTCTCAGGCAGGACTTAGGCTGGGGCTGCCAAGAAGAATATATACACATGGCTTGCCAACATGGTGAGTAGGCTCAAAAAGAAGCAGCCCTGAGAGAGAGAGAGAGAGAGAGAGAGAGAGAGAGAGAGAACAAGCCCTAGGAGGAACCTAGATTGCCTTCCTGAGCTCAATTCCTGAGCACTCCATTAGCTGAGGCAATTACAGTGCTTTGCTAGGCTCAACAGAAGAAAGAATAGACTACAAATTTTGATGGGGGAATGACAACGTTCTGGGTGCTTATGTGGGATAAGAAGTATTGTGGCTATTTTTCAAAAATAGAAATCACCCTTTATATTTATTTTTACCAAAAAATAAAGCAGATAATTAATCTTACTAATATTTTATGTGAGGCTCAGTATGGTCCCCTCTCTGAGTTCAGTCCTTATGTTAAAGAGTGACATGTTATTTACTATCAGTGAATTACCGTGAAGGAAGTGTGAAAGTTCCAGAACACAGAGATATTGAGAGAGGTGCCTTGCTTTTTCCTTCATTTCTAGCCTACAGTGATATGTGTAGCCGTCAGTGCCCCTGGCTAACTAGCTTTAAGTATATTGTTACGTGGTCTTAACTAAATTATTCCTCACAAAATGGACCAGTGCCTTAAAAAAAGAGTTCTGCAAAGAAACTTCAGATTAAGGTTAACTCTAATAACACAAACTCATGTGAACCGTGAGAAGATAAGAGTTGTCACTTTCCCTTCTCTCCAGAAAGGTTGTAGATTGACCATTAGACGATGTAAAAATAATAATGACTTAGTCATACAAGAAAAAAAGTTGTCCAAGATATTGGTTTTAAATTATCAAGAAGACCATTTGAAATACTGTTGAAGACTGTTATTCGTTTATATTGTACATGGAACTGTTAGCGAATTAATATGAACCCGTCGTGATTTGCAGACATTTGAAAATTAAACAACTGAACCCTGAAAGAAAAAACCTTTAAGGTCATACAATATTCATACTAGTAATGTATTTAATGTCTCTAAATACAAAATAGAAGCCAACTTCACATTTTGAAATATAGCAGTACCATATATATTTGTGTATATAGTAAATAGAGATGTGTATAAAACTTTAAAAATAACTAAATATATACCATTATGTATATAGATAGGTACATGATTAACATGTATAATACATGTATAAACATATGTCTATAGGAATCTGTGTATATTCTCTATACAATATATATGAACACATATATGTGAGATAATTTTTTTTTCAGTTTTTTTTTCAAGCTTTTGCTTGCTTGAAAGCTCACTTCCATGTAAGAAGTCCAACAATCATGAAAGAACTATGCTGCACGGACAGAGAGAAGCCACATGAAGGTTGATCGAAGCATGAATCCTCTTGGACCTGCCAGCACGGCTGAACTACCAGCTGAATAGTGTAGAGTAAATGACTCTAGTCAAAGCCACAGAAAGCCACAGAAAGCCACAGAAAGCCGAACTGCCCAGAAGAGCGCCACCTGGATTTCTGACCCATGAAATGTTAACCAAATGAAATAAAATGGGTTTTTTTGAATTCCCTGAATTGTGGGGTATGTTCTTAATTTATATAGAGATAGTAAAAATACACACAGTTTTCGTGGAAATCATACGCTTTATCCTGCAATTGCTACTTATTAGCTGTGACTTTGAGCAAATTACTTAACCTCTTTGGGCCTCTATGTCTTTACCTTCAAAAAAGGATCATGAAAGTATCTACTTCATAACATTCTTTTTAGGAATTAATGAGTAAATATATATAAACACTTAAAACAGTACCTAGCACATTTTAAGTTACTTATAAGTGTTGGCTATAATCATTTATCATGAGGGTTTATATAGGTCAATTCTCTAATAAATAAATCTTTTTTGTTTTCTATGGTACATTTCTTGACCATCACTCCTATTGCAGTTTAATCTCTTACAGGCTCATTTACTGGACATATTTAAAACAGTAGAAATGTATTGTGTAAATGACTATATTTTCTCAGAAAAGTCTATCGAATCAATTCATTCATATAAACATTTATAGAACAATTGAAATTTATCAGACATAAGTGCTAACAATAAATAATGAATTATATTTCATCTCTGATCTTAAGAAGCTAATCTTTTTTTGGTGATATAGAAAGACAAGCAAACCAACTAATGTCAGTACAGTATAATAAGTGCTATAATTGAGATAGTAGGGTGTATGACAGCATTAGATGAGGGGCAACCTTTCACTATTTCATGAGAGAGTTTTGGGGTGGAAAAAGGTCAACAGATGACACCACAGGAAAAAGTTAACCTTGAGCTGAGTCATAAAAGATGAGAAGTACTTGGTAAGGCAGAAGACTGTAGAAGGATAATTTCAAAAATTTAGGTACAAATGAAATGTATGTGGATGAAGAATATAGAGAAGTAAAACTGATGAAACTCAAGAAAAATACAATGCCAAGGTTGAGATGGAAAATATTTTTAAAGATTTTTTTTTTGATATGGACCATTTTTAAAGTCTTTACTGAATTTGTTACAATATTGCTTCAGTTTTATGTTTTGGTTTTTTGGCCACAAGGCATGTGGGATCTTAGCTCCCCAACCAGGGATCAAAGCCATAACCCCTGCACAACCCCTGCATTGGAAGGCAAAGTCTTAACCACTGGATCACCAGGGAAGTCCCCAAATGGAAATTTTTAATATGTAATCTAATGAGTATTAACTTCATCTTAAAAGGCATAGAGCCATTGAAAAGCTCTGATTAGATATCTGTGTTACACAGATTATCATAGAGGGTAGTTTGGAAGATGAGGAGAATGAAAACAAGACCAACATGGAGATCATTGATAAAGTTTGGTTGATAAGAGCTAGTCTCAAGTAGGAGTAAAGTGGTTGGGAAACAGGGTACAAATTCAAGATATACTTCAAAGGTAGAATCAATAGGACTTGGTGATGGATTAGATGAAGTCAAGGTATTATTTTCATATTAAAAATATAACAGTAGCATTACATGGTATATATATTTTTAACATCTTTATTAGAGTATAATTGCTTTACAATGGTGTGGTAGCTTCTGCTTTATAGCAAAGTGAATACATATATCCCCATATCTCCTCCCTCTTGTGTCTCCCTCCCACCCTCCTTATCCCATCCCTCTAGGTGGTCACAAAGCACTGAGCTGATCTCCCTGTGCTATGTGGCTTCTTCCCACTAGCTATCTATTTTACATTTGGTAGTGTATATATGTCCATGTCACTCTCTTTGTCCCAGCTTACCCTTCCCACTCCCTGTATCAAAAATGGGCAGAAGACCTAAATAGACATTTCTCCAAAGAAGATATACAGATTGCCAATGAACACATGAAAGGATGCTCAACATCACTAATCATTAGAGAAATGCAAATCAAAAGTGCAATGAGGTATCACCTCACACCGGTCAGAATGGCCATCATTAAAAAATCTACAAATAATAAATGCTGGAGAGGGTGTGGAGAAAAGGGAACCCTCTTGCACTGTTGGTGGGAATGTAAGTTGATACAGCCACTATGGAGAACAGTATGGAGGTTCCTTAAAAAACTAAAAATAGAACTACCATATGACCCAGCAATCCCACTACTGGGGACATACCCTGAGAAAACCATAATTCAAAAAGAATCATGTACCACAATGTTCATTGCAGCTCTATTTACAATAGCCAGGACATGGAAGCAACCTAAGTGTCCATCCACAGATGAATGGATAAAGAAGATGTGGTACATATATACAATGGAATATTACTCAGCCATAAAAATAAATGAAATTGAGTTATTTGTAGTGAGGTGGATGGACCTAGAGTCTGTCATACAGAGTGAAGTAAGTCAGAAAGAGAAAAACAAATACCTTATGCTAACATATATATATGGAATCTAAAAAAAAAAAAAAAGGTTCTGAAGAACCTAGGGGCAGGACAGGAATAAAGATGCAGACATACATGGTATATTAGTGTATACTGAATTACACTAAAATATAATTGCATTTTCACATACTATATTTTCTTATATTCAGAGAAAAACATTTATTTTAAAACTGTCAGGTCTACAGGGTTGACGTAAGCAGTGTTGGAAGGAAAGTGTGGATGTGAAACAGAAGGTAAAAGAGCAAAGTAAGCCTCAGCCTAGTGGCACTTCCTCAAAACACTGCCATTAGCTGTGAAAGAAGTATTTGGCATCAGGAAGTGGAATAGGCAGAAATATTCTGATTAATATTATGCAAATATTTTAGTCTTTCTTCCAGTGTCTTTTATAAATTATTTAGTTTCTAATAAGAGTATGATGATAATTCAGAGAGGAGCAACAGGTAAACATAGGGTATTACTTTTAATGTGAAAACTCCATTTTAGATAATTTTAAGTATTCAGTTCATAATGAATTTGCATTACAATAATTTCTCAGCCTAATTCTTCAAGTAAGCCTGAATAATCCAAGAAACAAGACTTTTCTTTATAAATATAGGCATTAAGAGAACACAGAAAGTTAATTATTCATTTTTTTTAGATTTTCCATGTTTGGACTTAGTAGTCTTTCCAAAACTTACATAATAACTCAGCAGAGTGGCAAGACATATTCACGTGGTAAAATTACTTTTAAAAAAAAAAGGTAAATACACACACACACACACACACACACATGATCAAGTTGGAAAAATATCTACTATCTCAATTTTTCTTTAAAATGAAGTGACAAAGTGAGTAAAATAATTCTTCCAGAATACTTTCAATAAAAATATGTAGAACCTATGGCTATTTCATAACCATGTTTGAAAAAATATTTTTTTCTCAGAAAAAAATGTTTTCCTTAAAGCAATACTTATCAGTCATTCTCCAGAACACATGTCTGCCCATTGGGAATTTATATTTCTCAGGGAATGAACTATATTCCCTGCATAAAATGCATGATTATTCACAAACATTAATATTCGTATTTAATATAGTCTACATTTTGAATATATAGTAGTAATAAATGTATTAATGATACATCCTCAGTTTAGCTCCTGTTTTAGTGAATTGAAAGAAAATCTTGGATTATCAAGTCTATGTTCTAACAAAAATTGTCTCCGTCAATAAGATGCAGTAACAAGTCATCAGTGGAGATATGTCTTTAAGTATCATATTAACTGTATAAAAATTTTATTTCCAAATGATTTTTTAATATTACTTTAAGATCACATAAAGAAAACCAACTTAGGGCCATTAAGGCATTTCAAGATTAAACTGCCTAACAATTTCTTTTATGTTAAAAACTTTCCAAATTGGCAGATAGCAAGTTAAAGTTGAAATTAAACATGGGCTATAAATTTTAATTAATAAAGGTATGATACAAAATTGTTTCATACGAAAAGTCATTATTGATGGAATTTTATTTAAAGATTAAGAAAAAGCTTAGATATAAGGCAGGATATGTTTTTCTTTTATTCCTGGATTCACGTTTACATGTTCCATTACAGAACTTACATTTTTAGAAAATAATTACTCTCTGTATTTTGGAAGAGCCTCCAGCATTGTCTGTATGTATCCTAATAGTGTGAAGTGTATAAATATAATAAGTATAATCTCACAGCAATGTGAAGCGCCCAAAAGAAAATTTAACAAAACAAATCGTTGTGTCAGAAATGTGCATGTGTGCGTTTAATTCACTTCTAAGTTCTTAATGTTCTTGATATTGTTTCTCATTGCATTTGATAAAAGTAAACTATTAAATGTGTTGTCAAAAAACCTAAGCATATTATTTTGGTCTTTTGAGCAAAGATATACTTGGTATTATGTTTAAGTGACAAAAGTTTGTTTTATCTAGAATACTTCTTAGGAGTCCTGGGGAGGACAACACCCAAAAACTGATATTTTTTTGTTTAGAATTTCTCTTTTGACTCTCCACCCCCGTGGAAGATATAAAGTCTAACACATATATATGGAATCTAAAAAGATATGGAGATTAGTTTAAAGGACATTCGATTATTAGAGACAATAGTCTCTGCCACCACCCTCAAACAAATTCATACATATTTAAGACGTTTGCTGTGTTCAGATTGCTGCCAGGAATTTAAATTCCTTCTAATAAAATTATGTCATAACAATGGCAGAAATAGTTTTTAAATATGAACACACACCAAGACAATGGGCAAGAAGACCTGAAAGGTATCAGTATAATTTTAGAATACGTGAAGCAGCTTTATCTGATAAAATTGATAACTGAATGCCTGCAGACGCCATGAAAAGCAGGTCAGCCTACTCTGGAAGGGCTGAGGAACTGCACGTACAATGCACTGTGGAAGGCAGCATGAAGCAGGAGTTGAAAATAGGAGGAGTGTTTAAAAGTCTATATGAGGGGCAATGAGACCCTCAGTCTTCTCCCAGATTCAGCACCTTTCTCCTCCGCCCAGTAGACTACAGGTTTAATTCATAGAGAACCAGAAGCAGAGAAGCCCCAGCTCAGGGAAACCAAGCATTGTAAAGAAAGCAAAGGCCCTACTGGAAATGGGGCCAGACTCTATTGACAAATCCCAACCAGAAGCCAGACAAGGAAGCCCTAGAGAGGCAATCCGTACCCATCAGTCCACAGTGATCAGCTGGGGGCACAAAGCAGAAGGGGGATGTAAAATGAATCTAAAGGGATAAATAGAGAACTTTCTTCACAGAAAGTAATAAAAAATGAAGAAGCATATGGAAAAGAAAAACAAGAAAGGGCTCTAGGAAATTAATTAATAATAGGATATATGAAAATTAAAATATATATTGTATAATATGTGTACGTGTATACATTATACACACACAAATTCTTTAGAAAGTTTGGCCGTCTGCAAGATAACATTTAAATAATTTCCATAACATTAAAGCAAGAGGTAAGTGATGTAAAACAGGAGAAAATAGTTTAAAAATTAGAGAAATTGTCTAGGAGTTTCTACATCCAATATTAAGAATTCCAGAAAGCGGAAAGAAAATTAAGAGTGGGAGAAATACAAAAAAAAACAACAAACTCTCAGAATTGAAAGAAATGACTTTATACATTGAAAGTGCCCAATACATGCTAAAAAGGATTAATAATAAAGACTTTCCTTCACCTAAAAGGTGAAACTGGAAAAATTTCTGAACCCCAGTGATAATGAATAAATTCTAAAAGTTTCTAGTCACCAAAAATCAGTTCTGTAAAATGGAATAAAAATCACAGTGGCCTTTCACTTTTCAGTGCCCACACTGGAAACTAGAAGACCATAAGGAAAGCCTTCAAAGGTCTGAGGGAAGGCAATATTCAGCCTAGATTTCTAAAATCAGTTCTGCCTACAATTCACATTTTGAGGTGAAAAGATAGATATTTTGATACATGCAAGTGTTCAGAAGTTTCAAAAATCACAAATTATCCCTAAAGGAAGTTTCTTTAGAATTGGTGTCCATGAGACCACACTACTCTGATTTTCTCCAACCTCTCATTATTCCTTCTCTTTCTTTGCAGGCTAATCCTTCTTTACGGAAATATCAACGTATGCTTTGTTTGTGTGCACTGATAATTTTTTCTTTTATCTTTTTTCAGATAACTGTCACTTGAAATATTTATCTGTTAATATGTGTATGTAAATATGTACTAATACAAATATATGCTCATATCCATATCTAACAAAAATTATTAAATTCAGATTTTTATTTGAAACTATTTATTCAGAAAATTAGTGTTAAAAAAGTCATCTTATTGTTCCAATTTACAATGTGAAATAAATATATATAATCAAAATCTTTTCCTTTTAAATTCATACAACAGGAATTGATGAGTTCCAATTCCAAAACTATCCTTTTAAAAACTATTAAATGTAGGAAAGTTTTTCAATCCTCTTTCGGAATCAGTTACCTTATATTTAATATTTGAATGATGATAATACCTGTATTATGGGTTGATTGGGAGGCTGAAATGCAATTATGTCAGGTAAAATGACTAGATACAACTGGTGCTTTAAAAACCTTTAATATTTTTTTTTTTCACTTCAGCCTTCCTTATTTCTTCCCTCAGTCTGAGCATAAACAGAAAAGATGGAATTTTTTTTTAGAAAATACATATTCCAAATGGAAGAAGATCCTGGCTAGATAGAGTGGAGAAGTGAAAAGTCAAGATTATCTGAGACTTGAGGAGGTAGAGTGATTTTATTAGCTGCCATGTGTATAGACTTTGGAGGTAGATGGTAATACCTAAACAGTAAATTTTAGGAGTTTTGCTCTGTTTTGTGAGCTATATAGTCTCTTTTACTGATTTTTCAGAAATAACTCCAAGCCTTTTATCAGCCTTGTGGAGTTGAATTTGTGTATCTTTTGAATATAGCACAATACTGAATCTTATCTTAAGGCAAGAGAAAAACACAGACATTTGTATTTTTTCTATTCAGATGCAGAGAAATCACTGCAAATAAGCTTATTATACTTCATACGGCCTCCACTGACAATCCATTCAAACAGACTTTTTCCTAGTCACCTTTTAACCAGAAATTACCCCATTTGCCACTTTGTAACATGGCAAACAGCTTGTGTTTAGAAATCTTCACCCTGTTTTACTCTGATGGTATTGAGAAAAATTATCCCTTTAACGTTCAGTGAAAGTTCAGAGTGACCTCTCATGGAAGGCACCCCAATATAAATGACATCCAATCTTCCTTTTACAGATGAGAAAATCCTAACCCAAATAAGTGAATTAAATTTTCGAAGGTCACACAGCTAGCAGCTGGCAAAGGAGGACTCAGAGCCCACATCTCCTGAATCCTCGCTCAATTTGTCACCTTATATTTCTCACCTTATATTTCTCCGAATACTCAGAGATTCATTAAAAGAATATAATATGGTGATATCTCTCTAGAATTAGGCCAATATAACACCTTAATTTTCTCCAGTAACGTTTCTTCAGTGTAGACCTCTGAATGCTCAGCCTCAATCCTTGAGGAAATCTACAAAGGCTTGCTTGACTTGAAACCCAAACTCATTGTTAAATAAAACCATTTAGCATAAAGCATGACTTTTGAGAAGCATGTCCAAATAAAAACATCCATTGCATTGAGTCACTCTTACTTAAATTTATTCCTAATATTCAATACTGTTTCCCATAATGATTTCAAGTATCATTACACATCTACATTTTTAAAAATATCATAGTTGTGTGATTTCATGAGGGAGCTTGTGAAAAACCATTAATTTCCCTATTTGCAAGTCTGTTAGCTTCACCTCGAGATTCAGTTGGAAAAGTAGTTTGAACTGCTAGCTGTTACAACTCATCGTTATGTTTCCTAGTCACTGAAGCAAAGCTGTCCTAAATGAAGACAAAGTAGAAACATTAATCCTGTCAAATGAAGTTACTGGGATCTGACAGAAGCTGTTATTGCCTTATCACCAAATTTCAAAGTCTTCTATGCATGATCTGTTTCATTATAGGAACCTACTGTCATGGGATTTATTATTTTTATTCCAAAGCTGCTAAAAAATATTTTGTTTTATTCACCTATGTCTAATGATGAGATTAACAGTCTGAATCCAAAAGATACCATTGACAGGGAGATTGCCAATGTGGTCAGAACAATAAAACTAGCAGCTTTGTCACAGAGGTATCATTATAGTGCTTTGTATGAGAAAAAACAAACTACTTAGCATACAAAGAGAAACCTCTGCCTTATAAATGAAGATTTGGAAATTTTCTTCTAGTTGGGTTGTATGAAAAATGGAAGTTGTTTGAAAGAGGTGACTTGGAACATTCAAAATGAGATGCCAAAAATTTAATCTGAGAATTTAATTAAAATATGATGTTATATAATATAACAGGATATAAGCATTTCCAAGATATTTTTCTCTTCAAATATAGTTAGCATAAGATATCTTAATATTTCAAGACCAAATGTTTTATTTTGTGGCTCTTGTATTTTAAATCTAAGAAAACACTTGTTAATTTAATCATCACATATCTTTTAACAGTGATTTACTCTTTTTTTCAAAAAAAAGTTATCTATTTTTATATAGTCAAAATTATCCACTTTTTCCTTGTGATTTTTGCTTTTGATTTTATGTTTACAAAGACTAGTCCCATGAGAACACATAAATATTTGTCAATATTTTGTGACAGTACTTGTAAGGTTGAATATTATTTTTAATACCTGTGCATTTATTTCAGCAATAATTACTGTTCGTGTATTTTATATTAGAGTCATAGATTCTTTTGTTTTTCCAAATAACGAGCCAAGCTATACCAGGACATTTAATGAATAATTCATTCTTTCTCCACTCTTTTAAAATGCTATTTTTGTGATGAGCTAAATTCATCATAGTTCTTCTCCTGGACAAGATTTTGGGCTTTCTATACTGTGATAGACTGATCTATGTGATACTGTGCAAATATCACAACAAATTATAAGAACATGATAGTATATTTTAAACTATATAATTGACTTTTCTCTCATTACTCTTTTAATTTTTTTATCTCATTTCTTCTTGGAAGTAAAGTTCATAATTGAGTAAGGTTCCTAAAAAATGCCTTTTGCTTACATTAGGATATATTTATTATGGATTACTGTAAAGAAGTGTGTTATGCCTCTCCCATTAAAATCATCTCTTTTGTTCCACGGCAGAATTTTGAACATTTTTGTATAGTTCAGTCTACTTCTTTTTGAAGTTCATTCCTTGGTATTTTATTTTTTATTTATTTATAGCTATCATTTCATTTATTTAGTTGCTAATATATGATCTTTCCCATTTTATTTTTAACTGATTAGTCCTCATATATTAGAGATATGTTGACTTTGTATATTTGTTTTAACCAGTATGCTTAATTCACCTAAACATTTTAGAATGTTTCAGTGATCCTCTTTGATTTTTTTTAACTTAATTTAATCTATTTTTTATACAGCAGGTTCTTATTAGTTATCTATTTTATACATATTAGTGTATATATCAATTCCAATCTCCCAATTCATCACACCACCACCCCTTCCTCGCTTTCCCCCCTTGGTGTCCATACGTTTGTTCTCTGCATCTGTGTCTCTATTTCTGCCTTGCAAGGTGGTTCATCTGTACCATTTTTCTAGATTCCACATTAAGCATTAATATACGATATTTGTTTTTCTCTTTCTGACTTACTTCACTCTGTATGACAGTCTCTAGGTCCATCCACGTCTCTACAAATGATTCAATTTCATTCCTTTTTATGGCTGAGTAATATTCCATTGTATATATGTGCCACATCTTCTTTACCCATTCATCTGTCAATGGACACTTAGGTTGCTTCCATGTCCTGGCTATTGTAAATAGTGCTGCAATGAACACTGTGGTACATGTGCCTTTTTGAATCATGGTTTTCTCAGGGAATATGCCCAGTAGTGGGATTACTGGGTGGTATGGTAGTTCTATTTTTAGTTTTTTAAGGAACCTCCATACTGTTCTCCATAGTGGCTGTATCAATTTACATTACCACCCACAGTGTAGGAGGGTTCACTTTTCTCCACATCCTCTCCAGCATTTATTGTTTGTAAATTTTTTGATGATGGCCATTCTGACCATGAGAAATGTAGTTTTAGAAACTAACTCGCTGAATTGTTACCTGTGATTGCACTTACTGTATGCATTATTTTCCTGTTAGAATAAGATTTCTCTCAACATGTGTGATCATCTCAACTCTAATTCTATCTACTGTCTCTTTTAAAAATCATTATATTCTCTAGGAAAGATAAGCTAAAAAATAGACCCAAATAAGACCAAGAAGCAATAGCTGAATGGCAAGAGAAATATGATTCTCTGCCATCAAGGTTTCTGTTGACGAAGTTCCAGAGGAGGAAGCAATCTAAAGGTTGAATAGATTTGAGAAATTCTATTCTGAAAGCAATGTAAAGAGAGAGGAGTATCCTAGAAAATGTATCATTGGTTTAATTTCTTTTGGGTTTTCTTACTCTGCCCTTCCCTCACCATCCCTTCCTCTTTTTATCTTTTGTTTTCAATCAACCATTTGCATTTATGTGCGCATGCATGCGTGTGTTAATTGCACAGAACAGTAACCCATAACTTGCTGTTATTATGAGTGTTCTCTATTTCTTTTTTTAAATTTTTATTTTATATTGTAGTATAGTTGATTCACAATGCTGTGTTAGTTTCAAGTACACAGCAAAGTGATTCAGTTAAACATATACCTATATCTATTCTTTTTCAAATTATTTTCCCATTTAGGCTATTACATAATATTGAGTACAGTTCCCTGTGCTATACAGTAGGTCCTTGTTGGTTATCTATTTTATATATAGTAGTGTGTATATGTTAATGCCAAACTCCTAATTTATCCTCTGTTCTTTATTTCTAAATATGTGCTCCATGTGTTTCTTTAGGCTTCCTCTTTTTACTTATTGTTTGTCCTCACATTAAATATTTCTTCATATCCTAATGTAAATCAGAGTCCTGTCAAGAAATAGGTGGCAGGCACACTCAAAAGTGGTGATTGAAGAGAGTGTAACAAAGGGACTATTTACAGAGGTTTGGGTAGAGTTAAGGAGGAAAAAGGAATGGCAGAGCAGCCAGGAACTAATATCAGCTGGAAGTTAATCACTCCCGGGAGTGAAGGGCAAAGACACAGAGTTAACACTGGCATCCAGTGAGCAAAGGACTATGGTAATCGAATGCAGGTTATGCCTCTCAGGATGTGACAGAGTGGGATGATTACCTCAAACCCTCTCTCCTCCTGCTCCCTAATATCTGCTGGTGCCCCCACTGGCCAGCCTCAAGAGGAGGTTGGTGCCAATGGCTCATCAAATCTCCCCTCTCCTCCCTGCTCCCACAGCCCCAGCATATGAAAGGTAAAAATAGAATGAAGAGTGGATGTGAAGGAGAAAATGGAAAATAACAAGCAGGTCTTTAAAATTTTTTTAAGTGTTTTAGCATTATTTTTAGTAACTTCTCTAATTTTACTCTTTACATATATTTGCAGGTCTTAGATTTAATTTCTCAATCTTGTATATTAAACCATTTATGTCATTGCTTCTAGCTTCTGAATCTTTAATTTAATATAATTTTTAGAGAGAGTGATGTCAGCAAGGTAGCAGAAGAGCTGATTCGTGACTTCAGTCCCCTTCACATAAAGACCAACTAGCAACTATACATAGACAAGATGCCTTTGTGAAAATCCCACAACCTGGTGTGAGGTTGAAGCACCCCCTTTGACCAGAAAAACCAAGGAAAAACACAATAGAGGGATAAGAGGAATAGTTGCACTTTGATTACATCACCTCTTCTCCCGGCAGCACAGTGCAGCATTGAGAGAGTCCCCTGGGCCTATGGATTCTCCAGTGGGAAAAAGAGAGCCCAGGGTGGGCATGCAGCTTCTCCAGTGCTTCAGGATACTTCCCAAGAGGACTACTTAGGTCTTGCCTCATGGGGATTACTGGGGGAATAAGTCCTGAGTCTAGACTAGACCACCAGGGATCAGCTAGAGATGGAGAAGGGGGGTAGGGCTCACAGCCACCAGCACGTGGATCTTGGCAGACTACATTTGTGCTGGTGAAGGTACCCAAGCAGAGATCCCAATCAGCAGCTCTGCCTATTTGCAGAACCCAGCTGTGTCCTGTCTGGTCAGAGAGTTTGGCCAGTAGTTCTGCCTGGTTTGGGTTCCCAGCAAACAGATTTTATGGTTTTCCCAGGCAGAAAACCAAGCCAGCAGCCCTGCCCACATGATGAGCATAGTCTCCAACCCCACCTGACCAGGGAACCCAGTCAGTGACCCTGGAATAGCCTCAGAGCCCAGCCCATGACCCTGCTCACTCAGGGAGTCAAGCAAACAGCTTTACCCAACTACTGGGCATAGCCTCTAGCTCCACCCACAAGAAAGCTCAGCCAGTAACTTCTAGGCAGCCAAGGAACCCATACAACAGCCATGCTCAGGCTGGGGGGGAAACCAAGGCAACAACCCCTCCCAGCTGATGAGCATAGGCTTTAGCCCTGCATGACCAGGGAGCCAGGCAGCAGCCCAACATAACGAGGAAGCAAAGCTAGAAGCCCCAGTTGAGGGAGACTGTTATGGGTGAACTTGTGTGCCATTCTAAATTTACATGTTGAAGTTCTAACCCCCAGTACCTCAGAATGTGCACTTATTTGGAAATAAAATCATTGCAGACATAATTAGTTAAGATGAGGTCATACTGATATAGAGTGGAGACTTAATCCAACATGACAGATATTCTTATAAAAAAGGAAATCTTGGACACAGACATGCACAAAGGAAGAACACCATGTGAAGATAAAGGGAGAGTTCATGGTGATGCAGATGCCAAATAATGCCAAAGTTTACCAGCAAACTGGAAGCTAGGAGAACAGCATGGAATAGATCATCTCTCATAGCCCTCAGAAGGAATCATCCCTGCCAATACTTGATCTTATATGTCTAGCATCCACTCTTAGTATAATTTTGCTTTTGACAGAATGTCATGTAAATGGAATCATACAGTGGTAGCCTTTAAGTAAGGTTCTTTTCACTGAGTATAAGGTTTTGAGATGCATCTATGTTATTTTGTGTATCAGTAGTTAATTCTTCTTTAGTGAAATTATTCCATTGATGGACTCCACCTTATTTATGCAACAATTGATTGTAATATGAGGTCCTCCAATTTTTGGCAATACGAATAAAACTAATGTAAGGGAGGAAAAATAATATTTGTTCTAGTCTTCTGAGTTCTTGGCTGAGACCCCTAATAAAGTACAGATTAACAAGAGAAAAACAAACAGAGGTTTATTAACTTGTATACCTCATATAGAGAAGGGAGATATCGGGGGAAAATGAGTAACTCAAAGAGATAGCTTGGAACTCTGGCTTTTATAACATCTTCAACTAAGAAAAATAAATTTGTGGAAAAATGCTGGACTAAAGCTAAGCAGTTTTAGGCTTCCAAAGGTGGAGATAAAGGCTAATTAATAAAGCTTGCCATGTAAATTTCTCTGATGCTGCCTCCAGACTCATAGGCCATAAACTTGTCTAGGGGAAATAACATTTGTCCTTCCTGGTAGAGGCAGGAAGAGTAAAGCCTTTGCAAATTTATGTCCTCCTTTTAGGCAAATAGGAGGAGGTAGCGAACTTTTCTCATATCTGCTTCTTCTCAGTTGCCTTCAGCTTAAAGTAAGCCTTAAGCCAAAGTGGTATATTTGAGGGTTGCATATTTTGCTACCCTTCACTACTGTAAACATTTATAAACAGGTTTTGGGGGGTATACGTCTTCATTTCACGTGGGTAAATACCCAGGAGCATATTATGAACATATTATATCTGTTTAACAAACAAAAAAGCTGCCAGGGTGGTTCCACTAGTTTACATTTCTTCTAGGAATTTAAGAGAGTTCAGTTGTTCCAGATTCTCTTTGGCATGTGGTATAGTTAATTTGCTTTTATTTTTTTAATTTAAAAAAATTTTAGCCATTCTAGTGGAATGTATCTAGTGAAATAGTATCTCCAATTTATCCTTTTTTATTCAATGTGTCCAATAAGAAAGGTTATAATTTTCAAAGACTTGGCTGTTAAAATGGGTAGATGTCTAAAACAGTTTGCGAATATAGAATAATTGGCAGATTTGTAGGGATTAACCTAAATGGAAAAGTTCTTACCAAAGTGATTTGTGTATAATTTTACATAAAATAACTCAAGTCTCAAAAAAACATGTGACGTAAGTATTATGGTTAAACCTATTTTACAGATGAGGAAAGTGTAGCAAGGAGAAGTTTTGCCAGCTCTTATTGCCTAGTCAGTAAGTCTAACCCGGGAACCTTAGTCAGAGCCACCGAGGAAAGTGCACTGATAAGCCTGAGTCATACAGCTACACTGTGATTAATCATCTTTGCTTAAAACTGTTATAAAACTAAAGGGGACTTCCCTGGCAGTCCAGTGGTTAAGATTCCACACTTCCACTGAAGGGGGTTTGGGTTCGACCCCTCGTCAGGGAACTAAGATTCTGCATGCTGCACGGCATGGCCAAAAAATTTAAAAAAAAAAACAAAACTAGATATTTTAGAACTGAGAGGAATTGATTATTTCCAATTCAGTTCATCTTTCACAAAGCCTTCATCCAGCCCATACACATTTATGGTAGGAATATTATAAGAAACAACTCTTATTGAAATTACTATACTAACTTGTAGAGTTTTCATTGAGGTTTTTACCAACCTCATTACAAAATGTCCTCTCCATGAAGATCCTCAGAAAGTTTTCTTTGATTTCAACATCATGAATAACTAGTGTCCTCCTGACCATCTCTATGTATGTATGTATGTGTGTGTGTCTGTTAGTGTAGCATTGAATCATAAATGATGTGATTTATTATATTCCCTTTTTTATATCAGTTGCTACCAAGTTTAAAGCCAGATTTGTGGTGACCTGTAACAAGAGTCTAACAAGATTTCACAGAATACATTTGGTAACCTTAATCTATCCCTGGCTTCATCTAACTTATTTTTAAACTTATTTTTCTTTTCCCCAGTTCTCTCAACTACTTTTATGTTAAATTTTATTTTAGTGTACTGTTTGTATTTCTATGAGCCATGCAAAATGTTTTTTAGAATTAGAAAAATCATAAATAAAATGACTGAATAATGAATAAAGACATACTGCAAATAATTGTGTTTGTGTCTATTTGTGTTGCCCATTACATGTAATGCACTATTCTGTGTGCTTGGAATACATCACAATTAAAATGAAAATAGCTCTCTGTCCTACTGGAGCTTGGAAGGAAGATGGGGGAGGGCAGATATGATAGTGAAGAGAATTAAGAAATAAATGAACAATAAGGCTTCTGGAACATGAAATAATAGGCATATGGTGCCTCCATTATCTATATTAATGGATTAAACTACAACAAGCTCAAAAAGAAAAATAAGGAAGTGCAGCCAACCTTATTACTGGTTCCTAACTCAACCAAATACAATTGTTTCTCATATATCCTTCTTGTCTTCCTTTTTTTTCTCTCTCAAATATATTGAGAGTAGTTTCTTGTCTAACGTGTCACTCCACTTAAACCTGTTTAATGCTTCCACATCATTTTATCGTGGTGCTTAAAACTCTCAAAGACAAAGCCTCTGTACACTTACCAACAATTCTCAACCTCACAATTCCCCATAGTATCATACCTGTAGTAACTTAGAACATAAAATATTCTAATGTGTATGACAATCATATAGAATTTTAAGCTTTGGTTTTATTGTCATAATTGTCTCCCAAAAGATAAGAAAAATATGCTTATTTAGCTTTAAGAGGTTAGACAAGTTTTGCTTCTCAGGATCTTTAAACAAGACACTTGATTTCAAACACTTATGCACAAGGGAAGCAATCAAGCCTATTATCCTAAAATGTATTATCCTACCTGTCTTTTGTGTTTAAGTCAAACTGGAAAGCGTGGCTGCTGGCAATGAAGCATTTCTGAGGAGAGAGAGGTGTATATGGATAGATCATAGTTAAGGAGTGGGAGAGTAAAAGAGTTCATTTGCACTTTGAGTATTAAAATGAATATAACCCAGCAGTAATAGATTTGCTGGAACTAGAAATACTGGTCGCAGTTATGGTAAAGAACAGAATAGACACCCAAGCCAACCTGGCACAGCCTTTCCAGGATGGCTGCGTCCTAAATGAGAATTGCAAAGTGTGTAACAGACAGGGTTAGGTTCCGAGAGCTTCTGGGAATTCTACCAAGGTTGCCTTGAATAAACTGGCACTTTAGACGGGATCCTTCTTCAGTGCTGTGCTCTAGCAAAGGCTCACAGTTTCCTCAAAATGTATCAGCAGACCTCACATGGTCAAAGTATTCAATCATAGCAGCATGCTCACAAGTTGAAGGACCAGCTTTCAACATCAAGACAACGAGGCAGTAAGGGATAACCGCATCACCATCATCATCACCAGACACCTGGGCTCCCCTGCTTGGAAAAAGAGGACCAAACAGATGATCCTCTCATGTAAACTATGTAAGCTTGAATAACACACCCATCCCTGCCACACACACACACACACACACACACACACACGAAAAAAATTTTTTTTTAAATTCTGTATTTTTTTGGCCACACTGCACGGCTTGTGATATCTTAGTTCCCTGACCAGGGATTCAACCTGGCCCTGGCAGTGAAAGCGCCAAGTCCTAACCACTGGACCACCAGGGAATTCACACACAAGAAAAAAATTTAATGTTCTTGGATGTTCCATGAGAACTGGGTTAATCCAAGAAGATAACACTGGACTCCCAGGCAATCTGACAGGTGGTGGCCCAAGATGATTTTCCTTTGGTATACATAAGTAAGAGTTGTAAGTCCATATCTTCTGAGTGTTGTGGAGCAGTTCAAACCAGTTATATATGATCAAACAAGTGGATGGGATCCCTAAGAAGTGCTATTACCCTTCATTATATTTAGCTATTTCTATATTTAACCTATTTCAGGCAGTTGAGAATTCATCCATTTTTCAGTCCTAACAAAGAAAGATTCCAGGGTGCATATTATTGCTCTAATATACTTTTGGATTTTTTTCTTTGACCAAAATCAATTTTTATTTAGCTTCACTACTTAAGGAGTGGGAAATGTTACATGGTTTTTTCTTTCTCATAAGTTGATGTGACTAAAGCTATTCTAAGAAATTATTAGGAAAACTAATCTGTCAGTGTTGTCTTAAAAACTACATTTTTGAGATGAATAAAAGTTCATAAAGGCAGAATTTTTGACAGCTCATTTTTCACTTTTATTCTTTAAACCATTGACATTTAATAAGTTCATAAATGTGTCCAAAGTTTACCAAGTTTTATATCCACAATGTCTATAAGAAATTCAAATGCATGATACAGAGTTTGACAACTTTATTTTTCATTTGTTCCCATAGGAAAGCTAGAATTTGGGCATTTGAACAGGAAAGAATCTATAAACTCACCACCCTCTGTTTCTTCCCAGTGCCAGTGACCTTTCAGGAAATTAGGAGATGGATTATCCCCTTTCTTCACTCTATATCAAAACTTTGTCTCAAGAATGAGTTGTAGATTAATTGAGAGGTGTGAATGACTGAAAATTATATTACACTTTTGAAAATTGTCTTCCTTTTGGTAGGTAAAATACCTTTAATCTAAAAATAAATACTTCTTAAAGAACTTTAGGTAAAAAAAAGAAATTCAATCAGAGCAATGGTTTACTACTCAATTTTATAAACTGATAGACTACCCTAGTTTTAAATTATATTTGAAATCTCTTTTTACACTTAAGAAAACAAGCCAATTAATCACTTAAAAATTATACTATTGACAGAAAAGCTGATCTGACATTTAAGCATTTTACAATAAGCGTTTTTTTCCTGATAACATTTATTGACCTAGACCTATCATATTCTGGGCTTTATCAATAAACAATAAGACATGAGTCAATGCAACATTTTCTAAAATAGATTCATTGAAACTTAGTGTTGCCTTCTTTCACCCTATTTCTAAGATGTTCTGAGAAAAGTGGTTTCCTTACTCAAATTTTGAAATGCTGCATACCTTTGTAGGTATACTATGGGGAAATATTTTAAATAATAACTATGATTTTTCTTATCTAATGCAGAATTCTCAAACTTATTTGGTCTTGAAAATCAATCTGTAAAATATATCTGTTAATGGGCTTCTAAACCTTTGATCTAAAGAACATATTTGGGAAATTTCTGAGAACTATGCATCTCCCAATGTGATTAATTTATAACTGAAAAATAAACAAGAAGAATCTAACTTGTGATGTTATATGTTTTTGCCATTCAAATTGGCATAGAGCTTAAGAATGAGAGTACAAAGAGAAATTGAAAAGCAATCACTGCATTTTATCTAACACTAGTCCTAGTCTTCCAACTTGGCCTAAGTTAGCTTCCTTTTCTAATCACAATTCATTTGGCAGGGAAATGGCATCATACTTAATTTCACTTGCAACTTGATAATTATAACCATTGCCCTCAAAATAAGATGCAAGCAATTAAATAGTCTTGCAATAAGCCACCTGGTGGCTTAATTAGCTGTGTATGCCATTTTGGAGGTGAGATTAATAGCAAAAGTAAAAGTTACAATTTGTAAAATGAAATCTACAGCTGAAAACTTGGCTCCATAGTCTTTTAATTTTCATTGGTTGATTCAAGTTCCAAACACCTGGATCCAAGATCCTTCTAGCGAGGAATATGCTGATGTTGTTAAACATGGATATATTGTACTCCCACAGGAAAAAAGTGGAGCCTAAACAAATATGTGACTAAGCAATAACAACTTTTGAACAATGTTGTTGAACACTCAGTATTAGTGGTAAGGGTCTCATCTAAGAGATGTTTCTCCAAATGCCTTTAATACAACTATGTGAGCAAAAATAACGTTGCTTAATATATCTATTATTTTCCCTGGTTAATTTCCAAAAAAAAAAAATATGTCATATGGCATGATAAAATTAGACATACAATGAAAAACATAGTGGGTATAACACCAGTGAAATGTGACTTTCTTCTTTTTATTTACTCCATCTGAAGTTTGCATATGCTTTGGGGAAATTTTCAGTGAGTGTTTGGAGGGAAGTATTTTATCAAGAACACAAAAAGAAAGATTATATTTTATTACATTTTGGACTAGCAAACAGAATATTTTAATTTAAAAATGGTTTCAAAACCAAGCTTTTCTGAGAAAGAATAGATTTTCTAAATTCGTTTAGTTTCCATTTCACTTATCAAAAACCAAGCCCTAAAGACTCATATATGAGAATTTATTTCATAAAGAGTATATTCCCTTGGCCCACGATGGTCATAAGGCCACCTGCCCTAAGGTAGAAAGTTAACATGACCTAAAGAAAGTAGAAAATCCATCATACCCCTTTCACCTGGGGAATCTGAGGAAGAAGACAAACATAGTTTGGAGAAGCAGGGTTCAGATACCTGAATCCAATAACACCCTCCTTGGACCTACCTTTGATATGTGAGAGGCTGAGAGAAAAAAAAAATATATGTTTAAAGTAAGTTAAAGGAAATGATGATGATAGAATGCATTTGGTCCCAGCTGGAGGAATAGAGTCAAATGGTTGCCACATTTGGGACTGTGGGAGTATATAGCTAAACAAGGTTGTCTCACTCTAAAATGAGGTAGCCTTAGCCAAGTAACAGGATCAAACCAGAAGCCCCTAGTTTTTTCACTCCCAGACCTTCTTTAGTTCTTATGTTGAGGAGGTACCCAGAATTTTTCACACTTCTCAGGAAGGTGATGACACCAAAGGGAAGGATTGCATGGGAATACATGATGGCAAGACGTGGTGAGTCATTTAAGGCAAGAATTGGGTAAAGGACAAAGACAGAGAATCAGAAGGGTCTACTGAGCTAGCAGGACTCAAGCATTATCAAGGACCAAAGACCTGAAATAAATTTTGGGCATTATGGATAATTGTTATGGGCTGAATTGCATTCTCCCAAAATGTATATGACCCAGGCCCTCAGACTACAACTGTATTTGGAGATAGGGTCTTTAAAAAGATAATTAAGTAAAAATGAGGTCATTAGTGTGGCTTTAACCCAATATGACTGGTATCTTTATAAATGAGGAGATTAGGACAAAAACATGTACAGATGGAAGACCAGAGAGAAGGTGGTCATCCGCAAGCCAAGGAGAGTGGCCTCAGAAGAAAGAAATTGTACCTTGATCTTGGAGAGCTGGCCTCCAGAATTGAAGAAAATTAAGTTCTGTTGTTTAAGCTACCCAGTCTGTGGTACTTTGTTACGGTCTTAGCAAACTAAAACAGATTTTGGTATCAGGGAGTGGTGCACTGCTGTAACAAATACATGAAAATGTGGAAGTGGCTTTGGAACTGAGTAATAGTAGAGGCTAAAGGAGTTTAGAGGTGCACATTAGAAAAATCCTAGATTATCTTAAAGAGATTTTTGGTAGAAATATGGACATGAAAGACAATTCTGATGAAGTTCCAGATGGAAATGAGGAACATGTTATTGAAAACTGCTGAAAAGATAATCCTTATTAAAAAGTGGTAAAGAACTTAATAGAATTTTGTTCAGATATTGTGTGGAAAGTAGAATTTGTAAGTTATGAACTTGAATATTGAGTAGAAAAGATTTCTAAGCAAAATATTAAAGGTGAAGCCTGGTTTCTCCCTGCTACTGAGAATAAAATGCAAGAGGAGAGAGAGAAACTGAAGAAGGACTTCTTAAGCAGAAAGAAACCAGAACTTGGAGAATTGGAAAATTCTCAGCATACTCATATTGTATCTTGCATTTGGGGTGGTGGTGCTATCAATAGTATTTTACTATTATTTTTTTTAATTGAAGTATAGTTGATTTACAATGTTCTGGAGGGAACATCAAGAGTATGGCTGGACAACCATTTGCTAAAGAGGTTAAGCCTCATGAATCCAGTCAATTATCTCAGCAGAAGCAGGAATAGAGATGCAGCTATCTAGGAAAGGTCTATGGACAACCCCTTTGTCTGATGGTTTATGAGTTGCATGGAAGGCCAAAAAGGCTTTTGCGAATTTTATACTAGCAGAAAAGTGCCAGCTTAGCCTAAAGGGGACAAAGATGGATCAAAATAAAAGAAAGCTGTTAGACTTCTGGGGTCCTACAGGATGAGCCGATAAAACTACCCAGCTGCAAATATGCTTTTTCATTCAAGAAAATGGGTGAATGATCCCAAAAGCATCTCAAAGGTCAGCAGAGCTGCCACTGTCTTCAGGAAACCAGAGCGCACAAGTCCAGTATGTTGGGAGAGCTTTATTCTCCTCAGTTCCAGAGGGAGGGGCCACCTGCTTGGTTTCAGAGAACCAAGCCACCTATGCCCAGTGCAGAAGGGGTGGGACCCCTACACTGGTACACTGGTGGGCCTTGAAGTCAAGGTCACCTTCCTGGTGGGCCACAAGAACAGAGCATCAAGCCAAAGAGCGTAATTATCAAGCCTTTAAATCTAATAAAATTTGCCCTGCTAGGTTTCAGACTTGCTTGGGACCCTTCCTTCCTTGTGATTTTTCCTTTTTGGAATAGAAATGTCTATCATATGCCAGTCCCATTATTATATTTTGGAAGTGGTATTTTGTCATGACAGACCTAGAGAACTAATAAAGCACTACTAGTTATAATATTCGGTAGCAGAGTAGAGGGCAAAAACCCCTCAGGAATCAGATAAAGCAAACACTTCTCAGTAGATCTTTGCCAATGCACAGAACAGCACAAGGCCAACGGTTTGTCTCTTTCCCTCAAATGCGAAAGTGGGAAATGATTCTGAAAGAATGGGCCTTTAATCCAAAAAGATGATCTACATTAACAGAAAATCTATCTGCAATCCACAGTAACAGAAAAATGATTGCAAATATTAAAATTTAATATTTTCCTTTAGCCAGCAGAGTTGAAGCTCATGAAGAAAGTTACATAAATTATAGCAAATAAACTATATATTTTTTGACTAGCTGAGTGTAGTATGAGAAAATTTGAAACTTTGTTTTTAAAAAACTATTATACATATAGAAACTAATATATGTAATGTACATATACTTAATGTAGGATAAGGGGAGATGGAGAAATGATCTAATTTTATGAGGAAACTTTAGACAAGAACAAATAGCTGATCTGAGCATGAAATGCAATCTAAATCTACAAAAAAGAAAACACATCACAAGGTAATGGGGATGATTTTACAAGTTAAAAATATATAATAAATGTTAGGTTATTAAAACCAGACTTCTAAAGACTTAGCATCTTAAGTATAGAAACCTGCCACTTTTTGTTTGAAAATAAGCCCAGTTTGAAGGAAGTAGACAGTTCCACAGTCCCCTTTTAGTGAGAATTTCTGGCCACAGACACACTTTGGCTTCTTCCAACAAGAAGGAACCAAGCTCTTTGGGTAAGGATTATTTCTGGTCTTTGAAGTTATTTTTCTCTTTGAAATCCCTATGGAAACCTTTTCTCATGTCTAAACTGCCCGTCATTTGGTAATGTTTTAATGCTTCTGCTCATCTCACCTTTTTAAAAATTTGTGAAAACTACTCAACTATGCCATTGTAACACAAAAACAGCCACAGACAATAAGTAAATAAATGGCCTGGCTGGGTTCCAATAAAACTTTATTTACAAAAAGAGGCAGCTGAACTACAGTCTGTAGTTGCCAACTCTTAGAATATTTTATGACCTTGGAGTAGGCAAAGATTTTGTAGAGAAGACACAAAAAGTACTAACCATTACAGAAAAAAATTGATAAATTGAACATCAAAATTTAAAAAACAATTTGTGTTCATTAAAGGTAATGTTAGTATAATAAAAATGCAAGCCATAGACTGGGTGAGATGTTTTTGAAGTAAATATATCTGACCAAGGATTTATGTACAAACATGTAAAGAATTCCTACAAATCAACAATAATAAAACAATTAAAAATAGGAGAAAGGCTTAAACACATGACAGAAAGATGACATAAGAATGACCAATAAGTACAGGAAAAGTTGTTCAATATCATTATTCATAGTGGAAATATAAATTAAAACCACTAGAAAGGCTATAATTATAAAGATCAATAACACCAAATACTTGCACAGATGCCAAGCAATAGGACATGTCATCGCCGGTGAGAGGAGAAAATGCTACAACCCTTTAGGAAACTGTTTCATGGTTTCTTATAAAGTTAATCATACACCTACTCTATGACCGAGCAACTAAACCTTGGTTTCTAGAAGAGAAGTGAAAACACACTCTGCTATGGTCTGCAACATTTACCCATTTACCTAATCCTTTCTAACCCTCTCCTTTCATTGATGTCAGGCTGTCCCTGCCCACTCCACCCTCCTCCCCTTTATCCTTCATAGGTATTTCCCCCAGTAAATCTCTTGCACTTCTAATCCCACTGGTATCTACTTCTCCAAAGATACATAGGGGTTTAGGTTACATGGTTATGCATTTGTCAAAACTCATTGTACTGTACACTGTGCATTTCATTGCATGGGATCTGTGCATTTTACAATATGCAAATTTTACATTTAAAAATAAAAATCTGCAAAGCCATTCTGTCTTCAAACCTGCAAGTATTCTCATGAAATATGTCAGTAATAGAAAAAAATACTTAACACTTTTTTCCAGGATAATATTTTAGTCACAGACCTCCACACAGAGGAAGGGATACACACATTCACTATCATGTTATTTAGTTGCTTGACTTTAAGAGAACAGATGTATTTACAATGATGATTTGAGACCAAAGAATCTTGTCTCTATACTGTGTGGTAAATGCTAAATGCTGTGCGGTAAGCTAGGTTCACTCACTAGTAGGTAAGCCTCCTGGGCAGAAACCTACCACCACACAAGTACACAGGTGTACTTTACACCTTGTAAAGTACAAGTTATTACAAGTCTTGAAACCCCAGAGTTGTGTGTGAACTGTCAAAGTACGAATGGTACTTAACAAGCTCTAAATAAAGAATCCACTGTGTAAAGCCAACTAAATTCTTCATTTTAAATTATTCTTTACTTTCTTCGTGGATAAAGTGATAAATCATCATCTTTCTTTAATTCTAAATATTTGCTGCTTTCTAAGGTTATATTGGCCTCAGTTTTATGTATTTTTCTTGAAGTTTGATTTCCCACTACTTTGTATAATTTTCCAGAAATTAGATTTCTGGAAAGATCTTTCTTTCACACTTTCTCAAATCTATTAAACCTTGTCATTTTTGATGTCTCACTGCCATTCATATTTCAACATTGTGTGACTCTGACATATAATGAATGACACTTGTAAGGGTTTTTTTTAATGTAATAATCATCTATGAACCACAAAGGACTTTAGTAAACAGCTGAAATTACCATTTTTATATATGGTGAAAATAAACTTCTCTGTAATCATTTTAGGAGAAGGTATGGATGGATAGGCTGAGCCTAATTCAGAGTGTTAAAATGACTCTGATCAGGAAAAGAGGCAGCCTTGATGTTCTTCCTGTAGTAAAAGAAAAGAGTGAACATACAGCAAGCGCTCCCTTAGTGGCCGTCAGAGGTTTACTTGTCACCTGCTATGTGTACTCAGGCACTGCATTGAGTACACGTGGGAATATATAAAGAGACATTTTCTCAACTCTCAAGGAATTTTCAGTCTAGTGAGGATGACAGGCAAGCAAATCAACAGCTTACAGCAAAACGCAACAAGTCTCCGATGAACTCACTGACAGAGACTGGATTTGCCCAGTGTGAAAGACAAAAGGCCCAAGATAACTAAGGAGATAACTGTATTCAAAGTATTGCAATATAGAGACCATTCATTAGTGAGGAATGTTTCAAAAAATATGGAAAAAACCTGGGCTTTTATAAAAAAAGTGTCAAGAGGAAGGATGGAGAGAGGTCTCATCTGAGATATTGAGGAAAAATGAGGTGAGTTTTATCTGAACTTGTGAGGGTAGGATGGTCCTTTACAAACACAAAAGAATGGGAATATTCCTCCACCACCGGAGCTTTCTGGTACCACAGGGAACCTAGGGAAGAGGACGTAGTAGTGTGGACATGCTTGGGGAGAATAGGAATAAAGAGTTTGCACAAAAGATTACCCTTGACCTGAGCCGAAAGGGAATGTAGGATATATTCACATGATAAAGCAAGAAAAGGATATTCTAGGAGAATCCAAACAAAAACAAACAAAAGTCAGGTAAGTTTGGGGAATGTCAAGTAATTTGGGATGACAGAATTATAGGGTGTGAGTCAAAGGATGGCAGGAGCTAAGGCCTGGTGTGTATAAAAGAGTGGGGTTAAGAAGAAGCATTTAAAAGAGTTTGGATTTGAAGATGAAGGCATTGAGGAATCAATGGATTCTTTTAAAGAAGTACGTTATATGATTAGATTTTTGTTTAGAAAGATGTAGGTAGTATGTGTAGGTAATATGTGGAATAGATAATGGAAAATCATACTTGAAAACAAGGAAAATAGAAAGAAGACTGCTTTAATAATACATGGGATGAATGTTGAAAGTCTCAACTAAGATGATACCAGTGAGTACTCCTGGCAGATCGTTAACTCTTACATGACAGAATTTTGACCATTCCTTTAAGACCAGATGTTAAAAGTCATTCTAGGGGGCCAAACTTTACCAAACCGAAATGTGTATCTTTGGCATGAAAATTAATTTAGGCTGGTTATACTTAAGAAACAGAAGACTCAGGAATCTCTTTTTGTTACCTCCCTTCTAACAGCCTAAAAGAATTTAGATAAAGGTCCTGTTCCCAGAATAGAGCTGTCACCAGAGATCTCTGCAAAGAATATGGGCTGGAAGTGGTGAAGAGAACTAGGGAGGGCCCAGCAATCAGAGTTCACTGTGTGTCCCAGTTGTGTCTGCCTGGTCCAGCAAACAACTGTTTACCAAATATTTGCTTTTCCATCTCCATGTGATTTGCTTTCCCATCTCCATGTGATTTGCTTTCCTCTCCTTTGAGGTCCCAAACCACAGCCCCCAACATCCTCTTTTGTCTTTAGCTGAAGATGGTATTTAAGATGAGGATTTCAGCCATTTTGGCGAGTTACTCAGTTTTCATGGGTCTCTCCCATGTATACATATTACTAAATTTTGATTGTCTCCTGTTAATCTATCTCATGTCAATTTAATTTTTAGACCAACTAGAGAACCTAGAAGGGTAGAGGAAAATTTCTTCCTCCCTGACATCCTCATAACAAAGATTTCTTTGGAAACTTGAGTCTCTTTGATTCATGCACATTTACATTCTCCCTTTCGACCTTTGTTTTTCTATTTTCCTATTTCAGTTCTATATTTATATCTCCCCCCACCTCTCCATCTCAGTTACCCCACACTCCAATTGCCAGCTCCTTAAGAAGAGAACCATCCTGCAAATTACTGTATGCACCTGGGTCAGCATTATCACCCTTTGTGTACTTAGTAAATGGTTAATTAACAAGCACATGCATACATCATTCTGAATGGCAGCGTTGGGTCAGGAAATCAGTGGATTTTAATGACTGACATTCAGAATCTAACACGTAAATTATCTCAATTTACATTTAAATGTAAATATGTATGTCTCATATTTAAATATATTTACATAATGTATATTTATTATATTTACATTGACATTCAGCTGGGAGTGAATTCAGAATGCATAAGTTGCTGACATTTTTATTTTCCTGGCTTCTCTGTTTTCTCTGAAAGAGCTCAATGTCAGTGAAAGAGATTGAATTGTATAAAAAAATGACCATTTCTGCAAAGGCAGAAACATGCTTACCTGGAAAGTGCTCTTATTAGGATCATAGCTATAACTTCCTATTATTATAAATGTGCACATATTTTAGTTAAGAATAAAAAATATTTACGATATCAATCATCTTGTAATTCAGCCTGTAGGCAAGAGACTCAGAAAAGGGTACCTGTAACCTCCAGGGACATATTCCATCATTAGATTAACAATCACTGAGGCACACATACATCATTAAAACAGACAAGTGCTTCATGGGTGATGCAGGAATAATAAGCAGAACAACGTGTGGTATCACTTTATATAGGAAAACTGTAGACATTTTTTAGATGTGAGAATCTTGTTTGCTTTGGATAAACTATAATCACCACCTCTAGAGATAAGAAAAATTAAAGGATGAACCAAAGCTATATCCCAGGGATATACCTTCGTTTATCTGGTTTGTCTGTACCGATAGCACAGAATGGAAATTAAATACATTGAAGTTAGTGATTAGATTCTGCATAGTCAGTGGTGCAAAAACTGATTTTTCACTCATTTAACCTAAACATTACACTGTTATCAGCATCAAAGAGAGCCTGTCTATAAACCTGATTTCCTTTGCAGAAAAAAATAGACTGGGTTAAATAATTTGGATTCTGTGCAAAACCTATTTTTTCCTTCCCCTTATCACATATTTCCATTTCTAAAAGAGGATTGTGAACACACATTTCCCATTGCCTGCCCTTATAAACTCAATAATTTACCATTACAGTTCTCTCAGAATTGATTTAAAAACTGTGTGCATTTATCTATAAAATCCTGGGAGATGAGGCCACCCATAGGATCTGACCTATAGGTAATTATGATGTGCATAATTATGTTATCTGAAGCATAGCACTTCTGATGTAATCAAAACTGTTCACCTTTAGGGCTTTCAAATAACTACCCAATTCACCTAGCCATTCACAACATGGTGAAATTCTATAAGCATCAAGTTGTAAAACAGACAGGTTCTTATTAATAAATGAAATTTTTCCATTTTAAATGTTCTACTGTAAATTGATACATCACAATAGCTAATAGTTGATGTTTGGATGTCAGAAAAACCTGTAGCTTCTCTGTACTTCAATGTCTGGATATTTAAATTGGCAATAAGAATATTTACTAACAGAAAAGATTAAATTTGTAAAATTTAATTTTAAGTGTTATTATATCATATTGTGAAGATTATTGTATTATAAATATTACATGTATGTAAATCACTTAGCACAACGTAAGTGTTCCTAACTTGATTGCTAACCTTAGTGAAGTTTTGTCTGACTTTAGGACACTGGTAAATATGTCATATTGTAGTAGTTATGTTGTTCAACAGAAGTTAAAGAGATAAGGGACAGTGTAAGTAAATAAAAACCAAAACTTTATTAGTTCACTTTTTTTCAAGGTTTACATAAATCATCTTGGTTTTTCACTCTCAAATTCAATGGCTTAGATTGTTAGCGATTAAGCCAAAACTTCAACTGAAAACCTAACATGGAAATTATATTTGGTCCAGTCCTGATTCCAATCCTTTCCTATTCTATTTCATATTACTCACATCCTTTTCAACCAAAAAAAAAAAAAAAAAAATGCTGGATACGTTTTGAAATATTAATCAAATTAATTCATGATCTTTGTTCAAGTGAAATACCAAAGACCAGAGAAATTTAAGTCCAGTGCATTTTGTGTAAAGTAAAGTAGTTTTATTTTCAATCTGTATCCAAATTTTCTATTGTTTAATTAACATTTTAGTTATTCATTTAAGTAACTATGATCTAACTTTGCCAAATAATAATCATAATTACATTTTACATTTTGATGGAGAATTCCAGGTGCTAATTGCTCCGTATTAATGCACTCGTTAAATGAGTTTTAGTTATAAACACATTTTCATGCTGTCAAATTCAATTTTGTAAAAAATAAAAAACTCAGGAATAATACTTAAAAATTCAAATCATAATTTAAATTCAAAGTTAGAACTTGGCAAATTAAAAAATACTGAAACTACATATTCAGAGAACGTGAAAGGAGAATGTTTTGGAAAGCATGTAATCAGATTTCAGTTATCTTCTTGAAATCTAAGATTTAAACTTTCATGCCATTCTCCTAAACAGAGATATCAACAAAAATTTCACTTGTATTTACTTTGACATTGGTAAGAATTGATATTTGCTATTAATTTTGATATAATTTGGTCTGATTTCAAACCTCAGCCAAAGAAGTTAAAGATCAGAATGGTGAAGGGCGCACCTAAAATCAATAGAGTGAAGTATTTATTTGCACTAAATGCACCACTTTGATTTATTGACAAGCTACATGGAAATTCCTGGAACAGTCTGAATAAAACAATAAATCCACAAATCAATAAATGAATTAATAAATTAATGAAAGGTACATATGTTTTTATTTATTATGAATAGTTGGCTCTCAAGAGCAGTTATAGCTCTTTGTACATCTTTTCCATTTTTGTATATTTAACCCTGAGGGATATAATATATGCTTAATAAATTTTGGTAATTGGGAGATAATAAAGGAGAAAATAAGGGGAAAAAGTAGAAAGGGAGAAATGAGGGGAAAATACAGAATAGTAGATAGGAAAAGGGAAAAGAAGGAAAATTTATCTAGTTGAAATAATTAAAATTACTTATTGTATATTGATATTCAGATCCCCTGTTATTATACTAATTCCCATTTTTATTTTGAAACAAAATAAGGTTGCAAACAGGAAAATAAAATATATATAATATATAAATATTTAAACAATAAAATCTAAAAGTTATGGAACATTAAAACAAAAATCTTGGCTACAAAAAATATATAGTTAAAATCATTCATTACATATATTTATTCTTCTATTATATTAATTTAAAATCAAAACAAAAATAAGGATAATAAAATGAGACTGGATCAAAGAATATGCCTTTCCTGATACCTAATAAAATTTATTTTAAAAAGAAGTAAAGGGGGGGCAGAGTCAATATGGCGGACTAGGAGGACACAGAATTCATGTATCCGCACAACTAGGGCACCTACCAGGCACTGGTGCGGGACCACGGGCACCTAAGGGGATGGGAGAAACCCCCAGCCACCAGCTTGCAGGATCTTTGTTCCCAGGCCGGAGGTCAGGCCCGAGCTCCTGTGGTGGGAGCTCCAAGTCGAAACCACTGGACTAACGAAAAACCTCAGACCCCAGGGAATATTAATCAGAGTGAGGTCTCCCCGAGGACCTAATCTCAGCACCAAGACCCAGCTCTATCCAACTGCCTGCAAACTCCAGTGTTGGACGCCTCAGGCCAAACAACCAGTAAGACAGGAATACAGCCCCACCCATCAAAAAAAAACCAAACAAACTGAAATGATAAAAAAATATGTTACAGACGAAAGAGCAAGGTAAAAACCTACAAGACCAAATACATGGAGACAAAACACGCAACCTACCTGAAAAAGAATTCAGAGTAATGATAGTAAAGATGATCCAAAATCTCAGAAACAGAATGGAGAAAATACAAGAAACATTTAACAAGAATCTAAAAGAACTAAAGAGCAAACAAACAGTGATGAACAACAAAATAACTGAAATTAAAAATACTCTAGAAAGAATCAATAGCAGAATAACTGAGGTAGAAGAAAGGATAAGTGAGCAGGAAGATAAAATGGTGGAAATAACTGCCAGGGAACAGAATAAAGAAAAAAGAATGAAAAGAATTGAGGGCAGTCTCAGAGTCCTCTGGGACAACATTAAACATACCAACAATCGAATTATAGGGGTCCCAAAAGAAGAAGAGAAAAAGAAAGGGTCTAAGAAAATATTTGAAGAGATTACAGTGGAAAAATTCCCTAACATGGGAAAAGAAATAGTCAATCAAGTCCAGGAAGTGCAGAGAGTCCTATACAGGATAAACCCAAAGAGCAACATGCCAAGACACAAATCAAACTAATCAAACTATCACAAATTAAATACAAAGAAAAAATATTAAAAGCAGCAAGGGAAAAGCAACAAATAACATACAAGGGAATCCCCATAAGGTTAACAGCTGATCTTTCAGCAGAAACTCTGCAAGCCAGAAGGGAGTGGCAGGACATATTTAAAGTGATGAAGGGGAAAAACTTACAACCAAGATTACTCTACCCAGCAAGGATTTCATTCAGATTCGATGGAGAAATTAAAATCTTTACAGACAAGCAAAAGTTAAGAGAATTCAGCACCACCAAATCAGCTTTACAACAAATGCTGAAGGAACTTCTCTAGGCCAGAAACACAAGAGAAGGAAAAGACATACAAAAACAAACCCAAAACAATTAAGAAAATGGTAATAGGAACATACATATTGATAACTACCTTAAATTAACTGGATTAAACGCTCCAACCAAAAGACATAGACTGGCTGAATGGATATAAAAACAAGACCCATATATACATTGTCTACAAGAGACCCACTTCAGACCTAGGGACACATACAGACTGAAAGTGAGGGGATGGAAAAAGATATTCCATGCAAATGGAAATCAAAAGAAATCTGAGGTAGCAATTCTCATATCAGACAAAATAAACTTTAAAATAAAGACTATTACAAGAGACAGAGAAGGACATTACATAATGATCAAGGGGTCAACCCAAGAAGAAGATATAACAATTGTATATATTTATGCACCCAACATAGGAGGACCTCAATACATAAGGCAAATGCTAACAGCCATAAAGGGGAAATTGACAGCAAGAAAATAATAGTAGGGGACTTTAACACCCCACTTTCACCAACGGACAGATCATCCAAAATGAAAATAAATAAGGAAACACAAGCTTTAAATGATACATTAAACAAGATGGACTTAATTGATATTTATAGGACCTTCCATCCAAAAACAACAGAATACACTTTCTTCTCAACTATTCATGGAACATTCTCCAGGATAGACCATATCTTGGGTCACAGATCAAACCTTGGTAAATTTAAGAAAATTGAAATCATACCAAGTATCTTTTCTGACCACAATGTTATGAGACTAGATATTAATTACAGGAAAAAAACAGTAAAAAATACAAACACATGGAGGCTAAACAATATGCTACTAAATAACCAAGAGATCACTGAAGAAATCAAAGAGGAAATAAAAAAATACCTAGAAACAAATGACAATGAAAACACACAACCCAAAACCTATGGGATGCAACAAAAGCAGTTCTAAGAGGGAAGTTTATAGCAATACAATCCTACCTCAGGAAACAAGAAAAATCTCAAATAAACAGCTTAACATTACACCTAAAGCAATTAGAGAAGGAAGAACAACAACAACAAAAAAAACCCCAAAGTTAGCAAAGGAAAGAAATCATAAAGATCAGATCAGAAATAAATAAAAAAGAAATGAAGAAAACAATAACAAAGATCAATAAAACTTAAAGCAGGTTCTTTGAGAAGATACACAAAATTGATAAACCATTAACCAGACTCATCAGGAAAAAAAGGGAGAAGACTCAAATCAACATAATTAGAAATGAAAAAGAAGGAACAACTGACACTGCAGAAATACAAAGGATCATGAGAGATTACTACAAGCAAAAATATGCCAATAGAATGGACTATGTGGAAGAAATGGACAAATTCTTAGAAAAGCACAACCTTCCGAGACTGAACCAGGAAGAAATAGAAAATATAAACAGACCAATCACAAGCACTGAAATTGAAACTGTGATTGAAAATCTTCAAACAAACAAAAGCCCAGGACCAGATGGCTTCACAGGTGATTTCTATCAAATATTTAGAGAAGAGTTAACACCTACCCTTCTCAAACTCTTCCAAAATATGGCAGAGGTAGGAACACTCCCAAACTCATTCTACGAGGCCATCATCACCCTGATACCAAAACCAGACAAAGATGTCACAAGAAAGAAAACTACAGGCCAATATCACTGATGAACATAGATGCAAAAAGCCTCAACAAAATACTAGCAAACAGAATCCAATAGCACATTAAAAAGATCATACACCATGATCAAGTGGTGTTTTTCCCAGGAATGCAAGGATTCTTCAATGTAGGCAAAACAATCAATGTGGTACACCATATTAACAAACTGAAGGAGAAAAACCATATGATCATCTCAATAGATGCAGAGAAAGCTTTCGCAAAATTCAACATCCAGTTATGATAAAACCCTCCAGAAAGTAGGCAAAGAGGGAAATACCTCAACATAATAAAGGCCATATATGACAAACCCACAGCCAACATCGTTCTCAATGATGAAAAACTGAAACCATTTCCACTAAGATCAGGAACAAGACAATGTTGCCCACTCTCACCACTATTATTCAACATAGTTTTGGAAGTTTTAGCCACGGAAATCAGAGAAGAAAAAACAATAAAAAGAACACAAATTGGAAAAGAAGAAGTAAAACTGCCACTGTTTGCAGATGACATGATACTATACTTGGAGAATCCTAAAGACGCTACCAGAAAACTACTAGAGCTAATCAATGAATCTGGTAGAGTAGCAGGATACAAAATTAATGCACAGAAATCTCTTGCATTCCTATACAGTAATGATGAAAAATCTGAAAGAGAAATTAAGGACACACTCCCATTTACCACTGCAACAAAAAGAATAAAATACCTAGGAATAAACCTACTTAAGGAGACAAAAATCCTGTATGCAGAAAACTATAAGACTGATGAAAGAAATTAAAGATGATAAAAACAGTTGGAGAGATATACCATGTTCTTGGATTGGAAGAATCAACATTGTGAAAATGACTATACTACCCAAAACAATCTACAGATTCAATGCAATCCCTATCAAATTACCAATGGCATTTTTCACAGAACTAGACCAAAAAATTTCACAATTTGTATGGAAACACAAAAGACCCCGAATAGCCAAAGCAATCTTGAGAAAGAAAAACGGAGCTGGAGGAATCAGGCTCCCAGACTTCAGACTATACTACAAAGCTACAGTAATCAAGACAGTATGGTACTGGCACAAAAACAGAAATATAGATCAATGGAACAGGATAGGAAGCCCAGAGATAAACACAAACAAACACATATGGTCACCTTATGTTTGATAAAGGAGGCAAGCATATACAATGGAGAAAAGACAGCCTCTTCAATAAGTGGTGCTAGGAAAACTGGAGAGCTACATGTAAAAGAATGAAATTAGAACACTCCCTAACACCATACACAAAAATAAACTCAAAATGGATTAAAGACCTAAATGTAAGGACAGACACTATCAAACTCTTAGAGGAAAACATAGGCAGAACACTCTATGACAAAAATCACAGCAAGATCCTTTTTGACCCACCTCCTAGAGAAATGGAGATAAAAATAAAAATAAACAAATGGGACGTAATGAAACTTAAAAGCTTTTGCACAGCAAAGGAAACCATAAATAAGATGAAAAACAACCCTCAAAATGGGAGAAAATATTTGCAAACGAAGCAACTGACAAAGGATTAATCTCCAAAATATACAAGCAGCTCATGCAGCTCAATATTAAAAAAAACAAACAACCCAAACCAAAAATGGGCAGAAGACCTAAATAGACATTCCTCCAAAGAAGATATACAGGTTGCCAACAAACATATGAAAGGATGCTCAACATCACTAATCATTAGAGAAATGCAAATCAAAACTACAATGAGGTATCACCTCACACTGGTCAGAATGACCATCTTCAAAAAATCTACAAAAAATAAATGCTGGAGAGGGTGTGGAAAAATGCAACCCTATTGCACTGTTGTTGGGAATGTAAATTGATACAGCCACTATGGAGAATAATATGGAGGTTCCTTATAAAACTAAAAATAGAACTACCATATGACCCAGCAATCTCACTACTGGGCATATACCCTGAGAAAACCATAATTCAAAACAAATCATGTACCACAATTTTCACTGCAGCACTATTTACAGTAGCCAGGACATGGAAGCAACCTACATGTCCATCGACAGATGAATGGATAAAGAAGATGTGGATATAGCTGACTCACTTTTTTATACAGCAGAAACTAACACAACATTGTAAAGCAATTATACTCCAATAAAGATGTTTAAAAAAAATAGAAGTAAAGAATATCTAGAATAATGTAGCTTCTAATTATTCCTCCGACCCACCCACACAAGGGAAATGGCAGAACGAAAGTAAGTAGCAAACATCTTGAATATTACTATGATCATTAAATTTAGAGCGAAGCTCATGGAGGAAGCAACAGGCAATGTGAAAGAAAAATGTGATGGGGTGGAAAGCAGACTTGAGGAGGAAGGGACAGTGACCATGCAAATGTGGAATCTCTATCTCTCAGTCCAGTTTTCAAAGAAGTTGGGACCCACCACCAATGCTCAAAATGTTTATTTTAATTGTGTAGAAAATCTAAAAGAAAGACAGAAGAATCACAATATTAGAGTTACCCCTTCCCCGGGAAAATGATGGACTTAGCAGACACGAAAACAAAAGATGTATAAAGGAGCAGAAATCCAGGGGAAAAGTCACAAAGTAAGTCCATTTGAAGTCTCCTCTATAGCACTGTCTTGCCCGTGGAACCAAGTAACACCATATCCATGCATTATTCATCACTTGGTTCTCCCTGCTGATTCTAGGAAGAGCAGAATAGAACGGCTAAGCGCATAATCTGACCTGGCTCTTTGGTCTCAGCAACTCTTGGACATGCATGCTGCATTGGAGCAATGGTCTGATGCTCCGAGTTAGTACCTTAGAAGGGAAGATACAATCTTCACACTACGTGGAATAAATCCTGGTACAGGACATATAACAGAAGGAACAGCAGCAACCAGGACCTCCCACAGTGCTAAACCCTCTTTCCCACACTAGCCCTCAGGCTACAGAAAATACTATAGAGGGAAATGTCAAACTGTAGCTCTGAAATAAAGTGTGCGAAGAAACAATTCACATGTCCAATATCAAAACAGGATAGGAGTTTGGCAGTGTCAGATCTTTCTATAAGATTCTTTATAAATAGTCTACTCTCTTCCTAGATGTACTGCACTTAAAATGTTACTAGTAATTATCAGAAATATATTAGTCAAAACTGCTGGTTTTAAAAAATTCTTACACTGAAAATCCATATATTTATCTTCAATTCATTATATCCATCTCCTCTCACCCCCACTCCCACAAGTGTGACTTCACCTCTTTGTATTTTAATTTTTTAGGTTATTCCTTGACATGCCCTTAATACCTCTTATGAAATGGCTTATCTTTAATTCAGTGAAAGTCAACTGCCAAGATAGCAAATACTATCACAAAAATATTTGAAGTTATAAATCATGCCTTTTTATTTTCTATAATCACATGGAATTTATAACTGATTCATATACACCCTATTAGCACTTGCAGATTTTGATTACCTTATTCTTAAGAATAAAATTATTAATTAATTACCATTATATGGTAAAAACGATCTGAATCATTTGGTTAAAAATTGGAAAGATAATATACAACTATATACAAAATTTATAATATGGTTATGATTATAAATAATACTTATAAAAAAATAAAGCTGGTTAAAAGGGATAGAGAATGCAGCTGGGGTGGATCTGGAATCACTGGGGTGGGGCAATGGTGGAGGAGTCAGAGGTACAAGGTGATAGACCAAGGTGAAGAAGAGAAAAGCAGTTCCCAACTTCGGAGCTGGCCAGGCACTCTCAGCTAGGTCATGGTGCTTTCTTGTTGAACATAAACAATTCCACAGGACGCTAACGTCAGTCAAAGCCTATCTGACCATGATAGTTCAAGACAAAAAGACCATTTGGGAATCATTTCTAAACATACAAAACATGAACATGGTTCAAACCACAAAAATATCCAAACATCTCCCTGTCCTGGATAATATGTATGACAGTAGCTCCTTACCAATTATACCTTTAACCTTGTTTAATTCTTCCTGCCTTATAGATAAGATTGATTTAGATAATCAGTCATAGAATGCCCACACTGCCTGACAGCATCCAAATGCATAGTAAAGTCCTGCTTCCTAAACCCTTCCTAAAATTACCTAACATGAGACCAACTCCTAAGAATTAGCCTCTTGTAACAGACTTACTCAGATACTAGATGGGTCCCCATGATGTGCATTGTACTTCCTTAAAAGGAACACTAAACCCAACTTGTTCAACTATAAGTTTATTATTCCTGGCATTTTATGGCTGAAGGGCATTGACGGTGGGAAGCGAGTGGCAGTGAAAAAGGTAATAGAACCAGTAGATTGAAGGGTCTTAAAGAAAAGAGCTAGAATGAGAGGATGTGAAAATCAGAAAGTGGGGTACTTGAAACTGAGTCTATGAAGGGGATACAGTTATTCATAATGTCAAGGTCTGGATAATGGCCATGGGAATAGAGAGAGTGAATGTGGAAGGGAGGATACTGAAACGGATCTGGGAACTATGAGATCAGAACATTACAAAGATCATACACAAGGACATTGCAACCATTAAGCCTTAGGACAAGAGTACTGTTAGAGTGACAGGAGCTAAAAATTAAAATATTTAATTAATGAGTCTGTAGATAAGCATAACATAGAAGTATATTATAGACTGGGAGCAGAATCTTCAAAGATAAGAAATTTTAGGGAAGAGAGAAAGAAAATTAGTTTGAAATTAGCAAGAAAGAGTAGGGAAGACATCAACTCCACCTACACGCCACGTGCAGTGTGGAGAGACAAGAGCTATTGGTTGAAAGGGCCACAGGGAAAAGAATCCTTCTGAGGAATTCACATTTCAATATAGACTGAGAAGGTGAAGAGGACATTTAAGGAAGAGGAGGGTATAGAGGATTTTCAAATGATGGACCAGAAGCTCAGAAGTCACTATGAAAGAATCAAAGCTTAGAAGACATATGAACCCTCTTACACTGTTGGTGAGAATGTAAATTGGTGAAGCCACTATGGAGAACAGTATGGAGGTTCCTCAAAAAACTAAAAACAGAATTACCATATGATCCAGCAATCCCACTCCTGGACATATACCCAGACAAAACTATAATTCAAAAAGAACAAACACCACTATGTTTTTAGCAGCACTATTTACAGTAGCCAAGACATGGAAACAACCTAAATGTCCATTGACAGATGGATGAATAAAGTGATGTGGTACATATATGCAATGGAATATTACTCAGCCATCAAAAAGAATGAAATAATGCCACTTGCAGCAACATGGATGGACCTAGAGATTATCATAGTAAGCAAAGTAAGTCAGAAAGAGAAAGATAAATACCATATGATATCACTTATATGTGGAATCTAAAATACAATACAAATCAACATATCTATGAAACAAAACCAGACTCACAGATATAGAGAACAGACTTGTGGTTGCCAAGGGGAAAGGGGGCTGGGGGAGGGAAGGAATGAGAGTTTGGGATTAGCAGAGGCTAACTGTTATGTATGGGATGGATAAACAAGGTCCTACTGTATGGCACAGAGAATTAATTCAATAACCTGTGACAAACCATAATGGAAAAGAATATATATATGTATAACTGAGCCACTTTGCTGTACAGAAGAAATTAATACAACATTGTAAATCAACTATACTTCAATAAAATTTTTTTAAAAGAATACATATGAAATCATACAGGGATGTGAATCTCTATGATGAGTACTAGACTACAGCTGTGGAAGAGAAAGGCTTAAGATTTTAAAATATTGTCACCAAACATTGGATAACTTTCAGGTATGGAAGAATAACATGCTACATGTTAACATTATTGTCACTGGGACTATTTTAAATGTGAGAATCCCATTTTGTAGAAAAGCGTCATTAGAAACTAGGAGAGAGGCATGGAAAAATACATCTTAAGAGCCTCCAGGAAGAACCAATCCTGACTGCTGGATTTTTGGACCTCTTGCTGGACAGAATAAATTTCTGTTGCTTTAAGTCACCAAGTGTGTGGTAATTTGCTATGCTAGCCCATAAACACATAAAGAATGTCTATAGTTTATAGAAATAGTCTAAATGGAATAGTCCATTTTCTTAATGGCAAACCATATGGTTTTAAAACAGTTCATCTTTATCATAAGTGCAGTCATCTTTTCAGAACCCAAATATGAAGGATTTGTTGTTTAAATATTTCAGAGTTTCAGGTCTGAATCATATTTTCAAGTACATTATGGTTGATCTGAGACTTCGAGATATGAAAAACCTGGGTTTTATTCCACACTATTACATACGCACCATGAAGCAGTAAACAATATATTTAATATGAGTTTCAGTTTATTCATCTTAAAGTGGGAAAAACACACTACCTCTAGAACTGTGTTGAATATATGTAAAATGCAGTGGCAAACTACATTTTCTCCTCCTAAAATCTCTTCCACATCGATAGATGGCATCTCTATTATCCCAGTTCCAAAGGCCCAAAATCTTGGATTTCTTCTTCTCCTTCTCATACCCCACAGCTAATTCATTTGACAAAACCTATCCACTCTATTCTCAAAATATGTCCATAATTTACTCTTTGCTCTATTGTGACCACCTTTCACCAAATCACCATCATCTTTTGCTCAGTTTATTTCAGTAGATTATTGTGCTGATTTGTTTGTAGAATGTTAAAATGCTCCCTTAGAGATTTCCTGTATTAATCTCTGCAATATTTGAATATGATGAGCCATTGCTCTTGTGATTGTGTTATGTGATATGATGCAGGTGACTTTAAGATAGCGGGATTATTTGTCTGGGCCTGATCTAATCACATGAGACCTTCAGAGCAAAAACTTTTCGCTGGCTGAGGCAGAAAAGAATTCAGAAAGATTGGAAGTGTGAGAAAGACTCAGCATGCCTTTGCTGGCTTTAATCTTGGAGTAGGTCACATGAGAAGGAATGGATGTTGTTAAGAAGGTGAGAAAGGTCCTTGGCTGACAGCCAACAAGGAAATAGGTCTCTCAGTCCTACAATCAGAAGGGAAATAAACTCTGCCAATAACAGACATACATACCCTTGGAAGAAGACTCCAAGCTGCAGGTAAGAATGTAGCCCTGGTCAACACCTTGATTTTGGCCTTATCAGACCCTAAGCAAAGATCCCACTTAAGCCATCTCGCACTTCTGACCTACAGAGCTTTAAGTGAAAAAATTTGTATTGTTTTAAGTCACCGCATTTATGGTGATATATTAGGCAGCAATAGAGAATTATTACAAACCCAATGTCATTAAAATTCCAAACTTAAAGCTGCTCTACTCCTTTGGCAAGTGTCCCCTGGGGGCCTACGAGGGGAAAGGAAGAAATGAGGTGTGTTGCCCGTGTCTTCTCCACCTTACTGCCTTATACTATTTCTCCTTATGTCTTGCTAGTCATGGTGTCTGACCCCACAAGCATAGGAATAGTGAGAAAAAAAAAGGTAAGAAAGGTCCCATTTGACTGATACTGCCTTGATCTGGTGGTGGTGGATCTCTCTGAGCTTAGATTTTTTTAAAATTGACTACTCATTGGGCATCTTTGATAGTCAGAGCTAACTTCTCTTTTTGGTGGCATACCTGTGGTTTCTTTGGAGACTTCTAATGGTCTTCTTCACTGCCCAGATCCCTGATGTATTTAGTTCATTCTCCAATGAACCACTCCCATCCCGCCCAGTCATATCCCAGAGACCTTTACTTCTGGGTTACTCTGCTTTGAGAGGCTGTCCACTGGGGCAGGGTCTTTTCCAAATGGCTTCAGCTTGGGTAACTTGTGGGATATTCATGTGACACAAAGCAAAGTCACACCTCCTGGTCAAGTGAAATGGTGGAAGTACATCCTCCTCCACTGCTGTCCTCTCTCCCCCTCAGCCAGTACAGAGAGGTACACCCAGACTTTTGCTTGGAGACATTTTCAAGTATGAGTCAGTTACCAGTCTCTCCAGCCTCCACTTGGAAAACATCAAGCTCTCAAGTGGTCTTACTGAAGGAGAGGTGAGGGAGAAGATGAGGACCTCTTTCCCATGAGAGATGGTGATGGGTTTCCCAGCATGCAGACACCTATCTTCAAAGAAATACTGGCATTCCTTCTGAACTCTCAAGTGAAAATTTGGCTTAGGGTGACTCAAAATGTTTTTGACCACCTTCTTTGAGTGCCCAGCAGTGGTTGCAAACCTCACTTTGGAATAAGGGAGCCCTTGCCATCTGTTGCTTTGTCCTTTGTGTTTGGGAGCTGAGAGAGAAAGAATCTCATTGTAATACAGTGTTAATATTAATTTTGTGTGTTTCAGTCTTTTCTACAGTTAGATTTTATCATCTAAGAGGCAAAGATTATGTTTTGAAAAATAAAAATAGGCACTATTCATTAATCATCTTCTATATGTCAGGCTGTATGTTAAGATGGAGTCTCTCTGACAATACCGTGCGATAGATAACATTGTTCCTATTGGATGGATAAAAAAACAGACTCAGCAAAATTAAGTAAATGCACAAGGTCACCCAGATTTTTAAAATTACAGTCTGAATTGATATTTATATCTTCCTTAACTCTACAACATATTTGTTTTGTGTTAGGCTAATGATCTTATAAAGAGAACACTTGGGATTAAAGGATCCATCTTCCAAATGTTTCAAATATTTGTTGTTGCAGCCTTCTATGCTGTTGTAATGTCCTGCTAGTTTATTTCCATGGTACATCCACATTCATCCCACACACCTTCAATCACAAACATCAGAGTGTGAATACTGCAGTACCTGGAATAAGATGTTTGCATGTCCTTCTACAGCAAAGCAAGAGTGCTCCCATTTGCCTTACCCCCCCCCCCCCGCCCCGCCCCGGCCAGGTCCTTCTCCTCTTTTTTTCCCACTGTCCCTGCTAGTTTCCTGTTCTAGTTTTTTCAGATGTTAAAGACACCCATAAAAAGTTTGATAGAAATGTCTCTAATAGAATGTCTATTGAAAGGGAATGATTACCTCTAGAACTACTTTCTAACCAGTCCCAACATGTTCTTTTAAGAACACGGCTGTATAAAAAATAAATAAAATAAAATTCAAAAAAAAAAAAAAGACCACTGCCTTTTCCCTCCCCACCCCTCTTTTCCTCTTAGCAAACTCGAGGGATATCACTGAATGCCTTACTTCAAAATAAGGGGTCCAAGTGTACAAATACTATTAATAAATCAACAAAAACAAATTAAAAAAAGAAAAATATTGCCATTTCTACTCTGACCACTGCCACCAGATAGTTTTATCAGGGACTACAGAATCTTCTTGAGGAGTGAGAACTATTTTAAAACATGATCCTATCTTGTATGAAGGCATTCAGCTTTTCTTAGGTCCTTCTCAAAGCCTCAGTTTGAAATCAACTTTGTGTAAATGTTAAAGCCTTTAGCTGAGATCTCAGACAGTCACAGTTTTAATCCTAGTTAGTCCACTGTTAGCCACGTGATTCGGGACAAATTGTTTAACCTCTCAGTCTTTTTTCTCTATAATAATAGAGGATTTAAATTAAAACCACCTAAATCTTTTATTATTACAAAGAGACTTAAGGGGATAATGTAAGATAATAGGAAAAAGTATACAAAGCACTCAACACTGTGGTTAATACCAAGCATTTAAAAGAATTGTAATGGTTATCATCATCGTCATCATCATCTTAAAGAAGTAGGATGTAGAGGAAAGAGCATAGGCTTTGGAATCACAGAGGAAACAGTTGGAATCGTGGCTCTGACAAACTCGGTGCCTTTGGACGAGTTCCCTAATACTTACAATCTTTGGCGTCTACAACGTAAAATAGTTTTGATGATGATATTTACCTTACAAGATTGTTGTGAGGATTAAAGGTAATCTATTTTAGATGCCCAGCATGGACACTTTGAAAAGGCTAACCTATTACTTCTCTTAGTTCTGTGAAAGCCTGTACAATAGTGGGGCACAAAGATGCACAAATGTGCCACCCAGAAGCCCAATCAGGGCTTCCTGATGGGTGGTTGCAAGCAATCCATGATACTTAGGACCCTGACAACGTATCATCAATTGTTGCCTGCATGTTCGGGCTACGTTGCTTCAACACTACCTGTAAGAAAACAGACAAACAAGATTTTACAGGGGGCTTCCCTGGTGTTGCAGTGGTTGAGAATCTGCCTGCCAATGCAGGAAACACGGGTTCGAGCCCTGGTCTGGGAAGATCCCACATGCCGCGGAGCAACTGGGCCCGTGAGCCACAACTACTGAGCCTGCGCCTCTGGAGCCTGTGCTCCGCAACGAGAGGCCACGACAGTGAGAGGCCCACGCACCGCGATGAAGAGTGGCCCCCACTCGCCGCAACTAGAGAAAGCCCTTGCACAGAAACGAAGACCCAACACAGCCAAAAATTAATTAATTAATTAATTAAAAAAAAAAAAAGATTTTACAGCGTTATTTGTCTTTGATAACGCTATCCTATGTGACTAAATTGTTGTTATGTGCAAACTTGACAAGAGGGCTATTCAACAATTCTCAATATTTTTTCTTTTTTATTAGAAATGGCTAGCCACTATCACAATTCTTTACAGAAGCCAAAGCTATGCACCCAGGCAATTAAATAAAAAATATTTACAAACTAGACCTATTAATTCACTGTTTTTCTTAACTTTTAAACATGGTTTATTCACTCTTTCTGTTTTAAATTTTTAAATAAAGCCACAAAATATCCAAGAGAAAGTCTGTGGTCCAGTTCCTTAGAGAAAAAAGTGAACTATGTTTCTGGATTAATCTGAAGTTTGCAATTTTTGTAATGCTAGAAAATATTACAGGTTGTGTCATGATAAATTCATATAATAAAAAGAATTAATTACAATTCTCATATACTCTTACTTCCCACCTATACCTTTATCTCCCCTTTTAACTTCCTATATATTTAGTTCTGATATTCACATTTTTGTAAGAAGTCAGATGTAATTGAAGGATGTCATTAAGAAAAAGAGATAAAAATAAAATAATAAATGCTTATCTCTTCTCCATGTTAATCTAAATATGATATTTTATAGTTGTATGATAAGTTCATATAAAATGAAAAAATAACTACCAACACATTTCATTTGTATCACATAAATTGAAATTTCATGATTTGACTTATAAAAATCTTATGGGAGATATTTTGCCAGATATGTTTTTAAAAATCATAGGTAAAAAATAAACTCACAAAAGATTTGAAAACAATAAGGTGATGTAAGCAACATAAATCAACAGTTGTGATAAAAATAAAGATGAAGGGAAAAAGTAAAGACTGATTATAAAATAAATTAAAAATTCCAAGACAATTATTAGAAAGGAAAATCTTATAATTTTTAAGACTGACGTTATAGGCAGGCATTTTCTAAATATTAAACATTTCATAATACTCATGTCAAAAATGTGAAATACTTCATTTAAAAATCATATTCTTATAATAGAGATAATGTCCCACTAATTGACTTTTAGTCATGAAATAGCCTTTCCTCTGAAGTATTATTACTATGTTCTTTTCTGCACGTAAATTATCATGGGGAGATGAAAGAGGCTTATATTCTAAAGGTTATTATCTTTTTTTCTGTGTCCCTCAAGTGAGGGCTTCCCTTAGTGTGCAGGGAAGGAAAAATTTTCCTTTTTATTTTTCTAGGTTCTGTGGCTGGTATGAGGATCAAGTTTGATGTAGGACAGATTAACAGGAGAAAAAAAAATGTAATTGCATGCATACACACAGGAACCCCACAATGATATGAGACTCAAAATGTGGCCAGGCAATTAAGACTTTTATGCCATCCTGAGCTGAGGAAAAGGATAGGGGTTTGGGGTCTCAGGTGGGGCGTTGTGGGGGGAGGTTTCTAACGAGGGAAGGTAAGAGGAGGAAATTACGGTAAAGTTTGCTCAGCCATGCAGATAAGTTTTTCAGGTATAAAACTGATCTCTGGGGATAGCTCTCTCCCTATGCCAAACATGTAAATTTCCTCTATAAATGTATATATCTCCCACAAATAGAGAAATGTATACTTTCTTTTAGGCAGTTAATGGGGAGGTAAAGAGCTTTTCCTGAGTCTGCTAGATCTTGATTGCCTTCAACTCAAAATAACCATCATGCCAAAGTAGCATATTTTGGAGTGGCATATTCTGTACCCATTTAAGTGCTATTTCCTCAACATTATTAAACCCGAGTCTCCAGTTACCATTTGAAATTACATTCAATTTTGCAAACAGATTCTTACAGACTATTTTCAATAAAGATTCATTTTCTACCTTTCATAATTTAATAAGCAACAGTGAATTTGCCAAGAATTTCCTTTACACTTGGAAAGAAATCAACTTTGAAAAAGTTTAGCAGCTGGCACTAATGAAATAAAATTGAATTAACTCAGTGAGATTGAATATATTCAATAAAAATAGAGCTACACAATAGCACCAGTGGTGTCCTTACAGAAGTAATGTAATTTTGAAAATATGTTCCCCTTTTTTTTTTTATCCTCAAACACCAAATTCCACTGAAAAACTAGCATTCTCACTTTTTCAGAGAAAATAGACCTTGGACTACAGAGTATACTCCTAGTTTCAGGAATGCTCTAAGCTATGTATTGGTTTATACTTTCATCTCATGTCATTTTACTGAAATGCCCTTCCAAGTATTTGGCATGCAGTACCCGTCAGGCAGTAGGTACTAATAGCTTACATTATTGTCATTATGCCAGCGAACAACCAGGTATTTGTTTGATTATAGTTCAAGATGTCTTCTTATACCAAAGAGTCCATAGTTGTAGGACTCTGGAAAGTCAGTTCCATTTTTTCTCAAGACCATCAGATGTACACTGAAAGTTTTTAAAGATTGAAATTTTTAAGAAATAAGACTTCTGCTTTGTTCACTTTCATTCAGCACTTACATTCAAAGCACTATATCTAAAGTAAACAGATATGTCCAGGGTCCTTGAAGAGATGGAGCTAATTTCACTTTAATAAGAAATCATCCAATCAGAATCCTGGGAAGAGTCATCATCTCCAAAAGGTGGAACAAAATGAACACCTTAGAGCTATAGGAATTTTACTGTTAAGCCAAATTTCTCTGTTTTTTTTTTCATTTTGGATGAATTCTTGAATAATTCTGGAATTTGGACAAGTTCGGCAAGGAAACTCTTCTCTGCCCTATGCAGCATCCACTGGGTGACTCAACTGGGGGTTGGAGGATTCACTTACAAGTTGACTCACTCACATGGCTGATCAAGTAGGTGCTGTTGTCAGGGAGATGCTCAGATGGGGCCAGAGGCCTCAGTTCCTATCCAGGGGCCTCTCCCTGAGCTGCTTGGCTTTCTTAGCGGCAAGATGGTTGCATTCCCAGAGAAAGTGTCCCAAAAGAACCAGGCAGAAGCAGTATCACATTTCATGACCCAGCCTCAGGAGTCACAAAGTGTCACTTTCACCACAGTATGCAGCCCATCATAACCCGAGGACAAAGAACATGGAACCCCGAGTTCAACTGAAGAAGTATCAAACTCACAATAAGAACATGTGGTCAGGGAGATGTTTTGATAGCCATTTTTTGAAAATACAACCTCAGAGTTTGTCTTCTGACCACAAAAATTCAGTTCCCTCCTACTTGCAAAATATATTCTCCTCTTCCCCAAGACCCATCGCGTTACAGAATCAGCTTGAAGTCCAGAATATTTTATCTCCATCAAGCCCAGGTGTGGATGATGATTTTGGGTAAGGTTTCTCAAATACAACTTCTTAATTCCATTTCTTTCGATCTAAAGAACTGAGAACTGAAATAATAAATGATTTACCCACCACGCACATACAGTGGTGAGATAGGCAACAGGGATAGGATAACTGCTACAGACACTCTCATTCAGAAAGGGGGGAAATTTGAAGGACACAGCAGCTATTAGTCTATAAAACTTCTGAAATACAAAGAGGCGTGGGTTGTCACTTCCTTGATTAGGGCTAAGATTTACTGCATGGAACTTCTTTTCTGTAGCCCTTATCTCCACCCTTTGGACTACTGATTTTGTTCTCTGAGTCTCCCATCATTTTCCACAAAAAACAATCTGTGTTTACACTAGTTTTCTGGGTCTGCTTCCTGTCCACAGTCATTTGGGAGTCCAAGGCATCTTTTTATCATGTACTTTTTCTGATATTTCCAGTCTAAGCTGGTACAATTTCTTCAAGAACTTTGAGGCTTCTTGCCCATCAATTTATAATCCAGTTTATTAGACAGAAACCATACCCATACTTTAAGGTAAGTCCTTCTCTATAGTCTGCTCCATGTGACATTTCTGTGGGACAATGGCCTTAAGATTCCTAGAACACCTATTGTTTAATAGCATTTGTGAGATATACTCTTAAATCTTCCCGAGGGACTCTTTGAAAGGGCTTATGATGCAACATTCTGGATGTTTTCTTCTGAGGTCTTCCAGGATCTCATATGTCTACTCTGAATGAGATTTTTACCTGGAAGCCACTTCTTAATTTCAGAACAATTTGCCATCTGGAGCATCTGGAAATGAAAAACAGTTTTCTGATTTAATTTCAACCTCATTAAGTCCCAGTTCATTTTATTTCCTTGAAATTTTCCTTAAAATTTAACAGTTTTTTTTAAAGCTCATCTCTCTCCTCTCACATTTTCCTGTGTACAGCTATAAGCAACAAGTCAGCACTCCAATATTCTGTCTCAAATTTTTCTTACCTACATCACTGAAGTCACTAAGTACATTTTCCAGTCTCCCCTACTGCAGGTGACCGTGTTGCCAAACTATCCACCACTACATAACAAGGGTCCTTTTTCTTTCTGACTCCAATAACATTTTCCGTACATTCCTTTAAGCTCTCACTCACTGCAAGCATTGCACGGAAGTCTCGTTAGGTTTTTATTAATAATTTATTAGAAATTCTGTTGGGCATCACTTACCACAGTTACAAAGCCAGTGCCATTTCCTTAAGTTGTCATGGCAGTATGCCACTGCCAGTACCAAAATCTGTTTCATTTATTTATTTCTGTGAAACTAACTGCACCCAAATCTTAACAGCTTAAAGCAACAATAATCCTTTGTTTTGCTTACAAACATGCAATTGGGCAAAGCTTGGTGGGAATAGCAAGTAGGTGCTAGCAGGCAGCTGGGAACTTAGTCAGGGCTATAAGACTTGGACCGATGTTCCTTTCTATGCAGATTTCTCCCCAGACTGCTTGGGCTTCCTCACGGCCTGGTGACTGAGTTTAAAGAATGAATGTATCAAATCAGGAAGAAAAATGATTGCATTTTATGATCCAGTCTGAAAAAATCATACCGCATCACTTCCATTGTTTTCACTAGCTCACCATTGTTCAAGGGTAGGAAACATAAATCCAACCTCTTGAAAAGAGATGTGTCAAATTCACTTAAAAAAAAAAAAGGCACGTGCAATGGGAGATATTGTTGCAGCCACATTTGGAAAATATGTCTGCACATTGCATAAAATTGTTTTATCTACCACAAATCGTATATTAGAATGATCAGTATGTTATAGACATAATTATACAATAATAATTGTTGATGCTCTTCTGAGTAGAAAATAGTATTTTTCTGCAAATCTATTTATTTTGGCCAAGTTATGAGCCTACTTTTTCTGTGGGTTTTCCCCTTTCCACTAAAGAATATAAACTTTAATTTATGTCAAGAGTTTAGGTAGAAGAAACTTTAGTTTCCCCCTTATAAAAAATGCTTTTACTTGATTTTTTTAAAACTTGTCTAAAAAGACCTAAAAGTGTTATCACAAATTTCTACTCTACAAGATGCTAAATTAGGAGAATGGTATTTGATACATGGTATCTGCAAGGGTTCCTTCTCTCTACTTAAAACTGCAAATGATTTTTATCAACCTTCCTATAAAAAAAAATAGGTATTTAAGCTTAGCATATTTCTTGGCATTTATCTCATTCTTTCTTTTTTATAAATTTTAAAACCCATAATTCAAACCTAATAAATTCCTGTTAAATAGCTGGGTTAAGCCAAAATTAGACTTAATTTCTTTAAATTGATTTCTCTAAGCATGGTACATTTAATTTAAAGAAAAAATTTTAACTGATTTTAATTAAGATATTCCAACATGAAAATTTTAATGGCAATGTAGAATGGTAAAGCTACAAACCCCATAAGCCAAATACATATATATATATATATAATGTGTGTTTATATATAGTATGTGTGTATGCATGTGTATATATATATATGTAAACATTACATATATGTTTATATAAGTATATATTATATATTAGTTCTATACATATATGTGTAAATATTAATATATATATAGCACACACACACATATCCTGTGATACAATTCTATGAAAGAGTGAAAGACATTTTCTTTCTGAGAGGAAAAAATAAGGCACTGATATAGGCTTAGCAGTTACAAAAGTATTGTTCATGTGTGTTGGCTTCTTAATTTCTTTTATAAGCCTATGTATAAAAAGTGTTTTCTTGAACTAAAAATAAAGAATGGAATTTTCTTCAAAATACAAGCTAGGTGAGAACCTACCTTGTATTTTGCAACACCAGCACTCAATTCAGGATTACATTTGATAGAAACACAGAGATATTTTCAACTGAAAGCGTTTGATTCTTGAGGCTTGTTAAGCATGGAAGACCTCGCTGGTACATGGAAGAAGTTGAAAACTACAGCAAAATGTACACTAAGTAGTGAATGACAGGATACTTGTCTTTTATATAATTCTGAGTTTTTCTATGGGAAGAATAGAATACATCTCATCTTGAGTACATGATCAGACTGTAGCTCATAAATTCTACTCTTTTCTCCCCAAAGCCAAATTCTCAAGTTTAACAGAAAATTCAGAGAAAAGACCACTTACCCAATCTCATACCTGTGTGGGAAAGAAAAAACAAAATACTATTTAATTTTGATCTGTAGTTCTTCAAGGAGACTTTTGATGTCTTAATAGTCTCCCTTACTCTCAAGACCAACCAGCAGTAAAGATATTTCAAGATTTTCTTCTGCAACATGATTTTTCCAAAGATTCTGCTTTCTTTTAAAGCCAAGAGACTTCTCACTTGAACTGAGCAGACATGGAGAATTTCAAGAAGACAGCTCACATTTTCTCCAGTCTTGCAACTGGTTCATGGGAGGAAACTTTCTGACAAGTAGGCTATTCTCTGCATCCATGCTTCACCTTCAAAGCATGAAGCAATAGCTGTGTTTCTCCTTTCTTGAAAGCGCCCCTACAATTCACCTGTTGGCTCAGATTCCCTGTTGAGAACTCATCCTCTGCTAAGCCGTCAGGTTTCTGGACAAAACAGAAAATTTATGTGGTCCTCGTCCAAAGTTTTCCTACAGATTTTAAATGTTTTTGAGTGAGTGTAGTGGTCTTTTTAAACTAATGGTGATCATTTTTGTAGGAGTAACTAGAATGTGTTTCCTTTCATCTTCAAGAATTTTTGAGACCAGCATATATCTGTGAAGAAAGCAGTTCATTGTGACAATGTCAGAAATGTTTTTTGTTACAGGAGTAGCAAACTTTTCATAGAGCCAACAACTGATGAGACACCACTAGTACAGGTGCCAGCACAGTTCCTCCAAAACAAGCTTTTTTGTTTCCAGATAGGAAGATAAAACATTAAGCCTTTTCTTTTCCAGGCAGCTCTTTGCAGAAGGTAAACATTTCTTGAATTTCACCATCACTTACAAATCATACAAATACTATGACATAGCATTTACTAGGGAAAACTGATGACTCATCAACCTGGATAGAAAAGTTCTCTTTGACATGTCATCAATATATCAGCTTCTGGAGCTGTCTGAGAGTGGAATTGTATAAGTTCATGTACAAAAATTGCTTGAGTATTTTACACACTCTAATGCAATATGCTGGGTTATTAGGTCCTTGCCATTTGTGTGCCTTTTTCTTTTCTGGGCAGTAAGTTCTGCTACTAAATACTTAGCTTCTTAAGTCTTTTCCATGATTGTGAGTATTTAAACAGAAGTTCAACTCTATTTTGAGGTTCCAATAACTATTTAACATAATCAGCATCATTGCTTGTCAAACGACTGTGATTTTTAGTAAGTGACTTTCCAGTTTTGCTGGAGCCTTTGGTGTATTTGTAAGTTTTCTTCCACTGGTGATGCGCAATGGAATAGGTCAATTTGGACTATCAGTCCCATTGGTAAATACCTTTCAGTGTGAAGACAGACTTTTTTTGTGTCCCTTGTTATACGGCTACCTGAAATAACTCAAAACATTGTAACTTTTCATCAGTAACATTACCTGAATTGTCAGTAGTCCCAGGTATAGAAGCCTCCTCTTTCATCGCACCCTTTTCTTTCAAAAGTTGTCACATTGGATCATCAGACAGGTCTGTAAAGAAATAAAATTAATAAACAGAGGGCATAATAAATAGCTAAATGAGAAAATTGAAAAATATATAAATAGTCATAGTATAATTTATTTCTCACCTACATAATCCATACTTTGCAATGTTTACAATAGCAAAGCATACAGGGAGAAACTGAGCCATGGTCAGTAAAAATGTCTTCTTTAGAATGGACACTTCCCTCTGATTTTCTATTATCCTAGTAAAGTCTCTTACTCCTTTAAGTTGCCAGGCTACCCAAGGAAGTAAATCAGGCTGATGTCATCAGCTTCTGTCCTATCCTTTTTAGCAATTGTCAATGGCGTCTCCTATCACAGCAAAAAATGAGAACTTAACCAAAGGAACTCCATCTTACCGCTCACTGCCAAACAGGACTGAAGGACCTCTAACGAAATTGCTAACGAGGCAGCTGGATCACTGTTCACGACCACGTGGAGGTGTGAAGACTGTGTAGAATGTGAAGTTCAAACACATAAGGTTTTGTTTGTTTTTGTTTTGCTTTTTTAGTCATGTTCTCTCATGAACTCCTAGCACTAAATCATGGAACCCCAGAATTCCACAGAATCCTGGTTGAAAAACATGTTCTAGAACAAGTTTAAATCCTGTTGTGAAGAGGCATTGACATGCTTTCTGGGTGTCTTGCTTATATTTGCATATCTATCTGCTCTATATCTCTATATAAGTATATGCATACTTGTTAAATAATTATTTGGTGAGTGAGAGTGAAATGGAAGATGCAGAGAAATAACAAAAGCCAATCTTTGCTCTTAATAAGACTAAAATCTAACTGAAGAAAAGATGAACATAGTCAGAAATATTAAAGAGCTAAATGCAGCAATGAGAGAATGCCCTATGAAAGAAATACTTCGGAAGAACATTGCAGAAATTAAAACAAGGAAACAAGCAATCAAACAAACATTATCAGACTTTACAAATATCCTAAAACACCAACAATTTGACAATGTTGAACTTTATCAGAGTCTTGTGCTCCTGGAAAATAGTGAAATATAAGAAATCTTCCCACCCTTTTTTGTTCTAGGAAATGGCTTACTCTAAGCAACCACCCTTGCCTATGTGATTAAATAAGACAAGGCAGACAAGGACCCTCCAAATTCCTATTTTTAGTCACATAAATGATTAGCTGAACTATTGATTCTTATTGATCAATCTGGACAAAATGTCTACTTATGTGCAAACTTTAGTCAGGTTTCTCCCCTTCTCACAAGCCTTGGTCCTTGAATTATCTTTGAACTTAAGCAAGCTCTGGGATGCAAAACCACCCTTTTAATGGCCTTTCCTGAGAATCCACTGATCTCAGGAAAAGACCTTCCCTAATCATCTTTCTCTTGACTCCCCCTGGTCATCTCACTTCCCCACAACCAATTCTTTCTAGCCTTGTTTGCTCCTCCTTACCAAAGAAAAGCCCTTTTGTAACTGAGCAGGACCCTATGGGCCTTCCCGGGACAGGCCCCTCCCCAATATCCTCGGCTGTAGCTCCTCTCTGAAGTACCTACATAATAATATCTGATGCACATTTCCTGAGTTGTTTTACAGATGCTAAAACCATCACCAAATGGAAGAAATTAATTACTTGATGATCATGAGTACATAGCCCCCACACCTACGGGTGCCTAAGGATTGATAATGTTAACCCCAGTGACACCACCCTGTTACCTCACCATCAACCAATCAGAGGAATAAGCATGAGCTGATCACACACCCTGTGACCCCCACTCCCTCACCGTCCCTTTAAAAATTCCTTGCTGAAACACTTCTGGGTGTTCGGATTTTTTCAGCACTAGGTGTCCTAGACTACTACTTGCTTGGCGTCCTGCAGTGAATACTGCACTTTCCTTCACCACAGCCTGCTGTCAGTAGAATTGGCTTTACTGTGCAGGCAAGTGGACCCAAGTTTGGATGGGTAATACGTTCTGTCTGATCTTTGAGACACTCGTACATCTTCTGGTTGCAACTTCCTATGGCAATATCCTCTCCCTCATTGCAATAGCCCTCCTCCTTCTATTGCAAAAGTTTTTTTTAATTTTTTTCAAAAAAAATCTATTCAAGTCTAAGTCCAGATTTTTTTCATTATCTGACAAATTCTACTAATTTAGGATACAAAAGGAACAATTGAAATCTAGAAAGATTTATGTGCAAAATATTCCTACTCAATATTTTATGTAATAGCAAAACAGTGAAACAACCTCAAAGTCTACAAAAAAATTGATCTAAAAAATTATGATAGATCTATGCAATTGGGAAAAAAATGAGAAAGACCTACATGTATTGATAAGGAAAATATCTCATATATTATATATTTTTAAAATTATTTATTTATTTATTTATTTATTTATTTATTTATTTGGATGTGTTGGGTCTTCGTTTCTGTGCGAGGGCTTTCTCTAGTTGCGGTAAGCGGGGGCCACTCTTCATCGCGGTGCGCGCGCCTCTCACTATCGCGGCCTCTCTTGTTGCGGAGCACAGGCTCCAGACGCGCAGGCTCAGCAGTTGTGGCTCACGGGCCCAGCCGCTCCGCGGCATGTGGGATCCTCCCAGACCAGGGCTCGAACCCGTATCCCCTGCACTGGCAGGCAGACTCTCAACCACTGCGCCACCAGGGAAGCCCCTATCTCATATATTATTAAAGAAAAAGCATAACACACTTAGGAATGAATTAGCTGTGTGGATATTCATACACATATTCTAACATACTGATGCTTTATATTATAGAGGAGGGGAAAAAAATCTTTTTCTTTTACCCATCTTAGGTTCTCCAGCTGAGGATCTGTAAATTACACCGACAAAATGATCTCAGGTGGCCTCAGCCTGCAGCGGCTTGAAGCAGGTTCTTAGTTCCCCATCCAGAGATTGAAGCCAGGCCATGTCAGTGAGAGCACTGGATCCTCACCACTAGACCACGAGGGCCAGTGGCTAATGACAAGGCCCTGGCTTGTCTGCTTTGTAGAAATGAATTCCAACAGAGACGGAAAGTAGTGAAACAAGTAATGTGTTTATTAGGAGGAAAAAAGTACCTGTGAATAGACACACATGGGCGGGCTCAGAGAGAGAGTCATGATTTGTGGTAGTTTGAATCATTTATATGGGGTATTTCTGGCGGGTTTCCTCTGGCCAGTCATCTTGCTTTGCCTGGCTCTGAGTCCATATTCGGTTTATCTCAGGGTCCCCCCACCCCATGCACGCACATCTCTTAGCCAAGATGGATTCCAGTGCAGAGGCCTGTGGGAAGGTTGACACCACCTATTATGGCCTTTTTGGCCCCCGAGGAGCCTTTCTGCACATCTATAGTCAGGAAGTCTCCTTGACCTCAAGAAAGAGAAATATGTGTTCTGTTTATCTTTTATCTGACCAGGGCTCATCTCCTCCTTGCTGCTGCTATTATCTTTATCTTGGAGTATCTGTCCACAGGGGAGAGACTTGAGCTGCTCAGCCTGGGGCCCATTTACCTCCTGCCTCAAGAAGACTAATAAACAAGAGAAAAATAAACAGAAGTTTATTAACATGTGCGTAGCTCATGTACATATGGGAGCACCCAATGATGAATAACTAGAATAGGTGGTTAGAAATTGGACTTATATATTATCTTAGGTTGAACTAAGGAAAAGGGGTTTGGGGACTTCTAGGTAGAAGAGGGAAGTTTTGCGAAGGTGACCAGGTAGAGTGTGGTAAGCAAGGGTTTTTTTAGTAAGGTTTGTTATGCAGATTTAAGTCAGTGCCTTCCCCACTGATAAGAGTTGTTCAGACTCCTCCCCTTCTTGGTACAAGAGGGAGGCACCTTTACAAATGGAAATTTCGTGCCCTGGTTTTAGAGGTTTTCTTGCATCTGCTGTTTCTCAACTGCCTTTAGCTCAAAATAATCCAAAAAGTCATACTTTGGGGTGGCATATTCTGGTGTTAATACTTGTATCTGTGATGACCAGTTCTAAAATAATAGCCAAATAAAGGTGTTATAATAATTGTTGCTTCTGGGAATAGGATTAAGGTTGGGGTACAAGAAAAATTTATTTTAATTCTATAATTTTGTAGTGATAGAATGCTTTAAGTATGCATGTATTATTCTATTTCTTTTTCAATAAAATAATAGTTAAAAATGAATGCACTGTAATAGGACAATTCTTAATAATAAAAATAACAGTTCTGTCTGACTCCAAAACCCTTATTATTTTCATTATTCCACAGTGAGAACTGGAAATTGAAAACCTTAATCTTTCTCTCTGATCCCTCAGATCCTCCTGCTATTAAGAACAACTACAAAGATTGGAGAAAACTGCAATCCTAGAGAGTGGAATCCAGTCCCACACTTCTTTTTGGTCCATCTCAGAGTTTTCTGTATACCTAGTAGGTACCCAAGAGTAATTTGGTAATGCAATGAAAATAACAGTATGTGAAATATATATATACAATTATAGAATGGTTCCATTTATATGGTTGAAATAATTTTATTTAAATAAATTATTATTATTATTATTATTTCTATTTTTGCCCAACAAACAGAGTTATCTTGAAAATCAATTGCTTTGTTGATGGTAGGGCAGGAATAAAGATGCAGACATAGAGAATGGACTTGAGGACATGGGAGGGGGAAGCTGGGGTGAAGTGAGAGAAGCATCGACATATATACACTACCAAATGTAAAATAGATAGCTAGTGGGAAGCAGCCGCATAGCACAGGGAGATCAGCTCGGTGCTTTGTGACCACCTAGAGGGGTGGGATAAGGAGGGTGGGAAAGAGACTCAAGAAGGAGGGGATATGGAGATATATGTATGCATATGGCTGATTCACTTTGTTATATAACAGAAACTAACACAGCATTGTGAAGCAATTATACCCAAAGAAGTATAAAAAAAAAAAAGAAAAAAATCACTCATTATTCTATTTGCTTGATAAAAAAATAAAATAAAATAAAATATAAAATAAAATAAATATTTTTCTAATAGCCCCAATTACCTTAGCGTTTGCAGTTCTATGGATAAAATATAGTTTGATTTTTTTTTTTTTTGACATTTACAGGCCAGCTAAGCTCCCTGGAGGGACATTGTCTCTTTCCAGAGATTTATGTGGTCTGAATGGTAGGGATGATAAGCACTTTCTGTTCAATAGTGTAGTTAATACTCAGCCCCAGGATAAGAGAGCAGTGAAGCATTCCCTACGCTGAGGGACAGTGGTTCAGTAGCAATCAGCAGCACTGTTACTTTATGTGAGGAAATTTGCATCAAAATGCTTAGTCCACAGGGAGCTCACCATTCACTCACTTCTCACTGCCCAAGGAAAATAGCTATTATGGTCATTTCCCAGTCTTTCAAGGCAGAACAAAAAGAAAAGCAAAGAAAAGAAAAAGAAACACTATTGTAACAAGAATGGCTAGAGGAACAGAGCTGTCTTAATAGGAATATAATTCTGCCTTAAGGTGTACCTTACTTGAAACATATTAATATCTACTGATGATTATGAATTATTATTTTTCTCATAGGTGCCATATTTATGGTAATGTTAAATAAGAGTGAGGAAGGCAAATCTATCTTTTTTTGTTTTGTATTTCATCAAGTATCTTATTTTGGGTCTTATTTATTTTCATTTATTCAATAAAGAGAATTTGAAAACTCAGGATTTGTTACAAGAAATGAATGAATAAATGAAAAGGAGGGAAGGAGGGATTAGTTAAGATGATTTGGACTTTTCTTGCAAAAACATTTAGGTTAATGCTGAAAACTGTACTGTTCTATTTATGTTTAAACATCATAGGGGTAACATTTTCTTTGCTGCAATGCAATTTCCTCTTTCAAACAAACACATCAACAAGAATTAAAACAAGAAGACAAAACAACATATTTGACTGGACTAGAAACAGCTCCAATACAGCGTCCTACCCCATGTAAAGGGTTATTCATAACAATGAAAACAGAATCAAGTGAAATAAGGTTGCCTGTAGGGGACGCTGCAGTTATTAAGTAACAGGCCTTATTCCCAAGCAGGTGGCATGTCCAGAAGACACAAACCAGTATGTTGCCTTATGCTGCTTAGTGCAAGGGGGGTAGAGATGAACAAGGAAACTTTCAGACGTGTCAATTATAAAAGAATATAACTTTCCTTTTGCAAGATAGAGGAGAAAATGGGGAATTCTGCAAAAAAAGAAAGGAATTCTGCAAGTGATTTAGGACAGCCGAAGAGTCTCCCTGGTTTGTAAACCTGGAGAGACTTCTTGTTAGTTGGGCATCACCTCAGTCAGCCTGGAGGGAGGCATGAAAAAGCAGAGGATGCGTGAGAATGGTTTTGGTCATAGACCAGACCCAAGTTCTCTGCTGATTAGTCTCTGCCTCACTCCCTTCTCCTCTGATTTCTTTCAGTCCCATGTTGGACAATTCAAATACCTACTGGAAACAAGAATGAGAGCTAAATCAAGATGGAGGAAGGAAAGAGATGTAAGGATATGCACTATAGAAAGAAACATCACAAAAATCTAAGCCACAAAGAAATTTTAAAATATGACACTATTCAATTATGTTATAGAATTTAGGGAATAACTATTCTATCTAAAAAAATATCTCAACTAAAAGAGTAGTGGACTCATTTAAGGAATAGTAAAACAACAGATGGGGTGATATAATTTAGTTGTGCCAAGGATAATATAGAAGGAAAAAGGTAAACTATTATGGAGTTATAGTTAGAGCAAAAGACATGATCGACACAGCCAAAACAAAATCAGGCAGTAATATCGATGTCCAGATATTCTGAACACCCTCTTACTATAAATCATTTATAACATTATATATTTAAATTAAAACATCATATATTTTAAAATAATAGCTAAAATATTTCAAATGCATAACTGAGTTTGACAAACAGAAAACTAAATTTTCATACCTGAAAAAAAAAAATTAAGCAAGGCAATGACCCCAGGTAGTAAGTGTTTCATAGGCTTTCCAGGAGTTCTAAATCCAAATTCTTCTTTCTACCTGCTTTTCCCCCATAGCCCTTAAAAAAATGCCCAACATCTGCTGTACTAAAATTTTAAACTTACCTAGAAATTCTCTTTAGCTCCTCTTGTCTTTTTCCTCCAAATTTCACAAAAAAGTTTTCTATATTTCCACGTCTCTCTCCATCTTCAAAATGCAAGTTCAATCTGATAACTTATTTTACTGGATCACTGAAATTGTCTGTTATCAAGTCTCCTTGTATTTATTGTTACTCCAATGCATTTACCACACTGAATGCTATAAAAAAAAAAAAACATTTTGAGCATGTGGTCATGTTATTTCTGTTTCTCTTGTCTCAAAGTCTCAAATTCTTAACATGGTTTATGCAGCCCCTACTTATCTTTATATCCACAGCTTACACCATTATCCCACTCATTTCTTACCTTTTAGTTCTTCCAAAACTGTGATGCTTCCCAACTCAAACCTTTGGCACATGCTGTTCTCTTTGGATTCTCCTCTCCTCCCTCTATACATGATTAATTCCTGATCTTTACTAAGAGGTCAGCTCACTTGTCGTTTTCCTCCAAGTACCTTGCTCTGATAATCCCTGACTAAGACATGGCCTTTTATTCGTTCTTTTGGATTGGTCCCTTTTCCCTTGATCGTGCTTATTACAACTGCTATTAAAAATTAACTCAATATTTATTATTAAAACCCTCTTCCACACCAAAATTAGGTTTAGAAACCTTGAGGTAGTTGTTCCCCATAATATCCCTAGTTTCTCTACATGATGTCTTATAATGAGTAGACCCAGAAGAAATATTTTTGAATAAATGAATAATACCATTTACTTGCTGTATCCCGCCTCTTCTTCATCTTCAGTGTTCAATACAGTTCAAAGTTCTGTTTCTTCCTAACCATCTTCTGAAACTACTCTCACTTAAGTCACCTGTTATCTACTTGTGTCTGAATATATGAGACTTTGTAACTCTGGTGTAACTGAACCACTCTGATGTATGTTTTGGTGGCCACACTTCTCTTGAAAACCGAATGTGAAGGCATCATATACAAAGGAAAATAGCCAAATGGGAAACAAGGTACCAATAATAATTGGGCAAAAAATAATCTCCACAATCCAGATCTCACTGATATTTGAAAACATGACTTAGACCTAAAGACCTAAACAAGTCCTCCTAAATCTAGAATGTTTCAATCTGCAAAAGAAGCCAGGGGATAAATTTGATCCACCTAGTGTCCATGTAGAGTTACAAAAATGGAAATAAGAAAACAAAGAGTTAGGCAGCTTTTTAACACCTCCCAATGATCCATGCCCTTGTATATAATCCCTTTTCTTTGGGGGTAGGCTGGACCTAGTAAGTAGCTTCCATCAAATGGAATGCAGATAGGATACAGCAAAAATGATGGTATGACATTTCCAAGATTAAGTTACAAGAGACTGTGACTTCCTTCTTGCTGGAGCTCTCTTACCCTCTCTTTTGCTCACTTTGATGACGCCAGCTGCCATGTTGTGAACTGCACTACAGAGAAGTCCACATGGCAAGGAACTAAGGGTGGGTTTCGTCCAACAGCCAGTGATATACTGAGGCTCTCAGTTCAACAGCCCATAAGGAACTGAATCCTGCCAACAACAACTGAATGAGCTTGGAAGCAGATCCTGCCTCAAGCAAATCTTGGGTAGACTGCAGCTACAGCTGACATCTGGATCAGAGACTTGTGAGAGACTCTGAGCTAAGCAAAGACCAAGTTCCTGATCCACAGAAACTGTAGGATGGGTTGTTTTAAGGGACTAAATTTGGCAATTTGGTACATAGCAATAGGTGCTAATACACAGGCTATCTCTCAGAGGCAGACCTTGCTATTTAAAACATGCAAGCCAGGAATGGAAAAAGTGGGCATCACTCATGGATGCTGACCTTTAAGGTCCAGGAGCCTATCTTCCTTATAACAATCCTCTAATATATTCAGCCCACTGAATACTCAACTATAAACAATCAGGTGAGTAACCTCCATGTTGTCCGACATAATTCACAGAGATTTTACAATAGACCTACCAAGACAACAAATGCCCCAAACTTAAATTAAAACCATCTTTAATTATTGAACTCCCAGAGACATTAAAATCCCCGAGTCAAGTCACATCCCTTTATAGAATTCAATGACAAATAAATTAATATACAACATTTTCTTCTCCAAAATTTTATATTTTGCTCAGTTTAAGCCAAAATTAGCAGTAGTCTGATGACTGAGTACAAGTGTGGCTCTTTATTCAACAGTGAGACACAAGGCAACTTTTACTGAATTATGTATAAAATTCCTTCAGCATCTCCAAATTAAATCTGTCTTGATCTGTCTCTATGTATCTGTATTAGATTTCTAGGGCTGCCCTAACAAAATACCACAGACTGTGTGTCTTAAATAACAGAAAATTATTTTCTTACAGTTCTGGAGGCTCAAAGTCCAAGATCAAGGTGTTGGTAAGTTTGGTCTCTTCTTGGCCTCTCTCCTTGGTTTGTAGATGGCTACCTTTTCCCTGTGTTTTCACATGGTCTTCCCTATATGTGTGCCTGTGTCCTAATCTCCTCTTCTTATAAGGACATCAATCATATGGGATTAGGGCTATCTCCAAATACAGTCATATTCTGAGGTACTGAAAGTTGGGAATATATTATATGAATTTTGATGGGACATAATTCAGTCTATCAGTGTAATAGTACTCAACCTTTCCACACTTCCAATTGGACAATAGTACACAAGAACATATCACAACAACAGCTCTTATCACTGTATCTATAATACCTAAAACTAAACACAACCACTGCAGCCATCACATTTTCCAAGAACAGGATTTCTGTTATTTCCATGGGCCATAGGAGAGATTTAAGAATACATATAGAGGATCTAAACTAGATAGGGGAAATAAAACTAAAAATAAAATTATAGCTTGGTTTGAATCTCACTAAGATGTCAATCTTTTGTTGCTAATCTTCTTTTCCATTAACTGTGAATTTAATCTCTATCAGGAGAAATTTCTACCAAGACGTTAATTTTGCCTGCTATTTTCCACAATCGTGCAAAAAATCAAAAGTTTGCTAGCCCTATGCTTTTTCTTCGACCCTCCCTGATCTCATTCCCTTAGTGCCCTAAGATGAAATGATAACTGTTGCAACATGCATTATTCAATTCTTATCTTCCCGGGCTACTAAAATTCTTAAGGCTTGGTTTTGTTTTACTAAGCCACTGAAAACATCCATATTTCTTCCCACACCTCCATTCCAGAAACAGCAAGATCTAACTTGCCCTGAAGAAGCACAACAGACTTCATACCTGGTGTGAAAACAAAATCTGAAGACGTCAAGTTTGTTTTTGTTTTTTTTTTTTAATTTAATTAATTAATTAATTTATTTATTTATTTATTTTTGGCTGTGCTGGGTCTTCGTTTCTGTGCGAGGGCTTTCTCTAGTTGTGGCAAGCGGGGGCCACTTTTCATCACGGTGCGCGGGCCTCTCACTATCGCGGCCTCTCTTGTTGCGGAGCACAGGCTCCAGACGCGCAGGCTCAGTAGTTGTGGCTCACGGGCCTAGTTGCTCCGCGGCACGTGGGATCTTCCCAGACCAGGGCTCGAACCCGTGTCCCCTGCATTGGCAGGCAGACTCTCAACCACTGTGCCACCAGGGAAGCCCAATTTTGTTTTTTTATTCTAGAAAATCCTCTTTTCAAGAGACCTTCCACAGAAAGCTTTCCCTTTCCACATTTAAATGTGAATTTATAGAGAATCAAAACCACCTCTGCAATCAAAGTTTCCTGAAGAAGGTCTCCTTTCTCTATAAATAAACCTTTAGTTTCAACTAAGATCAGGTGCTTGCTGAGTATGAGATCTTGAACCTAAAACATGTTCTCTTGATTGCAATTGTTGATCCCAGCCATGCCTGTTCAAACTAGCTGCCCAACTCATGAGATTCAACCTCCCCATGTCGAATTTTGCCCTGCAACATAAGTTCCTCCTCCCTTCCCCATGAAATAAACGTATCAGTTTCCGTAGATTTGACTCTGAACTAGTTTGCTTGCACCATTACAGTAACAAGGTGGCAGAGAGCAGAAACAGAGAAAACGGGCAAGTTGCTTAGGCCTTCTAGAACACAAGGTATGACCCTCAGAGATTTTAAACTTTAAGGAATACCAACTCAACACAAAAGGATAGGAGAAGCTAAGTAATGATTATGCGGAGCTGTGCCTTGATTACCCTCTCCCCTTCCCATGGATCTAAGTAATAAAGCTTGATAAAAAGGTAGACAGAGTGACAGCCTCATGTGGAAGGGGGTAAAGCCTGGGGCAAGGAGGTTGAAATGTCCCTCCACCCCCTCACCTGTACAGAGGGAGAAGAGCAGGGAGCAGATGTATTCCATAAACCAGTGCTGTTCAAAGTGTGGTCCATGGATGGTGCTGGTCCTCCCCATGTTACCAGTCAGTGAAATGAGTTCAGAAATTGAGAGTAAGCAGTTAGACTTTTATAGGTCCCTGAAAGGGTAGTGCTTTGTCTACTAAATCTAATTCTTAAAATATGGACTTAACATTATAATTTATCACAGGATATTGAATGTAGTTCTCTGTGCTATACACTTTGCTGTACAGCTGAAATTAACACAACATTGCCAATCAACTATACGTCAATAAAATAAATTTTAAAAATAAAAAAATAATAAAACAGAAAATATTGCATTTTGTCTATTTTTATTTAATTTTTCAACTATTTTATTTTTATTGTAATTTACTAATGCATCAGTCTATGACAAATTGGAAATACAAAGGACTGGTCTTTTACCACAGATAGCACTGCTCTATACTCTAATGCAGCCATGCTCCCAAGCACCGGACATGAATGTCCTTTCAGCTTACAAGGACACTTCAGGGAATATGTTATCTTTAACAAACCTTTAAGAGCAGAGGTTAAGAAATATTTATTCACGCTAGTGATTTGCTACTCTCTGCCATATGAATCTACTTCTATGTTTTCTGAAGCAATTAACCAACTCACTGTCTTCTCTGTTTAACTTTTTTCTATCTCTTGGCTTTAGCTTCCTCGGTTCACTTATGGACCATTATACTCAGGGTCATCTTTCCTGAATTCTTTATCATCTGCATTCTTGACAGCTGACCGATATCATATTGCCCAGTTCAAGTCTAAGATAGAGACTCTAACTGGCCTTGATAAAACGCATGTTTCTCTGGTGCGGAAATTTTACAATTGGCCATGTTACGTGAAGATTAGCTGATGTAATAGCTATTCTTGAGGCCAGTGTTAGCAACTATGGTCAAGTGGTGTTACAGAGTACAGAGCGAGCCTAGTACTGTGTAAGGAATAAACCAGACGAGGCAATGGCAAGCATTCTGACTGAGTTACTCAATAATATTAACTGTGAGAAAACAATTTTAGATAAAAAAGAAACTCGTGTACACAGATATTGCAATCTTCTTCAACACTGCTCCGAATGAATTATTTCTGAATACTAATTTTTAAAAATTAACAAAAGAACTCACATTTCTAGAAATGTACACCTGAGACAATTTCTAGGTAAAATACAAGTTAAAATGCTGAGTATGATTTTTTGAAATTATTTAAAGCTGATAAGAAAGCATGACTTTGCAGAGCCAAGCAGGACAGAAGCTAGAAGCTGCACTAATTCCCTGTGGCCCAGGGCTTTGAATTTCATCCATCACAAGAAGGGCAGGCAGGCAGCAGGCAAGGAGTAGACCCTGGACAGTGTGAAGTTTGGTTAGTGATTCTCAAATAAAGCAGTTCCCAAGGTGATGGCTGCAGTCGAGTGAACTAGAAAATAAAATGCCTCCAAAACATGAGCACAAGAGAGACAGCCGGACAGACAGACAGAGACAGGGACATAGAGAGAGTAAAACTTAGCATAAATTTCTTAAGTGACAAATATGCAAATTATAAAGAAATTTAACTACATTCAAATTAAGAGTTTTTGCTGAAAAAAAGAATATTATAAAGAAGTAAAAAGATAAGCCGTAAAAGAGAGATGTTCACAACACCTAGAACAGGCAAAGGGTGACTATTCAAAATATTTTTAAAATTTGTGAGTTCAATAACAATATAGTAATAATAGCCCAAAAGTAATGTTTTTTTTTAAATTAAGATATTTCACAGAAGTAGTAAGCAGGGGAAAATAAATTAAAATCATGAGATAAAAATTCTGTACTCATTAGATACCAAGAATTAAACTGTCATGGAAAAGTTCTTGATATGGATGTGGAACAACTAAAATATTTACAAACTGCTGCTTACATTTATTTATATAACCACCATGGAAATCAATTTTGCATTATTTAATAAATCTAAAGATGTGAATACCATATGGCCCAGAAATTCCATCCCTGGTGGTTTGCCCTGGAGAAAATTGCAAGGGTGTTCACAGCAGCACCATTTAGGACTAACACTTCAAGTAACCCAATCTTCCATTGACAGAAAAATAGGTAAGTAAAATGTGGTAGAGTCCATAATGGGGTACTATACAGCAATGCATCTTAGATTAGGACCTCATCCTTTAATAACAATCAAAAATGCAATATTGAGCAAAAAGAGAAACATATTAGATGGTGATACTTAAAGTACTAGTCTACTTCTGTAAGGTTTATAAAGTAGGCAAATAAGTAGTATAGTGTTAGGGATACACTGATACATATAAAACTATTTTTAAAAAAAAACAGGAGAATGATAAACACAAAATTCAGGAACCGTAGGAGGAAGGAATGCAGACAGAATGGAGAGAGGCAAACAGAGGATTCATAGATATATCATGTTCTATTTTCTTAGCTGGATGGTAAATATAAGGAAGTTCTTTTATTATTATTTTTAAACCATAAACACATACTATGTATATTTTTGTATCTTTGATATAGTTTATAACAACTTAAAACTATAAAATATGTACATCTTTAGTTTTAAATAACTAATATATATATATGATAATTTATTTGTAATGTAAACATAAACTCAAAGTCTGCCTTGAAGCAAAGTTCTTGCCTTATCTGTGAAAACAGTATCAAAGAAATAACTTGTTCAACTATATTTTATAATTAGACAAAGTCTCTGCATTGGATTATAGTGAAAATGTTTAAAGAATTTTAGAATTAAACAAATGAAACCATTCACCTTTGCAAACAAATATACATAGCTGTTTTTCAGAATTTACTAATTTTCTGTTTTGATAATATCTATGTTTGTAACAATTCCATACTTTGCCAATTTTCAGACTGCTTTTGTTAATCATCTTTCCATGTATTTGAATATTCTAATAGATGAGAAAAGAAAAGAAGCAGTGAGTATTAAATCAAGAGAATGAAAAGTAGATAAACAAATACAAGCTCATTTGAATAAGAAAAATAATTTAAAACGTATTCTAGAAGACGAAATTTGTTACAAAATAACACTGGATTCTTCCATTAGAAATAGTTGATTAGGGCTTCCTTGGTGGCGCAGTGGTTAAGAATCCACCTGCCAGTGCAGGGGACACGGGTTCGAGCCCTGGTCCGGGAAGATCCCACATGCCGTGGAGCAACTAAGCCCGTGTGCCACAACTACTGAGCCTGCACTCTAGAGCCCATGAGCCACAACTACTGAGCCTGCACTCTAGAGCCCATGAGCCACAACTACTGAAGCCCGCGAGCCTAGAGCCTGTGCTCCACAGCAAGAGAAGCCACTGCAATGAGAAGCCCACGCACTGCAACAAAGAGTACCCCCGCTCGCCACAACTAGAGAAAGCCCGCATGCAGCGACGAAGACCCAACGCAGCCAAAAATAAATAAATAAATTTATTTTAAAAAAAAAAGAAAGAAATAGCTGATTATACAACAATAAATTCCTTAAATGTGTTCTAACTGGAATTTTGCTTTTGTACTTTTTTTAATGTTTGTTTTAATTTATAACACTGTGGAAAGAAGAATAATTTATTTGAATAAGTTTGATTCTTCCCTGGTTCAGGAATGGGCATATCACTATGAGATCCTTAGAAAGGCTAGACTATTCATGTAATAGTATTTTGTATGCAGGTAATGAGTATGTGTAGATACAAAATACTTTTATTTGACCTATCTAATCAAAAATTATACTAGCATAAATTTTGAAGGAAAAAAGTTAAAATGGGGTTATGATATTAAAGGATTGTAGGAATAAGAATATTGGGGAATAATTAAAGACTTAAGGAAATTTTTTTTCTTAGGATACATATGAACTTGTAGATTGCTAATATGATTATAAGATTGACAAATTTTAACTTTCAGGATCTGAAAATAAAGATAAATGCTAAAGATAAATTTTCTTCCTCTCATGAGATAAATTACAAAAATTAAGAAAACCACAGATATATCATTTTGGAACATATCACTGAAATTAAATAATTCAGTATTCTCATTTTTTTCAATTTTTTATTTTTTATTATATATATTATTGAAATATGGTTAATTTATAATGTTGTGTTAGTTTCAAGTGTATAGCAAAGTGATTCAGGTGTATATATATATGTATATATATATATATACATATATATATACATATATATATATATATACTTTTACAGATTCTTTTCCATCATAGATTATTAGAAGATACTGATTATAGTTCCCTGTGCTATACAGTAAGTCCTAGTTGTTTACCTATTTTATATATATTAGTGTGTATATGTTAATCCCAAACTCTTAATTTATCTCCCTCTATCCCCTTTGGTAACCATAAGTTTGTTTTCTATATCTGTGAGTCTATTTCAGTTTTGTAAATAAGTTCATTTGTATCATTTTTTAAGATTCCACGTATAAGTGATATTATATGATATTTGTCTTTGTCTGCCTTACTTCACTTAGTATGATAATCTCTAGGTCCAATATTGTTGCTAGTGACATTATTTCATTCTTTTTCATGGCTAATATTCCATTGCATATATATATACCACATCTTCTTTACCCATTCATCTGTAGATGGACATTTAGGTTGCTTCCATGTCTTGGCTATTGTACATAGTGCTGCAATGAACATTGCAGGTGCGTGTATGTTTTCAAATTATGGTTTTCTCAGGGTATGTGCCCAGGAGTGGGATTGATGGATCATGTGGTAACCCTATTTTTAGTTTTTTAAGGAACCTCCATACTGTTCTCCAGAGTGGCTGCACCAATTTACATTCCCACCAACAGTGTAAAGTAAGCATCTAAAACTCAAAGAAGGGAACTGAATTTTGTAACAGCCTATTCAGGTTTAGTTTCAAGTGTCCTGACATCCAGGTCACAGCTCTCTGTCACCCTACAATTTAGCCATGAGTTTTTTAGTCATATGGTTCTCTATGCCTTGTGTCCCTGTTGCTACAATCAACAGCAATAGTAGTGTTTGATTAAAAGACTTTTTATCAATACATGCTCCAAACAGGAGTTCTACAACTTCTAGAAATAAACTTACTCAAATGTTTACTCATATTGTAAAGCCACGTCCAGAACAATTATTTACAATTTTAGATAAAATGCTATTTAAATTAAATTTAAGATAAAGCTAAACTTAAGACTAAATACATAAGGGAGATTTAGTGAATGAAAAACAGTGCATAGCGTAAAGCATCACTATATAACTCAAATTTTAAGAGTGCCATATTAAATAAACATGGAATAGTTTTGTGAGATTATATGAAAATGTAATGGTTATAAACATGCATACAGTTACAAATTTTTCTGTATGTTACTCCCAGTTGCTATAAATCAAACCAATATTTATGGCAATTTTACCATGTATAGTTGAATCTATATACAGTAAGTTTATTTCATTTATTATTTGTTCTGATTTATCTGTTCTGATCTGATACAGATTAATTTGCACATATACTTAATTTTAAATAGCTAACTAATACTACAATAAAATATGCAAATGTTTTATTTCTTCAGTTATTAACCATGACCCTGAAACAATTTTTCAATTTGGACTAAATAAGTTGTAAATAATTACATTATAAGTCACTACATTCTTAAATAAGAACTATTACAGATTTTTAAGGCTGGAAGAAACCTTAGCATAGTTACGTAGATTTAGCAGGATATTGAACTTGTTTGCTTAAGGAAAACAAAAATTGCCTCCTGGTGTGTAATAACCACTCATCCCATCACTAGTGGGTTGTATCAGATCTGTCAGAGCTCAAACTAGATATCATGGATTAACACATCCAAAAGAGAGTGTCATTAGAAGAACTGTTTAGAAGCTATGAAAATGGGGGGGGAAAGCCATTGATGACAGTTGTCATGCAAGCACTATCTGGGGAAAAGAACCAGTGACCCCCTTTGCAGGCGACCCTAGTCAAATGTCCTTGAGGATTCTGGTCCCTTTGCGAAGAGCATTCTCAAGCGTCTAGGGTCTATAATCACACTACCTGGCCTTGAAATTTTAAAAATATCTTTTTGTTCTCTGTATGTTACATAGGTACAATTTTAAAAATAAAAGACATGCTACTTCTTAAGTATTATTGCCTAATGGTAGAATCGTAAACGTGGAAATAATACAGGGCAACTGTAGTCACTTTTATTATTGTTCCAAAATATTTGCTTTCCCTTCCAGTAAGAGGTTATATAACCCTACTATTGCCACATGACATCTAGGACCTCCTGTGAAATTACAAGCCCTCACCCTCATTGTTTTGGCCAACAGCATTGGAGCAATGTGACACATTCTACATCTGAGCAGAGGCCTTAAGAACCATTGTACATTTCTGCCTGTTCTCGTGCTCTTTTCCCTTGCCATAAAAACAAGCATATCTTGGAAAGTGACAGCGCCCTCAGCCTGGACTCTGTAACAAGAAGACAAGAGGAATAGGGCCACAGCCAATTCATAGCAATGAACCCCTAACATGAGCAAGAAATACACCACTGTTTTGTAGGTTGCTGAGATTCAGGGCATGTGTGTCAGTGTAGCTTAATGAGCAAAAACTGGCAGCTCAGAGCTACTGCGGATCCTTCAGCAAGGAAAGGTACAGGATCTTCATCTCTTATCATCCCTGCTGAAAGGCAGGCAGGGCCACAGAGGCTTACAGTATGGTTTGTCTTCTAGGAGAGGGACATGATCCTATAAAAATTTAGGGCAGCAGAAATGAAAGCATGATAAAGAAGCCTTATTCATCAGAAAAAGCAAGCAGATTGGTGAGGCTGGCTTTAGGTTCCAGCCATTTGTTTGTAGGAGTTGCCTTAGAATTCCAGATGCCCCATGAGGATCTTGGGGTCCAGAGATAGCAGAATATGGGTACAAACCCCTCCTGCTAGGAGAAGGGGTCGTGGTTCCCAGCTGGCACATAGTCCAAGCAACTTAGAATGAGAGCCCAAGGTCACTGTCAGACAATTCTGCACGTTACTCCAGAGGAGGCTGGAAAGGTAAGTAGGAACAAATTCCAAACAAGCAGCTTCCACTGTACCTTGAAGAAAATGGAGAATCAATAAAGGATTTTAAGCAGGTGAGTTATACAACCGGATTTGTATTTCAGAAAGTTAACCTAGCAGGAAGGTAGAGGAGGATTTGAATCAGAGACAAACTGTAAATAGGGAGATTAATTAGGACGTCAATTTCACAGCTAAGAAGACATGTTGAATACCTGAAGTATGGGAGTGATTTTTTCAATGACAACCACAAAACCACAGTATACTTCCACAAAGGTACTTCCTTCTCAAGAATTGCCCTGCTTAGAAGCCGTTTTAACCTCCTCTGCGTTCCTGTGACACTATGTCTACAATTCAAATTGCACACGCAGTGTCTCAAAAGTTTGGGGTCTTCTTTGTCTATCCGCCATTGCAGATTGAAAGCATCTTTGGTACAATGTCTATGTCCTCCGGAGCATCCGGCATAGGTCATTTCAAATGGAAGGGATTTCTTATATCTTTACTAAGTAATGGAATACAAACTATAGCAGGGTCTATTTGTAAATGTTAACTCCAGAGCCACATCAAAGGTTTATGAACTTAGGGTGTTGCACATAGGCACCCAGCAGCGGGACTTGAAGTCAGCGCTGTGTGGGCCGAGGTCCAGCCGGAACGCTAAGCCATGCAACCAAGAGAAAGGAATGCTTGTAAAAAGTCGCATGAAAGCAATGGATTACTGGGGATAGCTCTGAATTAGGCCCCCCAAAAAAGAAAAAAAAACTCAACAAATAGACCAAACAATTATTTTCCCAAAGACAAGATAATATTTTTGAGGGGATGGGAGTTAAGGAGAATGTGGAAAATGGTCTTCCAGTCCTTACAGCGTTTCCATACGTTTCACTGAATAAAGGCTTTTCAACTTGTAGTAAGCTTTTGGTCAATCTCTAAAAACTTGGAATGATTGTCTTTGTTAATTTTGACCAGCTTAATATGTATCCCTTTTGGGGATAGAATTCCAGAGCTCCTCACACATTCTTTCTGATAGTCCTACCCTGTTTTATTTTTTTAATCTTCTTTTTCTGATGCCTGAGAAACCCAGAGGATTATTTTAGTAGGTTAACTATCCCACATCGTTTATGTCATTTGACAAAATGTTACCAGTGTGTATTGTTAGATCACCAGAACCCTGCATTCATTAAAAAAACTGTTGCCATAAAAATTTGTACATTTGACATTTGCCTCAAGAACTATTCAATTTTGTCTCAATTATATTAAAACACCATATGTTCAATAGTAATAACATAGCTGAAAATGATTGCTACAGAAATATTGTATTGACATTTCTATTTCTCTTGCCAGAAAAGTTTCCAATTAAACCAATGATATATAGTCAATTAAATATGAATTGTTAAAACAAAAGTGTCAGTTACAAAATAGAAAAGATATTTTGGGGGGCCATTACCATTATTCTGTATTTTTAGGACATATTTTCACTATGTATTTAATAGCTTCAGTTTTCTAAATAGTAAAATTTAGGGAGGGAAATAATATAGGAAGATTAGTAGGTGCTTCACTTTTCAGGAATATTGTGGATAAAATAATGTTTGAATTTCAGGGGGAACTAAAAGATCTAGAAATGCTGGGTTAATATGTATGATTATTTGTTTTTTTGTTTATATAAATGCATCACTGAGTATGCAAAAATGAAGGGAAATCCCCAGAGGTCAAAGATGAAGAAGGGCCTGAAAACGGGAACATAGCAACATCAATAACACTGGACAACTTCTCTGGCAGATGGTTGTATACCTAACGTTATCAATTTGCAAGGTAAGGTGTATGTGTGTGCAAACCCTGAGAAACTAGCACAAGACTGCAGAGCTTCAGCAAAGTATTAAATTCACTCATTTAAAATATATATTTTTTGATTTTCTAATATCAGAACATTCGATACATTAGTATTGCATACTTACAATTAGAAATGAATATTGCATAGTTTGGGAGTGCATCTCAGATATTCTGTTACAGATAAGAATGCAGTTTGGAAACCACTAACACAGGGACTTTGGTTGCCAGGAAAGGAAAAAATGCCCTGGTCTTGTTTTGACACTATTAAAGGGCCACACTATTGAAAAATAAGGGTAAGAATAAAATCTGCCACTAAAAATAGTAAAAGCTTACCTACATCAGATAATGAGATATAGAAAAAGCAGGATGGATATGAATGAATAGATATTAAAGAAAGAAAAAAAAAGATAATACAAAATCAGATGTCAGAAATGAATTTAAGTATATAGTGAATCAATAAATATAAACATATAAATGTTTCCAGTTGACAGACTAAAAAATTGGTTAAAAAGCCAAATTGGGGCATTTGCCTTTCATAATATGCTCATATAAAACATGAGGCAGGGAAATGTAAAAATTAAGTGATAGAAATTTCATACCAAGCACTAAAAATAATAACAATGACAAAAGTCTTTTTAAAGTAAGATCAAACAGACATTTTGCCAAAAGGCAGTGTTTGGGGTTAAAGATAATACAGTAAGATAAATTATTCACCAAGAACACATAGCCATAATATATGTGCATGTATTTAATAAAATTGTCTCAATTTATAAAGCAAAAACTAACACAAATAGAAGAAAACATTGAAAACAGTATTATCATTGTAAGAAAATTGAAACACAAGTTTCTCAGTAACTAATGGATCAAGCAAATTTTAAAAACTGTAAGAACAGAGATTTTAATATACAATTAGCAAGCTTCATCTAATGGACATATGCAACCTTATACTCCAAGATTACAGATTTACCTTTTTGATCAAGTACCCATGAAACCTTTCCAAACAGCAGTGATATAAAGTGATGATGGTGGGGAGAGTGTTTTGTTATTTCCTATGCTTACCACCAGACCAAGGGTCTTAAGTTTTCCCATGTTTCTAGAAACATCCATGATTTTAGAGAGGAGCCTAGGGATGCCTTTCTTATGGCCCTAATTACCGCAGGAAAAGGAACTGGCAGAATCTTGCTTGCAGGCAGCTTCCAGACTGAGCATAAGCTTAATTGGAAATTGACTGGAAAAGTTTCAACCATTCATTTGAAACCCAGGTGGTAATTGGGGGATATCTAGGAAAAGAATCTCTGCATCTCCTTAAACCATACTTAATCTCCAAATAAAGACAATAACAAGGTCATAATTCCATCGAACATGTTACAACTATCCTGTGTACAACAAAAAAGCAACTTTTCCAGAAGAGGAGGTAAAGACTTTGAGTGATGTTTACTTTTTACCTGATATCCCTTATCTTAAATACTATGATGTAAAATTAATAATAATTAAATACTGATATAAACTCAATACTCTATACATCTTACATTACATGAAAAGAGAATAAAGAAGAAAGGAGACAAAGATATGTGTTTAATATGTGCATATATATACACAAACATATTCATAATAAAATAAGGAGGAAATGCTCATGACTATTAGTCCTCATTTCAGTACCTGTCATGTGGTCATGGCTGGTATTTATAACTGACTTCTTTAACTATCCATTCTGTATTCCCTTTGCCTTCATAAAGCACCTCACTGGTTGTGGTTCTTTACCTGGTGGGATGAACTGAAACTTTATTCATGAAGGATCTGGACCAGTAGCAGTAGTGCCTGGCTTGGGTTGTTGTAGTTTTCCATTGACCTTAACACAGGGAGTGGTAATACTAAGAGATGTCCTAAAGGGTCTCCCGTATTCCAGACATACTCTTTCTTCCTTACCTCCATTGTGAAATAGCAGTCTAATTTCCCCTTGGTAGTCAGGATCAATCACCCCAGTCAACACAGTAACTTCTTTCTCTGCCAGTTGATTTAGAGACATGAGGAGCCCAAAGTGGCTGAGGTCAGTTTTAACTTCCAGTTCAATGGAATCATTGCTGTGTCTCCCGGTGGAAGCATTTCTCTGGAACTAAGGTCTCTAGGCCAGCAGAGCATGAAGTTATGGGAACAGGAAGCAAACATTTTGCTAGTGGGTCACTAGGAGTAATAGTGAGTGATGTCATTCTCATTTCCGTCTTTTGATTCCTGGAGGGACCCGTGAATCCTGCCTATCAGACGAAACATATTGGATGCTTATTCAGAGCTTACACGCCTTCTGGAGAACCTTATCTCAGCCTTGAAAGGTTCTGCCCCTGACTGGCACTGTGACCATGTTTTCAGAAGTCCATTCCTCTGTTCTATCAAAACAGCCACTTCAGGATGATGGGGAACATGGTAACACCAGTGAATTCCATGAGCATGGGCCCATTGCTGCACTGCTTGTCCTGTGAAGTGAGTTCCTTGATCAGAAACAATGTTGCATGGAATACCAGGACAGTGAAGGCATTCTTTAAGTCTGTAAAATGGTAGTTTTTGACAGAAACATTACATGTGGGGAAGGCATATCAGTATCCAGAGTAAGCGTATATTCCAGTAAGGACAAAACGCTGCCCCTTCCATGATAGAAGCTGTCTAATATAATCAACCTTCCACCAGGTAGCTGGCTGATCACCCCAGAAACGGAGCCATTTCCGGGGCTTAACATTGGTCTCCGCTGCCAGCAATCTGGTCACTCAGCAGTGGATACAGCCAGGTCGACCTCGGTGAGTGGAAGTCCATGTTGATGAGCCCATGCAGAACCTCCATCCCTGCCACTGTGCCACTTTGTTCAGAAGCCCATTGCGTGATGAGAGGGGTGGCTGCAGAAAAAGGCAGACTGCATTCTCATAACTAAGGTGAGCAAAGCCTTTTATTTTATTTTGTTGCCCCCCACTTCATCCCCAAGCCATATTCCCTTTCCACTCTGCATAGCATTTCTTGTCATGTGTTTCATACACCTGATATATGTATTGCTTTGTTAATGTATAGTGCTGTTTTGTGGGTATGCTTTTAATTTGCATAATTTGGACCATAGTTTGTATTCTGTTTCTTACTTTTGAGAGATAAGAGAATTTAGTGTCAAAGAGGTCAAGTAATTTTTCCAGGGTTACATAGCCTGCATATTTATACCTAGAATTCATACCAAAATGTGCTTAATTCCGAAAACCCTTGCTATTTGCAATATGCCACTCTATTTCCATTGACTCCCAGTATAACCAAATTCCAGGCATATGGAAAAGTTATTTTATAGGAGTTTTACTACATTTAATTCTTCACATATATGGAAGGCAAAACTCAACTTTTTTTGAGATTGTAGCAAGAAATATTATGCCATTTGTTCACTTCCTTTTTGTACTTAATATCTACTCACATTGCAACTCATTGTGACTTTAACATAAGAGCAATAGCAATATCTTCAGGTTCCATTTGTTTCAATAAACCTAAGTTTATAAAATATGGAAATTGTATCTTATGGAGGAAGAACTAGATGAAACACATGTCTGAATGATAAAAGATAATATAAAACTGAGTCTGTTCCCTCACTTTCAAGAAACATCAGGTTAGTGGATTGTTTACAGTTTAAAACAATAACTTTTCATGATGTTTCTGCCCTCTTTTTAGAAAATTAAAAATTAAAAATAAATAGAAAAACCCATTTTTCCATAGGATTATAATTTGTAGCTTTTAAAAAGAAAGTAAATAGATTATAAAGTTTGGCTTGAAACTTCTCACGGGCTGAGTGCTCTCTCTAACTAAAGAAGCCATTCTCCAAAAGAGTAAGAAAGAAGAAAATGGGTTACAGTCAAAACAAGGAAAACACCAACAGCAATACCTCCACAGCCGACTTGCCCAGGGCTCTGTGACCTCAACTCCCTCCTCTCCTGCTTCTCCTCAGATGCAGTTATTTGATTCCCTCACAGAAGCGTGTGTCCCAGAGCACAGGGCTAGTTAGTTCAATTTGAAGGCACCGGTGATGATTTGCTGTAGGCTATTCGTCTCCTTCCTGCTGCTGGAAGCAAAGGCTTTGGAGCTGGGGGCCCTGTGATAGTTAGAGAGATTAAGGTGCAGCTTGTAGAAAATGAGCATCTTAGCTCTAGATAATGAGGTGTAGGAGAGTGTCAGAAGGTGGGGACCATGCCAATCACTGAGAAGTTTTAGCATTCAATGGAAAAAAGGACAGTATGTATTCTTGGACTTAGGGTGTTTTTCTCTCTGAGGAGATTCTGAGCATGCTTGATTTCTAGGTGCGATTGGACACTCATATGTGTTCAGTTATATTTGTTATGTGCTCTAAGAAGAGAACTATCACACAGGGTATTTTATGAGAAAAATCAATTGATCATTTTATCCATATAGGAGTCAACATGTATCAAATTTTTAAGCTGTATTTCAAATATAGGCATTCTTATTTACATTTAATTTCTCACATACATTTTTTGCATTTTCCTGATCAAGCATATAATTACCAACAGTCAACAATAAATTGGAAGAGTTTGCCTAAGGAGAAATTTTCCCATCTTTAACATGTTCTTTAAGTAAGGCTATGCAAGATATATTTAATGTAACTGTATAGTGCCTCTCATGCAGACTTCCTTTGCCGACTGGTTAGGAGAATTTACCAGATAACATCCATTTTGGCTTGACTAGTCACATCAACATGAAATAACCTCGAGCTTTTATTAAATTTTCCAGGGCAGGCAAATTCCATTAGCATCTGTCAGAGTTCACTGGTTAGTACAGGCAGAAAGGTCAAGGAATCTTTGATGCTATAATTTATTTCTCCTATATCTGATCTGTTTCAAACAACGTATTCCCAATTGCGCAACCCACCAGCAGTGGGTAGAAATGTATTGGTAAGTGACCAGAATGGAGAAAACAGCACGTGGAAGATTGGAAAGGAAATAACAATTATTAAGTAACTTTTGTGAACCCAGGTACTATGCTAGGTGATTCACATATGCTTTCCAAGTAAGTTTTCCTAAAAATGTGTGATTCAATTAACCCATTTACTATTGACAAATGTGGCTCAGTACACTCTTCAGCTTTCTGAAAACCTGAAAAACAGTCTTAAAATCAGTAAAAGACAGAGCCTGAACTGGAGCCCAGATCTTTCTGACCAATAATCTGTGAAATTTTTAGTGCTAAAAAAGTAAACGAGGCAAATCAAGGGTCAGAAAACAGGTAAGCCAACAGGAATAAAGAAGATATAGCAAAGCTTAGCTAAAGTTGAAATAATATGAGCAAGTTTTTATTTATTTATTTATAGTCTTTGGAGAAGTTTAAATGTTAATTAGAGATAGTGACAGGCTCAGGCCAAGCAGTTGACAACCTGGAGACCCACCAGAACTAAGGAAAGAACGTGGCAGGGCAGGAAACCTGAAAGGATAATTTTGGCTTGAAACCTGGTAGGGGGGCAGCTTGTAATTCCAACTGTATTTACTCTAAAATTTAAGACGAGTTATTCAATAAAAGAAAGCCTGGTTACAGTTGCTCAATTAAAAATTACATAAAACCAATAGATCATGGATGTGTCCAAGAATTACCTCTCAAGCAATTAGTAAACAGACAAGAGCTATTGCAGATGGAGAGAGAGAGAGAGAGAGAGAATAGAAGCCTAAACTAAGGCAACTTTGAGAGTAAAAGGTGAAAAATCAGACTCGAGAAACGAAGAGAACATGGTGACCTATGGGTTTGGGATATCAGGGACAAAAGGACATAAAATGATGCCAATTACTGAGAACAAAAATGCAGAAAAAAGGAGGGGTTGGGCTGAGGAAACATTCTGCCATTGAATTTATCTGCATATTTAATTCTTGAGACAACGTGTTTTGTCCCTTCTCCAAGATTCAAAAATCATTTATAAAATTGCCTTATAATAATAAAATAGCATAATAGAATTCACAAAGGTTTTGAAAACTTATGTTTTTGAAAACAACTCCTATATGACTTTCAAAGGCATTAAGGAACAATTTACAATTCCTATTTTTAAATAATGGTTGAGATTTCGTTTTCTTTATATTGTTAGTTATGTGTTTAGAACAAGAAGAATATAATGAATGTACATTGAACTGAAACATTTTGTATAGAATTCTAGCATTATTTTACAATGAGAAATTTATTTAAGAAAGTGAACCAATGTGTAAAATTTCAATAGGTTATGTACATTTAATAGCAGAAACACTATAATGAAAGAGGTTTTTTAGAAACAAATATCAAGCAGAGTATTTTTTTAAAGAGCAGTTTGAGGCATGATTATTTATATTCTATTAGAGACTAAAAAGTCAATTATCTCTTTGATCTTGAGACAAATAATACAAAGCCAGGTTAACTAACTACTATTTCATAAAGAAGAATGAAAGTTCATACTTTCAAAATAGAATTCATTATTCTGTTTCAAAAAGTTCTATGGAAGTTTCTGTGTCAAATAAGGAAATAAGCAACAAAAGCTTAATGTGTTGGTCTGAGAATGCTATATTTTTTAAATAGCATGCAATTTATTTTAAAATTTATCCGTAAAATAGAGGTGATACCTATATTTGCTCATAAGACTTTCTAGGCTCATAACTCATAGAAAATCTTCCAAATTTTTCCTTTAGAGTAGCAATCAGTAAGTGAATTGAAGCAAAAATTACCGTTAGAGGTCATTGAGGTTATTTAAAAGAAATATTTTTTCTATTAGGAAGAATCAGTAAAAAAATAAATAAATAAGAAGCATATTTTACTGGGGAAAAATAACTGAAAAAAAAACACTAGAGAGGGTATCTTCAAGATGACAGAGGAGTAAGATGTGGAGATCACCTTCCTCCCCACAAATACATAAAAAATACATCTACATGTGGAACAACTCCTACAGAACACCTACTGAACGCTGGCAGAAAACCTCAGACTTCCCAAAAGGCAAGAAACTCCCCACGTACCTGGGTAGGACAAAAGAAAAAAGAAAAAACAGAGACAAAAGAATAGGGACGGGACCTGCACCAGTGGGAGGGAGCTGTGAAGTAGGGAAAGTTTCCACACACTAGGAAGCCCCTTCACTGGCAGAGACGGGGGTGGGCAGGGGGGAAGCTTCAGAGACACAGAGGAGAGCACAGCAACAGGTGTGCTGAGGGCAAAGCGGAGAGATTCCTGCACAGAGGACTGGTACCGACCAGCACTCACCAGCCTGAGAGGCTTGTCTGCTCACCCGCCAGGGCTGATGGGGGCTGGGAGCTGAGGCTCGGGCTTCGGAGGTCAGATCCAAGGAAGAAGACTGGGGTTGGCAGAGGCTGAAGACAGCCTCTTCAATAATTGGTGCTGGGAAAACTGGACAGCTACATGTAAAAGAATGAAATTAGAACACTTCTTAACACCATACACAAAAATAAACTCAAAATGGATTAAAGACCTAAATGTAAGGACAGACACTATCAAACTCTTAGAGGAAAACATAGGCAGAACACTCTATGACATAAATCACAGCAAGATCCTTTTTGACCCACCTCTTAGGGAAATGGAAATAAAAACAAAAATAAACAAATGGGACCTATTGAAATGTCAAAGCTTTTGCACAGCAAAGGAAACCATAAACAAGACAAAAAGACAACCCTCGGAATGGGAGAAAATACTTGCAAATGAAGCAACTGACAAAGGATTAATCTCCAAAATATAGAAGCAGCTCATGCAGTTCCATATCAAAAAAACAACCCAATCCAGCAATGGGCAGAAGACCTAAATAGACGTTTCTCCAAAGAAGTTATACAGAATGCTAACAAACACATGAAAGGATGCTCATCAACACTAATCATTAGAGAAATGCAAATCACAACTACAATGAGGTATCATCTCACACTGGTCAGATTGGCCATCATAAAAAAATCTACAAACAATAAATGCTGGAGAGCATGTGGAGAAAAGGGAACCCTCATGCCCTGTTGGTGGGAATTTAAATTGATACAGCCACTATGGAGAACAGTATGGAGGTTCCTTAAAAACTAAAAAGAGAACCACCATAGAACCCAACAATCCCACTACTGGGATTATCTCTACTATACCCTGAGAAAACCATAATTCAAAGTCATGTACCACAATGTTCATTGCAGCACTACTTACAATAGCCAGGACATGGAAGCAACCTAAGTGCCCATCGACAGATGAATGGATAAAGAAGATGTGGCACATATATACAATGGAATATTACTCAGCTATAAAAAGAAATGAAATTGAGTTATTTGTAGTGAGGTGGATGGACCTAGAGTCTGTCATACAGAGTGAAGTAAGTCAGAAAGAAAAAAACAAATACCGTATGCTAACACATACATATGGAATCTAAAAAAAAAAAAGGTTCTGACAAACCTAGGGACAGGACAGGAATAAAGGTGCAGACATAGTTAATGGATTTGAGGACACAGGGAGGGGTAAGGGTAAGCTGGGATGAAGTGAAGAGAGTAGCATTGACATATGTACACTACCAAAGGTAAAATAGATAGCTAGTGGAAGCAACTGCATTGCACAGGGAGATCAGCTCAGTGCTTTGTGACCACATAGAGGGTTGGCAAGGAGACACAAGAGGGAGGGGATATGGGGATATATGTATACATATAGCTGATTTACTTTGTTATACAGCAGAAACTAACACAACATTGTAAAGCAATTATACTCCAATCAAGATGTTAAAAACAAAAAACAAACACTGGAAAAGTGTTAGGAAGCTTTCATTCTTTAATTTTTCTGAATAATATATTCAAGTTTCTTACTTTTAGGAAGTTTTATGTTTTACCAGAAAGTTGTCCATTTCTTACAGAATTATAGTTTTATTTTTATAGTATTTTCTATAATAGGCTCCTATAATTTTATTAACAGTACCATATCCACAACAATATCTCATTTCTTATTCCTAACACTGTACTTTTAATTTTTATTTTCTTTTCACATATTTTTCTTTGCATATTTATATAGGAATTATAATTTATGGGCCTTTACCAAAATATTTGTTGATTTTATTTATTTCTTTACTTTTTCTACTTTATTTTTGATATTTATTAATTTCCTTTCTCCAATATTCAAATTTGTTCTATTCCTATTTTCCTAGTTTTTTAAGTGGAATTTGCACAATTTATTTTCAAACAAGTTGGTAACAAGGCCTGCAACTCTGGCATGCATTGAATGAATCCTGGATAAAACCTGTTAGAAAGAAGAGAAAACGCATGAAATTTAACAAAATCAAAATGAACTTATAGTGATCTTTATAACAAAAGGAAACCTCAGTAGAAAGACCTAAGACATAGATCTAAATTTATCCATGAGCAGTCTCTGTGTCAGAGAGATAACAGGTAACAGATGCCAAAGACCTCTTGAAACGTTCACCTGTGAACCCCAAAATGTTTTCTAACAGATGCATATTCCCTTTAATGATGTCTTACCTTAATACATATATATATCTTTTTAGTTTACAAAGCTTCTCTGAATACGCAGAAATAGAGACACATGTAGAGAACAAACATATGGACACCAAGGGGGGAAAGTGGTGGCAGAGGGTGGTGGTGTAAAAAAAAGAAAAAAAGCTTCTCTAAATGCACAATCTTATTTGACATTCAGAAAATCGAGGGATATAGGAAAGACATGGATTACCATTTTTTAAATTTTGTTTCGTTTCTTTCTTTCTTTTCTTTCTTTCTTTCTTTCCTTCCTTCCTTCCTTCCTTCCTTCCTTCCTTCCTTCCTTCCTTCCTTCCTTCTTTCTTTCTTTCTTTCTTTCTTTCTTTCTTTCTTTCTTTCTTTCTTTCTTTCTTTCTTTCTTTCTTTCTTTCTTTCTTTCTTTCTTTCTTTCTTTCCTTCTTTCTTTCTTTTTTAATTTGAGGAAAGTAAGTTTCAAAGAGAAATTTGTTCAGAGCTATTTGACCAAAGAGAAGAACTATTTCAGGATATGTATTTCAGAGCTCTCACTCCTTGTGTTCCATATATACACATAAAGCCTAATGAAAGATAGACAGTACTGGAGTAAAAATTTATTTTATTTCACTACTTTAATATAATTCACCAGGAAAATATATTTGACTCAAAAATACCAAACTTTAGCATTATTTTTCTTCTTATCACTAATATTAGAATGTGTGATCACTTTATTAATACAACTAAAAGAAATGGCAAGATAAATGTTTAAAAGAATGCCTCAAAGAAATTAAAATCAAAATTGTAAATGTGTCATTAAAACAAAGAAACTCCTAAATTATAGAAATAACATTGTTCAATACCTACACATATATACTTTAAAAAATAATTACCCTTAGTTTTATTTAGATATGTCACAACTTTAATGGTTTTATTTTAAACAATGAAAAAAAATTATAACTGGGGATGTGCAAAGAATGTATAAATGATGCAGTAGTTCATCATTTGCCACCATGTTAAGTCTGTTCTGAAGATTGTCATATATAATTCCTGACTTGACTTTATTGGGGAACATTTTATTAAACTAAGACTAAAATTTAACTGGCATTGTAAGTTCCAATAAAAGAATGGAGTTTTAAGAGTTATTATATATGGAAAAGAAATTTATTTTCCTTGAAAATCTATTATATCTTTAGTTTCAGACCATATTAAAAATGTTTATCTGCATAAAATGGACCTTTCATCTCTATAAAAAAAAGATTCTTTAAATTTTTCATGATTTATTTGTGATTTTGTCCCCCCCTTCATGAAATAGTCATGGCAGTAAATCTTCAATATTCTAATATGTATTAAACAAAAATTTAGGACAATTTCAAGCCTGTGGCTATAAAGCAATAAAATGGATCCCTCTAGAGGACATTTTTATAATTATTCTTGTTTGAAAAAACATTTTTTTCTACATTCAACTATCTAATATAAATACAGCCATATATTTAAACAGAAAACACCTAGAGTGGCCACTGTGACTGTATTATTATTTCTTTGCTGATTCATAAAAGATAACTAGTATTTAAAATTACTTAAGTTTCACATAAGCTCAAAAAACAAACACAAAAAATACCCTAAAGTCATGGAAATGAAACAGAAAATAAAATTACAATGTTTATTATAATCAATTCAATTATAATAATTACTTGAGTGTAAGTTTAGCCTATCAATCCCTTCATTTTACAGAGGAAAAACCTGATGCCCAAGTAGTTATAGTAACTCATTATGATTAAGCAGTGGTGTGGGTATTCAAAGAAGAGCCTTCCTCGTTGCTATTACTTTTACCTAACAGCTGAATGCTTTAATATAGAAGCAGTAAATCTTTTACATATCCATATCACAGAAAAAGCAAACCCTAAACTCCGAGAATGATTAGCTGATCCCCAAATTTATAAATAGAGATGTATTATGATTGATTTCTCATCTTATGGGTTTGTATTTGCAAAACTAAAAAATAAATGCTTCACAAAAAAGTCGCATTGATTTGCAATACCCACTCTTCTCCTTACCGCATACCAGATCCCTTTAACTCTTAAGAAATTCAAGGGATTTATATTTTCCTCATGCACAGTGCATTTCGGGTTTGGTGTATACATCTCATTTTATTCCATTTTAAGAATAGACTCAAGAGATAACTATTCTACGAGAGAAAAAATTTATGCCTAAATCACTTCAGATTGAATATAAATAAGAGGTATGTAAATAGAATAAGAGTGGGATTAGCCAGTAAATCTCTGGGGATGTGAAGGCCTCAGTAAAGTCAATTCTTTCAGATATGAAAAATTATATGGCTTTTGTTTTTATTACTTTAAATAGATTTAGGGAGTAACAGAGCTCTAAAAGCTCTCAAGGCATTACATGGCTCAGATTTCTACACTTTGATCAAATGTAGGGGAAAAAACCCCCACCCATATCAAGACCACTTTTAAAGATTTCTGTGCTGGTATTTAATGCACTACAGACCTATTTCACCGGTAGCTAATTAAACAAATTTTCAGAAAAAGTTTTGGAATCATAGAAATCAAGTTTCTCCACATAATAAAGCAGCCTATCCACAAGTACCCAATAAAACAATCATTTCTTCCTTTCTTTAAAACCATAGTCAGTTTTTAACCTTCCTAAGTTTCTTATAATTTTTATCACTTGAAGGATATCAAATCAGAACTTTGAGGGCCACAAAGGACCTCACGGTATCACTTCAATTCAGGATACTATAACCTCATGATATAAATGCATCCACAAACAACCAGAGAGGCTAAATAATTTACAGAAGGTCACACAAATACTAAATATCCCCAGAGTGGCTAGAGGGTAGGGGCTTTAACCCAATCTGCCTAGTTCTTTTTGTCACACAGCATTGCCTTATCAAAAAAATTCTCGGGGCTTCCCTGGTGGCGCAGTGGTTGAGAATCTGCCTGCCAATGCAGGGGACGTAGGTTCGAGCCCTGGTCCAGGAAGATCCCACATGCCGCGGAGCAACTGGGCCCGTGAGACACAACTACTGAGCCTGCGCGTCTGGAGCCTGTGCTCCGCAACAAGAGAGGCCGCGACAGTGAGAGGCCCGCGCACAGCGATGAAGAGTGGCCCCCGCTTACCGCAACTGGAGAAAGCCCTCGCAAGACCCAACACAGCCAAAAATAAATAAATAAACAAATAAATAAAATTTTAAAAAATTCTCAAAATATCTTGACATCAAAAATTTCCCAACCAATAAAATACTCCACAAGTTCTCCATAAACAGCAACATGAATAACTGATTAACTTATTGATTTGTTTGAACTAAGAGTGGAACTGCCCAAAAGTAAATAATGAACTTGTTTTTGAGAATCAAAGCATGGCATTAAAGCATAAAATCTTGTAACTGAAATATGTAACTATTCTGTTTCTTCTGCTTATATACAACACTATCCATGAAGTAAACATGTGTATTTCTTTCAGTTTAAATAAAAGTGTAAACAGAGAATTTTTATTAGTTTTTAGAGCTCTAGGAAAAGTAGAAACTGTACAAACAACAGGAAGGACTGATCTGACCCAGAAAGAGGGTCCAATTGTCTTGTAAAATGTTAGGTCAGCCAAAATTTCAAGAGGAAAACTGCCTGTACTGATTTATTTTCAATCTCCTGTGAGATGTAGCCTCTAGGTGAACTTACCAATTAAAATGTGACGGTAATGAAGCAGAGTGGAGAAAATAGTAAGACTAAGTTGAGACATCAAGCATATAGGACATGATGGATTTGAGGGTAGAGAGAGATGGAGAAGGAGTGGAGGAGGACAGCTGGGGAAAGTTGAAAGAACCACGTCTCTGTATTCTGTATAAACCAGACATCCCCCCCTTTATTAGAATATATTGCCTGCTCTTCCTTGTAAACTGACTAGCAAGTAAAATCTGTCACATTTTCTCCAAAGCTTTAGGTAGCTGTCTGCATGAGAAATGTGTCATCCCTTCAAACCCTTAACTAAATCTGTGATGTAAAATTAAATTTACTTCTAAAGTTATTAAAATATTTTTCACAAAATAAACCACATATGACAAAAGACTGATGAATGATGATAAAATTTCAGGACAAAGATAATACTACAAAATCTTCCAGAGGTAAGGAGAAAAACAACACATCACATCCAAAGATTTGAAATCTGAAAATCATTGGATTTATCTAAACCACGTTGGAAATTTGGCAATGGCACAATACCTTCAAAATGGGGAGGGGAACCAACTCCAACCCAGATTTTTATACCCACCAAAATTTTAAATCAAACCTGAATTTAAAATATAGACATGTTCAAGAATGTACAATCTTAAATATTTTTACCTCCTATGCACACCTTCCCACGGAGCTACTTTAGTTTTTGCATCATTAAACAGTAAAGTAAAATAAGAAAGAGAAAGAGAAAGGGTCCAGGAACCAGTGGATCTCACACAAGTATGGTACAAGGAGCTCACAAAATGATAGTGAAGGGAGTCCTGGGTGCACAGCTGTACAACAGGCATAGAGAACAATCAGTAGAGATTAAAGAACAGCAGAGAGCTTCAGATAGATGTCTTCAAGTTAAAAGGGATCAATAATCCAATGTGTTTAAAATCACCAAGAAGGACCTCTATCATTCTTGTGTATTTTTTTTTGTTTCTATTCCCCCCTGTTTTATTGAGATATAACTAACTTACATCATTGTAAAAATTTAATGGTTTGACTTACATATATTGTGAAATGATTACCTCGGTACATTTAGTTAGCATCCATCATCTCATACAGACACAACAAAAAGAAAAAGAAAATTTTTTTTCCTTGTGATGAGAACTCTTAGAATTTACTATCTGGACAATTCTCACATATAACACACAGCAGTCATCATCTTGTACATTACATGCCTAGTACTTATCTCTTTATTTTACAACTGCAAGTTTGTAACTTTTGACCACATTCCTTCAATTACACCTCCTTCCTACTCCTCACCCCTGGTAACCACAAGTCTGATCTCTTTTTCTATAAGGTTTTTTATTCTTTTTTTTAAGACTTCATATATAAATATCTTTGTCTTCCTCTGTCTCACTTATTTCACTTAGCATAATGCCCTCAGGTTCCATCCATGTTGTTGCAAATGGCAAGATTTCATTCTTTGTTATAGCTGAATAATATTCCATTGTATATATATATATATATATATATATATATATATATATATACACCACAACTTCTTTATCCATCTATTCATTGATGGACACATTGTTTTCCATAGTGGCTGTATCGATTTACATTCCAACCAACAGTGCACAAAGCTTCTCTTTTCCCCACTTCTTTGCTACCATTTGCTATCTCTTGGCTTTTTGACAGTTGGCCTTCTAATGGGCATGAGGAAACATTTCATTGTAGTTTTGATTTGCATTTTCCCAATAACTGGTGATGCTGAGCATATTTTCATGTGTCTGTTGTCTATTCATATATCTCCTTTGGAAAAATGTCTATTCAGGTCATTTGCCCATTAATAGTATAAAATCAATAAGTAATGTATTAAATGGAAAAACTGAGAATAATAGTTTCTATAAAGACAAGTATAAGAAGAAACAACAATAATTCAAAAGTATTTTTCTCTGAAAATGGGAATAAGGAGTGGGGAGTTTAGATAAAGAATGACTGTGTTTTGTTACAAGCATTTCACATTATATATTTTTTATTTATATTATCATATAATATAAATTATATATATTTATAAAACGTATGTATAATAAAAAAAGCAGGAATTCAATTGGCAAAAATTTGTTGAGATATCTGAAAATGTTATTCTTGAACTTACTGAGATGGAAGATAGTCTGTCATTGGCAAAAGTAGTTTCACTGAGGAGTGTAAATGGAAAACTTATTGGAGTGGGCTATAGAAAGAACAGGAGATAAGAAAGCAGAGAGATAGAAATGAAAAATATTCTTTGTTTTTCTATAATTGGACTGCAGGGAAATGAGGTGATGCCAAAAGGGGCATATGTGTTCAAAGAATCTGTTTTTAAAAGTTTGGATGATAGAAAAAAATATGAATATTTTTCTATGCACTTCAGAGTAGAAAAAAAATAAAACTTCATATACGATTGTTGCTTTTTTCTTCTTTCCAGAATGTTGACAATACCTATATTACATGGCTAAAATTTTGTCACATTCATAACATTTACTTTTTCCTTCAACATAGAAATAACCCTGGGAAGTGTTTTATTGGATACCAAGCACACTTTGTGAATAAAACTGACTTCTGATAGATATGGCCATCCTTGTTGCCTCCATATAAATGGTATTTCTTCAGTGTTAATGCCAGTACACCTTTTCCAAGCTTCATTCAAGTTCACAAAGTAATCATTACCAAAGTTAAAAATGACATCTTCTATAACATGGGGGTTTCATAATAAAGAAAACATGATCTCATAGAACACTTACCTCTCACGTGCCAGGAACTCATTCGTTCTCTGCATATCAAGTATTTGTCCCACCGTAAGGCTATCTATCTGAGAGAGTAATTCTTGACAGTCAGTGCTTTAATATAAGTTGATGCCTGTAGTGCTATTTAATAAAGTAAATTTTAACAATTGCTTCTGTTCCATTCTTTCTGAAGTTAAGGTTTATCCATAACTTTGCATTTTTAAAAAATTTTGTGGGGAAATATTATGATTCTTGTTCAAGGACTCAAACTTTGGATCTGTTTCTATGTTTTGAAACTAAATTCATCAATTTCATGCAAGAAAGCAATGTTTTTCACTTCTTGTAAAAACAACTAATTTGGTTGACTAGCAAGATCACTGTGCTTTTTGTTTGACAATTATGCGGTAGCTTCAATGATTTCATGATGTTATTTGACAAACTTCCAATACAAACAATGTTCCAAAAGTAGAGATAGATGGACCACTGGTCCAATAAAATCCAATTTTCATATATACAGTTCTTCCTGTCAACACTTTTTTTGATTGCTTGTTTAAAAGCATCATGCCAGATTTATTTGCTGTGGCCATCCAATTAATTCTGTACTTAAAATGTAATATATTTGTATTTATAATGTTGAGTTGCAGCATTTATGTTGTGATGCCTCTCTTTATATTTATGATTTAGTAGATAACCTTTGAACCATTGATCCATTTCAGTTATTCAAGGATAGATCATTATAGCAAAAACCAAAACTTCAAATGTAGAATGTGTAGAAATTTACACATAAATGACTTTATAATGTGTCAGCCAAAATAAACCATAACTTTTTAGCTAAAATGAAGGGCCACAATCTTATAGCTGGTATAACTTCTAAGGCTATAATCATGTTTGACTTATATAGCAAGATATGTTTGGAGAGAGTAAAGAATCATCTGTTTCAAATTTGTGAACAGTCAAGGGACTACTGTTATGAGAAGCACATTGTTAGAGGCTGGACTCCCCCAGAAATAGCTTCAGATGGAGACTAGCATGTCAGATGTTGATTAGAGATCTTGGGATCAATATCTGTGGAAGACAGGAGAGTGAGGGGAGGCCAGATTGTGCAGAGGGAGAAGTCATGCTTCACTGCAGTCTCAATGGATGCCCAGTCATCCCAAAAAGGAGTATTGGAAATGAGGATTACCTTGTGAACTGTGACCTCTCACACAGCACAAAGGCTACTCAAAGCTTTGGCCTGGCTTCTACCTGCACTAGGCCGTGTCCCTAAAGGTGTTCCCAGTCCCTGTGCTGAGTCTTTGCTCAAGAAAATGCAGTGTTAACAGACCACAAAATGCACACCATCCTTACCCAAATTGCCAAACCATTTTCAGCAATTTTCCACTTATCTCCCTTTTTTAACTTTTATTTCCCTGTAGGCCCCTATTCACTTTTTTGTTCCCCTTTTTTTTCACTTCCTCTAGTCCATTTTTATTCTCTCCCTGTTCTCCATTTTAAAATCTTAGTTACCTTTTTCTTAGTTGGAACTGAGCTTCATTTATACTGGAGTTAATCTCCTCTAGTGCAGTAGTCTGAATAAAATCTGTCTTGCTACCTTTAACATGTGTCTGGTACTATTTCTCTTTGACACATTTCCATGCCATTTTGAATTGGGGCAAGAAGGCCAGGCCTTTATACAACCCTATTTATTGGCTACTGGATGTGGGCTGCCCCCAGGACCAGGTATAATATTAAATGAGGCAGTTTTCCTTAGCCACAGCAATTCCAACTCTCCCAGCAGCTAGGGGAATAAGTACTTTGATTCTTACAACTCCTGTAAGAATTCTGTTTTCTGTGTTTAAATTTATGCCAGCACCTTCTTATGTATTCCTGATTCTTTGTTCACTGGATCAGTCTTTGTTCTAATAGTTCAAAAAATAGTTATTTTCCCCCAAATGGAATAAAGAAACCATTCCCAAAAAGTGATTTCATACTGATGTAAGTTGTTTACATAAACTGTAAAGTATCTTGAAATTCAAGTGACCTAAATATACTCTTGAAAACAGCCAACTGAACTAATTGACTTCTCAAAATTTCTCCTAAACCTCAAATCTATAAAATAAAGAATGGCTGAAGAAAAAAATCCACAAATTTTCTTTCCCTGGATGTTTTACACTTGCAAATTCAAATGGATCCTAAACCATATGTTATACAGTCTTTGTAAGAAGTGTTTGGAGTTTTGTTCACAAGGCATTATGTAAAATCTATTGTAGTTTTCTTAACCTCACAGAGCTGTAGTCTTTACTTCAGGTAATGCAATTAGTGCCTATCCCACTTTGCATACATTAAGAACAGCAAACTTGTATGTAACCCACAATACAAAGAAAAACACAAATGATATCTGCACAGAGAGATACAAGCTTTATTTTATAATGATAGCAGCTCATTAGCACCTAAGTTCAAATGAGTCCAAAATTCACAGACAGTAGCATACTCCCCATAAGAAATCAGATACTAAAAAGACAGAAAATGTAGGTGCACACACATTGAAGCAGGATTCAGAGAATCTAATTTTGAGTCCCAGTTTCACCAGCACCTATTTCTGCGACCTTGAGAAAGCAACTTTATTAGTTTGAATCCATTTCTACATCTGTCCTGCTTACATTATAAGCTTTTGTAAGGATAAAATTGGAAATATACGTAAACATGCATTGAAAAGACTGTTGCAAAAACTGGTAGTATGCTGCAGTAGAAGTAAGACAAGCAATAATAAAAGCCATCTTTTTTTCGAATACTTGCTATGATCCAAGTGCTTTGCATATTATGTCACTTAATCCTTACAAAACCCCTGTGGAGAGATATCCTGAGCCCCACTTGACAGATGAGGAAACTGAGTTTGAGAGAAGCTCTGCAACTTGTGCAGATACTCCGCAACTATAAACCTCACAGTCCATTGATTTACCCTACTGCACAGGGCCTCAGAAAGCCAGTAGGCAGAGGGAATGGAAGGCTGGGTGGATGAATGATACCGCAAGTTCACTGAGAATATAGGAGGACTGGGGAAAGTGTCATCTAGAACAGCTAGACTAAGACCTCTGCCACCGAAGGAGGAGGGGATAAGGAAGAACTGAACAGATGCTGATACATTTGTAGGTGATGTAGGTGTCAGCAAGACTGGGGAAGAGCAACCAGGTGGTCTCTATTTCTGCCTGTAATGAGAAGGTAGCTCTTCTCCCGAGAGGAAGGTTGTGATAAGGTCTGATGAGGTCATCAGTTGAGGAGAGAAGCCAAGATTAAAAATAGGATATAGAATTGACTAGAAACATAGTGAGAATTTTCCAGGCTATTCTGAGGACCATTTTCCAGGCTATTTTGAGGACCATGAATTTGTCATATTCCCAATCCCCTAAAAGTATGTGATTTTTCTTGAGCATGCATAGCAGCCTGGGTATAAATGTTGAGAAGGCAGAAGCTTTGACTGATTCAGAGTTGGGGTTTGCCTTGGGAGAGGCAGAGGGATGAAAGGCAGTCAATGTCCTGGCTGTGTCTTCCATCTTTCTGCTCATAATGGATTCTCATTTTCTAACTAGATTTCTTTCTACTGATCAATGCTATTGAATAAATTCAACTGATTTTTCTCTTTCTTGGTTTAACACACCTGGAAACAGAAATTATTCATTCTGTTGCTTTGAGATTTGGCTCATATGAACTCCACACAAGTAATCTCTCTCCTCTGACCAGCAGACATGGTCAGGGTGGGCCATAGCTACCTGGGTGGTCTTAGGACAGGGGCCAGAAACAGGGATAAAGCTGAAAGCCATCCTTATCCATTGTGCAGATGTGTTCACATTAAGAACGGGATTGTAATAACATGGTTTCAGATTTTGAAATGCAATGTGCAAACAGCTGTGACCTTGTGCCATTTTTACAGCACTCCGTTCCACTAGCTTTGTGACAAACAATTCTGATTTTTAAAAAAGAAAGAAAGAAAAAGAGCTTGGTCTTAAAAACAACTTCAAATGTAGCTCTGATGCAAGGCAAAGATTGATGCATTTATTTTGAATGTAAATGTTTTTCTAAAAACATGCCTTGCACCTCCACAGGCAGATATGCCTCCCATTTCATTCCTCACCTGTGGGTTGCCTACCCCTGCCTCAGCTTTGTGCTCTGACTTCTGATTGGGACTTATTATTATTCTCATCACTGTGGGAGAACTTTGAGGTCTTCTGCTAGAGGCAAAGTTATGTAGATGTAGTTGGTACATTTCCTAAAGGGCAGCTGTGTTATGAAACAGATGTTGTATCCTTTTTGCTGTTAGTGCATTCTTTCAAAGGATGGGAAGAAAAAAAACCCACAAAATACAGATCAGCCTATAAAAAATAGAATCTCTCAACCTCCACCTGCATTTGCTTCTTCTGCTATCTTGCTTCTTTTTTCATTCCCCATAATGCTTATCACCACCTGACTTACTACGTATATACCTGTCTTTGTCTTCTTTCTCTCTCCATCTTCATCTCTCTTCACCTCTGTCTCTATCCCTCTCCAGCACCCTAATATGTAAGCCATGAGGGAAGGAGCTTTGTTTGGTTCACGCCTATATCACAGACAACTAGAGTATCTCCAGCCAGAGGGGGCACTCAATAAATATTTGCTGAATAAATGAATTAATGAATGAACACATTACCAACAGGTCACAAAAAGGATCAACAATCCAATGGAAGCTGAGGATTTAGAGTTTCAGAGAAAACCTAACAGTGGTCTAAAGGTCAGATAAGACAAGTTGAGGTAGCATTATTGCTCTGCTTCACCAGTGAAGTGCCACGGTTTGAGCAACTGTGAATTCTGAGGTCAGCATCGCATGCACTTTAATCCCAGCAGTCATCAGCAGGGGATGCCATAGTCATATGTCCATAAAAGTAAATCAGAGCTTTTTCAGTATCTTCCCCAAAACTGTCTGAAAAGCATTTTCTACTCCAAGCACAGGAAAAAAAAAAAAAAAAAATCCTTATGGGCCAGAAAAAGAAAACCTTAACTACACCTGTAGTCGTTATCAGTGTCTCTCATGCGGAAAGTACTTGACGTGAGGTTCAGGGCTGCTACTCCATTACATTGTTTTCAAAACAGAGTTATAGTAAGAGCTGCAAAGCAGACAGTTTCTGTGTTAAACCATTAATGTTAATGTTTAGCTTCATTTTATACCCAATAGTGTAAAGTATTTGAATGTCCAGTGTGTAAGGGCAGCACATTATTAAAAATTCATTTTACTGTGTTATAAGCTGCAGAGATGCCATGTATAGTCTCCCAGGTCTGTAGACCCGCCAGTGTGCAGCCAGCTCAGAATTCATCAGCTTTAACCACACTTCCAATATAGAAACGACTTCTGCAATACTTTTACCCTGTTCCTGCTAGAAAATTTACAGAGGCAATTTACCAAAATACTATATATATATATTTTTTGTTGTTGTTGTTGTTGTTATATTTGTATCTAATATCAATAGCACATTTCCTTATTTTAGAGTTAATTAAAAAACCTATATACTATGAGAGACCATTGGCTCATTTTGTTCAAAGGAGGAGGAGGTCATTTAGATATTTGTTTTTTTCAGAAACTATGTAGACATCCTAGTAATTTGGAAGAGTGAGTAAATACAAATGGAGACTGACAGCACGTTAGTTAAGAGCATAAATTATTGGCATCTTGTCACCTAGGGTTTAAATATCAGCTCTGACATTTATTACCTTAGGCAAGATAATGGTTAAGCTAATGGTTCTCTAACTTTGGTGGCATTCAGAAGCATCTGGAGAACTTGGTAAAAATGCAAAGTCCAGACCTTCCTCTATTTCAAGAAGCCTAGACCTCATATTCTTTAATAGTTCTCGTGGTGATTGTGATACACACCAAAGTTTGAGAACTATTGACCTAAGCACTAAGACTGGATTTCCTTATCCATAAAATAAAGATGTTAATAGAAGCACCTGCTCTTGTCATGTAGGTTAAATGACTTATCTGTCTGAACCCAGTGCCTAAGGTTGTAAACTCTCAATAAATATTAACTATAATTAGTTACCAAAGTCCTTATTTTGTAGTCTATCTCTGCTGGTGTGACAGAAATTTACCCTATTAAACTTCGGTGAGGTTGAGATAATATTCCCTTCCACTTACTATCCGAGTGACAAAAAATTCTGTGAAATCCAGCCATCTAAAAATTAAATTGAGAAAGACAGAAAACAGTGAGATTTGTCAATATAAGTTTTAGGAAAGATTGAGTTTTCTACGTTTTCTGTAAGAATAAATGTTTGAGTTAACAGTTTTTGTTTTTTTTTTAATCCAGCTCTTTAAAGCTGTCATAACAGTAAAGTCTTTACAGGTATATGTGTCTTAGGAGACTACTTTAAAACGACTAAACTATAAACAAGGAAAACAAGTTTACACATATTACAGCTTATGCTATAATGCAGAAAAGCTAAGGTGGCAGTCTTATTAAAATCAATGTTTTCTTGCAGATTGAATATATATTAAAAATTTTTTTAGATCCATCTTACTTTCGGAACATAAATTTGTGTTGAATTAAGACTTTTATGAGATGGATAGTCAGATGGGAAACGTTTCCAATCACAAGTGATGAAAAGTTTCATTTAGTCTCTGCCCTTTCCTGTTAATTTTGGACCTTGACTCATCTAAAATCTATCATTTCAGTAAGACAGAGATTATAAGTTTCAAAGAGAAAAATGTCAGAAAGCCACTACACAGACAATAGAAGAAAATCACAGTTATTCTAAAGTAGTTAAGTGATAGTCTTTCCCGGCCCAGTCCCCTAAGTTTCTTTGCAATTCTCCTGAAACACGCTGAAGAATTATGTGTATCATTCTCATAGTTTGGATCTGATGGCTTGATATTAAAAATAATCTTATATGACCAACAAATACATCTTGCCCTATTAACATCATCGAGGTTTAGGTTAAATTCAAATTTTAAACCTAGACATTTTGGGCTTTTTAGTTTTACTGACCCCATCTGACTGGACTCAAATTTTCTTTGTGCTTATATGATTAAGCAACAAAATTAAAATGTATATTTCTGTCACCTTAACTAGTAATGTCCTAAAAGTCTGTTTTCTGTGGTCAAGCAGATGTCATTATAGATAATCAGGAGACATACATTCCCTCTTGGGTGTTTTCATTCAGCTTCGTGGCTTTACACTAAAGTATCTCCACTTGGTGGATATTACACACGCACACACACACACGTGCATGGACTCGCACACACGCACAAATCACTCTAAACAAAAATAGAATATCTGTCTCTGCAACACAATTGATCCATCATTTGCCTCGATAGGCTAATAGGTTCAAAATGACATAATCATATCTGCTTCTTCACTCCCCCGTGTATATTTAGCTATCAAACCTGATATTATTTTCTCTGTGATAGTTCTGTCTTCTTTTATATTCCTAGTATCATTACCCTAAAACTAATCAGCAATCTCTCTCCTAGAATATTGTAAAACATTGCTAATTTGTATACGTTAATTGTCGCTATTTCAAAACATTCAGCTCCGAGATTACAGATTAATTTTCCTAAAACAATAGAGTGTCCATGCTTAACAACTTTCAGTATTTCCTCGGTTCCTCTAGAATGAACCCTAAAACTTCTGAAATTTGGCCACAATGTTCCTCTCCAACATTTTCCCATCACTCTTTTCCTATTTTGCTGCATTCATTTTTTCCCAACCACGTGATAAACATCTTCGAATTATGTTCATAACTATTATTTGACAACTGTTTTAAACTTAAACACAGACAACTCATCAAGCACTATTACTACCATCCTCCTTCACAGATGAGAACCTGAAGATGAGCAAGGATAAGTGACTTGCCAGAGATGACACAGGTAGAAAGGAGCACTGAGTTTCCAGCTCTCAGGATTTTCTCACTCAGTTTCCGCTGTCATGAGTGTCTTTTCTTCTGTATTTCTACCATTGCTTGGAGGTCTGGTTCAAGTCTCAATTCCTCCTTGAACATTTTTCGGACCTAGGAAAACCCTCCCTAAAATTGTTAGTTGACCACTCGTTTGTATATTATACTCAAGAACTAAGACAATTTTCAATAATACTTTGGATCCCCAAACTCTACCCAAAGGCCCTAAGTAAATCCTATCATTGACAAGGATGAGGAAGGCACCTTCCTCATCGGATGGGGTAGATGATTAACATTAAGCAAAAAATACATTGCAAGGCATTAGGTAGATGGTAATAGCTGTATTAATCTGGGTGGGCTGCCATAACAAAATAACAAAAATTGAGTGGCTTCAACATAGAAACTTATTTCCTTAGAATTCCAGAGGCTATATGTCCAATATCAAGGCACCATCAAAGTTGGTTCCTGGGTGGGCCCTCCTTGGTTTGTAGACAGCCATCTTCTTGCCATTTCTCACATGGTCTTTTCTCTGCAAAAACACAGAGAGAAAGAAATCTTTGTTGTCCCTTCTTTTTCATATAAGGACACTAGCCCTACTGGAATAGGCCCCCACTCTTATGACCTCATTTAATCTTAATTACCTCCCTAAGGTCCTTGTCTCCAAATACTGTCGCACTGAGGATTAGGGATTCAACCTGCAAATTCTGAGGAGGCACCACTCAGGCCATAACTTGGACAGTGTTTCCTATTGCCAAGCATTTTTCCAAGTTCATTGAATATATTAATTCTTGTAATCTTTACAATAACTCTATGAAGTAAATGCCATTATGATAACCACTTTACACAGAAAAAAATTGAGGCACCGTGGGGCTTAGGTGATTTGCTTACAATTACACAGGATTCAAGTCTAAGCAGATTGTCTTGTTCATGTGTGTAATTTGTCATTATGTTATATACAGCATCATGAATCAAAGCTGAGCCTTAGAACAGCTGACGTGAATTCTGGCACATTACCAAATCCAGCAGCAGCATTACAAGGCACATATGTGATAGATTAAGTCACAGTGTATTTGTAATAGATAGAGCATTGAGCCCCACATCAAAACTCCAGGCCAATGAACGTGTGACCCTAGATGCAGTAATCAACTTCCTTTGGATTGTAACTTTTTCAACACAAAGATTTTCTCCAGAATCCTCTCCCTGACTTGGAGCTCCTGAGGGGAAGGAGACTGTACTGGTTCATCCTTCTATTCCCCAGAAACCAGCACAGGACCTGGAACAGAAAAGGTGCTTAGTAAAAGTTTTTAAATGGGTAAGCCAAGGATTTATAGCTTCCATATAGTTATGCACACAGATCGTAACGCTGTTAATATTATTTAAAAATGAAACATTCACCCTCAAGGGATCAAATGTGCTGATTTAATGGAAACTTCTCTTGTTTCATTATGAGACTCAGCAAATATTTAGAATACGTCTAAATAAATAAAATTAAAATGGATAAAACATGGCGAAAGCTGTCCTGGGGATATTTTTAAAACAACATAGTACAGATTTGTATAATAATTATTATAAAGTCAACATATTTTAATCATGAAAATACAGCAGAGTATTTGTCTAGATATACATGGCAAATAAACAAATACTTTTATTCCCTCCCTACAATCCAATAATGCAACAGTAAAAGAAATGTTATGGAAATAAATCCACAGGAATGGGAAGAGAGGAGATAGCAGCAATAGATTTCTTATAAGGCCAGAGAGCAGGTGATGATAATGATAAGGAAGGGGGAGGAAGAAGAGGAGAAGGAGAAGCAGGAGAAGGAGGAGAAGGAGAAGAAGAAGACGGGAAAAGAAAAGGATGACCTGCATCCATTGCTAAAGTCAGTAATGGTGAAAAATCAAGAACTAAATCAAGACCTTTAGAGAGAAAGAGAAAATATTGCACTATTAAAAGGAACATTCAGCCAAAAACTCTTGAAAATTAAAACTTTTATTGCAGAGATTTCAAAAAATCAGTAAGAGTTTTGGAAATACATTTGCTAAGGATTCTCTGAAAATAATACAAAGTATAATAGATGTATAGTGAAAAAGATAAGAAAATTAGACAACAGCCCAGTTGATCTAATATTTGAGTAATATGAGTTCCAGAAAGAAAGAGATCATAAATAAATGAGAAAAGTAAAGCTTCAAACAAAGAAACATACGAAAACCAAGAGACACACGTGTTCGTGGTGAAGAGTCCTATTAAATGCCCACATAATGGATGAAATAATATAACTGCATATTTGCAATTTCAGACCACTCTGGATAGGATGCTCCTAGCAGCTTCCAAAGGTTTAGAGGAAAAATTGGAAAGGACATAAGCAAAAGATCAGCAATCAGACTGCATCATATTTCTCAAAGGACAATGCAAAAGCCAGAAACAATGGACCGATGCCTTCAACGTCATAAAGGATAATAATTCCCAACACAGAATTCTATGTCTAATCCGATGATCAAGCTGATGTGAGTGGAGAATAAGGGCATCCACCCATTTTAGCATCCATCTTTTCTCAGGATCCCTTTGGAGGATATGTTCCATGTAACAGGGGAGAGTAAACCAAGAAAGGGGAGAGACGTAACTAACAGGAGATCCAACATCAGAAACAAGACAAAGATATGCTCAGGGAATGTTAAAAGGAGCTCCCAGGGGAGCATAAAGTTAACTAGCCCAAACTTGAGCATACAGAAGTTACTTAAACATACCTCCAAAAAAGATAAAGTGCATATAATACATGATATATATGGATACCTAAAGAGCAGAATTAGACAACTGGTAAAGAATTTACGTTAGTGAGAAATATTTAGAAAAGTAAGCAAACAGAAAAAAAAAAAAAAAAAGACAATAATTCCAGGGACACCAAAAAGTTGAGAAGAAAAAAGATAAATCATGGTGTTCTATATAGCTCAGCCAAAAATAGTGTTCATATCATCATAAAATTTGAAAACTGAATATTGATATAACCAAAGGTGTTATATAACTTTACCAAGAGAATTGGTTACTGTTTGGTGGAAAGTGATGAAAGGAAGAAAGAAGCAAGGAAGGAAGGAAGAAAGGAAGGAAGGGAGGGAGTCCAAAAATAACCCCTATTGAGCCAAGAGGGGGGACTACAAGAACGTGATTAGTTGTGGAGGGAACGTCACAGAGTTTGCTAAAGAAGTTGCAAGTAGATGATCTGAAAAGCGTAAAACTATTTTTTTAAAATAAACATTATATAATACTTTGACTCTTAAAGTCATGTGTAAATTTGATAAAAACAAAAACTACAATAAAAAAAGAAAGAAAAATATTGAACACAACACAGAATAGATTTTAAAATCATCCATAACCCTAACCACTAAAAGAAACTCCACTGTTATTTTTATATAAATCAAAAAACACAGACTACATTATACATACAGATCTATAACCTGAATTTTATTTTCATTAACTTTATAATTTGACCAATTTCTAAGATACTAGATACTCTTCTACAGCATGGTTTTAATGACTACCTAGTAGTCTCAGTTATATAGTATATATATATATATAGTATATATAATTTAAATGTTAGGTTATTTCAATTCAATAACAATTTTTATATCAACAATTCTACTGATTTAAGGTCCCTGGGCTACCTAATTAAATCAGTCCTCACTGAGTGGAAACAATTCATCATTAGCGTCCAAAAAAAAAAAAAAAATAACAGTCTTAAATGATTTTTTTTTACAAAGAAAAACAAGAATTTACACTAATGGATAATTTCTGTACAGCCGTGAAGAAAAACAGCCCCTTCCCCTCAGGATTCTCCACAATTACAAGCTTTAAGTACTCTTCAGAGCACTTTTAGTAGAAAACAAGTGTATAATATTGGAGAACTTATGAGATCCGATAACCAACAGGACCATACTAGTCCATGTCTAACATGTGAACAGTATGTTAACATTGCGAATAGTATATCCTATCCTGTGTGTGTGCATATATATTTATACTTGTATTTATATTTATTTTTGATTTTCTAAATGAACTTACATAAACTAATTCAGATCAAGGGTAATTCTGCAGATTAATTTGACCCGGGATTGTCTTCTGTTGGAATAGAGTATGTAACTAAACTTCGTGATGTCATTTCAGAGATGGGCTCAGGTCCCCACCTGCTATTGGTATTTCACAACCCTCTAAACTGAGTCAAAGCTTTTTCATTCTACAGTGGAAGATAAGGCAGCAAATGTAATCATCTCCTGAATGCCATTGGGAGAAATTAATTGTAAGTTGTTGAAGTCAAAGGAGTATTCAGTTACATGAGAGATCTTTTCTGATATCTTTGAGTCTTGACCTCCATAAGCTCCCACTACCAAGATGGTGGACAGGTTAGAGAGAAGGTGTGCATTTTTCACCTTTTAAATATTACCTGCCATACTAAGAAACATTCCTCAAAAGAATGTACCTTCGAGATAAACGTCAAGAAGAATAAAAATGTGTACTAATGGTGGAAATGGAATGCATCAAGAATATACTACAAAGCTAGGGGCCATAATTTTTTACCTGAATCAAAACTAAGTATAATATTTTATGTTTGCAATTAATTTTAGACTAGTATTTTATATTTCCCTTGTGTGATATATTTTTCCAAATTAACTGCAAATTTTGTTTCAAATATATTTTTTACTTAGTGAAACATTATTAGTTCTTATGGATTTTAATTGTTGTTTCTTCCTAGTTTTATTTATGCAACTATTTGCAGTAGAATCATTATTGGAGCTATTATATTTTTGTTCTTTGTTTTCCCATGGAGCTTAATTCTAATGAATCAAATCACTTCTGTACTGTACATAATTCAAAATGAATGTGTCATAATATTCTATGATATGAATTACTGTAATTGATTTAGTTTCACATTGTTAAATTTACTGAGTCAGTACTAAATTTATAGAAACATTATGTCAAATCAAATCATCAGTTATTTTCTCTCCAAACACTTCTTGGAACTTTCTAAAACATATTTTTGTCTTTGATCCTCCTATACAGCTTTACAGCTTTCTTCTCAGGATATGTCACCATCAATCAATTTAAAATGGCAACTTTGAAACAGATGTCAAGGGCATTTGCTCTATGTCTTAACTGATCATCAACATTCCTGATTAATGGTGTGATTTCCACAAAATGTGTGTAACTGGGACAGATGCTTTTTGGATAAAACCTTCCCTTCTGTCAGTTTCAAGTATAGAGACAATAAAGGTTTCATGTCTAAAGGATCTTTCAAAATGAAGATGGATTAAAATCTTGACACCCTGTCCTAAATTCCTCTTATCAATAAGATAATTTTCTGATTGCATAGGACAGATGAGTGCTAGGCAAAAATATCTGTTTTTATTTACTATAGATATTGTTTTATTGAGACATATGTGGAAAAAGTTATGACACAAAACATAAAACTTTGTTATATTGAACTCTTATGTATCATAATGAGTCAGTCCTTCAATCAGATTACAAAAAATGAAAAATAAATCATCATACAGTAATAGTGAAACATTCATATGAGCCCACAGCTACACTGAAACCTCGAAACTGCAAAAGTAACAGCTACTGTGAGCGTAAATAGCCCACTGAAATCGGTGTATCCAGGAACACTCCCAAAGAACATTATTTTAAAGAAGAAATTAATCTCAAAGGCTGATGAACTTAGCTGGAGATACATGCAGAATTACAGCTATCAGGTCTACCTAACAAGAAAGGAAATTAAAAATCCTTTACTTAGCATCTGTAAGAGAAACATTTTTTAACTTTATTGAGGAATAATTGACAAATATAATTGTATATATTTAAAATGTACAGCATGATTATTTGATATATGAATACATTGTGGAATGATGACGAAGATCAAGGTAATTAACACATCCAATTATCCCACATAGTTAACCCACTCCTTTCTTCCTTCCTCCCTTCCTTCCTTCCTTTCTTGTTTTCTCTTTCTTTTTTCTTTTTTTTGTGATAATGTTTAAGATCTACCCTCAGCAAATTTCAAGTATGCAAGAGAAACATTTTTTGAATTAAATTGGTTTGAGTAGGAACATTTATTTTCTTACCAGTATGTGCCACTGGTAAGCATTTATAGCATTAAAACAAGGCTTCCTCTTCTGGTGCAATGGCAGTTGCTACTTGAAACTATCTCTCACATTAATTGAAATCAAAAAGCTATGTTACCATAAAATATTATTGCCATTTTTAATCTATCTGAACAAGAGAATAGGCTAATTTAGTTCAGTACCTACATTACCTTTATAACATTCATATAATTAAATTCATAAAGTACTTTGTATGTGTCTACATTGGTCTAGGAAATGGTCGTACTTAGGAAAGGAAATGTGTTGATCTGCAAAGTATTCCTTCCATCCATATCTTTGTCTTGATATTTTTGTTCTACCAAAGTTTATTTGGTGTGTGTGTATGTGTGTGTGCGTAGCCAATACTTGTAAAAAAAATGTTTAAGAATATGTTGAAACTCGAAATCAAATGATGATTATGTGAGCGAACAGTATTCCTCTGGGAATAAAATACTCTAATCACATTTATCCTTGTGAAAAACAAAATAGCTATATATATTTCATCCAGCTAATTAAAAGTTGAAGGCCACACAGACTGACAATAAAATAATCAGTTAGAAACTTATTTTAAAAGTTACAACTTTTTTCTTTCTAGATAGACAAGTTTTGCTGAATTAAGGTTCTTAAGGATCTCAAAAACTAAGAAGTAAAATTATATTTTCAAGATCAGCCTACATTTTCTTTGCTAAAAGATAATTCATATTTTCAGCTTCATATAAGCATTAGCTTTTCTCTTACCACTCTTAACCATTAAAGTTAACTTTAAGAAATACAAAATAAATATTACATTTAATAGCTGGTAATTTATAATAATTTTATAACAGATTATTTTTAGTGCCTTGCTACAATTTAATAATATTATCTTTGATTTAGAAAATATAGTTAAAAGTGGTCTGTTTTTTTTTTTATTATTTTTGCTTTGTCTTCAAAATAAAACAATACTTATAAGCCAATGTATCTTGAATGGAACATATGTGGACCTCAGCCACAAGAGCCAAGGATGGGGCAAAGTCAGACTGCTTCAGAGAACCTCCCAAAAAAGACAGCCAAGCATAGCAAATCTGGTGTAAAAGTGTCCAATTTAAAAAGCAGTCTCTGAGAGCATGATAAGAGTTCTGTAACAAAGGTTCACACACAGGGCAAAACCCCCCTTTCTGAAGGGTTTTAAAATTTGTGGTCCGAAGATGAAGAAAGCCTGGGAATTGTGAGCCCGTGAGGCTCCTGGGTAATGGAGCATGTGTGTAGTCATTGGACAGTCTGATGAATTCTCCTATGCAACTTTCTCATAGACTCAAGATTTTTAAAAAATCGTCTGTGTATGCAACACAGAATCCAACACATAGTGTGTCAAATATTTAGTTGAGATTCCGTATATCCAAGCCGGTTTGAATTGGAGTATGTGTGGAGAGGTAGCAAGTGAGGTAGTGACGGTAGGTTCACACTTTAGTTTGGACGATAGCACTTATTCCGCCATAAAATATTGATGGGACACTTACATACCAGGACACAAAACACTGGGACTAGGTGAGACAAACTCTCTGGCTTCAAGGATTACAGTCTAGTGGAGACAGCTGACAAAGTATTGACACTGCAGGAAATCAGTAACAGACTGAGATACACATGAATAACAGTGGGGAGATCTACTTGAGACTGGGTGGTCAGTAGATGTGGCTCTGAGGTGGCAACATTTAAAATGGGTCTCAGTGATGGGAAGGAGTTAGTCATGCAAAGATAAAGGGAAGAACATTCCAGATGGGAGCTGCATTGTAGTAAGTGCTTAGAGGAGTATCAGTAAGGAAATTATAGAGAGGCAGAGGTCAGACCCTGCAGAGCCTAAGAGGTCATGATGAAGGGCAGGCATTTCTTTCAGTGCCATAGCTAGGAAGAAGGAGGAGATATATTGAAATGACTATAGTTCTGTTGACTTGAACTTGAGAAATGTGAGAACTCCCTTTTCCCACTGGAGGATGAAGGGAGATCATTAGCTGATAGAGAGGGCAGAGGAAGCAGGTGTGGGGGGAGTTTGAGGCAAGAGAAGGTATGAGATAATTATTTTCAATATGAGTAATTAAACCTACTAGAAAAAGTCAGTAGTATTGTAAGACAAAATTGGGTACCAAATTGAGGTATGAAGTCAGGTAACTGGGAAGAGGAAGAAAAGTCCAGAACAAATGGAGCTAACAAAGTGCGGGTCTTCACAGGAGCACCAGACTCAGGAAAGTCCTCATCCTCCAGGGAAGACTGAGAAAAGAGCAGAGCAAATTACTAGGAGTGAAGCCTCAAATGGTGACAGCATTGAGCCCTGGCATGTGAATTACAGATTCTAAATATAGCAAGACAAACATTGCAATTTTCCAGCTAGGGAGGCTCAGGTTTTGCATATACCTCTTACCCTGACTCCAGAACATTGCAGAGCTGAATTTGCCCATGGAATGTATTAACAGCTACTGCTGGGAAGGGCTGGAAAAGACAAGAACAAAGTAATGAGGTGATACTTACACTTTAGAGCAGATAATGCAATTCAACAGAAAAAAGAACAAGATTTGAGACATTTTACGGAGTTGAAGAGGTGCCTACATCAAGGAAAAACCAAATTAGTCCAGCCTGTCATTAATTTGGGATGGGGAGGAAACTGTCCACTAAAAGGACTTCACAGATTCTTCTCTTCCCTATCTTTTTACCCACCGTTGGTCAACCAATCATCAAATTTCAGCCGCTATGTGTAAAATACTGAATTTTTTTAAAGAACACTTAAAATATTGCAAATACATTCTTGTAGTCTAGCAAATATAAATCTGGTAGGCATATGTCAGAGATTGAATAAGTTGAATATAATTGGTATCAAGTTTAGAGGCAAGATATCAACTCTAGCTAGGATACCTGGACATAATTTTCTATAGAAGGTGAGGTGTAAGATAAAGCTTGAAGGTTGAGAAGAATTGTGATCAGGGAGGTTGGTGGTAGCTGAGAGAGAAAAAGCATAACATCATTTTAAAGCCTGAGCAGGTGCAATAAGAGGAAACAAGAGGGAATATAGATCACCCATTAATACATACACACATGTACATAAAACATTTACAGCTATGGATCATATTAAAACATATTATTGCTTTATCTTGATTCAGGTTTATTTAAAATAGATTGCATGACTTCAACTAACTCGAATAGGGTTTAGATTGAAACCTGCACCCCCAGCTTCACCCCCTGCCCACCACTCATGTGAATCCTGTGATCCAGGTTAGTTTGCTACAACTTTGCTATAGGAGGTTACCTTGAAGAGGCATTTTCCAGACCTGAGGGTGGGCACTGTTTTCATCCTTCCAGGTGTCCTCTCTCAATAGCTCCTCTAGAGAACAGAACTTTCTACCGGCAAGAATTGAACCATCATAATTCATGGACCATCACAGACAGCTTAAAGAATACTCACTGACGGACCAATTTCCTCTCTCAAGTTGTCACGTTACATGTACACAACTTGTACTATGAGATAAGGACTTGGTCTCCATTTGAGAGATGAGAAAGTTGAGGTTTAAACAGTTGAAGAACTTTAATATCAAGATGGACCAAAGGTTAACATAACTCTTTTCTCTGCTTCCATTTCACTTTCAATTTAACTCTATAGCTCTGTTAAATGTAAAATGACTGCCATATATATATGTATATGTGGCATATACATATATATTTAAATACTAGTCAACATTGCTTATTACAAAAATGACCCCTGATTGGTAAATTGCACTGGACCAGAAGAAGGTATAAATGAACTATAAATTCCTGGTGGAAATGCCATAGTTTTAGCTTCCCTAGTTTCAGAGACCCTTATAACAACCCCTTGCAGGGATCCTGGATGCTATGCCTATAAAGTTGTTACAAGAGATAGTCTCTCCTACAGGGCATGAAGCTTCTAAGTAGAGGCTTTTAAATCAGGGCAGCTTCCACATGTGCCCAGTGTGGATCCCATCTCCTTGAACATGAGCTCTCATCTGAGGGAAAGAGACCTCCCTGAGAGCTGTGTGAACTGCTACAGGGACCGCTAACCTAATGCAGGAACTCCTGCTGAGTGGAACAAGAAATGCCCAGCGCTGACCTGCTGGGAGGCTGTGACTTCTGTCCAGAGTAGTCTCAAGCCAAGTGTTTTGGGAATCTGAATGTTTAATTGAGCCTCAAGGACCCCTGGTGTGAAATGCAGACACACGTTTTGTAAATATCAGGTAGGAGTGTTCTACTGTGCCCCAAAGTGGAGATTATTTCTCTCCATCTTTTCTTGACTTGAGTACTCAACAGGGAGATCAGCTTGGTGCTTTGTGACCACCTAGAGGGGTGGGATAGGGAGGATGGGAGGGAGACACAAGAGGGAGTATATATGGGGATATATGTATATGTATAGCTGATTCACTGTGTTATAAAGCAGAAACTAACACACCATTGTAAAGCAACTATACTCCAATAAAGATGTTAAAAAACAACAACAACAAAAAAAACACACCATTTTCAAATTTCCAGTCCAATACTCAGTGGTAGTAGAACCTCAGGCAAAGTTGTTGCTATTACTTAATTTCTAAGCCCTTACTCTTCACCTGTCAAATCAGAACTATGAATAGTACATTGTTAATATTAATATTTGCATTTTTACTTCGTGATGATATGAGATTTAAGTGAGATAATGCCTATAAAATAACTTGGTTCAGCACCTGGCACAGAGAAAGTGAACTGCAGCTACTTCTACTTTTGAGTGATGGATATAAAGTTTGATGTTAAATACAGAAAAAAAAAAGATGAGTGCTCAAACTCTCCAGAGGTTATAACAAAGATCCAGTCATTCTCTCTTGTTAATGGATAAACTTAAGTGTCAAAGTCTTTTTGCAACGTACTCAAATGTCTTTTATTGTTATCTCCAAATTTTTCACGTACGCCCACATGGCACATGGAATACTTACTGGGCTTACCAGTTTCCAGGAATGAACCTCTCTAGTTCATGGCATTCCATGATAATTATGCAATCCAAAATCTAATAACAAATGTGACTTACAGGGTGTAAGGACCTGCAAGACAAAAATTAAAAATAAGAGACTTAATTCTGTCGAAAATAAGGAAAGAGTTCTCCTCTCACCTTTTTTAGAGAAATAATTTTAGAAAACTTGTATTCATAAGTTATTTTTCTGTCTCTTTGAAATACATGTCAAATTTTTAGAAGCAAATAAGCCTCTTGCCTGCTTTATGACCCAGGAATGTCCTTCCCAAGGACCTGGGAGCCATCTCTTGGAACTATAAACATCAGGGGAGACAACACCTCTATCTCCCAGTTTCTGTGAGAGGAAGGGGCCTAACTTCAGTGGGTGCCTTGCTCCCAGTTGCCCACCTGTCATAAAGATATGAGAAGTTTATTTTTCCTTTGTATAAAACCAATTAACTAACACAGATGGTTACCCCAATTACCAGGTAGATTTAGGATAAACAATGAGCAATAAATGGCGCTATTAAGTCCTCTAACTTGGGATCTAATCATTGTTTATCCTGAAAACATGTATGTAACGGGCATCAGTTTGGCTTTACAAAAAGGTGAGATTTCTTTCTGTCTCTGTAGTCGCTTAGTGGATTACCGTGATACACATCTATTGTCATTTAATTCTTATACAATGATTAAAGCGTTTTCTTCCTCTATTACTTTTGTGGAGAGGTTTTCTGGGCTGAAAGAAGATTTTGTTTTCAGTTGTATCTCCCCAACAAGCGATATATCATTTTTAATTTTTCCCAACCTACAAATTATTTGGCTAACTTTTATACGTTAGGAGTTCCTATTTCATTATCCACACATCTAGATATTACTGTCATTTCCACCAAATTTCAAAGAGTGACTGATAGTGATATTAATTCAAAAGAGGGAAAACTGAGAGGTAACCATCTTAAAATGTATTTTTTAATTGAATCGTGCTCTCAGAAATGAGTATTTACTGAACCATAAGGATTTTACACTCTAATCCACATGTATAAACAAAGATTATTTTTGAACTGAGAAATAAGTGCAAAGGAAACATTTTAAATATTTTGCTATTTCAAGGACTTCCATGTAGAAGATAGAAGAGGCTTTTCTCATTATAATTCCAGAGGTAGAGTAAATACCAAGGTGTGGGACTCTCAGAGCAGGGGAAAGCTGGATTTAGTAGAACAATGTTTTAATAATTGAATCTTTCATCAAGCTTAGTCCCCTTCTAATGTCAAGTGCATGCTAGCAATACAATTATTCAACAGTGGGTTGGGCAAATGTCATCTGGAACTCTACATAAGCCCAGTTCTGGTGGGAGATTGAAGTCTATGCTACCGAGATCTTTCTAACTCTACCTTCTACTATTTTTGTAAAGAAAGATTTTATCAAAGGAGAACAGCTGCTGATAAAGACCAAGATCTCCTGTAACAAAAACTGTAATCTACCTTTGCCAAAAGCCTTTTATGTGCCAGGCACTTTGCTGAGCATTTTATACACATAAGTCATTTAACGTTTTTTTTCTTTTTTGTTTAACATCTTTATTGGAGTATAATTGCTTTACAATGTTGTGTTAGTTTCTGCAGTCATTTAATCTTCACTACAAACCTGAAAAGTATGTATTATGAGCACCATTTTACAGCTGGGAAAATTGATGCACACACATCTGGTAAATTGTGGCTGCCCATCAGGTGTTTGTGTTTGCTATTATGTCATGCCACCTCTTATCTGAGAAAACTGCATGGACTCTAGAGGCAAAGTGAACAAAATCAAAAGGATTCATTCTGTTACTTTTTATGAGTCAAATAACTTGAACTTAATGGAAAATCACAGAAGCATGTGGAATATATTAACTTCTTTCAACATCAATGTATTCCCAAAGGCTTTTAACATTTCCAGAGTTGATAAAATGAATAAACAATTCGGGAGTTTCTAAAATTGCAATATAAGGAAAATAACGGTTTTCTCTTGGAAAGTTTTGCTTCTTAAAAATTTTAAAGGTATATGACAGAATTTTAGTGTTATTGTATAATAATTCTGTTGTTTAAGATAGTATTAGTGTGGCTTCAAGGCAGCAGTGCTCCAGGATTTTCAGTTAAGCTTCCCTATATAACCTTTACTATCATGGCTCCAGCCGTCTGTGCAGCTTTTCTCCTGTTCTCCCTTGCTTTGGGCAACAAAGGAAACATTTTCATATCAGAGCCTGCTTGGCTCACACAAGTGTATACCCTTTAAATTCTTCTTGGCCCTTGTAAGCCTGCTATTCATGCCTCATCAATTTCTTTGTTCAACTGCAGCTGTTCATTTTTCCAAATTCTACTTAAGGCCATCTCACATCCCCACTACGCTCCAACTCACTGCAGATGTGTCTCCTCTCCTGAGACATTTATCATCTAAGACTTGCAGAAAATCTTTGAGGAGGGTCTCTCTTCTATATCCTCCCTTTCTGCCCACATCCTATTTTTGTGGGCTTTCTCTGATAATTCTCCTCCAGCCAAAGGAGTCTCAATGTGGTCTGAGAGTAGAAAAAAAAAAAAAAGTGCACTCTGCTCAGGTAGATCCAAACTTTTCTATCTTACATATGAAAATTTAAAGTTGAATATATGAATTTAAATTTAATTTTGCTGCCATCATTTCTTTGATACGATTACCTGTCTCCAAATCAATGGGTGGCATGGCTTATTCTAACTGGCAGGAACGTCCTCCTAGTGAGAAAGAGAAAATAAGTGTGATAGGGAAAAGGGAATAACAGCACGTCATTTAATAATTCAAAACACTATGTTACAAAGACAATCTAAGTCTCTCTTTTAAAATAATTATTGATCCTCTACCCTTTTCTGCTACCCTCCCATTCCTTTTTCTGATAAACTCAAGGGTCATAGAGAACTATTTCTCTTTCCCTACCACCTCCAATTCATTCAAATACGCAGAGCTTATAACTGTAGCATAGAGGTACAACAGGCAGGGGCAGACCTCCTACTTCTCATTATCCTAAGGTCACAAGGGATACTTGAGTCTAACAGACCTCACTAGCATTCCCCAGCACACCTGATTCTTCTCTGATTCCAGACACAAGGAAGATACACTTGTTCACACCTAGAGAAATAGGCATAGCCAAGTGACTCATCTCGGTCAAGAAAATGTGAGCTGAAAGACATGGGCATTTAACACTCAACCCCCATTCTCTGTACTGGACACCGGTCTTGTAGAATCTTCAAGCCTCATGTTGAGATAACAGTGTCATAAACTGACGGTACTTCCCTCCTCCTGGATCCTCGAGTGATTAAACTGAGCAGAACCTTCTTCCTTTCTGTTTAAGGTTGGCTAATTTTTTATGTATTTCCATTCCTATTTCATTATGGATAGATCTGGAAATTATTGTCTTTACAGCCAACCTACACTGCACGTGTGGCAAGAGTGCGCAATATACTTTCAGTAATTTTAACTCTGGAATCTTTTTGTTATCTTTGGCATAACTAGCCTATCAGCAGGAAACAAATAGGCACCGAGGGCATTTTGAATACTCTAAAGGAAGATTATTTTACATAAAGTGTTTTACTAGAATGTGGAATTTTAGTCCCAAGAAATAAGCCAATTTCACCAGTGTGGGGTACAAAATGGATTGTAATAATCAAGTTAATATGACTCCTAGTCCCCTCCTTTCAACTTTGAACATGTTTTACTCTCACCCCCCCAAAAATTTTTCTCCTCACCTAGTCAGGCAATTCCCCAACTGTTACTAACTGCCTATTTAATAAATTCAGATATCCCCACTTCTCCTCTGAGGCTGATAATTACGAACTTTATAACTTGAGGCAAGATGGACAATCCAGTAAGATCTCAAGCTTAGGTAGCTTAAACCTAAACAGGAGAATAATTCTCAGCTCATGATTGTTGTCTTTGCAATTGTAGCTGCAGATAATGCCAAAGTTATATCTAAGGGTCAGTTCTGGGTGACACATCTCTTACAGGGCACCACATACTCATCATTTGTGGCTCAACTAACAGCTACTACTTTTCTCAGTCTCCTTTAATGGTTCCTTCTCTTCTCTAAGACCTGAATGTTGAAAAATCTGAATGTTGAAAAATCTCTTCTCTATCCAGTATCATGTCTATAAATGCCAACTCCTATGTAGTTGCATGTCACAGTTAATGTCTCCAGCCTAAATCACTTCCTTGAATTCCACATTTATCTATGCAACTGCCACTTCAGCATCTTTACTTGGATGTCTAATAGATATCTCAAGACCAACATGTCACAACTGAACTGTTGAACTCCCACACTTACATACTAAAAGCTGCTCTTCCTGTAGCCTCCCCGATCTCAGTAATGGCAATTCTAACCTTTTGCCCCTTGCATTCTTGATACCCTTTCTTCGATCTCATTTTTTTCCAATCCTCTTGTTTATTTCCTAACATACTATGCAATTCAATTATTTATCTTGTATAATGTTTATATTCTGTGTCCACTAAGGGAAAGTAAGCCCATGGAGATTTTTGTTTCATGTTTCTGTTTTGCTGCATAAAAGTTAAAGAATCCCAAGGGTCTAAGTGAGTGACTTTTATATTGAGTATTAGGAGACTTTTAATTTATTTTTTAACTGGCATATAAATTGCCCCTTCTGAAATAGAAAAATAAGAGCTAATTATTTTTTCTTAAAATAAAATATATATAATTTCAATATTTCTTTCCTCTTCATCCAAAATTGAAATAAGCATCGGTTAACAGCAAGAAATGCACTTCTGAAGAATTTCTAGCCTCTTTATAAGCTATAGTGATTAAACAATAATCAACAAATGGTACAACTGCTACATTTTCAGATAAATCTACAATGTCAGCTTTCCTCATCTCTGACATTAATATTGTTTCTCATATTTCAGTATATTAAAATTGCCATTTTGTAAGATCCAAAATCAGCAAAGATCATATATAGTTTCATATTGCAATCAGTCTTAAAATATTTTGTTTTTCCTAACTTCATGAAAAAGACTATTTTTAACAGCTTTACTGAAATATAATTCACATTCTATAAAATTCGTCTATTTAAAGTGTGCAATTCGTGGTTTCTATCATATTCACAGAGTTGTGTAATCACCACCATTATCTAATTTTAGGACATTTTCATCATCCCCCAAAAGAAACTCTATTCCATTAGAAGTCACTCTTCATATCTACCTCCCCACCCAACAGTCCCAAGTGGAATAGGGAAGAACAAATCTGACTCTATATTGGATCTGTTTCTTTTACTTCAAGCTTTGTATTCTATTGCTTTTGCTACAAGTTATTCACTAAAGGGATGTTGCCTGTAGCTTAAAGTATACATACTGGCCCACCTCCAGGAACCCTGCCTCCCATGCCTGAGCAGGAGGCTATAAAGTACCTTTGTTTGGCTCACGGGAAACATTCTGACCAGGCCTACCTATGAATGGCTGCAAGAAAGAAGAAATTAACACATCCCCTCCGAAATATTTGCAACTTACCCTTTTTTCCCTTTACCTCTTCTCCTCTGACCCCTCTTGTTCTATAAAAGAAGTTAGCATCCAAACCTGGGCAAGATATTTCTTTGGGACACTAGTCCACCATCTTCTCTATCTGCTGGCTTCCCAAATAAAGTCACTATTCTTTGCCCCAACACCTTGTCTCTAGATTTATCGGCCTGTCATGCAGCAAGCAGTACGGGCTTGGACTCCATAACACAGGCAACCACTAATGTACTTTCTGTCTCTATATATTTGCCTAGTCTGGAATATTCATATAAATGGAATTACACAACACATGGTCTTTTGTGACTGACTTCTATCACTTAGCATAATACTTTCTAGGTTCATCCATGGAGTAGCATGTATCTGTACATCATTCCTTTTTATTGCTGAATATTTCATTGTATGGATATACCACACACTTTTTGTCCATTCATCAGTTGATGGACATTTGGGTTGTTTCCACTTTTTGGATGTTAGAAATAATGGACATATGTTTTTATTTCTCTTAGGTATATACCTAGGAATCTACAATTGCTAGGTCATATGGTAACCAGAGGCTTGACATCTTGAGGAACTGAAAAACTTGTTTTCTGAAGTGGATGCACCATTTTACATTGAAAAACACTATTTTTACATTGTTAAGATTAGCATTTTGTGTGAAGTTATTGTTTGCTGAAAGAGAAAGTTAAACTAAATTATCTCAAATGCATTTCGTATTAGGTGATTCAGTTACACAGTGCTTTAAAATTCTTAAGCTTTTACTTTTTCTTTTAAATTTACAGAAAAAATTGAGAGAATACTAAGATAAACACTCCTAAACTCTTCACCTAAAATAACCTATTGTTAACATTCTGTCACATTTGCTATTTCTCTACACACATGCACATGTGTGCACACACATCTTCCTGAAAAATTTGAAAGTAATTTGCAAACCTCATGGCATTCCATATCTAAATATAATATATATCCAGAAAACAAGGACATTTTTCTGCTCAACCACAATATCACCATCACACCCAAGAATGTAAGAATTATTAAAACATAAAATAATACTACATATTTTTCAGAAAAGTATGATAACAAAAGAAGATAATATTGTTTATCTCAGAGACTCCTTCAGAATTTATCTCTCTAGGTTGACAACAGGAAAAGAAAAGAGTCAATAAGGGACAGGAAGCGACCTTCTAAAACTGAGCGGGACCCAGTGGGCCCTCCCAGGTAAGAAGGTCTTTCTGTGTCCGCCATTTCTTGTTTATAGAAAAAAGGTTTCAGCCTCCTAGACCTTCCCTGAGTTCCAAAGGGCAGATCTCAAACAGTTACTAATTAGGGAAGTGCAGAAAGAAACAATAGTGCAACAATGGGGGCCTGGTCCTGATTCCTCCTGAGGTGTACATAACAATCTGATACATATCTCTGAGTTCTACAGGAACTAAGGCCCCCATCCAGGTGGAGGATGGTAACTTCAGGCTGAGCACAGGCACATGGACCCCAGACTGGTTGGAACCAGAGGCTGATGATTGAGATTCCTGGAACACCACCCTGTTACCTCACCACCAACCAATAAGAGGAGGGTTACACACCCTGAAGCCCTCCCTGCAAATTTTACCTATTAAAAACTCCTTCCCTGAAACCCAACAGGGAGTTTGGGCTTTTTAAGCATGAGCTGCCCCGGACTCCTTGTCTGGAGCCTTACAATAAACACTGCATTTTCCTTCACTACAACCCAGTGTCAGTAGATTGGCTTTACTGTGTGTAGGCGAGCATACCCAAGTTTGATTTGGTAACACTTCTATTTTACCTGTATTATTTTTTCCTAAAGAAAATAAATATATATATAGCAAAATGCTAACATTTGTTAATATGAACTGTGCATATACATGTTTATTTTTCTTATATTTAATAGTAAACATTGAAATGTTTCTTTAATTTAAAAAAAAAAAGAGTCTGAGTAATTGAAGTTTACATTACCTTGGATGAAAAAATTTCTAACGATGGTAATATGAAATTACTATTGTTTTGTAAATGAAAAATGGTTTAATATTAGAATTTGATATGGTTCAACCTACTAATATTATACTGGTGTCATATAATTTTTATATATACATGTATATATAACATATTTATAAAACCATTACAAGGGATACTTATTGAGAGATGAAGCAATATCTGTTGGTTTGATTTTCATGACCACATACATAGATAGAACTCTTGAAGACCAGACTATAATACAAAAGCAAATGCTGAGCAGCACACTTGCCAGGCCTCTTGGAGGAGATCCTCTGGAGTAAACACTACAGAGACAGAATTAAAGGTAGGTACCTGGGCTCCTCACTGTCCCACACACACTAGTGCAGCTCACAGCAATGTAACAGCACTGAACGGCAGACTCTGGAAGAGAGACTCTGATCCTGGGCTGTGGGGTTTTTGAACTTTGTGATGAAGAAAACGTCAACACTTCCACCATGTGATCAGAGGCTGTAATACAACAGCACTATAACGTGGTTGCATCTCTACCCCACCAGCTCAGCATACCTGCTCAGGTGAGTACCATTGTGATCCAGGACAGATTCCAAGCCTTCTGGTCTACCTGACTGTTCCATGCACTTGGCTGTAGCTAGTTTCCATGGAGTTTTGTGGGAGGTCAACTTCTTTCTGGGGCGCCAACCTGTAGAGATATTGTCTTCAATAAATTAATCCTTTCCTCACAAATGCCAGAGAAATTCATTATTTTCCTTTGTAAAACATTAATCCAGAAAAGGAGTACATTCCTTAAATGATAGAAATAAATATAGAAAGCTGGTGGGGTAGGCTCTACTATATTAAGAACTATATGAAATATATGGATATGTCAGAGGTTATGAAATATAATGGAAAAAGCATTGGAGGATAGGTCTGGAGATGCAGATTACAGTCCTTACATTTTCGCTGTTTACTTCAGTGATCTCCAGCAAGCCACTAAAATTTTTGGATCTCCTAATTTTTATTTAAAAATTGATCTAAAAATAAATATCAAAATTTTATCTGAAAATAGAATGTTGAAAAACTCTTTGGCTAATGTCTGTTTCTTAGAGTTCTGAATCTTAAATGACCAATTAATTAATTTAGATTCTGGCAAGAGGAGAGTTTTACTTTGAGGTTTTCTGATTTGGAGCCAAGAATCTTATTATTTAAAACTATTTAAAAAGAATTTCAGACATTTTATTTTGTTTTGTTAAGTAACTAACCCTTTCGACATGCCCCTGGCATGGTATACACTAGATACTGTAGGTTTTTCATGGCTAATAGGGAAAAGGGTGTCCTTTAAATATTTTTACTCCTGGATCTCATTCTGATTTTCATTGTTATTAATTTTTATATTTTACTCTATAATAGTTCTTATTAACAAACATATATATATTTGCTTTTTTTCTTTATTAACCAATACTTCTCAACTAGATTTTCAATGCTTAATCAGAGTTTTATCTCCTCTTTTAAATTTTATAACTTGGTAATATTAAAAACTGGAAAAGTACTGCCATGAATAGTCAATATAAGACATCTTTTCAAAGAGGAAACTAAGGTATGTGGCTTTGTAAGATTTACTAAATATTTTTCCCAGTGCTTGAAGAATTGAGGGGGAACCCTCAGAATATTATGGATAAGGACTGCTCTTAATTTAGCATTTTCACTAATTTCATTCCTGGCTCATTCTATTCCCCAAACTTATCATTCCACTAATATTTTATGATAAAACTAGAAAAAGGGATAAAAAGAAGAGTATGAAAATGGCTAACATTTTATGGGACTTTACATTTAGCATCTCTACATACAATCTCATTTCATCTTCTTAGCTTCTGTGGTATGAAAAATGGAACTCGAGCAAGTCATGAGGTTTGCCCCAGAGCTCATAGCTAATATGTTATAGAGTTGAACTGGAATTCTGATCTTTAGATTCTGGGTTTTGTGACCAGATAGCATTAGCTCTTTCAACAGATAATAGGATTGTTTTCCATGTCATTGACTGTTTCCCCACTGCCTGAAGTCCTATTCTGGAAATAAAGTAGCAAAGACTGTGTATATGAGTGCTCTCCTTTGATGTAAATGTATAAGAGCAGCCACCCTGAGGTTCCCTGGGGCCTCTAGGCTTCTGGAGGCTCACCTTCCCTTTAACAGCCCATTAGTAGTACACCAAGCCACACACTGTGTTGTTACAGGAAGTCTAGGCCCCTCCCCAAAATATTCTCTGAGCCCCTCAGGAGTCCCTGTGGAACCTAGGAAAATGCATGACACCTACTAAATTCTTGCCAAATGTTAATATTATCATTATTGCCCATCTTACTCTACCTTTCTCTGTGTATCACCTCTGCCCTTCACATACCATTTCATGTGCCACCCTTCTGCCCAGTTCACTCTGCTCCAGACTGCTAACTGATGCCCTTCCCTTTTATTCCTCAGCACACACCTAACAAAAAGCTAAGTGTTCAATAAATGCTGTTAAGGTTTTCCTATAATGGAATTATGGGGCAGGGAAGGAAATTGAAACCTGAATATTTTCTTCAAGTTATTGCCCCAACTAGCATTTCCTCCTCTGCCAGTTTTTCTGCTTGGCTATGTCCTCTCTTAGGCCTTGTGCTGGGTTATTGATATTTTCCCATCTATCTCAAGTAGCACCCACTGGCTGCTGCTCTCTGTCACTCAGACTCCAGACTTCAAATCCCAGCCACTGGCCTCAACTAGAAGAAGCCAAAAATAATTTCGCATCATAAATATCTCTTCATTCACGGAAGACAATCCTTTCACGTTTTGGTGCAAAACAGGTTATGCTTGACTGTCACAAATGTTGCTTTTCTTGAATAGATATTGTTTTACTTTTGTGTAGCCAAGTAGACTGTTGGTGGTTTCTAAAAGCAGAAAGCTGTGAACCTCAAATGCAAATGCAATCAGCTAATTCTAGCTGTAGAAATATTAATAGAAGTTTATTTTCACTTTCTTCCTCTTCTTTTTTAAGCAATAAAAATCACAGATCCATTTTGCAGACAGGACTTAGTCACCCAAATCTCCACCCCTACCTCCAAAGTTCCTGTAAACAGAGTGCTTTTCCCAAGATCAGAAGTAGCTCAGTCTGGACACAAAAACACAGTGGCAGTGGATAATATTGCTAACTCTTCCAGATCCAAAGCCAGGGTTCTGGTTTCCCCCAATTATAATTACTCTTTAAGCAAAACTTAAAAGAAGAAAACAAGAATTAGAATATATGAGTGAGTTTTCCTTCAGAATGTGGGCTAGGCATAATTTGCAAATGAGATTTCTATACTAGTCTGATTATTTACAGGTGAGGAAAGGTGGAATCATAACGTCGTTCTGTTTTTATTTGCTCATTTGATTGTCTTATTGATATATTCTTTAAGCTAAAATGACTTTTTTATTCTTATAAATTAAAGGCACTTATTCAACCTGCTCTCTTCCCACATCTGCTCTTTTAAAGCTTCGACTAGCATCGAAGGAGGCTGGGATATTTAAAGAAATTGAAAAAAGTTAAAAATTTTCATTTCATCAGAGGAGATGAAGATGGTTAAGTAAAATGATATGAGCCCCGCAGGTGTAGGACTTTGTAAGCTTATCCTTGAATTCAAGGCTTTATTCTGAATAACAGAATGAAAGACTTCCAGGTGACCTTTGAGACAATCTCAGATGACCCTATGTTGTGCAAATAATGAGGCAAATAAGACCTCCTCTAAGGAAAAGTAGTGGAATCTAGTTTGGAACATAGGTCTCTTCTGTGCGAGCACAAAGACCAGGGTTCCATACAATTCACCTACCTACCAAGTCAGTTAAGATGCTCTATTTCTTATATCTTCTTTTATATAGATGACTTCTTATAAAGTAAGTCCGTATTTCCAGTGGTTTCCCCCTTCAAACGTATGGTTAGACAAATTTAAACAATAAAAGAGAAAAAGAAACTTTTGAGAGGGGACTGTTAACAGTGGATAAATAATTTGTTCAAAAATGCACCCTCACTTCTCTTTGTATAGTTGGGCATTATCGTTTGACATTGTGAAGTTCATCTGTCTCTTCCTCTGTGAAGTTCTCTCCTCTCCCCCAGAAGAAGAGGAAAATGTTTTTGCTTCAAAAGAGGAAAGAACATGTGTCCCACCCTGCACCCTCAGCCCTGGTTGCCCATGAACAAGGGCAAATATATCATTAAACGAGGCATCGAATATCAAACAAACTTGTTTTCTATCTCATCTCAAACCTATTATGAATTTAAAATTCTGCTCTCTCAATTATAACAACACAAGATTGAATTTCATAAAGCTCTATGTGTAATATTGAGGCAATTCACTCAGGTGATAGCAGTTATATTTGCATATGCCTGGTACCATTCACTTCACTTTTCATTAAATGTGTGTTAACCTAAAACTACCCTAGACTATAAAAGTGTAAGAGGATTGTGATAACATACCATTAAAGTGACAGTAAATCAGCAGAAACATAACATCATAACATTAGATTTTCTAGTTCAGTTGCTTTGCCGACTGTAAATATAGACCATTCTTCCATGAAGTTATAGATATTTTCAATGAGTACAACTGAAAATACAAGTTGTGTCTTAAAGCCTGCTCTTAAAACTAGGAAAATGAAAGTAAATTTAGATGTGGAATTAACCATATTTTCATTATGAAAATTAAAGCTGGGAAAAATATCTAATTACAGTATCTAATTTGCAGCAATATGATTTCCTACTGAAATACACTAAACTGTATCCATGAGATGCAAATGGAGCCATTTATTGACACAAACCTTCCTGTAAAGTTACTCAGGCTTGTTCACTATTCCAAATGTTGCGATATTGCTGTGGTTTTAAAATACAAAAAAGGAAAAACCATGTAATTACCATAATTGTATATCTATGATAGAATTTCTACTCCAAAACTTTGTCAAGAAGCAACACTGACACTTTTTAAAGACCTAAGTATTTCTTCTTTCCTGACTTATGTTATTTTTGTTCTTCTGGAAATTTTATTAAACCAATTATAGGAATGTTATTTAATGAAAAGAGAAAAAGTACTCATCACCTTAATATGACCTCTGCTTTCATTTTAGTAGATTTCCTTTTCATGCATGTCTCAAATCTGCGCAACATTTTAACCTGTGTGAGGTTCTCGCAGAATTTCAATGCCATTCCATGTTCAGCCTCCTGGTAGGAAACCCCAAGCTAAAGAGAATGACTGGGAAATAATTCCTGTGGTTTTCCAAAGGCATCCTGGAGGTGAATGGAGATTCTCTGGTGTTGTGGAAAGGTAAACAATAAAGGAAACATTTATAGTAAGAGATTCCAAAATTCATTTGTGGGTGAATTCCATCAACTATGGGTGTTGGCTCTAGTGATAACAACAAAACATTTGTGCAGCTCCTTAGAACTTAGAAAGTGGTCCTGTAGACACGTTTTCAGTTGATTAATATGAAATTCTAATAATATACCAACTGTCATTGATGTACTCTGCCAATAGGAAACCAAGTCTCCTGTCTTCAAATTATTTACCCCTAGGAATAGAGTGGGGAATTAGCAGCACCCAGCTAGAAGTGGTGTCTTCTCCTGCTTTTCTCCACAATACTGTTCCCCAGGAGTCCACACTGTAGACAACAGATATTCTTATCCACCTTTGTGTTTCTGATTCATGATGGCAGAATAAGAATTTGGAATTAAATAATTTAATTCTAATATTTTTCTGCTCCCTCCTCCCCTCCCCCCAAAGACACACACACATATTTTCTGGTGTACTTAAGTACTGTGGATATGTTTCAATCCCTAATATTTGGCTTGTAAAGAGAGTCCTGGAGTCTCTGATACTATCTCTGGCTTCTAATGGCTACCTTTAAGTCTACCTCTGCAATCTTCTCCCCCCAGAAACTGGCATCTAAAAAGTGCATTTTAGAAAAGCAATATATGTACTATCACAAGTTTACTGGGGAAAAAAATTGTACCACTGAATTCCATCAAATGTGCAGTCCAAATCCAATATTGAGCTGCCTCACTGTAAGAATTTTTGCACTTTTCTTGATTAAAAGAAAGCATGGAATGAAAAATCAAGTATACAGTGATATAGTAATATAACACATCAATGACTTTCTATAAAATATTTTCAGTCTTATAATCAATGAATAGACATAGAATGATAACTATTTTTCATGTAATAACTGACCCAATCACAAGTTATATGCTTACATAAAGTTTTGATATTTTAGTCTCAGAAATCAAGCTTTGAGACAACGCCAAAGTAGTAGACAATTTTTTTAAGTGAAAAGGTGATAGCAGCTGAATTTAGTAAGTTTTCTTCTGGAAGGTAGGATTGTCCGAAGGCTGAAAAATATATGAGAAACAGCTATAAACTTCTATAAAAATTTGACTTGCTCTGGCTTCCCAAAATCGCAGGTTTAGAATCCCTTCTCTTCTGATAAGTAGCTGTGTGGCCCTAGGCAAATTACTTTCTCTGTTATGGTATCCTTATCTGTAAATGAGAAATCCCTCCTCAACAACCTACCTCATTGCAATGGTAGAAAAAGAAAAGGAAATATTTATGCTGGAACATTGAGATAGTGTTAGACTCATTCCGTTTTCCATTTTGTTAACTTTAAAATGATATATTAATTGTCAATTTTAACACAGCACTCTACTTATTATGAAATGCTTTAAGTAGTCCCATATCAGAATTTGTATCTTTAATATAAGTCACTGAATAACAAGGCACCTAAGCTATTTAATATAAAGATTTAAAATTTGGAAATATGTTTAAGGGAATAGTATAAGTGGTGGACTCACTACTCCTTCTACCAAAAACATTTCCCTACTTCCCTAGAGAAATCAACATTTTCAAGTATCTTTATTCACACTACTGATCATTTACCTAGAATGTTTTCCCTCTTCTTTTCCTCCAAATACATCTCTGCTCATCCTTAAAGCCCCAGCCCTCAGTCCTCTCTTTCTTTGAATTCTAACCACATATATGTTTGTAACCACACCATTGAAACCTCTTTTCTTGCTCACAGATTCGTTGCTGTATGTTAAATGCGTCTCCCCCTTCCAGGTGTACTGAGCAGTGATGTTTCATACTGTGCACGGTGTTAGCACTCTGGTGCTGGAGTTATGTAGACACTAATCAGAATTGGTGCTTATACTCGTCATTTTATGGCTTGGAGCAAGTTATCCAACTAGTCTTATTTTCCTGATCTTTAAAATGTCAAATTTTTATTTTGAGTATTTAAAAGTATACAATGCTTTTGGATAAGCCCTGCATACAATGAGCTTTCAACAAATGATAGTTGTTATGGTTATTATTATTAATATTATTTACCTCCTCTTCCATAATAGCTAACACGGCACTCACCACATCATTTGTGATCCATAAATACCTGTTGTGTAAATAATCCCTTTATAACTGCAGCATTGAGATCAACAGTAATGGACACATTTTAAGTTCTTTGTGTTATATCATATTTTTATTCCACACAATTATGTTTGGTACTGATGATTTGGTTCACTGCATATTCAAAAACATGGAATTCCATCCTACTATTAAAGAAATATCTCTGTATTCCAAAACACTAATCATTTTTATGGATGTTGGCATTTTGACATAGTCAAGTGTCTCAAATAACAACCTAATGAAGCCAGAAAAGAAGAAAGAACTAAAATACACATAATTTCTATGAATATGTATATTCAGAGAGGCTCTGAACATACATTTTTCCAAATGCCAAAAGCCAGAGGTTATAATGCTCTGTTTAACCTGGAATATCAACATCCTGTAATGACCGGCTGAGATCAAGAGTAAACTGGAAACATTACCAAAATATCATATTTTAGTTCAACTAGCTTACCAAAAGTTTTAGTGGTTAAATTTTTAAAGCTTCACAGCTGTGGTACAGGAACAATAATTTCTCCTCACCGTCAGCTCCCGGGTTGTTGATGCAGTGAATATACTGCACTTTCACAGCAGAAAATAGATGTTCACTGTCAAATGAAATCGATGAAGAAGCAAGATATTTAAGAGTAACTCAGTTATTTCCTAACACTCCATTATTTATTTATTTATTTTGGTTCTCTGTATAATCTCTCTTAAAAAGTCCTATTAAAAATGATTTATCATTGATATGGTTTTTATGTTTTTCCTTCTCATGAAATGTTGAGTGGTAGAGTTGGCATTCTACTTTTATTTCATCAGCACAATAAACCAGAAATTACAAAACAAGTTCTTTGCTAGAAAGTCTTGGGCTAAATGGAATTACATATCTAAGAATCGTGTAGCATTCTTTTTTTGTTTAATGTATAAATATTGAATTTTAACCACATATGCTGTGGTTAAAACAGCTGCAAAGATCGACATTGGTATTATAATGTAGATTAATACCTCTTATTTTGCAGTATGTTATTTAGAGTTTTATAAGCATTAGTTGGTTTAAAATATATATATTCTTCTAAAAGTTATCTAGCTAAGTTATCTATGCCCTCTCTTTTAACATTCCTATTGCCAATATATCTCTTGATAAATTTAAACATTTGACTGTTCTCAATAAATGGTTACATATGTGGAATTAACAGTTTCAGAATAATTAATTAGTGCTGCATTTGATGGTTACAATAAATACTTCATACACCCCCAGAAAAATTGAATTTTTTCGTATAAAGCACATAAAGATTTAACAGAAGTTTCAACAAAAATCCTTACCTATATTTGAAATGGATATTCAGATAATCAGATATTAAATGACAAACCCCAAAGATGGGCTTTATATGCACTGTTGATATTGTCATGATGCTTATCTATGATGATAACCAATACGATCAAATGATCACTGATTATGCAAAGTTCAGGGCTTTCATAAATGACACTTAAGTGGGTCTTTGAACTTCTAAAACTCAACAATGAAACCTAAGAGCAGATTTTGGCTGAATACTGAGACCAAAGTTTTATATTCATGTATCCTTAATGAACTTTTCTAAATACACATAAATGCACAAATATCTTTATAATGAAATAGGTGCATATTACTGAAATATAAAGTACACCACATATACCACTTTATGTCCTTTTCCACTTACCATCTTATATTTAACAGTTTATTATATATATAAAAAACTACTTTAGTAGTTGTGCAACATCCCAATATCTGGCTATATCATATTTTCATAACCATTTCTTTATCACTGGTCTTTCTGGATTTAAATTTTAAAATTTAAAACTTTCTATTATGTAGCACATACTACTTTAACACTTAGAAAGACAAAAATATTTTTAAAATTATATTAACACAAAATCCAGCAAATATTTATTAAAGGACAAAATTGTACAGCTAAAGGTTGAAGCATTAATTAAAATAAATTATCAAAAAAAGCCAAAATATTTTTATATGTAAAAAACATACAGTGTGTTAAATGAGAAGAATGTAAATCAGAATTTCAACCAGTGTCCTTGAAATCATTTGTGATGGAGGAAAGAAAGGAAGAGAGGAAGAAGAGAGGGGTGAAGGTAGGGGAAACAATACTGTCCCTCATTGTCAGATTTAGCATTGAGCAGAATTTCAATAAACTTTGCTGCATTGATAAACTTAAAATATACATGTCATCTATTCTAGATTCTTATTACTTTCAAACTGGTGTGAATAAAAATTTGAAATTTTCTTCCAATTTTCAATTTAAAACTTAGCTTTATTTATTTTTTACTTGTCTATGCTTAGGACTCCTTCAGAAATTCATGTTTTCAAATACAAGACATGTTATTATTGAAATGTGTGAGTATATATATACTAGTATATGTAAATGTGTAACAGATGATCATGTCATAGATGGCTGTACATGCATGTATATATATGCATACACATACAGTCTAACAATGTTAATTCTTTTTTCTTTAATTTTGAATAATCTTTAGCTTATAAGCATAAGAAATACTCAAAAATGTCTCTTTCTAAGAATTTATATCCATGTATATTTATGTGTGTGTGTATATATATATATATATATATATATATATATATATATATATATATATATAAAACAAGATTTGGGACCTTTAATTCATTGCTATCAAATAACTCTGTTCAAAAGTAACTGTCCCTTTGCAGCCAGTTAAGCAGACTGTGCTCTTTTCTCCATGGGGGCCTGGTGTGCAATGGCTGCAAACAGCAGCCTCCTCGGGAGTGTATGCAGCCTGTTGCCTGTACCGCTTGCCCTAAGGGAACTTGGAGACAGCTTTTTCCAGTGGACATTCATGACTGGCATGCTGTCCCCAGTCTAGGCTCCACGCAGGTATGTGTGGTGCCTTTGGGAAGCCCCAGGGCACAGTGGCCAGGGTCCACATTGGCCAAGTCATCATGTCCATCCATACCAAGCTGCAGAACGAAGAGCATGTGATCAAGGCCCTCCGCAGGGCCAAGTTTCAGTTCCCTGGCCACCAGAAGATCCACATCTCCAAGAAGTGGGGATTTACTAACTTTAATGCAGATGAATTTGAAAACATGGTGGCAGAAAAGTGGCTCATCACGGACGGCTGTGGCCGTCCCTACTTGTGGCCCCTGGAAACATGGCGGACCCTGCACTCATGAGAGCTTCGGCGCTGCCCCCTCCTTACTCGTGCCCACCCATAAATCCTACTTTCCTGTCAAAAAAAAAAAAAAGTGATTGTCCCATTTTGCCCTAGTGTTCTTTACTGATGATGTCACTGCTCCCTTATTGGTGGCTGAGTTTATCAGCATAGGCAATAAAGGAATGGAATGCTAAAGCTAGCTTATTAAATACTTGTTTAACTTTAGTAAAAGGATACTTTAGCCACCTGAGTCTGGTTTCAAACAATATTGGTGCACTCAAGCTGTGCCCCTCCCTTTTCCACTTCAGCCCAGGATCTTATAAGTGCCACTGCTATTTACAGGGGCATTGTGATTGTTAACTGTTGGAGACAGAAGGGGGAGAAGCATGAGGGCAGTAGGGACCTCTCTGACCAGCTCCTTGGAGTAGGTTTTAGTCACTAGAGAAAAAGACAAGATGCCAGTCGGACTGATTTGTGAGGCAATTTGAGGCAGGTCAGTGTGAGAGCCAAGAGAGATGGAATGGTTCTGTGGGAGCTGTGAGCCCTCTGTAAGACACAGGGCAAAGGCAGAGCTGACTGGAGCTCACAGCTTGGTGGAAAGGAGCATTTTCTTAGTCCCTGCATGGAATCCAGACTACTGCAGCAAACCAAGCTGCAGATCCCATACCACCGGCTCAGGCACTGGCATTCTCATGGCAAGCATCTCTTTCTAATGAAAACGCGGGGGGCAGATGCGCACAAGAAGAAAGGGAGAGAGAGAAGAGCATGGTAGCAGCATATGAAAACAGCAGAGATCCTTCGCTTTGAGAGTATCAAATGAGGGTGTGTATGCGTCTGTGTGTGTGTCCCAGGAACAAGTAGAGGACATTTTGGGAAAATCCAAATATTCCTATTTGGATTTCAGAACCATTTGTAAACTTGGCTTAACAAAAATATAACATATGTATATTTAGTGGCTGTTGCTAGAAGACATTAGGGATGTTTTGTAGTCATGAGGCCAATATTTTTTGAACTCTGCTTTCTATTGGGGATCACTAGTGCTTTACTCCTTAGTCTTTTTTCTTTCTTTCTTTTTTTCATTACTTAAGGAATGCTGAATCTCTCATCAATCTTAATCTAGGATATTTTGCTTACTAGGAAAGACCATGGCATTTCTGGCATAGGTAAATAATTTCGTATGATACATGCTTTCCCAATAAAATGCACAGATATGAAAAATAAAAACAACAATGAATTATTCTGATTTTCTCTAAAGAACCACTTAGTACATATTAGAGTCAACAATGAAGTAAGACTACAATGATCAAGAAAAGGATAAAAGAGTAACGGGGGAAAGCATAGTAGATGAGGTACTTCAGCAGCAAGGATTCAAGAGTTAGGATGGAATTTGAGGCAAAACCCAAAAAGCTTGGATTTCTGCTTCAACATCATGAGTAACTGGGAACTGAGTTATACCACCCCTTCCCAAATACAACTAGACTCTTGATAAGATGCATTCTTAGAGGCATCTCTAGTTTCACTGGAGGTGGAAGGGATTTCCAGGGATTATCCCACCAATTGAGGATAAACAGAACAACTAACTAGAACTGAGCCTGGAAGCACAGGGAACCTGGGCTCCTAATATCGTTGGCCAAAGTGTATTTCTGAGCTACGCAGGAATATGGTCAGGATTCTGGAAGCTGGTCCCCAAAATGCGGGAGCCAGGACTTTAGTAGTGGGAAGTTAGCATGACAGCCCACGTGAAGAAGAGTCAATGTGATGGGAAGCCAGGATAGATCTATGGACAATGGTGTGGAATAAGTTTGCATGAAAACTGAGTTCCAAACCAACACCTGGACCTTTGGATCAGCAATGACAAAGAGAGTTGATTCTGAGACTCCCAATCTAACGCAAAAGCCCCCAAAGAGGCCTGTGAAATAGGAGATAGGAATGCTCCCCAACAACATAAACAATGACAAAAGTGGGGTCAAATGCCCTTTGAAGGAAAGTATCCCTAATTAGGACCTCAGGACTCCCACAGATTAATACGACACCACATCAACATATGAAACAACAGATTTAGAAAACCAAGGGCTAAAGACATTAACACTCTCAGAATTTCTTTGTATAAAATATTTAAAGACATAAAAATAAAACTGCAAAGATCAACACACTCAAGAAAATTTTCACAAATAAGAATACAAACTTGAAAACAACTGGCTTCTAGAAATAAAAATATATGCACTCATGGAAGTCAAAACTCTCAAAAGATAGGCTGAGTGTATATCAGAGTAGACACATTTGAGAAGAGGGGTAATGAACTGCAAGGTATACCTCCTTATGCCACATAAGGAAAAATTTATTCTCACTGGTAGAAATGCAGATTGTTCCAGCCATTTTGAAAAAGCAACCCGGCAACATCTCTTAAAATTTCAAGGTAGAACAAGCTGAGTTCTGAGAAAATAATTTTAAAAAATAAAGGCACCTACCTGTAAGCATATAAGTAATGAAGGGAGATGGGTAGTTGATTTTTATTAATGGGTTATTTATTCTTCTTTTTAACCACTGACTTCTATGACTGTTATAATTTGGAAAATTGCAAGCTAAGAATATTATTAGAGAAAAAGAATAATAATAAAAATACCTGATATTTATATAATATTTATTATATGCTAGCCACTATAAACACTTTTTATATATATTAATTCATCTTTTCAACAATCTTATAAGGTAAGTACTAATATTACTTTGAAATATGGGTTGCTCAAGAACACATGACTATGTAATAGAGAGTTTGAACACAGGCAGAGAGTCTTATTCTAAAATTTTCACTTTTAACCACTCATAATCTACACACTTTTATAATACAAGCAAAATATAGGAAAAGAGTCCTTTACAACCCTCAAAACAGATTGAAAGAAGCCTGGAATGGTAGTTAACACATTTATATATAAATAGCTTGTGAGATATAAAACTCCAACAGGCAGGAGAATTTGACGACCAACATCTGTGTTACAAATATGAAAAGTCAAAGAGGCTTTCCAGAATGAATTTTCAGTTCCCCAAAGTGCAGCACATCCTTGTCAAAAAGACAAAAACAAGAATTAATAACTCTTAGTACAAATCCCTGGAGTCCTGTTAAATTTAATCTGGCTATCTCTCCTCTTTTAGGAAACTGAGAACTAGGGAGATTAGTATTTAATAAGAAATGGGTTCCTTACAAATGTACCCACTGTCAACTTCTCCAGTTGGAAAGTTTGAAGAAATAATCACAAACTGAACCCAACAACAATAAAAGAGAATCTCTTACAGTTCATTAGAACTGAATATTTTGTAAATAATATTTAGGCTATCTCTTCAGAATTGTATGTGATCATGAATTATAAGTAAGGAAATGAATAGTGAAAATCTGTGTGGACTTAAATAGTGACACCTCCCCTGAATATAATTTAAGCACGTTTATCCTGAAATGAAATTTCAATGCAACATGAAATTTCAAAACAGCATCAAATTTCTGATGATCATTTAATGTTTCCTTTATTAAAAATGATTACTCAGGCATGACTTCAATAAATTATCAAGGAAAAAAGCCAGAGTTAAGTACCATAACTATTTGCATGTTCTTCCATGTTAATATCATTGGGAAGAGTAACAAGCTAAAATATCAATATATTTAAAATCCAACCCCCTGCTCAATTTTCCCTCTTAATAATAGTTGTAGAAGAAATTCTCTACTACATTTCATGCTAGATGTCTTAAAAAATCATCATCTGCTCTCGCTGGGGTATACTCAGACCCCCTCATAAGGTGGAAATTCCTAGGGAGATAGTCAATCGGTATCAAATTCTACTTAAATGTACATCATTATTTTTTCAAAGTTCATTCGACAAACTGGTTTAGGTTTAGGAAACTAATGAATAGAAAAGAAATACATTCTTTTTTTAGGAAATGAAATAATTGTTCTCTTGATTGAGAAAAATCTCTCCTCCTTTTTGCTACTTAATGCAACTAATATTTAGCAATTATTAAGTTTGATAAATTTCATGTAATTAGTAAGCAGCCAACAAGCCACAACAGAGGAAAATATTCACTTGCCAATAATTTGGTCATCCTTTTCTGGTAGAATGTTTTGTCTCAGCTTAGGGGCTATTTAATTGTAGTCATAGAGGAGCCAAGCTCAGAATTCTGCTACACAGCAGGGAGAGGACTGCTCTCAATTACAAAAAAATTCAGCCCAGTCTTTTTATCTATGATCTGTGTTTCTACTAACCCTAAATTAGCTCATAAACAATTGGTGAATAAGGGAGTGATATCAGTATGTGCTGATTGTTATGTTGATTCATATGGGATTTTTTTATAGACAAGTGGAAACAGAAGAGGGAATAGAATTATGACCTTTATCAGGAAAAAAAATATCCTTCACCCCAGCTGCTGCACAGGCCAGGAGGTCTTCCATCTGTATTTTAACAGCTTCCTCCCAGGGAGCTCACCCCAGCCTTGCAGGATTCTCCTGTGCTCACAGTTCTATTAACACCTGAGTTTTCCCAGTGCCCACAAGCCAGCATTTCTAATCAACTGTCTTTGCGAATTTTCACATCCCTTGAGCATCCTACTGTCTACGCTGTCCAAATTATCTCCAAAGTCCCCATTTATTGTTTCCTTAGGGCTCTGGATGTAAAGTTACATGGGTTTTGAGTGGTCTGCCCCTAAAATTATTTTCCCATGGGCCCTATTGTTTCAAATGTGTGAATTTGCAGAACACAAACCCTTTTGTATATATCATGTTATAACAGAATAACCTTATTGTTAAAAGACACCCTATGGCTAATGGGGAGCTAATCATTTGAGTTTAGGTACTATAAAGACATAAGAACATTTAATAGAATTAAAGTAGTACTTCTTTAAAAGAACTGTATATAAAAGCAATAGCTCAGAAGACAGTTTGCCATCAAATAATTTGTTTTATTTAATGGGTTAAGGCTTGTCTTTAACTTTAAAGAATATACTAGAAACATATAGTACCCTGAACACACTCCTTTCTAAATTTTAGTCTGATGCTAGGAGTATTATCTGATCTAGAGCATATGTTCCCAAGCAGGCCTGGGTCCCCACTAGGCTCCTGCTACCTTGAACAACATACATTTGGGGAGACGGGGCTAAAATGGTAGTCATTAGCCATTTCTCCCAATACTTAGTTCCTCCTCTAGATCAAGAGTCTTGATCTCACAGAAAATGATGCTACTCTGATATAAGACAGCTGTTCTCAATGGGAAGGAATCATAGTAAAATGAGAAGGTGAAATCTTAAAAATAGGCACCAGAAAGTCTAGCCCACATCAAAGGTAGAATCTTTGGAATAAAAGAAAATAAGGAGAGGGAATATGGTATTAAGACTTCCCATGTTGCAAAATACTGACCTAGACAGGTTAATAAGAAAACTCAATAATATGGGACTTTTTTTGAAAGCAAAAGTTATTGCTATCACTTAGATTTCTAACCAAGGCCACCTTCTATTTCCCCATGATCCCCTCCCACTTGATGACTAATTGCATTTTTCTAAAGAAAGACATAAATCAGAGTGAAAGTAGGTGTACTGAGAATATTTATAAATATGTATGTTCAACCTTATTTGAGAAAAGAGAGTTCTTTCTCAATCTTGATCTTCAAAATAGAACTTAGAAATAATAGTGAAGATGGGTGCTAAACTCTTTAATCATAGAGATTTTGGTTCTGTCTATAATTAAAAATAAGTTCCTACAAGTCAACAGTAAACTGTCCTGAGGAAGCTTAAGATGATTTATGGGCCAAAGTATTAAACTTGTCAAAGGCCACAGTTTAACAACACAAAACTTAATAGTGACTTGATTTTAATTAAGAATTGCTGTAGATATATGGATTGCTGGGTCTGAACATTATTATGGGACCTTACTTATAGTAATATGAATTTGAATCTTAATATCAAATCCAAGATTTTGCCTTTTATTTGATTCATCAAAACTATATCTGTTTGATTGGATCAAGCTTTAAGCACACTTCCTACAGAAGTTGTATATTGATGAGCTACTTCCATCTTGGAATTCTATGAGAAACCCCTCCAATGCTCAAATGTATATGAGAACAGAAAGATGGACAGATTGGGTGGTCATTGGGTAGGGTAGAGGAGAGTGGGGAGACGCAATGACATTGGGTAGAGGGCATTCCTCTTTCTTTTCTGAAAACTAATAGACCCCAAAGACAGGAGATATATTGAGCATCCTTTCTTTGCGTCACCCTTATAATTTTATTCTTTGGATATGAAGTGTTTGGGAAATATTAGGAAAAGAACAACAGTGACCTGGTAATGAAACTGCTAACTTTTATTCTTCCTTTGTCCTAAAATATACTTGGGAACAAACTGAGAAACATTAAGGAACATTAATTGTGTCTTTGAAATTCAAATCATGCAATTCCACTCTTACAAGATTTTTTTAAAAGCTATATATGAAAAAAGGATCCTCGTCCCTGACTTAATACATCGCCTTTTATTAGGATCAGCACATCTCTTTCTCTCATTGGATTAGTATACCCCGTGAATCCTTAGCTGTTTTATGCATAAAAGGTGCTGAACAGTGGTTTCTGAGTTATGAATTAAAGGGGTACTTAAATACAGCTCACTGCTCAGTAGGGGGGGAAATGACGACCAGGAAGAGGACAGGAGAACTAAATTACTAACAAAATAAAGGAGAACGAATGAGATTTCATACTTTTTGGAGGGGTGAAAGGGTGAAAGCCAATAATTTAAGTTAATGATGCAAATGAACAGAGAATGACCCATTTCTGTAACAGCCTTTCTACCTCTCGTATGGGCAGAATCAAGTCTGTGATGAGCCATTGCCTACACATTTCATAGCCCCAAGGGCCCAAGTCATCCCTCTCACAGTTCCCACTCTTCCCCAGGCTGCTAATAATGCACTTAGTGGCCAACAGAACAGATTGGACTTCACTTCTCTAAACACATCTGTGCCCTGGACATGGACCTGCACAACATTAGCAGTAACTGACATGGCCACCCAGAAATTGATAAGCTGATTATATTATTTATATGGGGATGCACAGGACCTAGAATAGCCAAAACAATTTTGAAAAAGAAGAAAAATTGGAGGAATCATTATTTTATTTCAAAATTACAGTAATCAAGACACTTTTGGAACTGGCATAAGAATAAACATACAGATCAATGGAAGAGAATTGACAATCAGAAATAGATCCTCACATATATGGTTAAATGATAAGTGACAAATGTGCAGGGTAATTTAATGAAGAAAAGATAGTCTTTTCAACAAATGTTGTGAAACAATTGGACTTGCATATGCCCTCACTATGCATGTCAAAAATGAATGTCAACATTTATTTTATGCCACAGGCAAAAAGTAACTCAAAATGGATCATAGACCTAAATACAAAATCTGAAACTACAATTTTTAGTAAAAAAAAATAAAAGAAAAACCTTTGTAATCTTAAGTTGGACAAAGATTTCTTAGAACATGTAATGGTTCATTTTATGTGTCAACCTAGCTAGAATATAGTGAATATAGTTAGTTGTTTGGCCAAACACTAGATTAGATATTGTTATAAAGGTATTTTTTAGATGTGTTTAACATTTATAATCAGTTGACTTTAAGATTATTCTGCATAAGGTGGGTGAGCCTCAAACAATCAGTTGAAGGCCTTAAGAGCAAAGGCTAAGGGTTCCCGATGAAAAAGGAGTTTTGCCTCCAAACTGCCACATAGAAATTCTTCCTGAGTTTCCAGCCTTCGGATGCAAGACTGCAATATTAACTCTTTTTTTAATTGTGGTAAAAAAATAATAATAACATGAGATCTACACTCTTAACACATTTTTAAATGAACAGTAATTATTGTTAACTATAAACACATCGTTGTACCTCAGATCTCTAGAAGTTTTTCATCTTGCCTGACTGAAACTTTATACGCATTGAACTGCATTTCCCTCACTTCCCCTCCCCCAACCCCTGACAATCACCATTCTACTTTCTACTTCTACAAGTTTGACTACCTTCGATAGCTCATATAAGTGAAATCATGCAGTATTTGTCTTTCTGTGACTGGCTTATATCATTCAGCATAATGTCCTCAAAGTTCATCCATTTTGCAGCATATGATGGGATTTCCTATTTTTTTTAAGGCTGAATAATATTTCATTGTATGGATATACCACATTTCCTTTATCCATTCACCCAGCATTGAATATTTAGGTTGTTTCTACCTCTTGACTATTGTGAATAATTCTGTGATGAACATGGGAGTGTTCTCTTGAAATTGCAGCCTGCTGCCTTGACCTATGGATTTTAGACTTACGAGCCCTCATATCCACAATCACTTGAGCCAAATACTTGAATCTCTCTCTGTTTCTCTGTCAACTAGAGCTCTTATACCTTGTTTTGGGGAATATAAATGGCATGGCCACCTTGTTATAATACTGAACATACACCTACCGTATGACCCAGCAATCCCACTCTTATCAAGAGAACTGAAAACATATGTCTACACAATGGCTTGTAAATGAATGTTTTAGCATTTTTATTTATAATCACTCAAAACTGGAAATATCTCAAACATCCTTCAACTCGAAAATGGATAATAAATAAATTATGGTATATCTACACAATAAAATGTTACTCAGCAATAAAAAGCAAGGAACTACTGATACATGCAAGAACTTGGATGAATTTCAAAAACATTATACTGAATGAAATTAAAAAAAGACACAAAAGCCTACCTACTAAATGATTCCACATACATGACATTCTGAAAAAGGAAAAAATCATTGACACAGAAGTCAGATCAGGGAAGGGATTTTGGTGTGATGGAACTATTCTATACTTTGAATGTGGTGGTCACTGTCCTTATAATTTTAGGTAGTTACAAACATCAGTTAAATACTGGGCTTTGGATTAACAATACATTTAGGAAGTAAATTGAAATTGTGACTATTGTAATGGTTTTATTGGCTACTATGCCACTGATGCATTTTAAAAGTTTTAACTCTTTCTTAAGAAGTTGAATTAAAATCTTAAACCAATTGCAAAGGAACTGTCCAGAAAGTGCATTTGGAAGAGATTAATAAAGAAAGTTATTACTTGGAGGCTAATTTGTTTTTAATTATAGCTAGAGAAATTCAACCCATTGTTCCTTCATGTGTGGCAGCCTGTTGATGAAAATTAAAATGGCTGGACTTGATAACTTTTCCAAACTTTAGATGAGGAAAGTGTATTAAAGTTCAATGAAGTAATTTGTTAAAAGCAGAAATATGAAAAGAATAACTGTTTTACAAAAGCCAGAGTATAAAAAGAATTAGTTTTTTGAATATGAGATATTAAAGTTTAAAAACTAAATATTTTTTCTCTAAGTTAAGATGGAAAAATTTTGGCTTTGCTAGAATGAATTGTTTTAAAGAGACCAAATATTCAGAAGGAAGAGAAAAATGTCTCAAGCGAGATTACAAAATATCACTGAATTTCTCTTTTGTGCAAGACACTGCTGCCTTTTGTACAAAAACCTATACAGTTCTAAATATTTTACCCTACATTTTTTCTATTAATCCATATAACAACTCTATAAACTATAACAGTATACTTTTATCTGTGTTAACAAATAAGAAAACTGGGCCTCTGTTTCTTTTCCAATTTACCAGTCACTACCAATGGAGTTGTACTTCAACACTAAGGTCTTTGCACCCATACTACAGTGCCTCTTCTGAGTATAGGGAGACCTCAAAGATATTGCAGGGTTTGCTTCCAGACCAAAAAAGCAATAGCTCAATAAAGCAAATATCTCAATAAAATGAGTCACAAGAATTTTTTGGTTTCCCAGTGCATATAAAAGTTATGTTTACACTATTCTATAATCTCTTAAATGTGCAATAGCATTATGTCAAAAAAAAGTATATACCTTAATTTAAAGATACTTTATTATTAAAAAATACTAACCATCATCTGAGTCTTCGGTGAGTTGTAGCAGTAACATCAAATCACTAGTCACAGATCACTATAACATATATAATGATAATGAAAAAGTTTGAAATGTTGCAAGAATCACCAAAATGTGACACAGAGACACGAAGTGAGCAAATGCTGTTGGAAAAATGGCACGGATAGACTTCCTTGATGCAGGGTTGCATCAAACTTTCAATTGGTAGAAAAAAACACAGTGTCTTCAAAGCACAATAAAGTGAAGTGCAATAAAATGAGGTATGCCTGTATTATCCTCTTCTGGAATACAAAATGTTCTATTAAGTAGCTATTTGCTGCCGATTTACAGAAACCTGTTTTGTTGTTCACTCACTATTGTACTATGGTTGTTTTTTTCCTTTTTTTTTTTTTGGCTTTCGCCTGAGTTGAGTTTGCCAACGGAGAGGAGAAAAAAAACTAAGTCTCAAAGAGGGCACGTGACATGATAAAATGTGGAGCTAGTAGTTTTCATCACAAAAGGTTTTAGTTAATCTCAGTAAATGACTTATATGAGCAAAATAAATCTTTGATCAAAAAAGCTGTCATGATCCTGAATTATTATTTAGAAGCTAAATAATATGATTACTGAGATGTGCTTTAAAATATTTCAGGACAAAGGAAGTGATGGAAATAGATGGAATAAAATTGGAGAAATGTTTGTAACTATAACTGTTGAACTTAGGTTATATATACACGGACATTCATATGCTCCTCTCTCTGTCTTTGTGTATGTTTAAAGTTTTTCATAATACAAAAGTTATTTTCAAATGCCACCATGAATCAAATTCTATAATCAAAGGCAATATTATTTGGGATTTTTTAAATGTTTGTTCATTTATTTATTTATTTGGCTGCGTCGGGTCTTAGTTGCAGCACTCAGAATCTTCGTTGCCGCATGCGGGATTTTTCGTTGAGGCGTGTGGGCTTTTCGTTGCAGTGCGCGGGCTTCCCTCTAGTTGTGGTACGAGGGCTTCGGAGTGCACAGGCTCAGCAGCTGCGGCGCGCGGACTTGGTTGCCCCACGGCATGTGGGATCTTAGTTCCCCAACCAGGGATCGAACCCGTGTCTCCTGCATTGGAAGGCGGATTCGTAACCACTGGACCACTAGGGAAGTCCCAAAGGCAACATTATTTGTTATTGTTTCACAAATATTTGAAAAAAATTGAAATATTTGAAAAAATAAAGCGAGGTTCTTGTACTAATAATGCACATTCATTTCTATCAGGAATTTTTCTCTTCCTTACTGTTTACAATGATCTTACTTTCAAAAACAGTAAGTTTTCACATCAAAATGAAATATAACAAGTGAGAGAAATAAAGAGGAAAGAAAATAAAGTAAAATCTAAGAACACCAAGTAAAGTTCTCATCAACCAAACCATCAGAGGGTTTGCTCCTGAATGTCATTTGATTTTCATGCTGCTGAGCAAGATCGTAAGAGGAATGACACTGAAAGGCCAGGGCACCAGGAGAACTGTCACTATTGTATCAAAGGAAAATAGCCTTTCGTTTTTAGGCTTTTTCTCAATTTTACAAACAATGTCACAGACCATCCAGCATATCGATGCATTTTAAATCTGGTATTTTCACTCTATCCAAGTTAAAAAAATAGATTTGGTGATGTCCAGTGCTTTCTGAATGTAAAAGAAGTAAGAGACTAAGAATCGGGGGGCAGGAAACAAACCAAATATTACTAATTGCATATGAGACACTATCCAGACTCAACACAACAGTCTACTGGAAATGCCTTCTACAGATGCTAAAACTGTTGTCTTGTAACCATTTTTCTTCAATCTTTGTAGAAAATCATGCTTTTTCAAGTGCAGCCTCATACAAGTGCAATGATAACTAGTGCTGATACAGTAAAAGAAATATAAACCCATTTAAGCCCTTGATCATCATACTTCCCTCTCAACATGCATGTGAAAAGAAAGTAAAATAACTCAAATGGAAAGCTTCATATAGGGCTTCCCTGGTGGCGTAGTGGTTAAGAATCCGCCTGCCAATGCAGGGGACACGGGTTCGAGCCCTGGTCCAGGAAGATCCCACATGCCGCGGAGCAACTAAGCCCGTGTGCCACAACTACTTAGCCTGCACTCTAGAGCCCACGAGCCACAACTACTGAGTCCACGCACCACAACTATTGAAGCCCGCGCGCCTAGAGCCCGTGCTCCGCAACGAGAGGCCACCGCAATGAGAAGCCCGCGCACCGCAACGAAGAGCAGCCCCCGCTGGCTGCAACTAGAGAAAGCCCACGGGCAGCAACGAAGACCCAACACAGCCAAAAATAAATAAATAAATAAATAAATAAATAAAGCTTCATCTAAATCTGTTGTGGTCAATCTAAAATAATTATAAAATGCCTGATGTGTCTATTACACATGTTAAAATTTTGAACATTAATAAACCTGAATTAGAGGACAAAATTAAATAATCAGCAAAATGTTGACCAAGGGATCCTTGAATTGACAGCTGTGTACACATCCTCCTTATCAATGTCAAGGAAGTTTATGAGTCTCTGATGAAAGGACAATGCCCCTGGCATAGCAGGGCTGAACAGAGAGAGAGCAGGGAGCCTATATCACCATTCATTATATGAATAATAATTTCAAGACATTTTCATATCTGCATGTTTCCATTTCAAGTTTAAAATTCTGTCTTTAGTTAATCTTTGAGAAATTGGCATAATTTATTTCACCACAACATTTAAACTCATAAAGTGAGGCTTCCTTGCAAATGCAAGTAAAGATATTAAACTAGGATGTCAGTTTCTTCTCTGCTTTAGGATTTTAGGGGAGTAAGGTTATATAGAGATGAACCAGGAATGAACATGATAATTGCAACACAAAATCATAAAATTTTTGAACATTAAGTTAATAAACCCAATCTTAGATAGATTAGATACATGAGAAATGGTGTATTGAATATAACATGCTCTGTGTCCTATGCAATGTTGACCTGAAAAAGGGAAATACGTTTTTTAAATGGGTCAGTTTACAATGAACTAACTTCCAGTGCTGTGCTGGCACCAGCTGGCTTACCAAGGGCAATTGTTAAATTTTCAGGAATTTTGTGAGTCAATTTTTAAACACCCCTATTATTAAAAATTAAGTTATATTAACTTACAATTAAATAAATCCTATTAATAAGAAATATAATAGTCATCATTCATAAATTATTTTGCTATTGTCTACATTCTTGAGGTTCTTTATGTCTATTTATTATATGGTGGGAGCATCAAAATTGAGTGCTACTGCATATCTCTTCCCAATTCCATGTTCATACCAAGTTAGTAGGTTAAAATAGAACATGATGAGATTATTTACACCATGGAAATCAACAAATACTATGAATCAGTGTTGTTTTTCCTAGAAAGCTGGTTATTAAACATTTATCAACATATCACTGCATATTGAATTTAGAAGAATAAGATAAACATTATTACACATAAAGAGATTTTTATAAATAAAATTAAGGAAAAATGTCTATCCTCTATCACATAACTGTTATAAATTCTTATTTGTTTGACACCTCAATGAAGAGAGAATTATTTTGTTTAACCATGTGTCTGTATAGTTTATTTGTTTTCTCTAAGTTGGAATGGTCCTAAACAATATATTATGGACAGAAAAGAATCCATTATATTTTTAATTGTTTATAAAAATACTCACATAATAGTAAATCATTTCTAAGTATATTTATATCAACAAATTCTTGTCCATGTCCAACATTTAAATTAAAGACGGAATAAAGCTGATTAGCAGATGAAACACAATGTCTTCACAAAAAATAAATGGGAATTTGGAAATGCCCATTTCCCAGTTGTTAAAAAAACAATAAGAGGCTGAATTTGGAAATTCATTGTACAGAAACGAAATCCTACGTGATCCATATTTTATACATAAACTCACATACATGAAGGAACTTGAAAATAGTACAACACTGAATAGAAAGAGATATTTGGTATAGAGGAAACTCTACTGGAATTCATACTGAGATAATTTCATGGAATAATAGGAACTTGAGCTGGATTTTTGTAGCAAGAGTAGAATAACAGAAGGAAAAGGAGTAACCATACCACCTGGTAGCACCAATAAACATTAACACTACTATTGCCAAGTGAAGAGCTAGTTTGTAGCTATCACAATACTCACAAGAGCTATTAGTAGAATAATTCCCTCTTATCCATGGGGATACATTCCAAGACCTCCAATGGATGCCTGAAACTATGGATAGTACCAAACCCTATATATGTTATGTTTTTTCCTATACATACACACCTATGATAAAGTTTATTTTTTAAATTAGACACAGTAAGAGATTAACAATAACTAATAATAAAATAGAACAATTATAACAACATAATAAAAGTTATGTGAATATCATCTCTCTCTGTTTCTCAAAAATATCTTATTGTACACATTTAGTGCCTTCTCCATGTTAACTAAGCACTTATCAAGCACTGCGACCATAACTTTTGCAGTTTGAGGTGTGACAGCAAAATTAACATGAATTTCTTTTTCTTTCTTCACAATTCCATTGATAAAATTTCATTCTTACCATACATCTTAGCAACCTCAGGATACAATTCTTTTTTCTTTCCTTATTAGGTTGAGAACTTTCAGCTCTTCACTTAAAGGAAGCATATAACAGCTTCTCTTTGGCGTATCCAAATTGCCAGCATCACTATTCTTGTGCTTTGGGCCATTATTAAGAAAAAGAAGTGTGATTTGAATACAAGCACAGTGATGTCAATCTGATAACCAAGATGGCTACTAAATGACTAATGGACAGGATATGCTGGACAAAGGGATGATGCACATCCCAGGTGGAATGGAGCAGGATGGCGTGAGATTTCATTGTACTACTCAGAATAGCATGCAATTTAAAACTTATGAATTGCTTATTTCTGGAATTTTCCATTTAAGATATTTGAACTGTGGTTGACCATGGGTAACTGAAAAAATGGATAAGGGGGACTATGGTATTGTTAGAATAGAAATGCTTTCTAACCTAAGAAGAGGCTCTTTTTGGCTGAGGCCTGGAGGAGAAGCCCTGTTTGAGTGGTGTCGATAACTATCTGGTCATGTTAAAAATGTAAGAAACTGACCTTTTTTTTTTTTTAGATTCCATATATATGTGTTAGCATACGATATTTGTTTTTCTCTTTCTGACTTCAAGAAGAACCTAAGGGCAGGACGGGAATAAAGACACAGACCTACTAGAGAATGGACTTGAGGACACGGGGAGGGGGAAGGGTAAGCTGGGACGAAGTGAGAGAGTGGCACGGACATATATACACTACCAAATGGAAAACAGATAGCTAGTGGGAAGCAGCCGCATAGCACAGGGAGATCAGCTCGGTGCTTTGTGACCACCTGGTGGTGGGGGCGGGGGGGGGTGGATAGGGAGGGTGGGAGAGAGGGAGCCCTAAGAGGAAGAGATATGGGGATATGTGTATATGTATAGCTGATTCACTTTGTTATAAAGCAGAAACTAACACACCATTGTAAAGCAATTATACTCCAATAAACATGTTAAAAAAAAATGTAAGAAACTGCACGAGTAAAATGTAACATGGTAGTGGAATTTAGTAAAAAGAGGCTGGATAATAAAGGGATATATATTGTGGGAGATCTTAAATATAACTTTAAGATTATATGGAAGACTTAGGAAATGCCTCTGATACCATATCCTCTCTGCCCACCGCACTGGTCATATTCATGTTCGGTGGATAGTTGTTATACATTTGTATGGCTTCCTGTCTCAAGGAGCTACCTGTCTCAGCATGAGTGCTTTCCCTGGTTACAGGTATACATCTGTCCTGACCAAGGAACAGGTCATAAGTGCCAGGTAGTTATACCCTCAACCAATAAGGGAAGGGAATTAGTGATAAATGCCCCCAGTTCCTTGTCCCTCATTGGGACAGTTTAAGGGATTGTTCTAAACAGTTTCTCAGAAGCTACCCAGCTGGACTGAATTCCAGTTACCCTACTCATGAATACACCATTTATCGTGTCCTCTACCTTCCCTGCTTCACCTCCCCACTCCTTCAACATGTTTCTCAGAATTATCTCAACCCCCCAAACCCTGCCTCCCCTAAAAAATCCTCCTTGCACACAGTTCTTTGTCTTAGAGTCTCCTTTTGGGGAAATCCAAACTATTATGGAGTCCGTAATATTCAAGATATGCAAGACTGAAAGTGATATGAGAACAATAAGTAATTTATTTATGGCCAATAAATTTCAAATAAGGGTTTTCATGCTATGTCAATACAATTCTTGGGCTGACTTAGAAGAGAGAAAACTACTTCACATAGGTGAGCCTAGGATCATGAAAACAACTCAGTGAGTGTATGGTAAGTGCTACATGCACTACAGAAGGCACTCGGGGATAACAGGATGAACAAAACTGCCTGTGCCCACAAAGTACAAGGTCTGCTTACACTAAGATTCCCAATGGAGACAGTAAACAGACAAAAATAGGAAATTAGATTTCTCAAAGGTGATCAAAGAATTGTACTTATTACTAGACTCATAGATGTCAAGCTGAATGCTTGCAAAATCCTGACCAGGCCACAGATTGATGTCATTTATTTGGAAGCTGATACTAGCAAATTTGCGGACATTCTTCAGAACTGAGAGTAGAAAGGGATTTTCCTCTGGGGATGAACAGCAAATTGGCCTAACTATACTTGACATTATAATCACACCAGGCAATTATCAAATGTATTGTTGCTGGACAGCAGCAATGTCATTGATCTGCTGCCTGGCCAAAGTGCTGTCTAGTTCTTCAGTTCAAAGCTCAGGGTTCTTGAGGGCTTTTTATAAATAAGGTCAAAGCTCTTGAAAGCCCTTGGAACTCAACTCAACTATCTACTGATGGAAATTATAGACCTCCGCTTCCCTTCCTATCCCACGATTACACCAGCCTCTTGCCAACCCAAGCTTAGTACACCCCTTTAGGGATTCATAAGCATCCCAAACCTACTCCAGTCTAAAGCTACAAATCTTAGATGCTTATCAAAATACAAGGGACTCTAGAATTGCTTCCCAATATAGCTGTTTGGATAAGAACAAGTGGAGGGGACTAAGATACAAGGGAACACAGGAGAGCAGCCATAGTCAGAGTACCAACAAATGTGTCATTACCCATATCTTGTGTTCTCTCTGTAAAGTTAACCAATATCCAATTTCCCATTTCCCAGAAGCTGAAGCCACATAATGAACTCTCTGGAGCAAGTTAACTTTTATATTTTAATTATTTTCTATTCTGCTATAAAATCACCATGCAAGTATATTATAGCAAATCTATATGAAAGGAATAGTGGGAATGCTAAATAGGCCACTTACAATAAAAGTGAAACATCTTAATTTCCATAAAAAAGGCATCTCTTTTTAATTAAATATTAAGAAAAGTGGAAATAACCAGACAGTTTCTGCCTTTGTAGGAGTGGTTTGGGTACCTCAGTGAGAGCCCCAAAGCAATGATGTACACTAGACAAACTCACCCCACAAAGCCTGGCCTCCCACATGTGGCAGAATTTGACCCATCATGTAGGGTTTCATTTCTGAAAATGACACCAGGGGTATTATGTTGGAATAGAATAAAAACTAATAAAATTGTATGCCAAATCTTTAATCAAAGCAATAATACAATTCACTGAGGTTCTTTGGAGATCATTTCCTAAAATAAATATCAGAAATTACAGTAAATTTCAAGTAGAAATATACACAGAAAAATGCACATGTGCTCTTTTTAAAAAGCTAATTATATCTTGCTGGTCTAGTTCTACGTATAAGCAACTGCCTATGCCTTTGATTTGGATGGTAACTAAAAGGGCCTTCCAGCTGTAATATCCACTGTGCTGCCTGTTTGCTGAAATAGTCTCAACCTCACTGCTTCATTCCTTTAGGTTTTCTGGATTATTTTTGCCATTATTTTAAATTAAAATACTTATTAAAAGGAGAGCATCTTATTATTGGACACCTTAAAGAGTAGCTGATATCTATGGGAATATTACATTGAATAAATATTATACAGCAGTGACAACATCTACAATGAAGCATGAAAAAAACACTCTTTTTCCAAGTGCCTATTAGGTAAATTATTGCTACTCTCAGAAAGGAGTTCTGATTTAACAGATCAAATACTTCCTTCATCGTTTTAATTCAATTGATACTATTTTCAAAGAAAATTAGATTATCAGCATAGAAGTAGACCTTGAAAGCCACATAGTCTAACTACCTCATTTTACACTTGAAGACAGTGAATCTCAGAGAGGTTGACCTGCCAAAAGCCGAGCAGCTATTTATTGGCTACTCTATAGCCAGAACTCTGGTCCATGTCAGAAGCTAAAGCTAGTCAGATGTCTCCAGCAAACTGCTCAGAAATAGGGAGGGAAGATGGAATATATGGAACAATTAGAGAGCACCACCATTTTTATCACAAGTTCTTAGAATAATTTCCTCCAACAAGTGTTTTCTGATACAACTGAAATTAGGATGTGAGTAGCTGCCATGCCTTCTTATAGTATACCAAGTAGGATGTGTCATTTTTTATAAATTAAAACATGGCTAGAAAGATAAGCATGAAATGTTAATAACAGTTATTTCTGGGTTCTGGTTTTACTTTCTTCTTGGCATTGCTCTATGTTTCAAATCCTTTGAAAATAGTCAACAAATGGTATGATAAAAATTTACTATTCTCCCCAAATAACAAGTCCTATTAAATAATTAATTTATACATGTGGTATTTGATAATGGCGAAAAAAGTCATCTTCCCAGATCTCCTATATTGGACATATTAGTATAATGTCTTCAGACAGTAGTGATTTTTTTAAAATTTATTTTTTTTTCCTTTTTTTTTATTTTATTTTATTTATTTATTTATTTATTTATTTATGGCTGTGTTGGGTCTTCGTTTCTGTGCGAGGGCTTTCTCCAGTTGCGGCGAGTGGGGGCCACTCTTCATCGCGGTGCGCGCGCCTCTCATTATCGCGGCCTCTCTTCTTGCGGAGCACAGGCTCCAGACGCGCAGGCTCAGTAATTGTGGCTCACGGGCCTAGTTGCTCCGCGGCATGTGGGATCCTCCCAGACCGGGGCCCGAACCCGTGTCCCCTGCATTGGCAGGCAGATTCTCAACCACTGCGCCACCAGGGAAGCCCTAAATTTATTTTTTAATTGAAGTTTAGTTGATTTACAATGTTGTGTTAGTTTCAGGTATACAGCAGTGATTCAGTTACACATACATATATATCTATTTTTTTTCAGCTACTTTTCCCTAATAGGTTATTACAAAATATTGAGTATAGTTCCCTGTGCTATATAGTAGGTCTTTGCTGTTTATCTATTTTATATATACTAGTGTGTATATGTTAACCCCAAACTCCTAAGTTATCCCTTCCCCCCCTTTCCCCTTTGGTAACCATAAATTTGATTTCTATGTCTGTGGGTCTATTTCTGTTTTGTGTATAAGTTCATTTGTATCATTTTTTTTTTGGTTTCCACATATAAGTGATATCATATGATATCGGTCTTTCACAGTAGTGATCTTAATTTAGTTTATAGAAAATGATTTTATACTTAATTTAGATGATAGAAAATGATTTTATACACAGCCTTCGATTTGAAAATAATAGGCTACAAGCTAGTAGTTTGGGAGGAAATTTACCCACCTGAGCAAAAGGTGGTTATGCCCTTTCTTCTGGATTCACACAGATCTTTGTGAGTCACTTGACCAATCTGAGCACCCACTGCCCCCATGTGAACAATCCCTGCTGCACAGCTTGTCGTGTGGCTACAAGGGATCGTGCCCTAGCACAGTACCTTGCACAATGCTACACACTCAAGGACAGTTAACTCTTTCTATTATCAGGCTATCATTATTTAAACAGTTTCCAAATGTGAAACTGGAAACTAATAGATGTTAAAGGAAGAATTTCTATTAACAGAAATAGTACTTGGAGTTATAAAGAAAAAGTAAAGATGACATCTATAGCAATACTTACAGTTTCATATGTCTGCGTACTGATGCACCAAGAATAGAAAATAAACCAGAAATAGGCAAGTGACACAGTAGGTAATTACTAATCTCCTAATTATTACCAAAACATAATGGACTGGGGTTCATACTTTTTAAAAAGTAGGACTAGGGCTTCCCTGGTGGCACAGTGGCTGAGAGTCTGCCTGCCAATGCAAGGGACACGGGTTCGAGCCCTGGTCTGGGAAGATCCCACATGCCACGGAGCAACTAGGCCCGTGAGCCACAACTACTGAGCCTGCGCGTCTGGAGCCTGTGCTCTGCAACAAGAGAGGCCGCGACAGTGAGAGGCCCGCGCACCGCGATGAAGAGTGGCCCCCGCTCGCCGCAACCAGAGAAAGCCCTCGCACAGAAACGAAGACCCAACACAGCCAAAACTAAATAAATAAATAAATAAATAAATTTATTAAAAAAAAAAAAAGTAGGAATAATATAATAGTGGAGAATAATTAATGTAATAAGAGAATTCTGGAAACAAATTCCATCACCACCATTTTTTAGCAATTTATTTTCTGGAAAATCAATTTATCTCTCTGATACTTAGTAAAAATGAAAATAATAAGGATGAGGGTTAACGGCCAAAAAAGGTGGAAATTGGTATAAAGAAAGCAGTTAGTAATATAACTTTTAATTTTTTTCCCTCCTTTGGGAGAAATAGATCTACTAGAAAGGGAGAAGAAGCAAAACTGTAAATTTAACTGGTTTGGAACTCTCAAATCAGGTAATTTTGGGTGAAATAAGGATGAACACAAAAGGAGCAGGTAACAGAATGGATAATATTGTGGGAATATTCTGCAGACTTAGAAACCAAATAGAACACATACCGAATATATTTCCATAGAACATAAAACTGACCTGAATGCAAGATATAGTTGTGATGGGAAACTTCAAGTCCCAAGCCAACAGCTGGGACCTTAATACTGCTTAATGCCAAGCATCTGATAAATAGTTAATGAATTCAATACTTGACCTGATGAAAATAGCTTTCCACAATGTTAGAATAGTTGAAATATGAATGTGAATTTGTCAAGGGGGCTACTTAAATCAGCTTCATCCAAACATGGCACCTTTACCATCTAAACTGAAAATATGTGAATATGAGTATTATTCCTCTTGATTTTCTCTCAATTTCTCTCTTAGTGGACTTCTCAGAAGAAGGTACATGTCAAATATACCTATGTATGTATAAAGAAGCAAAAATAAATTTAACCGTGATTTTATAAATAATTGTCAAAGTAGCAATGGGAAGAAAACATAATGGAATTATCCCTAAAAGAGTCTGTCAGAAAACAAAAATGTTACACAAATGATCATTCATTCATGCATGCAATAAAATATACTAACTGGACAGCCACAGGGAAAAGAATGAAACTGGACCACTATCTTATGCTACCCACAGCAATTAATTCAAATTGGGTGAAAAACTTTAATGTAAGACCCAAAACCAAACAACTCCTAGAGGAAAACGGTGGTGGTAAACTTCTTGACATAGGTCTTAGGCATGATTTTTTTAATATGACACCAAAAGCAAAAGCAATCAAAGCAAAAATAAACAAGTCAAACTATATCAAACTAAAAAGTTTCTGCACAGCAAAGGAAACCATCAACAAAATGAAAAGTCAGCCTACTGAATTGGAGAAAATATTTGGAAATGGGCAGAAGATCTGAATAGGCATTTTTTCAAATAAGACATACAGATGGCCAACAGGTACATGAAAAGATGCTCAATATCACTAATCATCAGGGAAATGCAAATCAAAACCACAATGAGATATTACTTCACACCTGTTAAATTGGCTATTATCAAAAAGACAAGAGATAAAAAGTGTTGGCAAGGATGTGGAGAAGAGAAAACCTGTACACTGTTTATGAGAATGTAAACTGGTGCAGCCCCTATGGAAAACAGTATGGAGGTTCTGCAAAATATTAAAAATAGAAATACCATATGATCCAGCAATTCCACTTCTGGGTATTTATTCAAAGAAAACGAAAATACTAATTTGAAAAGATATGTGCACCCCTATGTTCTTTGCACCATTTACAATACCCAAGATATGGACAACCTAAGTGTCCATGGATGGATGACTGGATAAAGAAAATATGTCATTTATATATATATATATATATATATATATATATATATATATATATATACACACACACACACACAATAGAATATTATTCAGCCATAAAAAAGAATGAAATAATGTAATTTGCAGCAACATGGATTGACCTAGAGATTATCATACTAAGTGAGGGAAGCCAGGAAGAAAAAGACAAATACCATATGATCTCACTTGAGTGCATAATCAAAAAACAAAAAGAAAATCAAACTCAGAGAAACAAAGAACTGACTGGTGGTTGTCAGAGGTCGGGCAGGGAGTAGGAGAAATGGATGAAGATGGACAAAAGGTACAAACTTCCGGTTATGAGATACATAAGTGTTGGTGATGTAATGCACAGCACGGTGACTATAGCTAACAATACTGTATTGTATATTTGAAAGTTGCTAAGGAGTAGATCTTAAAAGTTCTCATCACACATAAAAAATTTTAACTGTGTGAGGGGACAGATGTGTTAACTAAACTTATTGTGGTAATCAATTCACAGTATATACTTATATAAAATCATTACATGGTATACTTTAAACTTATAGAAGATTATGTGGCAATGCTATCTCAAAAAAGCTGAGAAAAAATAAAAATAAAAATTGCTTTAATCAGCTTAGTGATTTCTGGAATTTTTTTGAATCTTTGTTAGATTTTGCAACAATTGCCATCTTAATCTCTAATATATATATATTTGTTGCTTTATTACAGTGAATTAAAACACATGTTTTAAGGGAAAAAATGAGGAGAGAGTGGCATTGTTTTAAAGCTTTGGAAATATTGCTAAATTCCGACTAAACAGGAGACAGCTTGATTACCATTCTGCATTCAAACTTTTCCTCTAATGGCTCTGGTTAAAGTATATTAAGAAAATCTACCTCAAAAAATATGAAATTGTAAAAGGGAGAAGTATTTTAGTAGCCTTTCCAGGTAATTGTGGATACTGTTTTTGATAGTACACAAACATTTGACAAGCAGTAATGTTTTTTTGTTGCTTGCAATGTGGAATCTGCAATCATGTCAAGGAAACTGCCTACTCTGTTACATTAAAATCTGTTGATCTATCCTGCATTTGAATGGATCTTTTACCCATGCATGATTCTGTAACATACGCATTGCTCATTTGAAAATTCACTGTGGTATGCAGACCTTTCAAATGTTTGCATGTTTCATTATGTAATATTTTTAAAAACCACACTTGTTAATATCACCACCAATCTAATCAGGAAAGTCAGTATAGGGAAGCTGTGAGGCTCACAGTGGCAGGAACACATTTTCCAAAATCCTCATTTTCTCTTGAAAGTTCAAATTTTCCCATTGGCAACAAATACAATCAGTTGTTTTCCTTGAAGTGACAGGCGCAACTGATTCATTAAAAGAAAGAAAAACATCCATCAAATACTTAATTCTGAAAAAAGTATAGTTTGTTGGTCTTTCAAGTAAAAGTGATGCTTCATGGAAAAAAGGAGCTAAATAGGTAACTGGTTCAGCTCCTAACTCAATCACATGTGTGTTTCCTTTAAAACCACTTCCTTATTTCTTTACCCAGAACACCTTTATGTGTACTTCCCATTTTGTCACACAGAATATTAGAAAGACATACTGAAGTGTTGAGATTTAACAAAATTAAAAATTGCTATATCACAGACATAGAAAACAAACTTATGGTTACCAAAGGGTAAAGTGGGGAAAAAATTAGGAGTTTGGGATTAACAGATACACACTACTATGTATAAAATAGATAAACAACAAGGACCTACTGTATAGCACAGGGAACTATTTTCAATATCTTGTAAAAACCTATAATGGACAATAATCTGAAAGAGAATATATATATATATATATGTGTGTGTGTGTGTGTGTGTGTGTAAAAAACTGAATCACTTTGCTGTATACCTGAAACTAACACAACATTGTAAATCAACTATACCTCAATAAAAAAAATAATAATAATAGAATTGCTACTTCAAGGACATTCCTAAGTGGAACTAGCTTTTTTTTTTTTTTTTTTTTTTTTAATGGCCTCATGTGTGTCACGGTGAAGAACAGAGTACCTACTAGAACACTTAGTTGCCACTGTCTTGATTTGAGCCTCTCCTCTGCACCAGCAGTTTCAAGCAACATTGCCCTTGGCTCTTTCAGTGCAAATGCGTATACAGTGAAAAGGGCAAATCATGCTTTAGCATTATTATGAAAATAGGTTTGACCTCGTGGACCTCCTGTAAAGGTCTTGGGGATTTCTAGGGGTCCAGAACACTTTGAGGACTGTCCTTTATAGCTCCAGTTCTCCACGAGGCTGCATATGAGCATATAAGCATCACTCGGGGAACTTTCAAACACCACCAGTGTTCTGGCTGCACTTCAGGTTCGTTAAATTGGTCTCTGAGGTAGGGCCCTGGTATAGGTATACTTTAAATCAGGTAATTCTAATGTAACCCAGATGAGAACAACTAGTTTAGAGACCAGCAAAAGAGAGGGTGACCTTTGTGGTAACTACAGTACTTTGTGAAACTCTGCAAAGAATCTAAAGACCTACTGCAGATTTTTAGCACTTTGAGTCTCTCTCTTTGATTCTTACTCCTAAAAACTTGGCATGTCTCCATGTATTCTCAAATGTAAAATTTCTTTTATGGTGTCTGGAAGATCTGGGACAAGGAATTTAACAAAATGTTTAACAAGATACAAACACGATTGTCACAATTCAACCATACAGAGGTGCGTATGTGTAAATAGTTATTAAGAGATCCTCAGGGCCCACTCAAGATAAGCAAAGATAATGTTTCTCTATTTTGTATTTACAAAAAGATACCACTTTTTCAATGTTATATGAATTATCTTAAATTGCCTCACTTCTCTAGACATCTGTTTCACCTCTGTAAAACAAGAAGTTAATCTAGATGAAACTAAGGCTCATCAGTTAGCCTATGAGATCATCACTTAGCGGGACTTTAGGCTCAGTGAAGCAGGTCACTGCGTGCACAGCAGGGGGCTGAGAGCCACAGAGCCATGCCTGCCCCCTCCACTATTTCAAGCAATGTCTACTGAATAGCCACTCACTGTTGGAACTCTATTTGATTTAGGACTTAAAGTAGATTTTAGCTTTTAAAAAATTTTTTTCCGAGTAATGTTTAAAGAAAAAGATTTATTTATCCTCAACAATGAGCAATCCAAAGCTTCCTCAATGGAAGCTAAATTAGTGTTAAGGAATAGAGTCCCACAGACATAGAGAACAGACTTGTGGTTTCCAAGGGGGAGAGGTTTGGGGGAGGGATAGAGTGCAAGGTTGGGATTAGCAGATGTAAGCTATTATATATAGAATGGATAAACAAGGTCCTACTGTATAGCACAGGGAACCATATTCAATATCCTATGATAAATCATAATGGAAAAGAACATTTAAAAAGGAATGCATGTATAATTGAATCACTTTGCTGTACAGCAGAAATTAATACAACATTGTAAATCAATTACACTTCAATTTTTAAAAAACTTTTTAAAAAAAGGAATGGAGTCCACGTGCAAAGGGACAGGTCATCCATGCTCAGGTGTCCAGGAGCTCCTTTGTATCAGGCACTGTGCTTGATGTGGAATTACTGAATCAGATTTCTCTCTCTTTTTTTCTCTGTCTCTATTAATCTATTTTATGTAGGTTAATATCCCAAAAGACAATCTTTAGCCACTCTGAGCTTCATACCTGGACTGTACAGATTATTTCCTATTTAGCTTAGAGAATTTCCATTTAGGTTTGTCACAGGGCTCCCTTTGTGAGAAGTAAATAAAAATAACTGATCCAGAATTTACTAATCATTTAAAGGTCATTCAAATGTGACATATGGTGACCTATTGAGATGATATTTAGCATAACATGATGTGCACATTTTTAGTCAATTCAGCCTCCTAGTAATACAGATAGCACGTCGTTTGAAATCAAATTATTTTTACTTATCCATATTAAAAAATACATTTTAGATGGAGGTGATTAATATCTTATAGTTACCTACCCTAAAGCATATTTTCAATTAATATTTTCTTCTCTCTTGACTGAAGTGTCATTTTTTATTCATCAAAAATTTTAAAAGTATAACATCTATCAAAGCATCTCTAGTTTCCATCTTCTCACCTGTATTGAAAATTTCTTGAATGGGTGGACTAGGTCATATGTTTGCCTCCCCAGCACACTGAGCCTGTTCTGTTACCCAGTGTGTTTCTATAATAACAATTAGCCCATAAACAATTGTAGTTGCACGTGAAAATTACCAGGACTTATATGAATTTTTTCTAGGAAAGGAAAAACAAACTATCAAGTAGTAGAATTAAGTTTTTTTTTTTTTACAAATTATTATTATTTTTTTTTAATTTATTTATTTATGGCTGTGTTGGGTCCTCGTTTCTGTGCGAGGGCTTTCTCTAGTTGCAGCAAGCGGGGGCCACTCCTCATCGCGGTGCGCAGGCCTCTCACTATCGCGGCCTCTCTTGCTGCGGAGCACAGGCTCCAGACGCGCAGGCTCAGCAGTTGTGGCACACAGGCCTAGTCGCTCCGCGGCATGTGGGATCTTCCCAGACCAGGGCTCGAACCCGTGTCCCCTGAATTGGCAGGCAGATTCTCAACCACTGCACCACCAGGGAAGCCCCTAGAATTAAGTTTTGAGCAGAAAAGTAGAGACCCTTTCAACTGTATTTTAAGGAAATTTAAACTGCCTGCCTGCACCCAGCTTTCCCTCTTCAGAGATGCACACCCCGTTGTGACTTTGGGCTGAAGAAAGTTAAACTTCCTCTGGTGCCCACCTTAACTGCAGCCCCCGGCTCACCTCTCCGTACCTGCACAGGCTCAGTGTCCCTAAGTCAGTATTTCCATTCTACTGATTTTATGTAGATTAACATCTCAAAAATCAATTCTTAGCCACTCTGAGCTTCCTGCCTGGACAGTACAAATTATTTCCAAAAATACAGTTATTATTAATTTTTGGTAGTGCTCTGTTCACAAAGTTGCATAGGTTTTGAAAGGTCTGCCCCTGACCTTTTTAAAGATGTTTTATTATCTTTAGTGGAAGATTTACAAAATGCATGGGTTTTCAGGTTCACATGTATTGTGTTAGGGAAGAATCCTCTATACTTGTTGTCTTGAGGAAAATAAATAAATGGTGAATATAGTTAATCAGGATTTATTTTTCTTAGGTTATTTGTAGTTAGACTTTCAAAAGTTTTTCCTTAAGTCATTTAGTTATCATGGTGCAGCATTCCTTTATTTAAAAGTCATTACAGTATTGCATATATTCGAATCTACTTATTTTTTGAAGCATTATCTATTACTGGTTAGAATAAAATTCTGGTTCGAAGCTATTCTTTGTGGTACTAATTTTTTCCCATTTAAAAATATTAAAAATATCATGCAAAACATTGAGCAAAATAAAATAGATATTCTATATTCAACACTGTAATAATCCTCTTACACATGTGTTATTTATTAAATTAAAATTTAGTTAAAGTTTCAAACCTGGTGAGATAGCCATTATTTTTCATAATTTTTATTACTAAGGAAAATATGTCTAAATGTAGCCTCTTATAAAAATACCTATTCCATTAGTGAAAAAACATTCACACATAAAAGGAATTTTCATATTTTTAGTCTGGATGAAACTATATGACTAGACTTTCATGATTGTCTTCAAGGTTATATCTTTTTTTCTTGCCAAGAGGAAGAGAAAAAAGCTACATATTGTAAATATTCATCTTCTTTCCCATCTCCAGAAGAGGAAAAAAATATAGAAGAGTGAAGAGGTTCATGATGCTTCAGAAAAGAGAAAAACACAAAAATCTGCGCTTAGTGAAAGCATGTCTGGTGCCCTGCGAGAGAAAATGGGTTTTAATGCAGCCACCAATATTGAAGTTCCAAAAGGGCTACTTATAGAAGTTGAACATATTACATCTACTGCTAAATTACCCATGAAACAGAAGAAAGAAGACATTTGCATCCATTTGCTAAAGCCACCTAGCACACTGCTGCAGACAGGTCTTGGCCAAGACAGTAAGCAAATCAGCCATGCTCTCCAAAAAAAAAAAAAAAAAAAAAAAACTGAAGCTATATCTCACGTCTAAGGAATAAAACGTAGGGTGATTTGCAGCAGCTGAGGCAGTCTGTCTGTCCTGCCTACCTCGGAAGACTTTAGACACCTTTTCTGACAGGCAGATCACATGTTCCAGGTAGAGTACACAGGCTGCTAGCTGTGTACAACAACTTTATGTATTTCAGCTAACATAAAGTGTCGATGTTTGAGCATTTTAACATATCTGTGATCATGGTGTATGGCCTCCAACCACTATTGCTAGAGAATTGCTACGTAACTGTCATTACTGTTCATGTGTCACATTTTTATTACTGGCCATATTTTTATTACTTTCAATTTAGTTTCATGCATTGAGTTTAACTGCCATTTACAATGACTTCTTGGTTGACGTGTCTAAAAGCTTTATTTTCACACCATCTGTAATAATTAAGAAAATGCCAACATCAAACTTTTAGAAAGAGTGCCAGCAGCTGAGAAGAAAATCGGAAAGCCCCAAATTAAGCATTCTTTTAGGAAATGTAGCATTACAAACCCTTTTGAAGGTACAGAAGAAAAAAATGTGCAGAAAAATTATATGTGATAAGAAAGCATTCTGTCATGGTTTAATTGACAACATTTTTTCATTCTTAGCATGTACAATAATGGTGCATCTTAGCAATGACAGCACAAGATTCAAGAAAATACAGTATTTTTGAGGTGAGGAATCATTACCTTTAGCAGCAATGGGTGTTTAACAATACTTAATGATCCTTTATCAATGATCAGTTATCAATAAAAAAGAACAAGTTTTGATCAGCCATGATAGAGGAAAGACTGAGTAATCTTATACTCTGTTTAGATAAAATATTACAAAATCATTGTCATATGAAGAAGTAATTAAAGAGTATACAGTCAAAAATTATGGAGAAAATATTATGGAGGTATATCAGTAAGTTAATGCAAATTTTTATAATTTTTACCTCAGTTTTTGCTGTTTGTGATATTTGCCAGCTTTTTAAAATTATTAACTTCTAGTGATTTATTTTCTCATTCTAAGTAAATATTCACTTTTAAAATTAATTTATGTATGTAATTGTTTATTCTTTTTCTTGAAGAGGGCTCAGAAAATTGTGTAAGCGTCAGGCCCCAACAAACTTGTATCCATCTCTGCCAGAAGAGAAATCCCTGACTTCCATCTTCTTTTTTTTTTTTTTTTTAAACATCTTTATTGGAGTATAATTGCTTTACAATGGTGTGTTAGTTTCTGCTTTATAACAAAGTGAATCAGTTATACATATACATATGTTCCCATATCTCTTCCCTCTTGCGTCTCCCTCCCTCCCACCCTCCCTATCCCACCCCTCTAGGTGGTCACAAAGCACCGAGCTGATCTCCCTGTGCTATGCGGCTGCTTCCCACTAGCTATCTATTTTACATTTGGTAGTGTATATATGTCCATGACACTCTCTCACCCTGTCACATCTTACCCCTCCCCCTCCCCATGTCCTCAAGTCCATTCTCTAGTAGGTCTGTGTCTTTATTCCCGTCTTGCCACTAGGTTCTTCATGACTTTTTTTTTTTTTTTCCCTTAGATTCCATATATATGTGTTAGCATACTGTATTTGTTTTTCTCTTTCTGACTTACTTCTTTCTGTCCTCAGGATCTCACCAGTGCTTTCCATTGACTGACTGAACCTAGCTGTGAGTTAGTCAGCCAGCAAGCCCAGGAAAGGCAGATTGCAAAGGTCAAACCCCTGAGATACAGCGCAGCGCTGGAGAAGGGTTTGAGGGGTGGATGGATACAAGAGCAAACGGCAATGGCCACCACCAGCCACTCATTGCAAACCATATTTAGAAAATCTGTCCCTGTCTCCCACTCTGTCTCTCCTGGAATTGAGTGTAGGAATTGAACAACAGAAGTTGCCACTTTTCCTCTTAGATTTCTAAATCAGTGCACAAGTTCAATTTCTCGTTATGTTTAGAGTGAGATGATCCATTTCCTTGGCAGAGCCTAAATGTGGTTTTTCAAAAAAAGAATAGGAAGAAAAAATAGGGTGAAGTCCCACATTCATCTTTGCATATCACTCTCTTCGACATCAATGTGAATCCAATCTGTTGAAAAAAATCTGGGCATCCAATGCTTTCCTGAGTTATAACAACTCTTAATTAAAAACCAAAAAAAATCATAGCTAGCTAAGCTCAAAAAGACTTAAATTACTTAAAATGATTCAAATAAACTCTAGATCCTCTTGTACACACTTATAATGTCTTACAGATAATAAAAAGAATCTGTTCTGATCAAAAGTAAACAGAAAAGGCTGTTCTATTTAATTTTATTGCTTTATAATATGTTCAGAGATGGTCAGGAAATATATGACCTAGTTTATTTTCTGTGTACATCATTAAAGTAATGCCAAAAAAATTAGTGAAAAAGATGTTTCAATACCAAAGAATCCACATGTCTGTGTTGAACTTACCACTTTAAACATTGGTGGTTATGAACAACCTAGTGGTAAGAGTTTATTATAAAATAACATTGATTTTATGATGTGAGATTAAAGAGTCCTCTAAAATAGGGAGCATTCTTTCATAAATAAAAAATAATTAATAACATAAGTAAAATTCCAGTTTCTTGTAAATCATATTTAAAATGATGACTATATTCCTATTTTTAAATGACGTCAATTCAAAGGGTTTTAAATGTTGGGTACAAAGAACGAAAGGTACCAATATTTTGAATAATGTTTTAATTTAAATGTGATTTCAAATGTGAACAACAGCAATTTGATACAGAAAAGATTTGTTCATCATGAATTTAGAAACACGTATGTTAATATCTACAATGTGCTGGACATTGTTGCATTAAGGAGATCATGTTACCATTAGTTTTCTTATTTTACAATCAGCAAAATAAAAATCAATGGGAGTAACGGATTCTCCCCAGTTCCCAGAACTACTAAGTAGTGGTCTAGGAACACAAAAAGTCAAATATTTTTTCTTATTTTTCCAATATACTGACTATTAGGTAGAATAACCAATTAAAATTATGTATTTCTTGTATAAATATAAGTTGGTCCTCTTAGAAAATGTCATTAAAATCATACTTTTTTTAATTCTCCAAAGGGCAGCAAACTTGGCTGCAATGTTAACATAGTTCTCAATCATCTCTCTCAGGAGCTATATTTATGCATAACCGAGTAGACACCTACCCTTCTTGTGGGATTTAAGTGTGAGTTTCTGAGGTCTCAATCTTGTCTTCTTTTGTCATAACCTGAAATGTTGTCTGAAGTTTTCTTTTTAATTTACTTTCTCCAAATCTAACCCTCCAACTGCTTGCTTCAGAATTACTCAAGGACCCAGGCAACTAGGCAAGGGAAGAAAAAAAAAAGCATGTAGGTTGCAAAGGTAGAAGTAAAATCATCTATATTCGCAGATGAGATGATCTTGTGATAGAAAATTCTAAGTAGTCTACTAAAAAACCATTCGAACTAATAAATGAGCTCAGCAAGGTTGCAGAATACTAGATTAATACACAAAAATCAATTATTTCTGCACACTAGCAATGATCTTTCCAAAAGTAATATTAAGGAAAAATTTCTATTTACAGTAGCATCAAAAAGAATAAAATATTTAGTATAAATTTAACCAAAAAAAGCACAGGAATGGAACACAAACTACAAAACATTAGTGACAGAAATTAAAGAAGGTCTGAATAAATGGAAAGACATTGTATGTACACCAGTCATAAGACTTGATATTGTTAGGGTGATAATACTCCTCATATTGGTCTACAGATTCAAAGCAATGCCTATCAAGATCCCAGCTAGCTTCTTTGCAGAAACTGACAAATTAATCCTAAAATTTATACAGAATTGCAAAGGACCAGGAATAGCCAAAACAATCTTAAAAAAGAAGAATGAAATTAGAGGACACACATTTCCCTATTTCAAAATTTAACACAGACCTACAATAATCAGAGTGTGGTACTGGTATAAGAATAGACAGATATTAATGGAATAGAATGAGAGTCACAAAAGAGACTATATTTACAGTCAATTGACTTTCAACAACGGTCTCAAGACATTTCAATGAGGAAAGAATAATCTTTTCAACAAACAGTGCTGGGACAACCAGATATATCCACATGCAAAGGGATGAAATTGGATCCATACTACACACTACATCAGGGGCCCCCAACCCCTGGGCCACGGACCACCTGTCCGTGGCCTGTTAGGAACCAGGCCCCACAGCAGGAGGTGAGTGGCAGGCGAGCTAGCCAAGCTTCATCTGTATTTACAGCTACTCCCCATCACTCGCATTACCGCCTGAGCTCCGCCTCCTGTCAGATCAGTGGCGGCATTAGATTCTCATCGGAGCGCGAACCCTACTGTGAACTGCACTTGCGAGGGGTCTAGGTTGCGTGCTCCTTATGAGAACCTAATGCCTGATGATCTGAGGTGGAGCTGAGGCAGTGATGCTAGCGCTGGGGAGCGGCTGCAAATACAGCTTATCATTAGCAGAGAGGTTTGACTGCACAGAGACCATAATAAATCAATTGCCTGCAGACTCATATCAAAACCCTATCAGCCATTGGCAAGTGAAAACAAGCTCAGGGCTTCCACTGATTCTCCATTATGGTGAGTTGTATAATTATTTCATTATATATTACCATGTAATAATAACAGAAATAAAGTACACAATAAACGTAATGTGCTTGAATCGTCCCGAAACCATCCCCCATCCCCCAATCCGGGGAAAAATTGTCTTCCATGAAACCATTCCCTGGTGCCAAAAAGGTTGGGGACCACTGCCCCGCATACAAAAATTAACTCAAACCCACCTGGTCTCTCGGCCTCTTGCAGCAGGGAGGGGACCCAGCCGATCCTCGGGCCCTGGTGGGGCTGGGCTCACCCCACGTCCCTTCCAGCTTTGCCAGCCCGGAGCTCCGCTTCTCCCAGTGGCCAGAACGCAGGAATAGAGCAGCTCTCGGCGGCCCGGGTTGGGGTCGGAAGGCCGTGCCCCTCGCAGGCAGCACGAGGCACACACGCTGCGCCCGGCCACCCCGAGGCTTCCCAGCGCGCAGGCGCGATAACAAGTTTGCACTTCGCTTTCCCAGGGCGCAGGCCTAGCTACTCTGCAGCGGGCTCGCGGCAGCCCTGACTGCGGCAGCAACGGCCAGTCTAGTCTCCGACCAACCGTGGGCCTGGGGAGTTTGTCTCCAGTGACTGCGGGTGCAGCAGCCTGAGTTCTAAGCACAGGAGATGAGTATACATCAACATTTTTAGGAGAAAACGAACATTGTCAACTCACTGGGAGAAGCCTTAGGAAGTGCTGCTAACCACCTACACTGTCATCAGAATAAAAGTCCTCCTGGATTCACATGAGACACCAAGCTAGATGTAGATCAGCACCCCCCAGGACAATTAGAAGGCCCTCTCTATGAGTGACCTCAAATTGAGGATTTCCAGAGTTTACTCAGGCTCCAGAAACAGACGACACCACGAAATAGAAGGCTTTACCCGAGATCGCAGATCAAGAATTTTGTCTCCATTTATCTTCCCTCGAAACCTCTTCTCCTCTCCCTGATCTGCAAAATTCTCTGACCTAGAAATTTAAACAAAACCCTTCCTCTTTCAGTTACAGACACATTGACTGGAGGTTGTTTGTCTTAGCCTATCCTCCCCCTATTCCTCCACCATGGGCTCCCTTTCAAACTGTGTCTTGCTTCGACTAACTCTTACTGCTTTTTCAACAGTTTTAGCACAGCCCCAAAACCCACTCACACGAGTCTTTCAAACCCTGGCCACCTTAACTAATCAGTCTAATTGCTGGTTATGTCAGCGTCTAAAGAACGCACACGAGCCTGAACTACGTTTTGTTCCTGCCAGTGAAAGCGCCTGGCGGACCCATTCTGGGCAGTAGATGAATGGAAGGCACTCTACTTCCTCCTACTACAGAGTGACTTGGCATTGGGGAAACCCCATGGAGGCTCGAGGTCTGTCCTTCACTCAGGTGAGGCTATCGGAGGGAAAATTTTCTCTTTGCCTTGAAAATAAAAACAGCACTGGACCCTTCCTAGGTAACATACCAAAACAATACTGTAATCAAACACTATTTTCGATTCCACGGATGGCACCTTCAAACCATCCTTAGATGTCATAAATGAGTTCCAGACTGATTATAATGATACAAATGTTTGCCTAGTCACTGGACAGTATTCTTGGTCTGCAGGCCACACAAATGGGACCTGAAACAGCTCAGCTGTTCCCCAGGTTGGTCTACCCAATACCCCAAGCTACAGATGGGTCGACCAAACTTCTGGAATGACCTGGTCAGGTAATGACACCTATCTCGATAGCTGCCAAAACCAGACTGAAGGTCTCCTCTACCAGATATTTCACAACCTGTTTTGCTCTTACAGCTTGACAGAGGCACATGGGAAATGCAGATGTACAGATGCCAACATAACTAACGACAAAGTCCGCCATGGACACCAAACTCCAAACTGGTGGGTCATACGTTCTGCTCTGACCTTGTCTGTGAACACCTCTGGTCTGTTTAGTTTATGTGGCAATAAGGTATATAAAGGGTTCCCACCTAAATGTTCAGGACGATGTGGACTTGGTTACCTGGCACCTTCCCTCACTAGGTATCTCACTTTAAATGCTAGCCAGATTACAAACCTGGGCTCCTTCAGGCATAAAGTAGCACCACATAGACGCATCCAACCAGAAATCGTAGGCAAGCCACTCATGTATCGCAATACTGATTCAGTAAGGACCCTTTTTCTGAGTTGGAGAACTTCTGACCTAGAAGAAGCAATTCTGAACATTTCCAAAGTCATGGAACATGGATTCACTGCCGCCCCACAGACCTTGAAAGCACGTCCATCAGGGCTTAGTAGTTTCGCCTCTGTGCTCCGAAGTCACCATCTCCTGGCTACACAGGCTGCCCAACAAAGAACACAGTGTGCCATCGTTGGCAGACAATGCTGCTTGTATGAAAATAAATCAGAAGAAATACAGAATTGTGTGAACCGTTTAAAAGAACAGGCCAGGGCTTCCCTGGTGGCGCAGTGGCTGAGAATCTGCCTGCCAATGCAGGGGACACGGGTTCAAGCCCTGGTCTGGGAAGATCCCACATGCCGTGGAGCAACTAGGCCTGTGAGCCACAACTACTGAGCCTGCCCATCTGGAGCCTGTGCTCCGCAACAAGAGAGGCCGCGATAGTGAGAGGCCCGCGCACCGCGATGAAGAGTGGCCCCCACTTGCCGCAACTAGAGAAAGCCCTCGCACAGAAACGAAGACCCAACACAGCCATAAATAAATAAAAATTAAAAAAAAAAAAAAAGACTCCCTCTTGCGAGAGCACCAGAATCACAACTGGCTGCTGGACAATCATCAACAGGAAGACACTGGACTTCACCAAGGAGGATACCCCACGTCCAAGGACAGAGGAGAAGCCACAGTGAGACGGTAGGAGGGGCGCAATCAGAATAAAATCAAATCCCATAACTGCTGGGTGGGTGACTCACAGACTGGCGAGCACTTATACCACAGAAGTCCACCCACTGGAGTGAAAGTTCTGAGCCCCATGTCAGGCTTCCCAACCTGGGGGTCCGGCAACGGGAGGAGGAATTCATAGAGAATCAGACTTTGAAGCCTAGTGGGAATTGATTGCAGGACTTCGACAGGACTGGGGGAAACAGAGAACCCACTCTTGGAGGGCGTACACAAAATAGTGTGTGCATCGGGACCCAGGGGAAGGAGCAGTGACCCTGGGGGAGACTGAACCAGACATAACTGCTGGTGTTGGGGGGTCTCCTGCAGAGGCGGGGGCTGGCTCTGTTTCACCGTGGGGACAAGGACACTGGCAGCGGAGGTTCTGGGAAGTACTCCTTGGCGTGAGCCGTCCCAGAGTCTGCCATTAGCCCCACCAAAGAGCCCGGGTAGGCTCCAGTGTTGGGTTGCCTCAGGCAAAACAACCAACAGGGAGGGAACCCAGCCCCACCCAGCAACAGTCAAGTGGATTAAAGTTTTACAGAGCTCTGACCGCCACAGCAACAGTCAGCTCTACCCACCTCCAGAGCCTCCCATCAAGCCTCTTAGATAGCCTCAACCACCAGAGGGCAGACAGCAGAAGCAAGAAAAACTACAGTCCTGCAGCCTGTGGAACAGAAACCACATTTGCAGAAAGATAGACAAGATGAAAAGGCAGAGGGCTATATACCAGATGAAGGAATAAGAAAAAACCCCAGAAAAACAACTAAATGAAGTGGAGATAGGCAACCTTCCAGAAAAAGAATTCAGAATAATGATAGTGAAGATGATCCAGGACCTTGGAATAAGAATGGAGGCAAAGATTGAGAAGATGCAAGAAATGATTAACAAAGACCTAGAAGAATTAAAGAACAAACAAACAGAGATGACCAATACAATAACTGAAATGAAAACTACACTAGAAGGAATCAATAGTAGAATAACTGAGGCAGAAGAACGGATAAGTGACCTGGAAGACAGAATGGTGGAATTCACTGCTGTGGAACAGAATAAAGAAAAAAGAATGAAAAGAAATGAAGACAGCCTAAGAGACCTCTGGGACAACATTAAACGCAACAACATTCGCATTATAGGGGTCCCAGAAGGAGAAGAGAGAGATAAAGGACCAGAGAAAATATTTGAAGAGATTATAGTCGAAAACTTCCCTAACATGGGAAAGGAAATAGCCACCCAAGTCCAGGAAGCGCAGAGAGTCCCATACAGGATAAACCCAAGGAGAAGCACGCCGAGACACATAGTAATCAAAGTGGCAAAAATTAAAGACAAAGAAAAATTATTGAAAGCAGCAAGGGAAAAACGACAAATAACATACAAGGGAACTCCCATAAGGTTAACAGCTGATTTGTCAGCAGAAACTCTACAAGCCAGAAGGGAGTGGCATGATATACTTCAAGTGATGAAAGGGAAGAACCTACAACCAAGATTACTCTACCCGGCAAGGATCTCATTTAGATTTGATGGAGAAATCAAAAGCTTTACAGACAAGCAAAAGCTAAGAGAATTCAGCACCACCAAACCAGCTCTACAACAAATGTTAAAGGAACTTCTCTAAGTGGGAAACACAAGAGAAGAAAAGGACCTACAAAAACAAACCCAAAACAATTAAGAAAATGGTCACAGGAACATACATATCGATAATTACCTTAAACGTGAATGGATTAAATGCTCCAGCCAAAAGACACAGGCTTGCAGAATGGATACAAAAACAAGACCCATATATATGCTGTCTACAAGAGACCCACTTTAGACCTAGGGACACATACAGACTGAAAGTGAGGGGATGGAAAAAGATATTCCATGCAAATGGAATTCAAAAGAAAGCTGGAGTAGCTATACTCATATCAGATAAAATAGACTTTAAAATAAAGAATGTTACAAGAGACAAGGAAGGACACTACATAATGATTAAGGGATCAATCCAAGAAGAAGATATAACAATTATAAATATATATGCACCCAACACAGGAGCACCTCATTACATAAGGCAATTGCTAACAGCTATAAAAGAGGAAATTGATAGTAACACAATAATAGTGGGGGACTTTAACACCTCACTTACACCAATGGACAGATCATCCAAAATGAAAATAAATAAGGAAACAGAAGCTTTAAATGACACAATAGACCAGATAGATTTAATTGATATTTATAGGACATTCCATCCAAAAACAGCAGATTACATGTTCTTCTCAAGTGCGCGCGGAACATTCTCCAGGATAGATCACATCTTGGGTCACAAATCAAGCCTCAGTAAATTTAAGAAAATTGAAATCATATCAAGCATCTTTTCTGACCACAACGCTATGAGATTAGAAATGAATTACAGGGGAAAAAGCATAAAAAACACAAACACATGGAGGCTAAACAGTACGTTACTAAATAACCAAGAGATTACTGAAGAAATCAAAGAGGAAATCAAAAAATACCTAGAGACAAATGACAATGAAAACACGACAACCCAAAACCTATGGGATGCTGCAAAAGCAGTTCTAAGAGGGAAGTTTATAGCTATACAAGCCTACCTCAAGAAACAAGAAAAATCTCAAGTAAACAATCTAACCTTACACCTAAAGAAACTAGAGAAAGAAGAACAAACAAAACCCAAAGTTAGCAGAAGGAAAGAAATCATAAAGATCAGAGCAGAAATAAATGAAATAGAAACAAAGAAAACAATAGCAAAGATCAATAAAACTAAAAGCTGGTTCTTTGAGAAGATAAACAAAATTGATAAGCCATTAGCCAGACTCATCAAGAAAAAGAGGGAGAGGACTCAAATCAATAAAATCAGAAATGAAAAAGGAGAAGTTACAACAGACACCGCAGAAATACAAAGCATCCTAAGAGACTACTACAAGCAACTTTATGCCAATAAAATGGACAACCTGGAAGAAATGGACAAATTCTTAGAAAGGTATAACCTTCCAAGACTGAACCAGGAAGAAGCAGAAAATATGAACAGACCAATCACAAGTAATGAAGTTGAAACTGTGATTAAAAATCTTCCAACAAACAAAAGTCCAGGACCAGATGGCTTCACAGGTGAATTCTATCAAACATTTAGAGAAGAGCTAACACCTATCCTTCTCAAACTCTTCCAAAAAATTGCAGAGGAAGGAACACTCCCAAACTCATTCTATGAGGCCACCATCACCCTGATACCAAAACCAGACAAAGACACTACAAAAAAAGAAAATTACAGACCAATATCACTGATGAATATAGATGCAAAAATCCTCAACAAAATACTAGCAAACAGAATCCAACAACACATTAAAAGGATCATACACCACGATCAAGTGGGATTTATCCCAGGGATGCAAGGATTCTTCAATATACGCAAATCAATCAATGTGATACACCATATTAACAAATTGAAGAATAAAAACCATATGATCATCTCAATAGATGCAGAAAAAGCTTTTGACAAAATTCAACACCCATTTATGATAAAAACTCTCCAGAAAGTAGGCATAGAGGGAACCTACCTCAACATAATAAAGGCCATATATGACAAACCCACAGCAAACATCATTCTCAACGGTGAAAAACTGAAAGCATTTCCTCTAAGATCAGGAACGAGACAAGGATGTCCACTCTCACCACTATTATTCAACATAGTTCTGGAAGTCCTAGCCACGGCAATCAGAGAAGAAAAAGAAATAAAAGGAATACAAATTGGAAAAGAAGAAGTAAAACTGTCCCTGTTTGCACATGACATGATACTATACATAGAGAATCCTAAAACTGCCACCAGAAAACTGCTAGAGCTAATTAATGAATATGGTAAAGTTGCAGGATACAAAATTAATGCACAGAAATCTCTTGCATTCCTATACACTAATGATGAAAAATCTGAAAGAGAAATTATGGAAACACTCCCATTTACCATTGCAACAAAAAGAATAAAATACCTAGGAATAAACCTACCTAGGGAGACAAAAGACCTGTATGCAGAAAACTATAAGACACTGATGAAAGAAATTAAAGATGATACCAACAGATGGAGAGATATACCATGTTCTTGGATTGGAAGAATCAACATTGTGAAAATGACTATACTACCCAAAGCAATCTACAGATTCAATGCAATCCCTATCAAATTACCAATGGCATTTTTTACGGAGCTAGAACAAATCATCTTAAAATTTGTATGGAGACACAAAAGACCCCGAATAGCCAAAGCAATCTTGAGGGAAAAAAACGGAGCTGGAGGAATCAGACTCCCTGACTTCAGACTATACTACAAAGCTACAGTAATCAAGACAATATGGTACTGGCACAAAAACAGAAACATAGATCAATGGAACAAGATAGAAAGCCCAGAGATAAACCCATGCACCTATGGTCAACTAATCTATGACAAAGGAAGCAAAGATATACAATGGAGAAAAGACAGTCTCTTCAATAAGTGGTGCTGGGAAAACTGGACAGCTACATGTAAAAGAATAAAATTAGAATACTCCCTAACACCATACACAAAAATAAACTCAAAATGGATTAGAGACCTAAATGTAAGACCGGACACTATAAAACTCTTAGAGGAAAACATAGGAAGAACACTCTTTGACATAAATCACAGCAAGATCATTTTTGATCCATCTCCTAGAGTAAAGGAAATAAAAACAAAAATAAACAAATGGGACCTAATGAAACTTCAAAGCTTTTGCACAACAAAGGAAACCATAAACAAGATGAAAAGACAACCCTCAGAATGGGAGAAAATATTTGCAAACGAATCAACGGACAAAGGATTAATCTCCAAAATATATAAACAGCTCATTCAGCTCAATATTAAAGAAACAAACACCCCAATCCAAAAATGGGCAGAAGACCTAAATAGACATTTCTCCAAAGAAGACATACAGACGGCCACGAAGCACATGAAAAGATGCTCAACATCACTAATTATTAGAGAAATGCAAATCAAAACTACAATGAGGTATCACCTCACACCAGTTAGAATGGGCATCATCAGAAAATCTACAAACAACAAATGCTGGAGAGGGTGTGGAGAAAAGGGAACCCTCTTGCACTGTTGGTGGGAATGTAAATTGATACAGCCACTATGGAGAACAATATGGAGGTTCCTTAAAAAACTAAAAATAGAATTACCATATGACCCAGCAATCCCACTACTGGGCATATACCCAGAGAAAACTGTAATTCAAAAAGACACATGCACCCGAATGTTCATTGCAGCACTATTTACAATAGCCAGGTCATGGAAGCAACCTAAATGCCCATGGACAGACGAATGGATAAAGAAGATGTGGTACATATATACAATGGAATATTACTCAGCCATAAAAAGGAACGAAATTGAGTCATTTGTTGAGACGTGGATGAATCTAGAGACTGTCATACAGAGTGAAGTAAGTCAGAAAGAGAAAAACAAATATTGTATATTAACACATGTATGTGGAACCTAGAAAAATGGTACAGATGAGCCGGTTTGCAGGGCAGAAGTTGAGACACAGATGTAGAGAACAGACATATGGACACCAAGGGGGGAAAACTGCGGTGGGGTGGGGATAGTGGTGTGCTGAATTGGGCGATTGGGATTGACATGTATACACTGATGTGTATAAAATTGATGACTAATAAGAACCTGCAGTATAAACAAACAAACAAAACAACTAATACTAAACTTTCATTGGGTTATTTGTATGGAAATATGTTAATATAAATGTTTCAGACATTACATGAAATTTCTAAAAATCTTATATGTTCTGGTATAATGTTATAAGTCATAATCCTAGTTATTACTTTAAAATGTATATCTCAGAAATAACTAATTTTCTTGTCAACTGCATTATTATGAACTTTCATCAAATCTTTAACTGTGGTCATTTTTAAGTCTTTTGTCATTTACAGACAGTTCTGGGTGTACTCTGATGCTTTTGTAAATATGTTCCTATAAAAGGGTTTCATCTTCAGGAAATTCATGGAAAAGACTCTGACAAGTACAGGTTTCTGGTACCTGACTGTACTGCTGAACTGAATGAATAAGCATTTTCAGAACTCTAATGAAAAACTGATGAGCTCATAAAAGTGCTAACAAAAGATCAAGATGAAAAAAAAAATTAATTACATGGGACTGAGTGAACTGATGAGGATGAGTATAATTTTTGTGACTTTCTGGTTGAATTTAAAAAAAGAAAAAATCCCACAAGAACTCAGAGGCAAAGAATATACAAATCAATTTTCACTACAAAGTAAAGGAGCTGTTGCAGTGGAGGATTACTGGACTGAATGTCAATATTATGACATAGTATGAGTGTGTTTCATGTTTGGTAATTGCAATCATTGTTGCTTTTGTTGTGGTCATCCATGTACAATGCTTGGTGTCAGTCTATTTATCTCTTGTAAAAATAAAATACAGTGTGTGTGGAAAAAAAAAAAAAAAAAAAAAGAAGAACAGGCCAAAATCCTACTAAAATGAGTGAAGCACCGTTGATTAATTGGACTGACCTCGAGAATAAGCGACTGGTTCAGTGAAAGATGGGGCCATGCGTTGGGATTTGCTCTTTTATGCGTATTCATCCTTGTTATCTGTGTTTCTGTCTGCCCATCTCTTACCTCCCGACTTCTAATCCAAGTCTCTCCACAACAATCTCTCCAGCTCCTTGCCTGTGAAACTTCATGACAGGTTATAACAGGGACATGAAGGGACTAACCACACCAAAATGGCATAAAGGTTATTTTAAACTGAGAACATCTGAACAAACAGCAGCTGCAGTGGAAAAAAACAAAACAAAACAAAACAAAAAAACATCTCTAAACTTCCCTTTGATGAGTAAATTATGTCTTTCTCAGAATTCAGCTGCCATAAACCCATCTCTGAGGGAGTTTTCTGTAAGGGAGGAGCCTGGCTTGGCATCAGGACCTGCCAAGGAATTATGGGACTACATCCTGTGAGAACCTTCCATATTTTCCCACTGAGACCTTAATACCTTTCCCCACCCCCATCCCTTTAAGCTGGTATATAAATCCTTACTCCTTATAGCATGCTGCTGTATACATGTGTAATAATCTTTGCTCCTATTAATCTGTCTGTTAATTCACAGGCCCCCAACTACTTCAACCTAAGTTGGTTGGGTAAAGGAAAGGTTTTCTTCCCAATAACGCTTTCTAGACTTTTCTGGATATACCAGAGTGTGTGTTCAAATACATAAAGGAATTTGGAAATCTTGATTTTGTTTGAAGTTGAAAGAGTCCAGTGTACATGTACACAGGCTCTGTGGAAATCCTTTTAAATTTGTCTCAAACAGTAAACTTTGGGTAATCAAAAAAAAAATTACCTTAAACTAGATCATAGAAATAAATGTAAATGCAAAAATTATAAGAAATACTGGAGTAAATCTGCATATTCTTGGGTTAGGTAATAGTTTCTTAGATATGACACCAAAAGCACAGACAACAAAGGAAAATAAATAAATAAATAAATTAGACTACATCAAAATTAAAAACTTTTGTGCTTCAATAGCCAACAAGAAAGTGAAAAGACAACCCACAAAACGATGGGAGAAAATATTTGAAAATCATATATATAAGATACTTGTGTTCAGAATATTTATTAATGAGTCTTACAACTCATTAACAAAAGGACAAATAATTAAAACTTGAGCAAAGAATTTGAATAGACATTTTTCCAAAGAGAATATACAAATGGTCAGAAGCACATGAGGAAATGTTCAACACCTTTAATCATTAGGGAAACTCAAAACCGCAGTGTGATACCACTTTACATGCACAAGAGTGGTTAAAATTTTTTTACAAGGGGGACAATCACAAGCATTCACGACGATGTGAACCTTCATACATGCTGAGGGTAAAATAAATGGTATAGCTGCTCTAGAAAAACCTTCACCAGCTCTTCAAAAAGTTAAACAGAGTTATCATATAACTCAGTAATACCACTTTTAGGTTTATACCCAAGAGAAATAAAAATATACATCAAAACAAAAACTTCATATGTATGTTCCTAGCAGCATTATTTATGAGTCAAAAAGTAGAAACAACTCAAATGTCCATCACTTACTTGATGAATAGATATATTAAGAGGTATATTCATAGAATGGAATATTTTTGGCAAAAAAAAAAAAAAAAAGAAATACTGTTACATACTACCACACGGATAAACCTTGAAAACATTCTGCTAAATGAAGGAAGCCAGTCATAAAGACGACATATTTTATGATTCTATTTATTTTAAATGTCTAGAATAGGCAAATCTATGGAGACAGAAAGATTTGTGGTTGTCAAGTGCTGGGGGGAATGGGGGAATGGGGAGTCATTGCTAATGGGTATGGGGTTTCTTTTGGGGTGATGAAAATGTTTTAAAATTGACTGTGGTGATGGTTGTACAACTCTGTGAAAATACCAAAACAGTTGAATTTTACATTTTGAATGGGTGAATTGCATGGCATGTGAAATATATTTCAGTAAAGCTATTTTTTCATGTCATAACAGGAGATAGAAAAGAAAGAATGGTTCTGGAAGCTTGTTTAAAACACAGATTACTCGACTCAACTCCGTACAGCTGAAACAGAGTTCCTGGGAATGCTGTCCAAAAGTCTGCAATGGTTTTCACAATTTCACCAAGTACCTCTTAAGCACCCTGCTTTAGACTGCAGAGGTTACTAAAACGGAAACGGCTCAGGAGTAATGACTATTCTGGCCATTAGGCATCATTCCACCCTCAGCGTCAGTGACCAGGTTGAGTTTTGATCTACAGGGAATGAGCTTTTTATACAAAAAGAAGGCAATCACTCCTTTTGGGTGAGAGCACTAAGAAAGAAGGGGGTATAGAGTTTGGTTTGAGTGTTCCAAGAGACAAAGTTGCTCACTTGGCAGTATTCCCCTCGGCTAGCCAGGTAAGAGCCAGGAGCACCAGAGGGGCGGCCCCATAGCCAGAACCCTGGACTTGTGCTGTTCTGTTGCCAGTCTAACTTTTAGCAAAGATAAAAGCAGGGAACAAGTGGAACCCCAAGGATAGAAAAGATCCTGACTGTGAATGTTCAAATAATGCAAAAGCAAACAAACAAACAAAAAACAAAAACAAAAAACTTCAAGCTTTATTTTTAAGTGATTAGTTTCTTATGAGAGATGATTCTATGTCATAACACATTATATTTGACAGGAAGCACATTAATTTCCTACTACTGTTAATTTTTATATCTTTGTAAAGTACATATATACTAGCTCCAAATTATCTGTGGAGCCTTCTGTAGTCACCTCCTTTGACAGATCAAAACGGACCCACAAAATATGAAGTTTTGTTCTATTAACATATACTGAGAAACTTTTGTTTCACATAGTGTTTTTTAAACTAATTCATTTTACATATTGTAGCAGGTTTCTTTTGACTCTCTGTCCCAAACAATCATTTTAATCAGCTTTTCAACAAAGGTTTAGGGAAATAGATAGCATTTTTAAAGTTATGGATTTATATTTTTCCCAGAGAATAGCAAGAAAAAAGAAAACCTCTCTGGTCATACTGTCAGTGTCAATGTTAAATGTCAAGATGACATTTAATGACTAATCTACAAAAAGTAAATGAGTTATCTTTATTCCCTTGCCCTTACACCAGGATAGGCTTCCTGTTACTTAAACAAATTTCCATCCTATTCAAAAAGACTCAGGAATCAGGGCCTTTGTCAAAGAATCTGAGATAATATATTAGGGTCTGTGAAAGCTTGAAAAATACAACTTATTAATTTAACATTTTGCATATTCAGAAGAGTCATTTCTTCTTAGGGCCATTTGAAAAGAATGAATTTTTAGCACCGCTTCAGCTAACAGAAGGAACATTATAAGAATTTTAAAGATTCTTGTAAAGCTGTCTACATCAAGCTGAGTCCATTTATCATTGACTATTTTAAGTCTAACTCTTAGCTCTTACTTTTGTGATTTAACATAAATTTAATTGGGGGTTCTCTGGCTCCTTTCAAGTTTATAAAAGGAAATTTCATGAGGAAAAATGTGGAATATTGTTTTTCAATTTGGTATAATATTAACTTGAAATAGAAATCTCCAAAATGGTTTAAAAGTCACTTTAAAATTTGTACTTTGGGACCGCTTTTGACATTTTAATACAATAATGATTTTCTCTATTTCTAGTGAATTTTTGAAGGAAGGAATATTAACCAGATTCTTATACATAAAGTATTCATCTAAATGTATTCAAGAACCAGAGCTATTAAAACTTAACTAGTAACTCTTTAGTAACTAGTGAGTAATTAATTTAATTATTTAGCATTTGTATATGTAGATAATACCAACAATTGTCCTGCTTTGCATAAATATGATTAAAGACAGGTTAATTTTGGAATCTAATACAAAATATTAGATACTTTACATATGTCCTCTAATCCTTGATGACTTCTAGAAAGCCTTTCAACTCAATAAAATATAGTCATTCATATGTTAGTATAAATAGAGATAAAGGGTGGGGTGGGGTAGGGAATAACATCAAGAAAAGATGAAGAAAGGTTTTGCTTAAATCCTAAATTTCATTCTGAACATACTAAGAAAAGAAATAGTATTGATTATAAAGTATTTTATATACCTTATTTTTTATAATATCTTCAGTATATTTAATTGAAAATAAATATTAATTTGGTATGTAAATCACCTATAATTGCACCTATAAAATGATATATAATTCTTATTTTCTGAATAATTTGGTCCATTTATTTGTGTATTTATATGGATATGTATATAATTTTCATGTTTACATGCATAAATGAATAATGGGTGAAGCTTATGTTTTTCACTACTTCAGAATTTTACTTATTTTTAATTATGAAAAATTTCAAATATACATTGAAGTAGAGAAGCTACTACAATGGACTTTCACGTATCCTTCACCAGAGTCAACAATTATCAAGACTTTGCTTCAACAATTATCAAGACTTTGCTTCTTGCTTCATGTGCCTCTTTCTCTTTTTATCTCCTTCATTTGCTCATTAAAGCAAATGGCAGATATCATATCATTTCACTTTCACATAGTTTCATATGCAACCAGAAAAATAAGTGGGCTTCCATCTTATGTCACCTTAACGCCTAACAGAATTATCATAACCCATAAATGTATTCAAATTTCCCAAATTGCTCAAAAATATGTTTTTATTGTCGTTTTGTTTGAACTAGGATCTAAACAAGATCCACAATTGGTATTTGGCTGTTGTGTCTTTAAAGTCATTTTAAGTCTAAAAAAATAGAGCATATTCCTTCTTTTTTTTTTTTTTTTTTTTTTGCTTCTCTGCTACTGACCTGTTAAAGAAACTGGGTCAGTTGTCCTGCAGAATGTCCCACATTCTGGGTTTGTCTGCTTCCTTGTGGTAAGTTCCACTTACCTATTGTTGAATATCTAACAATCCCCCAATTTAAAACAGCAACATATTATTTATTATCTTAGTGCTATGGATTGAGTGGGCTCAATTCCAATATTCAGTTTGGCTCACCCATATGCCTGAAAGTTGACGCTGCCTCTCAGCTTGGAAATCGGTGAGGCAATCAACAGAAAGGTTTATCTGTGGCATCTTTATGTGGCTTGAGCCTGCTTACAGCATGAAAGCTAGATTCCAAGCGTGAACATACCAAAACATATGCTTAACAGCAGATGCTGAAGGCTTCTTATCATCTAGCCTTGGATGTCACACAGTGTCAATTCTGTAACATTATATTGATCAAAAAGCAAATCTCAAGAATCTCAAGCCTAGATTCAAGGGGAAGAGGACTATCCAAAAGAGTAAAGATAAGGTTATTCATTGGAGAGCAATCTTTAGAGTTTAGCTACTATACTGTGTTTTTTAATTGGTTCCTTTAGTACCAATATATCCTATCAACGGAAGTTAACTCTGAAGGCTTAATTACATTCAATTATTTTGGCCAATGATATATCCTAGTGGTACTCTATACTTTATATTACACCATATCAGAAGGCACATAGTGCCAGGTATGATTTAAGGCATCTTACAAATTTATGTGAAAACCAACATAACATAAAGTAAGATAATGAGAAAAATATTAAAGATAAGTGAGAGTAGATATATAAGATGCTATTAAAATACAGTGCATAAAAATATGTGCACTTAAAGTGTCTCTCATCCCACCTCCCACAGCTTCCATGCCCTGCTATGGAAGGACACATCAGAATCTCCAAGAAGAATGGAGCATGATGGCCCTTAATACGTCTTTTTGAATATTGTCTTATTCACATGACTGAGCTCTTTAATAAGTGCATCTGTGTTGTTGGGAAAGAGAATCACATATGTCACATACGAGGTGGTCATTCAGTGTGAGTCATTAGGAAACCATCTCATGATTCTGGGCAAGATGGACATCTGCCCAGTCCTACACTGTGAGAAATTAAGGATGTGTTGACTGAAGGACATTATTTTTCTCAAAGGAAACTCTGAAATCACTCAAATGATTGAACAAGTTCTTGCCTGAGACTAAGGAGACTCACCAGATAGATCTGTCAGGTAAAATATTGGATGCCCAATTGAATTTGAATTTTGGATAAACAATGTTTTCTTAAAAAGCATTAGGTATGTTACATGCACTATTTGGGACATACTAAAATAAATTTTTTGTTGTGTATATGAAATTCAATTTAAATTGGTGTCCTGTATTTTTGTTTCCTAAATCTGGCAATTTTAACCCCAGAGAACATGAAAAAGAGTATCTCGATTTGATAAATTTAAAACAAAACTCTATTATTATAATGATTTTATTATGAAAGAACATCAGTGAGGCTCCCACAGCATGTCTGATTTGTATAGCACGGTCTGAAAGTCTCAAACTTCCTCTTTAGTGTATTTTGTGCCTAGAAGATAATAATTCGTAGAGTTTGCTACTCAATTTAGGACATTATAACTCAATTCAGGGCACATAGTCATTCAAAAAGTAGTGCGCAATTAGCTATGGTTACAAATTACCCTGTTGCCTAGTACCAGGCAAAGAACAAAAGTATGAGTAACAAAAATAAAACTTTTCCATATGAAGGATGGATAGAAGCGTTACTCCAATTATGAAGTAATTACAGTCCAAAGTATCTTAGTAAACCAACCTCACCACAGCTAGTGTCCAAAAGATTCAAATCAAAAAGCCTTGACCGGAAGACAAATAACACAAATGTTACTACGAGATTAATGCATTCATCATGATAGCCCTTTCAAGAATTTATACAACACATAATCTAACATAGCATGATCTCAAGAGTATAGCTCAGGATTCAGGTTGCCCAGATTGATTTCCTGCTTCTTCCATTACTAGCTTTTTGTCTTTGGGTAAGCTCCTAACTTCTCTACGTCTCAATTCCTCTTCTGCAAAATGGGGAAAATAATATCTCCAGCATAAGTTGTTTTGAGAATTTTTACTCCATGTAAGGCACTTAACCCAGTGCTGGTACATAGTGGGCACACAATCAATTTTGTCCATAATGATGATAGAAGATAAGGATGGTGGTGGTGATACTGAAAAAAATAGGTGTTAAAAAGAGGCATAGAAATGCTATTAGTTGTTATTCCCAGGCAGACTTGGTTTTCATTCTTCTTCTTCCATTATTTGTGAAATTTTCTCAAACAATGTAACTTTTATAATCAATCAAACCTAACATTTTAACTGCCCTTACAATGAATAATCAGAGTGTATTTTTTTACAGTTTGAGCACAAATGTTTTTGTTGCCCCAGCCAACTTCCTGATCCTCTATAGTGTCTAAAATCACAATCATACCTTTAGAGTAAAAGTGCATATGTGTTACTTGGGAAAAAGAGAAGATATCGGTATAATCACAATGATGTTCCTTAGTATTGAGCACATCAGGCATCAGATGATTTAGCTAATGCTTAGGGAAGAAGTAAGAAGAGAACTAGACAAGATATTGAGGTTTTCATGGAGAAAAAAAGTAGAGGGGCCAAGAAGGAAAGTTCTGAAATGCAGGGAGCTGTTTGGGGTGAGGAAGCATGGAAGAAGGAAGGCTGTGTGCAGCTTGAAGGTACAAGGCATCTGGGGGTGATTTCATACTGGAGAAATTTTGGCCACAAAATTGGAGATAAAATGCCAAGAGAGTAATCTGATTCATAACTTTGCCTACCATAGTCCTCAGAGTAATAATGTTGGTGAAAATGAAAACCTATTGTGCTTAGCTGGTTTCAAACTATTCACATATTTTAGGCTTTCAATTCTTTGTTTTCCGCATATTTAAACTTAGTTTGGAAAGCCAGTGCACATTTTGGAGGTAGCTTTCTTTTTTTAATCTCATGTCTCATTTTGACCTAGAAGCCACTAAATATTTATGTTTTTTCAGATTCTCATAATTCATACCTTAAATAATATTCAATAACTTTTCTATCACCTCTAAAACAATAATCCCTGAATCTTTTTCTCTAGCTAAACCTTCTTTCATGAACTCCAGGTCTGTAAACATTTACTTGGAATCCCCCGGGGAACTGCAAACTCAACATGTCCTGAAGGGAACTTGTCAGCTTCCTTTCCTACCACCCATACCCCTATGTGTACTATATTAGAGACTGGAAAACCCCTTACTCATTTGTTTCTCGCCACACAACCCCCAAAGTCACACAGTTCTGCATTTCCAGTTCTCCTTTACCATTTTAGTCCATGGTAGTCTTTTTTCCTCCCCCAATGCACAGTTAGTTATACCATAGGAAAAATGTAAACTCTACCCTTGGAGGCTACCCTCATTTTTTCAGTGTTACAACACTGCTATGTATTTAGAAGATTCCATTTATACTTTCCTAAATTAGCCCATTTTAAGCTTTTTAAGCCAACCTTATATAAACTTTTCTGTTAAAGGACATATGGATTTCTTTAGTGTTTTATAATATTCAGCTCAGCAAGGAGAAATTTTGCCTCCAAATTTTCCAAACACATAGAATGTTTCTGTTAACAATTAAATGCATATCTCTAGATGAAGAAACAAACAGAACATAATGAAAACTTGGAAAGGTACAGACTAAGTGAGGTTTCAAGCATGTTACAGAAGTCAAAGAACACACTTTTGTGGGACAGATTTTGTCACCTTGTAAAGATCATCTGCCATTAAGTGGGTTAGTGACTTTCCTTTGTTCAAAAAAAAATGACTGACATTATTGAGTAATTTAAAAATAATTGTCAAAATAAAATTAATTGGTGGGCTCTAAGAATTTATACTTTATCATCCTCATAATGTTTACTTCAGGCTCCCGTTACCACTCTCTGAATCATCAGTCATTTAAGACAATTTTTTTCATGACATTTAATTAGGAAACATTTTGCCATCTGAATTATATGTATTATCTTCTCTTCATATTTTTTTTTCAGAAAAACTCTGTGAGTTGTCTGAGGCAGATGAGAAAGTTGTGATGAAATATATTATGAAATATTGCCCCTTGTGTTCTTTCCCAAAGTTTTCTTGTACGCTGTGACCCTTCCCAAATGAACTGCAAGATACAGCTACTTCTTACTCCCAAGATGTTCTCAAGAGTTAGTGGAAAGAGAACCAGCCAGTTACAATAAAGGTTTTGTCTCTTGTGACAAGAAAGGTGGGGTTCTCAGTGGAGGTATTGGCGATCATCTGACTGGAGAGTAGTTGAGGATATAAACATTCCTGCAGATGCCAACATCAATGATTTACTGTACCCGAGATCCAGACTGGATGGCCTACATCTGAGCAAATGACAATGTGGCACAGATAATGGTGCCAGAAGCCATAATCTCCCTCTAAATCACTCCCTACCCACCAACTAAATTTCAGGATGCTCATGAAGTTCTATAACCACCTCAGGAAGAAAGATGGTGAGGAGATCACGAAATGAGGTGAAACACACCTAAACTTTGCCCTCCTTCTAGAACCTTTCTACTCACAACTTCTCAAATGGAAATAAAGCACTGGTCTTATATCTTATGTCAGAACCTTTTTTCCCCAGCTTTACTGAGAAATAATTGACATACATCACTGTATAAGTTTAAGGCACACAGCATGGTAGTTTGATTTACATATATTGCTAAATGGTTACCACAATATGTTCAGCTAACATCCATCATCTCATACAGATGCAATAAAAAGAAAAGAAAGGAGAAAAGAAAAAAATTTCTTGCTGTGATGAAAACTCAACGATTTTCCTATATATCATACAGCAGTGTTAACTAGAGTCATCATGTTGTGCGGACCATGTGCACTCTTGGTGGGATTGTAAATTGGTGCAACCACTATGGAAAACAGTATGGAGGATCCTCAAAAAAATAAAAATAAAGCTATCATATGATCCAGCAATCCTACATCTGGGAATACATCCAAAGGAAATAAAATCACTATCTTGAAGAGATATTTGCACCCCCATGTTCACTGCAGCATTATTTACAATAGCCAAGACATGGAAACAACCGAAGTGGATGAATGGATTAAAAAGTTATAATATATATATATGTGTGTATATATATACACACATGTATTTACATATATATAATGCAATATTATTCACCCATAAAATTTAGGGATACTCTATCATTTACGACAACATGGATGGACCTTGAAGGCATTATGCTAAGTGAAATAAGTCAGACAGAGAAAGACAAATACTCACGATCTTGTTTATATAAGGAAACAAAAAAAAAAAAGAAAAGAAAAAAGAAAAAGAAAAGAAAGAAACTCAATGAAAAAGAGAAAAGAGTTCAGACTTGTGATTACCAGAGGCAGAGGGTAGGAAGACGGAGAATTGGAGGATGGTGGTCAAAAGGTACAAGCTTCCAGTTATAAGATAAATAAGTACTAGAGATGTATCTAGAACTTTGAATTCATTTTCTCCTTACTATTTGACACATTTAAATGCATTTGCAAACTAAGAAAGTCATTATATCCTTTGAACCAAAGAACAGTGTTTTACACTTGCCCTTATTAATATTCCTAGTTTCAACCCATCTTCTATGTTCTCTCAAAATGGTGACTATGTACCTCTAAACAGGTATTCTTTAGTTAGTAGCAGGGTGATTTAGCGGAAAGAACTCTGATCTGATGACTGCATAACTGCTCCATCTTTGTCACTGTTCTGGGACCTTGTTTCGGGGAAATATAATTTTCTAAAAAATCTCCCAACCCAGGAAATTTCTCCAAGAAGGCAGAAGAGAAAAAAAAAATTTTTATTATTGAATAAACATTAAACCAGAATGTGATATGCATCACAGGCAATCTGTTAAAGACAATGCCAAAACAGAAAGACATCTCACCCTTTTTCTGGAGCCAAGCAGATACAACACATTGTCTCAAGATAAACCTGAACTTGTCCTCAAGAAAGAGGACTTGACACACTATTTGTCACACATAGTGCATCCTAAATTCACCTGGTTATTGGGGTGACCATCTATGTTAGCTAATTGACTTTATCCAGAGGAAAAACACACTTCTTATATCTGTATGATAGGAAGGAGTTTTGTAACTTGGTCTGAGCTTCCCATCCACCCACAGAAACTGGGAACTAGGGTCAAGATCTTCCTTGATAATTACATTTCAAAGAGATGGCTCCCAGGTCCTTGAGAAAGACAATCCTAGGTCATAAAGCTGGCAAGAGTCTTATTTAGCTTTTTTTAAAATTCACATGTATTTCAAAAAGAGAAAGAACTTACAAGTTTTCTAAAGTGAACACTAAGCAAAGGGGAGGGGAAGACTCACTTATTTTCAACAGGAAGAATTAAGTTTTTCATCTTTAATTTGTTTGCCCTTACACTCGGGTAAGTCATCAGTTGCTTCAGGCCTTTGTCTTCTCATTTATAAAAGGCTAATTCGTATTGTATGATCTCTAACATACATTTTCTCTCTAGAGTCTACATCGTCCCTGTTTGTCTTTTCATTGTTAATTGTGATTGACTATCGTTTTTCAACTTGATGTCATCTAGTAGTTTGATTAAGTTGCCTTCTAAGTAGTTATCTAAATAAATCACTGAGAAAGAGGAAAGAGGCCCCTGACATCCTGGTCTGATGCTGACAGCTAAGCTGTATTGTTCTCTTCTTGAATGTAAACCATCTCACGGCACAGCAATATCAGACGAAGTCACTCTGAGTGTATGATAAAATGACACAACTCAGGGTCAGGGTGTGACCCACAAAATACCAACCTTCCTTCTCTCCTGCCTAATATGAGTGACTGCTGCTTTAAAAAAAAAAAAAAATCAGCTATGGCTTCATGGTAGCTCCAGTCTGCTTTCTTTATAGATAAGATTGATTGAGGTACCCAATCATAGAATTATCCCTGCTTCTTGACAGCATCCAAAACCCTGCTTCCTTAGACCCTCTCCAAAATGACTCAGCCAAAACAAATATCCTATAATAGAATTCCCCATAATAAGCATTCTCCTGCAACTGCAACAAGTAATAAATCAAGCTTTTTCAACTACAGATATGTTGCAGGTGGTCTTTGGCAGAAAGAAATTGACGTCATTGATTTAAAATGAAATGTGGAATAGGAAAAAACCAAGGGTAGAGCCTGTGAAACAATGCTGGGGGCTTCACTGCTTGTCATTGATCCTTTCATCAATAACTTTGGCCATGGAAATTTAACCCAGTACACATCCACCTGACGATACAACTATTCATTTCACCTCTTTCTATCTTCTTCACAAAGCTATCAGCAGAGACTTTCTCCAATTCACTTGGACCATTTATGTAACATCTGTGACTGTGTCCTGATTTTTTTTCACTTTTAAATTGTTTCATTTGTGTGTGTGTTTAAAAATTGTACATATTTTGTAACTGGGAGAAAGGTGTTCAAGGTTGTTTGGCTTGCCAGTTTTTATCAAAATCATGTCATGTCAACACTTACTTCCTCCCTACGCACTATTGAATATGATGTCTTTCCTTTGTTTGCCTATTCGCTTACCTAAAGTATCTTGAGTTTCTATTATTTTCTCATCTGTTTAGGCTTCAATTCCCTTATTAATATATTTGTGCTGTCCTTTCAATTTAAAATTGCTGTTTTTTGGGCTTCCCTGATGATGCAGTGGTTAAGAATCTGCCAGCCAATGCAGGGGACACAGGTTCGAGCCCTGGTCTGGGAAGATCCCACATGCCACGGAGCAACTAAGCCCATGTGTCACAACTACCAAACCCATGGGCCACAACTACTGAAGCCCATGAGCCTAGAGCCCAAGCTCTACAGCAAGAGAAGCTATCAAAATGAGAAACCCGCGCACCACAACGAAGAGTAGCCCCCTCTCGCTGCAACTAGAGAAAGCCCGCACGCAGCAACAAAGACCCAATGCAGCCATAAATAAAATAAATAAACTTATTAAAAAATTAAAAATAAATAAATAAAGTTGTTTTTTAAGTAAAATGGCTTATTGAAAGGGTCTCTCTTTTTTTAAGACTTTATTTTTCAAATTCACAGTAAAGTAGAAAGTATGGAGAGTTCCCACGTGCACTCTGCCCTCTCACATATAAACCTTCCCTACTATCAAATTCCGCATGAGCAGTGCATTTGTTACAATCAATGTTTACATTGATACACTGTTACCAACCAAAGTCCATAGATTACATTGTTTCACTCTTAGTGTTGTACATCTCATGCATCCACCATTATATTATCATAAGAAATAGTTTTACTGTTCTAAAAATTATTTATGTTCTGCCTATTCATACCTCCCTCCCCTCAAACCCCTGGCAACCACTGATGTTTTCTCTGTCTCCATGCCTTTTCCAGAATGTCACATAGTTGGAATCATACAGTATGTAGCCTTTTCAGATTGGCTTCTTCCACTTAACAACACTCATTTAACTTTTTTCATGTCTTTTCATGGCTTAATAGCTCATTTCTTTTTAGTGATGAAAATGCTTCCATTGTCTGGATTACTGCTATTGATTTATCCATTCACCTATGAAAAGACTACCTTGGTTGCTTCCAAGTTTTGGAAACTATGAATAAAGCTGCTATAAACATCCAAGTGCAGGTTTATGTGTGGAGATAAATTTTCAACTCACTTCGGTAAATAAATACCAAGTGTGAGGATCATACGGTAAGAGTACATTTAATATTGTAAGAAACTGCCAATTGTCTTCCAAATTGCCTGTACCATTTTCCATTCCCACCAACAAAGACTGAACGTTCTTGCTGCACATGCTTGCCAGAATTTGGTCTTGTCAATGTTTTGGATATTCACTGTTCTAACAGATGTGTAGTGGTATCTCGTTATTTTAATAGGCAGTTCCCTCATGATATACAATGTTATCGTGCTTCATTTCGTATACTCATTTGACATCTATACATCTTCTTTGGTATAGTGTCTCTTAAGATCTTTTGCCCATTTTATAATCAGGTTGTTCATTTCCTTATTGTTTAATTTTAAGCATTGCTTGTATGTTTTGGATAGCAGTCCTTCATCTGCAATGTCTTTTGCAAATATTTTCTTCCAGTCTCTGGTTTCTCATTCACTTGACAGTGTCCTTCTCAGAGCTGAAGTTTTTAATTTTAATGACATCTAGCATACTAATTATTTCTTTCATGGATCAAGCTTTGGTGTTGTATCTAAAAAGTCATCACCAAACCCAAAAGTCATCTAGGTGTTCTTATATGAAAGGGTCTATTTCTGTTATGTTGTTTGCCACATCTATTATAATCAGTGGAGCTAACAGAGTCCCTAATATATTTAGTATTCTGGTTATTACAAAGAACCTTAATAATTAACCTTAGTAATTTTTTTTTACCAAAATTTACTCATTAGATGCCTAAAAATTAAGTAGGTCTAAAGCTAACTAGGAAAGAATCAAAAAGGTACAAAAATGTATAATGAAAGTAAGGACTCTGGGAAACAATGATCACCTCTAGGGGAGGAGGAGCAAGGGAAAAGGTTGGCATGGTTACAGCCTACAGGCTTGAAGGAGGGATCAGTGAAGATGGGACTCAGGTTTCTGCCGAGGGGGTGTTGTGCTGGCGGGTTGGGGCTGATGTCTGCCTGGGGGGGTTTGCAAGAGATGGGAAAACAGCAAACTGGATTCAGATGCTGCTCCTGGAAGGAGCCATCTCTGCTGGGGTGAAAAGCATTGCTGGTATTATGCTCACAGGAATAGCAAACAGATGCAAGTCCACAGAAAGGAGAACAGCCCTTTTCCTTCCCCCAACCTTGCATGTCCTTCTGATGTCCTTATTGCCAGAGCCCAGCAAGAAGCAGCTGGCAAAGCAGAAATATGGTCTGTGGAATCTCAGCCCCAGCCTCACGTGCCAAGTACACAGAGTGGGCTTGAAACTGAGAGACAATAGCTTAATAACCGGCACACTCTCTCAATGGTTCATGCCAGGCTTTTGTGCTTGCCTTTGATTAAACATCCTGCTTTTTCTTCTTTTTACATGTCCTGTCACTCATCATGAATTTTTTAAGGTGCTTTGCCTAATGTCCAGAACCCATTTGGCTGTTCCCAATCAAGATCATGATTTCTAAGGTGACATGGTCACTCTCTCCCCATGCTCCTTTGACTCTCTTTTGACCAACAAGTTTTCCGTAATTAAACACAGAGAGATCTGTCCCTTCATTGTTTCCTCTTCTTTCTGAAATGTCACTATAACTTTCCAACAGGTGACCTGTACAGTCATAAATCTGTTTATCTTCTCCCAAGTCCACCTCCATGAACATATATTTTGCATCCTCCATGGTATATATATCTTTTGGATATTCACTGAATGTGTTAATGACACTTCTGGCTAGCTTCTAGTAAGTTTTTTCCTGAGCAATAAATATAAAATCCCCCAATCCTGTCTCTTCAGAGAAAATCAATTTTGTTCTTTATATTCGAGCATTTTCTTACCTTAGTTTCCTTGAATGAAAGCCATCTGCTTTTTTTCTTTCAAAGTTTAATAACTAAATATCCAGCCTTTTGATTTTTTATGGTATGCTCCCCATGACCAGACCATATACGTTTATTTTGTTTGTAATGCAGCTTCTGTGTTTCCTTTATTCTCTTGTTTTTCTCTGTCTGCTTAGGTTCTACCTATACTGTTCCATTATTTCTATTGTGCTGGATCTTCTCCCATTACAATCTTCAGGTGCTCCCTACCACATTTGCTTTCTTCTTCTGTGGACTTCAGACAATACCATTTCCTTACAACTTAAAATTCTGTCTCCTTTCTTCAGCAGGAACTCTCTTCCCCCTGCTGTATTCTTACTGCCCTCCTGTGTCACCTCAAGTCCCTCAGTTGTTTCATCCTCCCTATTCTCACCCCAGCTCCTTTCTCCCCATATTTTCATTCTCTTCAGACTGAGGGTTCATTCCTTATAATTATTTATTCTTTATCATTATTTATTCCTTATCATTATTTCCTTATCATGATTTGGTTTTCAGTAATTTGAGAGAAAGAACATAACATGCAATTTAAATGGATGACATTAAGACACTACTATATTTAAAATAGATAACCAACAAGGACCTACTGTATAGCATGGGGAACTCTGCTCAATATTCTGTAACAACCTAAATGGGAAAAGAATTTGAAAAAAAAATAGATACATGTATACGTATAACTGAATCACTTTGCTGTACACCTGAAACTAACACAAATTGTTAATCAACAATACTCCAATATAAAATAAAGTTTTTCAAAAAAATTTAAAAAGAAATTAAATGGATGACACTAGCCTGCCTTTCCTTCTTTCATGTAAAATATCTCCTTTTACCATATGTTCAATCATTTTTTTTAACCTGACCTGTGAAGGGGAGCAGAATATGCCATCCCAAATTTGTGTCACATTGGCATGTGGATTATTTTGACCTGAAGGCAATCAAGACCCAGTAGACTCAGAACAAGCTTTTTAACTCTCCCTTAACAGCCTTTATAAAAGAATTTAGATAGGAGACATGTACCAGAAAGAGAGCTATTACCAGAGACATTTTTTTTTTTTTTAATCTGAAAGACTTATCTGTATGGCAGGGCAAACATCTAATTAGCAAGCATCTCATCTCCTTATTGCCCTATGAGTTCCCCTCCTCTCCTTTGAAGCCCCAGGCCCCTATCCCATTCCTGAGCTCAGGATGGCATAGGAGCCTAAATTGCCTGACTGCCTTTGAGTCTCATGTCTTTGTGGGTTCCCATAAGTACATAATAAAATGTGTTTTTCCCCTGTTAATCCATCTTATATCAATTTAATTATTAGACCAGCCAAAGGACCTAGAAGGGAAGAAGGAAGAATTTTTTTCTCCCCTACACACATAGAGCTTATCTTTGGCTTTCACATGTACTAGCTATAATTCTTTTCTTTCCCACAAAAAAAAATTAAAAGTTCCTGGCAGTGTGATCACATCATCTTCCCCTTTCCACAACTGTTACACAATTGGATTCCCCAGAACAACTCTAAGCTGGTCTGCCATATACTGGAATTGTTAAAATAACTCAATATTAGATATAAAGTGAATAAATTCTGCATTATGCGAGAAAACGGAATCAGCCCAAAATTCTCAAGTGACATAGATTTATTTTCTTCTGACACAGTCCAAAATAAACCAAATGTCTCTGATGATCTAAATCTAATGTCAAATTTTCCAATTCCCAGGGCCTGGATTAGTATCTATACTATACTATACTATACTATACTATACTATGCTATACTATACTATACTATACTATAAAACCCCTTTGTTTTATTCTATTTGAATTAATGATTTGCACTTTCCAAAATTATTTCAAATATTTGATTAGTACAGTACTCTGTAAATCAGGCAGACAAAAAATTATTTTTATATTACAAGTGAAAAAACAAAATACGTTAAATGATGTTCAGGGTCACAGAAAAGTGGAAAAACTAAGACAAATTTAGCTCTTCTAAGTATACTCCCTTTCAACTACAAAAGAGAGTTGCCATGTTCTCACCACATCATGTCTTGCTAGCAAGATCCCTACACAATTTGAGAAACAAATTGATATTAAAAAAAGTCTCCCATTAGACACTGTTTCAAAACTTCGTTATAAATTCTTCTGGAAAGCTATTTGGCAATGGACATCAAATATCATAAATATTTTCTTACTCTTCAACCTAATTATACTACTACCACAAATCCATCTTGAGACAATAATCTGAAACACAAAAATGATTCATGCACAAATATATCCATGACAGAGTTAGAATCAAACTACATGCCAACTCTGATGGAAAGTTAAATAAACACAGTAAATCCACAAGGTAGAATTACAAACAGCTGTTAAAATAAGGCCCATTACGAGTTTCTATTGTTATGAAAAATTGTTATTCTACAAATGTTAATTGAACAGGACAGGATTCAAATGTATATATAAATTATTACTACAATTATCACATATCCTCATCCAATTCATTTGTGTACGTTTAAAATGGTCATTTAAAATTTTTGTTTTCTGAAAATGTATTATTAAATTAATGCTGCTCTTATAATCAATGGCATTTTACACTGAAGGAAAAATATTTCATAAAATGCATGAAAGAACTTTGGAATAAAAGTAAAAAAATATTAAAAGTTATTTGGAATTGGGGCTTCCCTGGTGGCACAGTGGTTGAGAATCTGCCTGCTAATGCAGGGGACACGGGTCCGAGCCCTGGTCTGGGAAGATCCCACATGCCGCGGAGCAACTGGGCCTGTGAGCCACAACTACTGAGCCTGCGCATCTGGAGCCTGTGCTCCGCAACAAGAGAGGCCGCGATACTGAGAGGCCCGCACACCGCGATGAAGAGTGGCCCCCACTTGCCACAACTAGAGAAGGCCCTCGCACAGAAACGAAGACCCAACGCAGCCAAAAATAAATAAATAAATAAATAAAATATTAAAAAAAAAAAAAGTTATTTGGAATAGATGAATTGTGGATGATTTTCTTCTTTTACTTTTCTATATTTCTCTCCAAACCTATCAGTTAGCAAACAATAACAACAACACAAACTATCCCCCCAAAAGTGTCCCTATTGTCTATTTTCTCACCAAAACCAAATATCTTTTCTTACAGTTGGTCTTCATTCTCACATCCTTTACTAATGTAACTATAATGGAAACATTTTAGATCAGCAATATTTTATTTCTTTCTGTTAACTCTTTCTATGTCCCACATTTTTCCCTCCCATTTATTTTTCAATTTAAATTCTCATCTTGTTTTTTTTTTGTTTTGTTTTGTTCTTATTTGCTTCCTGAGAGTGTACTAACTCATAAAACTTTTGTTTGAGGTTCCCCCTTCTACCCTCCTCATGGAAGCCATTCTCTGACCTGGTCTCCCAGGTCTCTAATCATTTCTAAGTTTCTAAACTAATCATTTCTCTCATAATCTCAAAAAGGCACATCTCCAGTTCTCAAAATTCTTTAGTGACCGACACACCGTGAGACCAAACCACCAGGGGTTTATCTTCATGAAGAAATGAGGAGTCTCTCCAGAGGAAGTTTACATTAAATGAACAAAAGCTCCTGCTTGGGGCTTCCCTGGTGGCGCAGTGGTTGAGAATCTGCCTGCCAATGCAGGGGACACGGGTTCAAGCCCTGGTCTGGGAAGATCCCACATGCCGTGGAGCAACTAGGCCCGTGAGCCACAACTACTGAGCCTGCGCATCTGGAGCCTGTGCTCCGCAACAAGTGAGGCCGCAACAGTGAGAGGCCCGCGCACCGTGATGAAGAGTGGCCCCCGCTTGCCACAACTAGAGAAAGCCCTCGCACAGAAACGAAGACCCAACACAGCCAAAAAAAAATTTTTTTAATAAATAAATAAATAAATTAAAAAAAAAAAAAAGCTCCTGCTTGTGTCTAAATTTGTGGAAATCATGAACTTGTCACGAAAACATGTCTCCTGATCTAGGACTCTTCTGTAAGAATGCTGGTACGTCATAAACTTACTTTTTCTCTATTGAACTTCCATAGTTTTACACAATGACTCCCTGAGCAGGAAAAAAAATGTGTTTCCTAGAATGCTGTATATATAACATTTATGTGAGGGGCAGAGGAGAATTTGTTATCTAAGATGTTGACCTAAGATATGGTAATTAGCTGAACTTCTAATTAAACATAGTTAACCTAGCTTAGTTAGACCTAAGGCTAGAGCATAGTCTTCCATGACTATGAGACTGTTGGAACAGTGGTAATAGGTAACAAGTGCTGATAGAAACACAAATATGAAGGTTCATCAAATATCACCGAGCCCCAAACAGCTACAATGAATATAACATGAGAGTTAAAGTGGTAAAATGAGGAGAATGCCTGAGCCAATGAATGCTATGCTGACTACCTAAGTTTAATAATTGAGGAAATAGTTTTAAATTTCATCATAAGATTGATGACTGGAAATTAATAGTTCCTCAACCTCCTCATACACCCAACTTCTTAAGAAATTGGAATCCATTCGAACCCACAAAGGACAGCATGGCATAATTGTAAGTACATTCACTCTGCAGCCAGACTCTGGATTCAATCTTGGTTCTGCATCTTAGGCAAGTTGCTTAACCTCTCGGTAACTCAATATGTAAAGTGGGACTAATAAAAGAACCCATCTCAAGGCATCATCATGTTGCTTAAATAATTATCTAGTTACAATGTGCTTAGAAATATACCTGTGAAATGGAACTATGCCATTCCCAAATATGCCTCTTTTCCATAAGGATTATTTTTGAGCTGATTATTTTAAGAAACAGTAGAGACAGGAGACACAGGAGAAGCTCTGAAAACAGGGTAGAAGTTACCTTTTTGCAAGGGAAATTTACATTTATAAAGGAAATCTCCTTTTGTGTCTCCCTCTCTGTACCAGGAAGAGAAGGATACTCTAAATCACAAGAAACTCTTATCTATGGAGAAGGCAGGAACTTACCTCTGGCTAACAACCTTACCCTTTTTTACTGTGTTTTTCCTGATAACTTCCTTTAACTGGCCTCCCCTCACACCCCCTGCCCCACCAACATCTTTCTTTTGTCTTTTACTGCAGGTGGTGTTTAAGGTGGTTACTTGGGCCATTTCAGAGAGTTTTACTCACTTTTCCTGCATATCTCCCATGTAAATATGAGGTATACATGCTTTTAAACTTCTGTTTGTTTTTCTCTTGTTAATCTGTCTTTTATTACAGGGGTATCTCAGCCAAGAACTTAGAAGGTTACAGGCAAAATTATTCTTCCTTCCCTTTGCCTAGTACATAATAAATACTAAATAAGTTAAATAAATAAGGGAAAGCATCTTGAAAAAAGGTCAAGGTTTTGTTCTGGATTTTGTTCCATTGGTTGAGAGCCTCATCCACAGAAGTCTGGACCCAACAGTGAACTTGAGATTACTAAAGTAGTCTGTTACCAAATATGACAAGAAGATTGTTATGATAGTCAGTTTTAAGTGTTATTTTGGCAAGGATGTAGTATCTAGTTTTAAGGGAGAAGAAAGTAACTTTCCCTCTACCCTTCTAAGTTCTCAGCTGGGAACTCTGTAACAAAAGACAGATTAACAAGAGAAAAACAAACAGAAGTTTATTAACACATCTACCTGGAGTATATGTGGTAGATACCCAGAGAGAAATGAGTAACTCTCAGAGTTAGCTTAGAATTCAGGCTTAAGTACTATCTTTAGTTTAAAGACAAAGGAGAAGAGGGTGTAGGGGAAGCTAGTTATGAAGTAGGTGACCAGGAAAAGTATGGTAAACAAAAGTAAGGTTTGTTATGCAGATTTAAGTCCATGCCATCTCCATTGATAAGAGTTTCTGATGATTTAATCTATCTATATATCTTACAAGGGTTCTGTTTCTCTGGTGGAACCCTGACTGATCAATTGTCAAAAGAGCTGGGCCAGATAATAGATTTTTGTATTGGACTTAAAATTTATTCCTAGATGAGTAGAAGAATCAACTACCTCAGAGATAAACGTGTGGTTTATCTGATCTCGGGTGGCCTCAGCCTGCAGCAGCTTGAAGCAGGTGTTCAGTTCCTGGCCAGAGACTGATGTCGGGTTGCGGTGGTGAGAGCACTGAATTCGAGTCACTAGACAAGTGGTCAGTGACAAGGCCCTGGCCCTACGGCTTTGCAGAAAAAGTATTCCCACAAAGACAGAAAGTAGTGAAACAAGTAAAGTATTTATTAGGAGAAAAAAAAGAGTACAGTACTTGTGGATAGACACACGGGTGGGCTCAGAGAGACAGTCGTGCCCTTGTGGCAATTTGAATCACTTTTATGGAGCATTTCTTCCATGTTTCCTTTGGCCAATCATTTTGATTTGCCTGGTTCAAAATGCGTATTTGGTATATCTCAGGATTTTCCCATGTGTGCCCACGCCTCTCTTAGCCAAGATGGATTCTACCAAAGAGGCCTATGGGTAGACTGGACATCATCACTTGGCATCACTCCCCTTTTGACCTCCAAGGAACCTTTCTGTGCATGTGTAGTCGGGGAGGTCTCCTGACTTCGAGAATGGGGAATATGTGGTCTCTTATTTTCTACCTGGGCAGGGCCCAGCCTGTTCTCTCAATTGTCTTGTTATTCTTGTCTCAGAGTATTGGTCCATAGGGAACGAACTCAAACCATTTGTACCGGGGCCCATCTATCTCCTGCCTCATCACCACTATTGAAAGATGACAAGAACTCAATTTAAGGGTGGTTCTTGGAGTTAACCATACATGCCAGTATTTTTATGCAGAAACACATCACTTTCCTTGAACAATTTATACCAAGGTGGAACTGACTATCATCCAGGTATTGAATTCATAACCATTAATCAACTACTCAGATAAACACACTACAGCTGTCATCCACAGGGTGACAGTTGATTGAATTTCCTCTGGGCAGGGAGATGAGGTGGAGGTGGGAGAAGAAAGAGGTCATCAATCAGACATTAATCAGCATTGCTGAACTTCACTTTTCTTGTGTCACCTGAATGATACTCTTTAGGGGCAAGTAATCAGACTGACATACATCTGTAATCTTCTAAGAGTCAAAACCGCAAAGTACACATCTAAGATGCAGAAGTAAACTGGAGAATCCAGAAGCATGTCAGTTTTACCTTCACCTCTGAAGACAGAGCCCAGCAAGTAAAGTCCTACCGGGGAGTTAAGCCCCTATTCTGATCTAGACAAGTCCAAGTTCAGTTTAAAGTCATTTACCTTTAAATTACCTTTTCCAGTGTGAGTTTGCTACCAAACACAAGCTCATGTGCCCAACACACAGTGAGGCCAAACAAACCAAAATGTCAAAGTTTGGAGCAGAGAAAGGTTTATTGCAGGGCCAAGCGAAAAGAACAGGTGGCTTGAACTCAAAACCCCCTGAACTCCCTGAGGGTTTTCTGGGAGAATTTTTTATGGGCAAAATTTAGGGTGAGGGCTGCAGCGTGTGTGACTCTGCTGATTGGCTGGTGGTGAGGAGACAGGGTGGTATTACAGGAATCTTGTGTTCAGCCTGAAGTTACCATCTTCCATCTTGGGGGGGGGGGTCGCTTAGTTCCTGCAGAAGGACTCAAAGACATTGATATGTTTATTCCTTGAGGTGAACCAGGACCTGCCTCAAGGCTGCACTATTATTTCTTGGCTATTCTTCCTTGTCTCTGCATTCCTTCCCTTCCCTGATCAGCAACTGTTCAGATCTGCCCTTTGGGACTCAGGGAAGGTCATGGAGGCTGGAGGCTGTTACCTACAAACAAGGAACGGGGAACACAGAAAGTTTTCCATGTCCAGGAGCCCCACAGGGTCCTGCTCAGTTTCATTATTTGATTAAAATTGTGACAATTCAAATTTTTTCTACTCTGAATTTTATTCTGCCAGTTTTAAGCTATACATTGTAAGAGTGAATTCATCAGTAATGCTGACATTTTCTTAACAGTAAATGCTGACTCTTTTCCACAGAGGGGGTGGGGAGGTGGAGGAGGGGGGAACTGGCTTGCTTCTTTGAAGGAAGAAAGAAATAAAAACTGCATTAAATTTAAAACCCCTACCTTATGCCACAAAAAAAGAAAAGAAAATCTGAAATTGAAATCAAAGGAAAGTTATTTGTAGGAAACCTTGAGTCTTTGAAATATTCAGATTCCAAAGGAACTAAATTATTTTAAAAGGAAAAATGCAAGATCAAAGCCATGAAGAAGACTGAAGCTAAAATATCACCTCATATAAAACAGGTCACTCGAGTTAGTATATGCCCAGAGTCTAAATCTGAGGGGAAAAAAAAAAAAGATATGACATATGAGGCCAGCTACAAAAAAGTCTGGAACAAAGTTAAATTTTCTTAGGTTTTATGGAAACCCAAAGAGAGTGACTGTATGCTTTATAAAGTATGCATCACCAAAAGTTATTTTCATCAGTATGAAATGAACCAGGTTTCTACAAAGTCAAAGAATTTGCTGTCCTAGAGTGAAAAGAGAAAAAAAAAAAAAATAGACATTTTGACCACTGTGAGGTATGATTTATTTGTCTTGTTTTGTTTTATTTGCAATAAAGTATTATACATAATATAATCAACAAAGATTGTAATTATAGCTGAAAATAAACAACAGTGGACAAAATTCTGATTGAATAAATTTGGGGTTTGTTTTGATGAAGAACCAAACTTCCTGCCTTTGATAAGGAAATAACAGTAATTTATCTTGGAGTGTCCAAGGTTTAGAATTGTCCTGTGATTCATGGATTATCTCTTGGAATGTAGGCCTTTGGAAATTTAAAGCTTTTCAGTGACCTGATAAGTCCGCCAAGTCAGAAGAGGGTAAACTGTGAGATCTCACTTTCATTTGTTCCAAATGTCCCTGTGGTCAAGATCCTGCATCAGGAGCCTGCATTTTAGCTGAGTAAGTCTGTTCTATGACTTCCTGATTCGGTGTAATTAATTTGGTACTCTGATCTAGTTGGTCTCTTTATTTTTTTTAGACGCAATGAAAAGTGATGATTAACACATCTTATTGCATGTTTAACAGAACAGAGTGATAAAATATTAAGGTTAAAGAGTTAATTTCTGTCTGGAACTTTTCTAAAGGCTACAGTAAGTTCCCTACATATGAACGAGTTCTGTTCCAAGAGCACATTCGTAAGTCCATTTTGTTCCTAAGTCTAACAAAGTTAGCCTACGTGCCCAACTAACACAATCGCCTATATAGTACTGTACTGTAATAGGTTTATAATAGTTTTCACACAAATAATACATAAAAAACAAAAAAAATGAGGAAAACATGTTTAATCTTGAAAAGTACAGTAGTACAGTACAACAGCTGGCATCCAAGGGCTGGCACACATGTTCTCATATTTGAAAGTCTTCAACTTGAAGGTTCATATGTAGGGGACTTACTGTACAGTCATACTTATTGTTCCTTTTGTAGTGCCAGAAATACTATCTCATTCTACTTTACCAGGCACTGCCTACAGGTGTGTGTCTCTTTCTCTGAGAGGTCCCAGGTTCACCAACGTTCCTGGTCTGCCAGGAAGTGACATTCTTTACCACCTCTAAGGCTTACGAGTCTATAAATACTAGAGTAGCGATAAAGGAAATTTGTATATCTGAACCCATGAAAGGGAGGCTGCCCTCATGGCCAGGCAGCATGTTACAATTCGAAACCTAAGTCTGCCCACACTTAGGGGATCCACCTCACTGTCTAGGAAACCTAACATACCAATCACAATCCTCCAACTCAGCTTTAGCTAGCTCACTTTACCCTAGAGAATAGGATCTGCCAGCCTTACCAGGAAATCCCTGACCTCTTAGCCAATCATGTCTTATTTCTGCCTTGCTGCTTTTAATTCACTAAAGCTTCTAACATGAGTTTTATAAACCCACTCCTGCCCAAAATCCCTTGGGAAGAGTGCCTCACTGAGGCACTGCACCTCCCAATCTATGGATTGTTTTCCCTTGAATAAATGACATCAAACTTGTTATGAAATTGTATTATTTTGGTCATTTAGTAGTAGATATCAGACCAGTTTCCTGGAAGGACTTTGAAGCACTGTTTCCAAAACTGGAAAACAGGCATGTTCCTTATAATAGCCTTACTACACTTAATTTAAAGATATATTTTTTTTAAAATGTTACTGTTGAAAAATGTATATAACCAAAAATTTGCCATTTTAACCAGTTTTAAGTGTACAATTCAATGGCATTAATTAAATTGACAATGTTGTACAGCGATCAGCACTACCTATTTCCAAAACTTTTTCATCACCCAAAATAAAAACTGTACCCATTAAGCAATAACTTCCTATCTCACTTTCCCCTCAGTTCCTGGTAACTTCTAATTTACTTTCTGTAATGAGTTTCCTTTTAAGTATGACATTTCTGGAATAGTCCTCATTACAAATTTTGGTTCCTCCAATTAAATTTTGGTGGAAAAAAGAATAGATTCTTATTGAACCAATGCAAATAACTACATTGCCATGAAAAATATTGTTTATGGTATTTGACCATTTACCTAATTAGTCTAGAAGACAAAGCTAATCAATATACAATCACTATTTTCTATACATTAACTATTTTTAAATTCTGATAATGACCATTAGATTATCATCAGACTCTCTTAAGATTTTCCATAGGTATTTTTTCCCAAATTCTGAGAGGGTTGCTTGGGGCAAGACAACATTCAAATAGACTTTTATTTCAGTTTGCACAAATGTGGCCTGTTAAATTGATGATTAGAATTAAGCCAAAGAGTGCTTCCCTGGTGACACAGTGGTTACAAATCCACCTGCCAATGCAGGGGACACGGGTTCGAGCCCTGGTCCAGGAAGATCCCACATGCCGCAGAGCAAATAAGCCCGTGCGCCACAACTACTGAGCCTGCACTCTAGAGCCCACAAGCCACAACTACTGAGCCCGCGTGCTACAACTACCGAAGCCCATGTTCCTAGAGCCAGTGCTCCATAACAAGCGTAAGCCACCGCAATGAGAAGCCCGCGCACAGCAACGAAGAATAGCCCCCGCTCCCTGCAATTAAGAAAGCCCATGCGCAGCAATGAAGACCCAAACGCAGCTAAAACTAAAAATAGAAATAAATAAATAAATAAGAAGAAATAGGCCAGGAGAAAGAAAATTTTTTTATAATATGCCCATGAAAAAATATAACATTAACTATAATTAAATTCCCCTTATATCAGTTACAGTCAATCCTACATAATTAATTCTTTATAGCCAGGACTTGGCTTAGAAGTCTGCTTTCACAGAGTCGTGTGTTTCTAGACTAAAGGTCTCCTGGATTTCCTAATCCAGTTCCCTGGTAGAGCCTAACAAGTGTCTGTTCTGGTAGCGATGTCAGCTGATACCTGAAAACCTGTACTCTGAATGTGGGAACGTCAATATCACTTAATGTTATCAGAGGAGACTGGTTATTATATCAAAACACAAAGACAAAATGATTACAGTCTTGACTACAATTTTAACCAAAGTGACAACGTTTTAAAATAAAAATAGCAGAACGTCACACTAATTACAAGGAATGTGAGCTCTTTCAGAAAAGAACTTCTGATTTTGACTTTTAAATGTTTCCCAAACATGAGAAAATCAGCACAAAGGCACAAAAAGTTAACAAGTCCTCAAATGAAGATGTTCTCAAACACAGTTTAGACCAGACTAAAATTACCCTCCTCGATCCAGTTACAAAGAAGAGGGGGCTAATAACGGGGGATTTCCCCAAGTCCTGTAAACATACAATAGAGCATACTCACATGGTCCCTAAAATAAAATAATCCATATCTGCATGAAGTAGAAGTAAACCAGAAATAGACTCAGGGACAGCAAAAACTCTATCACCATATGTTAAAAGTCACCTCAGAAACCAAGTAAGGAGACTGGGCACCATGAGGTGCCTTTATTCAACAACCTATTTTGTTCAATTTTATTGGGCAAATCTTTAGGGGAGGCTACATAGGTCCTCCAGAAACTATCAAACAAACAAACAAACAAAATAAATAAGCAAGCAAGAAGGGGGACGCTTAGAAAATTTAGATCAATCTATAAATGAAGATCTTCTTACTTGCAATAAAGCATTATTCCAGGCAGATCAGCATTCAGAACAAGTACCTTCCTGGAATAAGGAGTGAAGGCTATATTTATAGTTCAAATTCTTATATTCCAGATGACAATTCTGATTGGATAGCATTTGGGTCACTGTCAATAAAAAACAGAACTTACAGCTTTTCGTAAGAAAAAGATTATCATAGCATATTTCAGGATGTAGTTTTCAGAACTGCAGATAGTAAGATCCAACTGAGGCAAAGAAAAGAAGAAAGTAAATAAAACAGTAAACAAGAAAAATACACATACATGCACATATAGCACGTTACATATAACATATGTAATATATACACATATATAATAAAACATGAGTACATTTTATTATCAGTGTGTTTTAGCATGTAGACAGACTCTTTTTTTACAATTCAGTAAAAGTATAAAGTAAAATCTGAGCTAAAAAAGTCTTAGGTTTAGTTTGCTGCCAAAACCCACAGTCTTTCTAGTTATTCTATCGTGAAAATATACACTGGGCATGGAATCTTTATCTTGATTTCGGTGACAAATACATGTTTTTCCATGGTTGTTTACAATTCTTCATTCAGTTGTCCCACAAAATAGCTCTGGCTGTGAGCGAAACTTGAATTAAAACCAAACTGAATCTGTCTAGCTTCCTCATCACTGTAGTAAAATGAATTTTAATGCTCACTTTTGATTTAACAATACAACTACTTCATTACTCACATTCTCTAAAAATGTAACATAAGCACATTTCTGAATATGAATTTGCAATGCATTGCTTATTTAAAAGACTCCATTCTTCCAAGAGCAGGTAAACTTCATTAACTCAGGCTATTCAAAGGGACAATAGTCAAAATAGTAAAATATTTACAAATACACAAACAAGTTCTCATTTACAGGACATTTATTGAGCACCTATTTGGTGCTGGCCATCACGCCAAACACCACTGGTAGGCAATTAGGAAGCTATGAACATTGTCCTGGAGCATAATTTTCATAACAAAGAATGCAAATGTAACCAAGAGTAACCAAATTATACCGGAAGTGCTATGATGCAGTATAAATAAAATGCTATGCCCATTCAGAATGAGGAGTATCTAACTACCTCAGTCTTACAAATCTGTAAATGAATTCATAAGGTCTTGAAGAGTAGGAAGAACATTGCCATCCTAGAATGGACAAAAGTAGCTCAAGGAGAATCACTGAAAAAGAAAACAACCTAACTTATTTCCTCATTAAAAAAATATCTCAAATATGTCCACTCCTATCCACAGCCACTGCTACCAGCCTAGCCTAAGCCACTGTCTTGCCTCACCAGGACTTCTGTAATTCTCACTAACTAACACCATCCAATCTTGTTTCCTTATATGAATCCCCCATAGCAGACATAGAATTTTTATTTTTATTTTTTGTGTATATTGAACCTTGTCACTGCTGCTTAAAGTTTTTCATTGTGTGAATGAAATCCAAACTCCTTATCAAAGCCTAGATAATCTGCCCATTCTTCCCACTTCAAGCTCCACACCACTACTTGGCTGTGATATATGGGTCATCTTTAACCTCTTTCTCCCAACTAATTTATTTGCTTGTGAAGCCATATTTCTAAATGCTCACATGCATTTCAAAATCAGAATCTATTTTGAAATATCAGAATAATATTTTTTAAGGGTGGCCAATTGTTCGGTACTTTCTTTTTTATCGTATTAGAAACATACAATTTCAGAGAAAAGGTATCAGATTTATAACTATATGGGAAACCTATTTGTTTACTAGATGTGCTTTTAAAAAATTAAAAGAAATAGTATTTTCTTAAACTTGAAATCATATTTGAATTGCAAAAGAGGCTTCCTGTACCCATGAACTAGATCATTCAGACTGCCCTTTCCAGTGAGGATAACTAAAAAAACCATTTTAAAAAATTATAGACATAAACTTTGTAGGAAATGGAGAGCTAACAAGTTCATGCAGAATTATTGGCCCAAGATTTGGGAGACCATGGAAATCCAGAAATGTAAGTCAGGCATTTGAGACCACTTTTCTCTTGGACTTTTAATAATTCCACTGGCAGTAGGGCAGTAGGGAGGCTGACAGACTGGGGAAGGGGGAGACAAATACGAGTCCAGAACAGACAGAGGTTTGTTCCTAAACTCTCCTGCATGGGCGAGGACCTGAAATTTACAAGTTAGGTATCAACCAGGCCTCACAGGGATTGTATCTCAACTTTGAATTACTCACTCATCAAAATTAGATTAAGGAGACCCCCTGCCCCAGAGGTCTAAAAACTATAGATGTTGGGTTCACGCAAATAAATGCCCTTTCCTTCTGGAGAAGGAAAACACCATCCTAGAACTCAAGTTATTTCTATAAATAATTTTTCAAATACTATGTCTGGCATTCAATAAAAAAATAATTAGGCCCATGAAGAAACAAGACACCTTGATTGAAAACCAAATAAAGTAACAAACAATAGAAACAGATCCATTTCCTGGAATTGGAAGAAAAGTACCAAAATATATTAAACTTTGTTAAGTAGAGGATAAATATTGCAATTTCTAAGATAATAACTAAAAGAATAGTAAAAGTCTATATAACTTCTAAGGTTAATAATGACCAAAATATTAGAATAATAAAAAGTCTGATGAAAAGAAGTCGAGAAAAGAGAGGAAAGAAAACATCATACAAGTGAAACAAATAGAAAACAAGCAGGAGTATAATGTATTTACAATTAAGGATCTAGATAGTTCATCTCAAAAAATAAATCTTGTCAAAATAGATGCAAGAAGAGAGCATAGCACACTGGAAAGGATGAGAGGTGAGGAAGCATCCTCAGGTTTGAAAAACAAGCAATGCCATTTGATGGATTTGTAATCTTGAGAAAATTACTTAATCTCTCTGGGTCTCTCTTTCCATTCCGTAAAGTGGCAAGTAACACACAGATATACCTCAAAGATATATATTGCAGGTTCAGTTCCAGACCAGGGCAACAAAGTGAATATCTCAATAAAGTGAGTCACGGGATTTTCTTTCGTTTTCCCGTGTATATAAAAGTTATGTTTACACTATACTGTAGTCTATTAAATGTGCAATAAATTTTGTCTAAGAAAACAATGTAAATATCTTAATTTTAACATACTTTATTGCTAAAAAATGCTAACCATCATTTGAGCCTTCAGCAAGTTATAATCTTTTTGCTGGTGGAGTGTCTTGCCTCGATGTTGATGGCTGCTGACTGATCGGGGTGATGGCTGCTAAAAGTTGGGGTGACTGCGGCGCTTTCTTAAAATAAGACAACAATGAAGTTCACTACATCAATGGACTCCTCCTTTCACAAAAGATTTCTTTATAGCATGCAATGCTGTTTGATAGCATTTTACCCACAGTAGAACTTCTTTCAAAATTGGAGTTAACTCTTGTAAACCCTGCCACTGTTTTATCAACTAAGTTTGTATAATATTCTAAATCCTTTGTTGTCGTTTCAACAATCTTCACAGCATCTTCACTAGGGAGTAGATTCCATCTCAAGGAACCACTTTCTTTTCTCATCCATAAGAAGCAGCTCTTCATTCCTTAAAGTTTTATCATGAGATTGCAGCAATTCAGTCACATCTTCAGACTCCACTTCTAATTCTAGTTCTCTTTCTATTTCAACCACACCTGCAGTTACTTCCTCCACTGACGTCTTAAACCCTTCAAAATCATCTATGACAGTTGGAATCAATTTCTTCCATACTCCTGTTAATGTTAATATTTTGACCTCTTCCCATGAACCATGAATGTTCTTAATGACATCTAGAATGGTGAATCCTTTTCAGAAAATTTTCAATTTACTTTGCCCAGATTCATCAAAGGAATCACTACCTATGGCAGTTATAACCTTACAAAATGTATTTCTTAAAGAATAAGACTTAAAAGTCAAAATTATTCCTTGATCCATGTGTTGCAGAATGGATGTTGTGTAAGCAGGAATAAAAACAACATTAATCTCATTGTACATCTCCATCAGAGCTCTTGGAAAACCAGATGCATTGTCAATAAGCACTAAAATTTTGAAAGAAGTCTTTTTTTCTGAGCAGTAGGTCTTAAGAGTGGGCTTAAAATATTCAATAAATAATGTTGTAAATAGATGTGCTGTTATCCAGCCTTTGTTGTTCCATTATAGAGCACAGGCAGAGTAGAGTCAGCATAATTCTTAAGGGCCCTGGTGTTATTGGAATGGTAAACAGGCATTGCCTTCAATTTAAAGTCACTGCTTTAGCCTCTAACAAGAGGGTCAGCCTGTCTTTTGAAGCTTTGAAGCCAGTCATTGACTTTTCCTCTCTAGCTATGAAAGTTTTAGATGGGATCTTCTTCCAATATAAGGCTGTTTCATCTACATTGAACATCTGTGGTTTTGTGTAGCCACTTTTATTAATGATCTTAGCTAGATCTTCTGGATAACTTTCTGCAGTTTCTACATCAGCACTTGTTGCTTCACCTTGCACTTTTACACTATGGAGATGGGTTCTTCCATTAAACTTCATGAACCAGCCTCTGCTAGCTTCAAACCTTTCTTCTGCACATTCCTCACCTCTATCAGTCTTCACAGAATTGAAAATAGTTAGGGCCTTTTTCTGGCTTAGGCTTTGGCTTAAGGGAATGTTGTGACTGGTTTCAACTTCTTTCCAGACCTCTAAAATTCTCTCCATATCAGAAATAAGGCTGTTTCGTTTCTTATTCATGTGTTCACTGGAATAACACTTTTAAGGTCTTTCAGGAACTTTTCCTTTGCATTCACAACTTGGCTATTTGGCTCAAGAGGCCTAAGTTCTGGCCTATCTCAGCTTTTGACACGCCTTCCTCACTAAACTTAACCATTTATTGCTTTTGATTTGAAGTGAGAAACCTGTGACTCTTCCTTTCTGAACACTTAGAGGCCACTGTAGGGTTATTAATTAGCCTGATTTCAATATTGTTGTGTCTCAGGGAATAGACAGGCTTGAGGAGAGGGAGAGAGATGGGGGAACAGCTGGTCAGTGGAGTAGGCAGAACACACGTAACATTTATCAATTAAGTTTGCCATCTTATGTGGGCATGGTGCCTCAAAATAATTACAATGGTAATATCAAAGATCACTGATCACAAATCACCATAACAAATATATCAATAATAATAATGAAAAGGTTTGAAATATTGTGAGAATTATCAAAATGTGACACAGAAACACAAAGTGAGCAAATGCTATTGAAAAGACGGTGCTGATAGATCTGCCCCAGTAGGATTGCCACAAACCTTCAATTTGTAAAAAACGCAGTATCTGCAAAGCACAAGAAAATGAAGCACAACAAAATGAGTTATGCCTGTACATATAAGTTATATCTCCAGGGGCAGTTAGGCGGTGAGGCCCCAGATGCAGTGCCTGGCACACTGGAGTGTTCCTCCCTCCTTCCCCTATAAGATAAATATATTAGATAAGACCAAGTTTTCTTATAATCAGATTCACTTAAAGTGAAGTGCATGTTTTAATTTTAAAGTTACTTTACATGATTAGGTCTACTTAGCTCTAAAGAGGAATAGCGCTATTATAAAACATTAATTGGGTCATTGAAGTACATGGCATGAAGCTTGATACACAATTAAAATAACTAAATATGTCCTAATACATCTCTTTGAATGTTTTATTGATATTGCTGGCTGAATATGAGAAGTAAGTGTGATTTTGCTGTCTTTGTGGGTCAGATTTCATTATATAAAGTCTCAATTTTAATCAGGCAGTTATTATGCTAATATATTCCATTAACAGTGGATATTTATTTTCTACACCTCAACAATCTACAATCTGGAAAACTAATTTAAATAGAACTTTTTATAGCAATTCTGTGAAAACTGTGTATATTCATTAAATTAAGGATCACTTTGCATGCCAGCACATCCAAATTGTATTTTGAAATGATGCAGGATAAACAACAGATGTGCCCAAGATATATTTTTTTTCAGTTGCTAAGGCAACATTGTTCAGTTTTAAAAGAGTGAGGTGATGCAGAAAAAAAGACCAGGAAATAATTTCTTTGGGCACTTGATTCAATAAGAAGGTACCCTTCGTATTTGCCATTATAATGTGGCCAGTATGGTTTTGAAATATTCTCATATTGTATTACCTGTGCTAGGTTTTATGTTTTATTATTTTGTCAATATAGCAAGTTATTCTACGGGCACAATTTTGGACAGCTCTCCATATATTTCCACCTCAATTTACTCTTTACTGCTTACCTCCGCAAAGATCTGACATGGGTCTCAGCATTTCTCAAGCTGAGGGTGTAATTCTGATGGTGACAAAGATAAAATTCTAAGAATTGTGGAGATTTCCAACTATCAGGAAGAACTAGTTTGGTAACAGGGTGCCTATTTTCTCATTCTCTTCTTATTCAGGAGATCTTTCTCTTCTCCCATGCATTCCTGATTACTGTCCACCCTCATTAATATGTACTTACTTCTCTCCCATTTGTACAAGTTCATTCAGTGTCTGTTTATTTATTTATTTATTTATTTATTTATTATTTATTTGGCTGTGTTGGGTCTTCGTTGCTGCATGTGGGCTTTCTCTAGTTGCGGTGAGCGGGGGCTACTCTTTGTTGCAGTGCGCAGGCTTCTCATTGCGGTGACTTCTCTTGTTGTGGAGCACGGGCTCTAGGTGCGTGGGCTTCAGTAGTTGTGGCACATGGCTCAGTAGTTGTGGCTCACGGGCTCTAGAGCGCAGGCTCAGTAGTTGTGGTGCACAGGCTTAGTTGCTCCGCGGCATGTGGGATCTTCCCAGACCAGGGCTCGAACCCATGTCCCCTGTATTGGCAGGCGAATTCTTAACCACTGTGTCACCAGAGAAGTCCCTCAGTGTCTTTTATAATTCCTCTTGGACCAAACGAGGGGAATATCTTACCAGCATTTTTTAGGATAACACAGAAATTACCATTTACAGTTGACCCTTGAACAATGTGGGCTTCAACTGTGTGCATCTACTTATATGCAGTTTTTTTCAATAAGTATATTGGAACATTTTTTGGAGATTTGTGACAATTTGAAAAAAAAACCTGCGGTTGAACCATGTAGCCTAGAAATATCAAAAAAAATTAAGAAAAAATTAGGTATGTCATGAATGCACAAAATATTTGTAGATACTAGTCTCTTTTATTACTACAACAAAATATATACAAATCTATTACAATAAGTTAAAATTTATCAAAATTTAAACATACACAAACATTTCCAGATCGTACATGGTGTCATTTGCAGTCCAGAGAAATGTAAAAAAACATAAAGACACAGTGATAAATCATATCTGCATAAAACTAACTAGTACATACTGCACTACTGGAACAACTTCGTAGGCACTTCTTGTTGCTATTGCAACAAGTATTCATTTAAAACACCATTCGATGCTAATCATCTCCATGTGAGTAGTTCATCTCTTCAGTAAGTTACATACCCAGTAAAAAGTGATCTCTGGAGGTTCTTGTGTATTTTATATCATGTTTAGTGCAATACCGTAAACCTAGACTAACACCATGGGATGCATACGATGTGCTACTAGTGATGCTGGAAGTGCTCCCAAGAAGCAGAGAATAGTCATGACATTATAAGAAAAAGTTGGATTGCTTGATACGTACCATAGATGAGGTCTGTGCTGTCTATACCCACCATTGCAAGAATATATGAATCCAAAATAAGGGCTACTGCAAAAAAAGAAAAGGAAATGTGTGAAGGCATTGCTGCAGCTATGCTATCAGGTGTGAACACCTTGCACTTTTTTTTTAATATCTTTTTATCTCATATTGAAAATGCTGCTTGTATGTAGATGCAGGATTGCTATATGAAAGATATCTATAGACTCTAATATAATTTGAAAAAAAGCAAAGTCATTTTATGACAACTTAAAGCAAAAGAAAGGTGAAGGATCTAAAGGTGGAGAATTTAATGACAGAAATGGATGTTTAGATAATTTTAGAAAAAGATTTGACTTTAATAAAAGTGTCCAGATAACAGGAGAAGCAGCTTCTGCTGACCATGTGGCAGCAGATGAGTTTCCAGATGCCATTAAGAAAATCATTGAAGAGAAAGGATATCTGCCTGGACTAGTTTTTAATGCAGATGAAATCACCCTATTCTGAGAAAAAAAAAAAAAAGAAGTCACTAAGGACAGTTTTTAGTAAGGAAGAAAAGGGAACACCAGAATTTAAGGCAGGTAGGGATAGGTTAACTCTACTGGTTTGTGCAAATGCAGTCAAGTTTATGATCAGGGCTGCCTTTATCTATAAAGCTGCCAATTCCTGAGCCTTGAAAGGAAAAGATAAACACCAGCTGCTAGTCTTTTAATCACACAAGAAGGCCTGGACCAAAGAATGCTTTGTCTGGATTGGTTCCATCAATGCCTTGTCTCTGAGGTCAGGAAGTATCCTCCCAGTAAAGAACTTCTTTTTAAAGTTATTTTCATATTGAACAAGGCCCCTGGCACCCAGAACCCCATGAGTTCAACACCGAAGGCATCAATGTGGTCTACTTGCCTCCAAACACAATGTCTTTAGTTCAGATTAGGGGCTCATAAAGACCTTCAAGGCTGATTACACATAGTACTCTATGGAAAGGATTGCTAACGCTCTGGAAGAGAACCTCAATACAGAGAACATCATGAAAGTCTGGAAGGATTACACCATTGAAGATGCCATCAGTGTTATAGAAAAAGCAGTGAAAGCCATCAAGCCCCAAACAATAAATTTCTTCTGGAAAAAAAAGACTGTGTCCAGATGTTATGCATGACTTCACAGGATTTACAACAGAGCCAATCAGGGAAATCATGGAAGAGATTATGGATATAACAAAAAAAGATGGGAAGTTTTCAAAATATGGACACGAGTGCTTCCAAACCAGTACCAGATGATAAGAAAGAAGACATAGAAGAAGCAGTGCCAGGAAACAAATTGACATTAGACAATCTGGCAGAAGGCTTCCAATTATTCAAGACTGTTTTTGACTTCTTTTATGACATGGAACCTCTATGATACAGGCACTGAAACTAAAGCAAATGGTGGAAGAGGATTGGTACCATATAGAAACATTGCTTAAGAATAAAGAAGCAAGAAGTCAGACAGAAATTACAATGTATTTCCATAAAGTTACACAGAGTGTGTCAGCCTCTCCTGCCTTCTCTTCCAGCTCCTCCACCTCTTCCACCTCTGCCACCCCTGAGACAGCAAGACCAGCCCCTCTTCTTCCTCCTCCTCCTCAATGGACTGAATGTGAAGACGAGGAGGATGAAGACCTTTATGATGATCCACCTCCACTTAATGAATAATAAATAACTATCTGTACAGTTAATAAACTTATCTGTTGTCTATGTGTATGAGTGTCTTCATGGGAAAACCTCATAATTGTATGTCAAGAACAGTATGAGACATTTTTGTGTCATCATCATCACCATCACTTAAGTATTCATTGTGTAGAACATCGTGTGTAGTGTGTAGTGAAGTGGACAGCCTAACCTTACATAGGCATAAGGTGAGTAATATTTAATATAAAATTAATAATGTGCTAGTTTCTTACTGTTTTATAACTTTGCTTTCGAAGAATTTCATTACCGTACAGGATGCCACTCTCTCTCTTGCAATTGGAGAAACTGTGTATCAGCTTGTCATCACAGGTAAGTGGCTTTTTAAAAAATGGAACAGTGTTTCTAATACTGTATTGTGAATATAACTCTAATACTGTATGCCATAAAAATTTTATAATCATTCATTCATTAGTGTATAAGCTAGGCTACAATGAAGATATTGTATTGATTACACTAGACTACAATTAAGCGATCATAATGCTTCTTTGTTATCAATGAATGCATAAATCGTTATACCTGTAAATCAATATGAATTTCTTTTTTGCATTATCCCTTCATTTTTGATGTCTAGTGTTGATAATATGTGTAACATCTATGGTGTTTTGCAGCATATAAGACAATATTGATGTAGGTACTGACAGATGATTCATCTTGTAAACAAATGATGTAACCTTATGGTATTGATGAATACAGTACAGTACTGTGAATGTATTTTCTCTTCCTTATGATATTCTTACTAACATATTCTATTCTCTAGCTTATTTAATTGTAACAATACAGTATATAATACATATAACATACAAAATATGTGTTAATCAACTAACTGTTCATGTTATCAGTAAGGCTTCTGGTCAACACTAGGCTATTAGTAGTTAAATTTGGGGGGAGTCAAAGTTATGCTCAGATTTTCTACTGCAAGAGGGGGGGTACTCCTAACTGCTGCATTGTTCAAGGGTCAACTGTATTCATTATTTTCATTTTTGTTGGTGGGGTCATGTGAGATAGCAAGAAACATGGGTCTTCCTCAGATAGTCCAGAGTAAAAAGGTTCAGAGAACCAGTGTGTGGCTCCAGATTATCCAACATGAAAATATCAGCACAACTTGAGGGGGGTTTATAAGAAGAGAACTGTAAAAAGCAGTTACAGAGCTAGGTGATACCCATCAATAGAAAAACAGAAATTAACTATGATTCCAGAAAGAATGTTGTTGGCTAACACATTTGGCCTTATTCTTTGACTGTCCATTAGGTTATTTTAGTATTTAGTAAAAGACTTGGTAGAACTGTATTATGAAAAGGCAGTGAGAAGGAATTTTAAAATGGTGTAAGAGTCCATGTGTCTATATATATGAAACACACTTAAGGTTAAATGTCTGAAAACGCTTTTTTAGAAATAATTTTATCAAAAACAAGCTTCTCACAGGAGGTGTTATTTTATGTGAGACTGTGTGACAATAATAGTTCTTTTCTGAGATGCTTAAAACTTGAAGTAAAATTGGAATGTTATCTCAACCTGTACACTATTTAACTGTGTAAAGTCTATCTTGAAGATTTCATTATCATATTAAATGGTCTCCTTTGATCTTGGAATGTAAAAAAATAAATAAACATTAAAATTTCCCCTTACTAAAATGTGCACAATGTTAACAATTTTAGAAGGTGAATATTACATCTTATTATTAAAACATTAAAAAGTTTTAAATGTGACTCAAACACCACATCACTGTAAGAATTTATAAACAATAAACCACATCTTTTCTTGATCACACAAATTTTAAAAGTAGAGACCGAGAAATGTGTGGCATATTTTGAAGACGTCTCACTTAAAATGCCTAGTAATGGGGGAAAAAAATGATTTCTCCATTTGTTAGTTGATTTGGGTTTTTTGGATGACGTTTAATATGTGTTTTAGAGGTGGGATTTTATCAATGGCATTTTCTCTAATATTTATTATTTCTTCCAAATCTATTGTTATTTCAATATTTGGAACAAAACAAGACATCTAGGAATAAGAGAACAAAAAAATTTTATTGTGGTAGTGCTAGCAAAGACAGTCCTAAGTCCTAGCTACACTATTTTGTGGGTTAAATTCCAATAGAAAAATAAGACTGTTGCCCAGAGAGCCTGAAATACAAGAAGTCATTTCTTTGAAACAAATTAAAATAATCAGCAAGTAGAAATAAGAGAGAAAATAATAGAATAAGCAGGATCTAAATATCTATTGGAAGGATAATTAAACTAAAAATTCCAATTATGGTGATTCATTTGGAACAATTTAAAAAATTCACAACCTTACCAATTTTGAAAAAAAAAAAAGTTCTATAAACCACAAAGGAAATTTTATGTGTATTACTTTTAAGCTATTACATATTTAACCCTAGAGACTTGCTAGACATATTTTAAAGTGTGGGTAAGGGAACATTTTGGAAGTTATTTGGCCAAATTAAGTCCCATATTCCCACACAGAAAGGAAAAAGAAGAAGATAAGAGGAGTAGAAGATAAGAGGTGAAGGGGTAAATTGTGAATGGGGTAAGGAGAGAAAATGGAAGAGGAAAAGAGCGAAGTGGAGAATGTGGTCATGGTCTCATGGAATACAAGCTCACTCTAGCACATCACTAGAAAATATAGATACACCTGCAGCAAATTTGATTAAGAAAAAAAAGAAGAAGAAGAAGAAGAAGAAGAAATGAAACAAATAAACAATTGTTGGTTCACAAATTGGACCCTAGGATGGAGGGCAAGGAGAGTCTGCAGAAAGAGGCAGACCACTTCAGATTGGTAGGTGGCAGTTTAATAAGCAAGGAAACTTTCTTTCATATGAGGCTTGTCTAGGGTGGCAGCAAGATGAGTAGATCTCAGCACCCACCTGCCAGAACCTTGAACCATTGTATAGGGACCTTAACTGGGTTTAGTCACCTATCCCATCCAGATGGTGTCAACAACACAGACTCTCTCAAGGCTGAGTCCTTGAAAGTGGCTCCCACTGTGGTTAACAGTGGGCAGAATGTACTTTCCAAGAATAGGGAAGGGAGGGAGGAGCCTCCAATTACCTGGGTCCAGCTCTCTGGTCAACTGGCCATCACATCCTCTTGGTGACCTCCTCCAACAACAATTTAGAAATTATAAAGGAGACCTAACTATATCCAAAGATTTTTTTCAAAAAAAATATAAGAATCAGGTATAACTTTACAACAGTAAATTTGAAATACTCTCTAAAATCAATTTTTTAAGAAAAATAAAAAATGCACCTCAAGAATAAGCAATGTACTCACTCTGGAAAATAAAAAGGCACAGACAAACTCTCTCAAAACCATACATGAAAATACAAGTTATTACTGGCAAGTTTTACCAAACCTTCAGAAACAGATATATCCTATATTACATAAACTGTTCCAGAGCAGAGAAATATATGTGGCCGAGAAATGTTAAGGCTCTCAGCTAAGGAAAGGGGGTACTAAGGACTCTCTATTCTAAATCCAAAAATCTTCAAGGAGATGGTATATGCCACTAGGACATATGCCAGTGAAGTAAGACCAAAACCAGAAAACAAAAACAAAAACCACACAGGTACAAATAGTAGAAAGAAATCATAGTTTTCAATGTGTTACTCTATTTAGCAAATGCAAGAAAATCGTGTGTTAAACAAAATAGAATTAATGCAAAATTTCAGTCAAGTAACTAGCTTCAGGATAAACATAAATTTGATAAGTTTCATACATAGTAGTAATAAGAATCAGTAAGTAAATATATTATTAAAAAGGAATCCATTTAAAATAGCAACTATATATATATTTAAAACTCATAGTAATACATCTAAAAGAACGATTCAATAGGAATATTACAAGGATATTAGAAAGGTACAAAATAAATAGGGATACAGAACATGTGCTGGAAAAACATTCAATATTTTGAAGACATCAGTTCTTCTCTAGGCAAACTCAATGAGAATCCAAACATTTTTTAAAACAAAACCCAACAAATTAATTACTAACTTTAATCCAAGAAAAAAAATGCTGGAGCTGAGCCAAAAAATTTTTGAAGAGAAAAATGAAAAAGGATTTGCTCTACTGAAATTTAACACAAGCTATAAAATGTTAAAATTTAAAATTTTTTTGGTTTTGGTAAATATCAGACAAATATATCAATGGAACATAATAAAAAGTTCAGAACTACACTTGTATATTTATTTGAATTTATTAGACAATAAAAACAACATTTCACATCATTAAAATGGCAAATTATTCAATCAACTATATTTGATAACCTGGTTGTCCATTCACATGATTCACAAAAAATAAACTCTCTATGGATTAAATTTCTAAATAAAACATTTGGGGAAAAATGTGGAAATATTAAACTATAACATAGGTTATTTTGGTTATGTCCTGATGTCAGGAACGCCTTCAAAAATCAAAACATTAAATGCAAAGATATGGGAAAAATTGTTTGTAATTTTAACTACATCTAAATTTAAAACTTCTGTATGAAGTTAAATCTTAAATTTAAAAGATAAATGGAAATCAAAAAGAAAGTTAAAAATAAATGAAAAACAAGAAGAAAATATGCTAAACAGGTAAAATATTTCCAGAGTACATACTCAATCAAAAAGGTGGAAGTGTATAAACAAACTCTATTGTCACAATTCACAAAAGAGAGAATATAAAGTAAATCATAATGAGCTATTTTTACCCATTGGATTAGCAGAAATGATAAAGTTAGACCACATCAATGTTTCTGAGGATGCAGGCAAAAGAGTTTTCTAATACTCTTGATGGTGGAAATTTAATTAATACAGCCACATTGGCCATCTCTAATAATATGTAAAAAGTGTGGACTCAGTAATCTGGCAGCTATCTATCCTAGATGACCACACATAAATGTGTAAACAAGAACAAGTACAATAGAATAAAAAACAAAACAATCAAATTTTTTACCAATAGGGATGGCTAAATAACCTATATGGTATAGCCACATGTTGAAGTACAGCACAGCAGTAAGAAGTAACATGATAATATCACATTGAGATATGGAACAATTCCCCAAGAAATTATAGAAAAGAAAGTTATAGAAAAATATATACAAGATTTATGCAAATAGATGCAATATATATTTTCTATATGCATTTATATGTCTCTAAATTATATAGAAAATAAGACTGATAAGGTGGTTATCTTCAGGAAAGAAATTGGGATCTTTAAGTAAGTATGCAGATTTTTGGTTTATATTCATGAATTATTTTTGTTATTAAAAATAAATTTTAAAATCATTTTTTTAAAGCCAGGGAAAAACAATGCAAAATTAAATCCAGCAGGCTTTTAAATATGGCAGAAATTGTATCTCATTACTTAAAGAAAAATATCAACTCATTTCAATACAGCCATTCACACAAATCATGTGAAATCAAACCCATATTTTCATGCATGGAGACTATTCATAAGCGTTTGAGACTTTTATACTTCTATCTGGAGTATAGGGTATACACAGCACATCTGGGACTTGTTTTTAATGCTATAGCAGGGCTTTTTGCGATTAAAGAGATTAATGAAAACAAAATCTAACTTAAATGACTCTTTCTTTACTCTGAAAGACCCAAGAGAAAAGCATACAGTTAAAAATATTACTCTTTGGGCTAAGTGACTATTGTAATATGTTCAACAGGCCAAGACTCAAGTATGTCAACAAATTGGAGAAAGCAACTTACTTGAAGGAGGGTAATTTTATTAACAGAGGTTGTGTTCCCTGAGGAAGCATAAAAGAGGGTGAAATAGTAATAGTGCCAGCATCACTTGAAGAAATTACTTTTTAAATGTGAGGTATTTTTCCAAGGCTTTTTCAAAGATTTCTGTACCAGTTTCAATTCAATATTTATTTAGTGCATCTCTGTTAGGATACATAAGCAGAATTCTTAAAATCTGAAATCTATAAACTGGTTGGGAAGATGAAGTCTACAAATACAAAATAATAAGGAACATTAGAAAATAATATATTTTCAAGTGTTAATTGAGGTGAGGAGATATATAATGCTATAATAATTCCATACTGGAATGAGTCATTGTTAACTGGAAATATTAATTCATTGAATACATTGAAACAAGACTTAAATTCTTATTGTCAATCATCTACACAAATTTTGATCTCTACATTATCCCTGCCAGGAGTACATCTATCTTGAAAAAACTAATTTTAGTGTGTATCAGGGAATTCACAAACCATTATGGACCAGCTCAGAAGATTCTTAGACTGAGTTGAAATCTGCTTCCCCACGGCTCTCAGCCGTATATACAGTCAAACAGAAAATAGTATATAATCTTGCTTTTTATATGATAGTCTTCAAATGCTTGAAGACTTCCTACCCCGAGAGTCTTCTAATCTCCAGGATAAACATTTGGTCTGTAATCATGTGATCTTGATTTGAGTTCCCTCTTCACCTAGTCACTCTCCTTTCCTAGCGTTTTAACTCTTTCTGTACCTGACCATGTTGGGATTCCTTTTGTTGTAATAAATAGAAGGAAACCTGAGTTTTATAACCAAAAATTATTTATGGGGGGAGGGGAGAGTAGTTAGAAGAATGCAAGGGAATCATATTGATGCCAAGGTGGAGAATTCATCTTATCCACAGATTAGAAGGAGGACCAGAAGCCATCATGAGCCAGGGCTCTCCACCTCTCATGTCTCTTTACCTCTGTGTATCAATTTTCTTCTTCCTCATTCTCCTCCTTTTTAAAATCTTTGCTTGCTGATTTGTTCTGTTGCCTAATTTTAATGTTAGAATAGAGATTCTCATAGCTCCAAGTCTCGATATTATGGATCCAGCCCCAAAGGACTTTTTCATGTAGTCTTCCCTGAAAAGGTCTCTGATATGGTACAGTTTGGATGTGAGGGGCAACCTCTTGTCTCCTAATCCAGAACTCTGGTTCTAAGGGTTGGGGGCTGGGGAGGTGGAGTTGTGTTGTTCAAAATGGCTGCTTAAAGGCCCAACCTGGGACTTGGGTACAAGTAAAAGAATCATGACAAGTTGGACAGATGGCTTGAAAGGTGAAACTCACAGCTAAAATATAAAACTCCAGGACTGATCTAGTCAACATCACAATGGCACAACATCATGTCAGACATGAAATTACTGTAATTCATCTTCCAAATTAAGAAACTGAGATAAAGAGAAATTGAGTCTTAAAGTTGTGTAGTTAGTTTTGTGGCTGAATAAGGATGGCAATACATTTCTTCTGAATCCCACTATATCCCTCCTGAAGGGTCTTCATAGAGAGATTTCTCTAACAAAATATTTCTCCCACTAAAATCTGAGAAAAGAATGGCTATTAGACCTAATGATGTAAAGGAAGGCAAGAGAAAATAGTCAAAATCCTCGTATGAATATTATTTCATAGTGAAATATTACTGCAAGGACTCCTATTTGCATATAAAATGTCAGGAACATGAAAACTTGCCTAACATAAACACAGAACAAATTCTAAATTATTTTAATATTTAGAATTAGGTAATTTACCCTTCTTTGTTATAGGCATCCTAAATAAGTTACCTAAGTGAGAACAGCCAATAATTTTCAAAAGCTACAAGGTTAAAATTGTTTTAACCCATTATTCTCTATTTCACTTTTGAATCTGATTTTCAATCTTGTATTGTCTATATTTTCTTATTTTCTGTATTCCTGACGCTCTGGAATTTGGGGCCTAGATTTTGGAAGGACTGCCCCTCCTAGAACTACCTAATTCTCAGAAATAGCAAACTACTCCCCTGTGAGTATGTCTTTGATATACCAACCAACCAATCTAGAGCTCACATCCTCAATTATCTCCTTTATCAAACCCTCCCACACCAAGCCAGTATTCCCTTTGCCTTAAATCACCCCAGGGCAGGCACTAGACAACTAAGGACTACCTCTATAGCATCCACTGAAATTATTCAAACTAGCCAATCCTGAACTTAGCATACCTAGCTTGATTCATCCATTCCTTCTTGCAAAACTTCAATAAAGGCTCTGGGCTATGTTCTCCCTCCCTCTTTTCCACCTCCTGACCCTGGTCCTTCCCTATGTGAACCCCTGTGGCACGGTGTTTCTCCTGTTTCTTGGAATCTGTGAAAATAAACTTCCTCCTTCATGACAATTATTTCCATATCTTCTGTTGTACCATAACTGATTGAAATAAATCCCAGGCATGTTTTAGAAAGCCTCTTAACCTTAAAGATTTGGAATGAAGAAATGGTAAAACCAAAGTACTCAAAAATGGTAGATATTGATCTGAAAATATATTTTTTTTCTGGCTTACAATTGAAAAACTCCCAAACACATTTTAAAAAATTCTATCCAAGTTCCTAGGATCTCTAGAAGAGAAATTGCAACTCCTTTCAATGTATTTTGAGTTTATTGACCCCTCTCTCAGGCAGTGCACGTTTACAGTTATTCTAAATCCTTCAATCTTCTACTTAAGATCTGTGTGATTGGTTTTATCATCTCCTTCAAGGCTAGAACGAGTTAGTTTTCACCATGAGTTCTCTGATGGGGAGGAAAAAAAGAGAAGCCATATCCTTCCCCTCTTTTGTTCTCCTGAGGAGCTAGTTTGAGGCTTGTGCTTTAGGGAGACTGAGTTCCTGGATGCTGATAAAAGAATCCAGCTACTCTTTCAAACAAATCATCTGAGTCCTTCGCTTCCATCACGTAAAGGCCAGCGTGGCCAGTGTGTGCAGTTCTACCTAGAAATCGTGACAGGGAACAGCTGTTCTTCTCTCACCCTAACACCTGGACACATCAGAGACGTGTCAGTAGGACGTGTCACTTGAGTGTTTACTTGTCTAATAGAGCTACAACACAATTCCAGTTAAACGTGAAGAGAAAGGTAATCACACAGATTATGACAGATTTTTCCACTCTAGTAAAATCATATTTGCTCGATAAGATGTGCTTTGACCACCCATTTGATATTTAATGTTTCACTTTTACATTTTGAGAATTTTAATTTTTATGCATGTTTTAAATAATTAGAGGGAACATTTAAAGTTACTTTTAGTTATTTAATTTTTTAATTAAAATGTAATTAGGTATATTTAAGAAATATAGTAATTTTTTACTATAAGAAAAAAAAATTACTACATAAGAAATGTAGTAATTTTTCTGAGCTGAAGGCTTCCTGAAAATGCGTGTAAAGTTACTTTTGTTATTCTAACATCAAGCTATGAGCGTCACCCTCATAGAGTGTCCAATCCAGTAAGTGATGTGGCAAGGTATGTGCAGGGTGCCGTAGCAACACACAGTAGTGGTACTTAACCCAATCTAGGAGGAACCAGGGAAGACTTTGCTAAGAAATGGCATTGAAGCTGAGGTCTGAACACTGAATAGCTATTGGCATGGGGATGAGAAAATAGAGAAAAAAGATATAGGCATAGCGAAGGGCCAAGAAGCAAAAGAGAATGAGTGGTAGATGATTTTACTAATAATTCCAATTTTTCAAGTCTTTCCATAGCCATATCCTTTGATATTGCCCTTCCACTCTGACCTTGGACTTGGCCATGTGACTTGTGTTGGCCAATGGGATAGCAACAAACTTGGTGCAAGCAAAAAAAAAACATGTGTGCATTTTTGCTTTCTTTCTTGAATTCCTGTGATCACCATAAGAGCAGGTTCAGGCTATCCTGTTGGAAGATGAGGCATGTGGAGTCAGACAAAGTCATCTTAAATGAGTCAATACCATGAAAATTGCCCGACTTGTGAGTGAATCCCAACCAACACCAGAACTACTGAGCCTGGCCAATATTCACAGGCAGAATTGCCCAGTTGACCAGGAGACTTGGAGAACTAATACATACTTGATTTCTTAAATTACTAGGTTTTGCGTAGTTCGTTATAAAAATTATTGAGGCAATAGATACATAATAGAAAAGATAACACAGATTGACAGGCAAAAAAAAAAATAGCATTTCATATTCTTTATGTTTAATTAACTTTCTGCAGAGGCTGAGTCCTCTTTCAAATGGTAATCCCAATTATGTTGCCTCTTTGGGGATGCACCTCTTTGTGTTCTTTCATTTTGTTTTTCTTTGCTTCTTCATTTGTTAACATGTATTTGCCCCACCCCATTTCTTTGAAACTAAATAGTCCTCTTGAGAGTCTTGATAAAGTAGATTGGGTACCTAGAGCTACTGTCATGGTTCCATACTCTAGAGCTATCTTGTTCTGGCTTTTCTCCCATGTATATGACCTTTTGCTGTTACTTTTTATAGTTTAATGACCTTCCCCAAGTTTGAGCTTCTTCTGTGCTCCCTTCATTTTATCTTCCTGGAAACCTACACTTTCCAGGAAGGAACATAATCACTGTCGACTCCCTTGCCTCCACAAAGCCCAATTGGCCAATCTCCCTTTCAGACTCCTCAGTCCCCTTAACCATTTTTTAATCATATTTTAATTTGGTTTATACTTATGTTGATGTCAGGAAAAAAATTCATAACTTAATCAATCTTCTTTGAGTTTGAAGGTTTTTTCCCCCAAGTTTTTAAGCTTAGAAAGCCCAATGTTAATAGACAGTATCATTCACTTTTCATACAAAAGTAAAATTTCTAATTTTTAAAATAATTTTTGGCTCAGTAATACTGCTGCTGGTGATTTGGTGGTTGCATGCTAAAGATTTGGCTAATCTGTAAATATCCTAAATGTCCATTTTTAAGTCAGTATTTCAACAAATTACGTTGTATGTGACAAAAAGCTACTATGCAGCTGATCACAATATGATATGGATCATCATTCACTGTTAGGAAATAATCACTATATTATAAGTACAGACAATATGAGTACTATGACTTCATGAATGTAAAATATACACATAGTATGCAATTATTTATATAACATATAATTACCTTTCATACATATTTTGCTACATGTTTATGGTTTTCAAGAGGGCTTCAGAAAAAAATTAACAGTAGCGACCTTCAGAGAAAGCCATTTGAGAGGGATAGAAGTGGGAAAAGGAGGGGGCGTTTGTGTTTACTAATTATTTTGTACTTTCTTGTGAAGACTGAATTTTGTACTAACGACATGTAATTTTTTTTATTATTTTTAAATTGGATTTTAAAAGTCTTTCTATTTTGCAGACATTTTATATTTACTTTTGTTTTCTTCCAGGTTATTTACAAAGCTTGATTCCTTCTTTCAATCTAAAGTTTTGCATTTAGGTTTCCCAAGTAGGAAATAAAAAGTAACATCACAACTTACTAAAATCTGCAAAAACACATAACTTAAAAATATTTTTAAGACTATTCCAAAATTTAACATTTTCAATAACATAGTAAAAGATCACTTAACCAAATTAAGGCTAGGTCTAATCAGGAGATTATGAAAAAATAAAATGGAGCCCACAGACTTCTTACTTCATTCCTTCTAGACATTGGCATCCTGAGAAGTCCTGGACTCTAATCTGACTGGTAAATCTTTCCCATCAGATTCTTCCTCACACTGTCACATACATACCTATCCTCCCCACATACACAGACAAAAGCAAAACAATTATCAACTTGTGAGACTAGTGTTTTGTTGAAAACAGTTTGGAGAAGCTGCACTAAAGCCTCTGCGTGAACTTTTCTAAAAGAAGAATCAAAGGTTGTAAATAGTGCTGTAATGAAAGCAACATAAATGTCCACTGACAGAGGCATGGATAAAGAAGATGTGGTACATATACACAATGGAATATTACTCAGCCATAAAAAAGAACAAAATAATGTCATTTGCAGCAACATGGATGGGCCTAGAGATTGTCATACTGAGTGAAGTAAGCCAGACAGAGAAAGACAAATATATGATATCGCTTATATGAGGAATCTAAAAGATGGTACAAATGAACTTATTTACAAAAGGAGTAGTGTCACAGATGTAGAAAACAAAGTTATGGTTACTGGGAGGAATGGGGGAGAAGAGGGTAATTTGGGAGACTGGGATTGAGATATACACATTACTATATATAAAATAGATAACTAATAAGGACTTACTGTATAGCACACGGAACTCTACTTAATACTCTATAATGACCAATATGGAAAAATAATCTAAAAAAGAGTAGATATATATGTATGTGTATAACTGATTCACTTTGCTGTATATCTGAAATTAACACAACATTGTAAATCAACTACACTCCAATAAAAAGTTCTTTAAAAAAAAGAGAAGAATCAAAAATTAGTTCTAGAAGCCAATCATGATAACTCCTGACTCTTTCTTAAGCCTAGGTATCAGATTTCACCTCAACTCCTCCAAGCCCACACCATAGCTCTAAAGCATAGCCAGTGAGCTGAAGAAATGTTTATCTGCTTCCAGCTAGGGCCCAACCTCAATTTGCTGAGGCTAAATTATTTGCCTGATATTCTTTACCTGGTGGCCCTCCCTTTCCAAAGCTATCATGGAGTGAGACCTAGCCTCACCAGCAAGTTGTTCTCTGTTCTCTTCCCCAATGCTCTGTCCATTCTTGATCTATCTTTCTAGGTAACATACAAATCTGCAGAAGAACCCACTGGTTAAGAGAATAGACTTTGGACCTGGATTGGCTCGATTTGATTCCTTACTACCACTTACTACCTTGATCAATTCACCAAATTTCTCTATAGTCTCACTGTCTTCATTTTTAAAACAGGGTGAGGGGACTTCCCTGGTGGCGCAGTGGTTAAGAATCCGCCTGCCAATGCAGGGGACATGGATTCGATCCCTGGTCTGAGAAGATCCCACGTGCCGCGGAGCACCTAAACCCATGCACCACAACTACTGAGCCTGTGCTCTAGAGCCCGCAAGCCACAACTACTGAGCCCACGTGCTGTAACTACTGAAGCCCGCATGCCTAGAACCCATGCTCTGCAACAAGAGAAGCCACCGCAGCGAGAAGCCCGTGCACGGCAACAAAGAGTAGCCCCCGCTCGCCGCAACTAAAGAAGACCTGCGCACAGCAACGAAGACCCAACGCAGCCAAAAATAAATAAATAAAATAAATAAATTTTTAAAAATTTAAAAATACAAAAATAAAAAACAGGGTGAAATCTCCAAAACATGGTTTCTGAAATATCTAAATGAGATAATATATGTAAAGAATTATTTAGGGTCCTGTTCCCGTCAGAGTAGACCCAGTGAATATTGACATCTGCCTGAGTTGAATTTGACACAAACTGTCTAGAGATGGAATTTGAATTTTGAACTTGGAAGATAGAGAAGGGGACAAGGGCACCATGTATCCTCAAGGCTCATTTACTCTCCTCAGCCACAGATTCACACAGAGTGGCCGGTTACAGATTTTTTCCAAATTGCTCTTCCACATCACCAGTGGAAATGTTAGCATACCTCTGAACTATTCACTCTTAGTTAAAATCAACAGTAATATACTTGACCATTTGAATTTTGCCAGGGTTTTGACATATCAATTTAGAAGTAAACAAACCTTTATTTGATGATAACCACTGTGCCAAACTTGTTACTTACAGCAACCTTCTGAGTTCTGGATTATTATTGATATTTTACAGGTGAAGAAACCAAGATTCAAAGACGTTTCTAAAACTAAATAAGGTCAGAGAATAAGTGAGTATTAGGAATTAGCAAAGGTTTGCCAGATTTGAAAGTTTGAATCCTTTCTTTTCCTATTAACATCATGCTGAATTCCTAAGTGGGAAAAGAAAAAGACTTGCTGTTCACAGTGGGAAAAGCAACAGTCCTAACCAACTGCTTGGGCTCTGAAAATTTAAGGCACTTCCACTCCCTGAGCCATAGCAGCAGACGTGGAAACCACAGAAACCCTCAGACAGAAAGACCCATCAAACTGGTTCAGTCTCCTTTATCCTCTGATAAATGCAGAATCAAGCACTTCTCAGATATTACACACCTCACAGTCATCTGCAAAGGGTGGGATTCTCCATCAATTTGACTAGTCCTCAATCTCTAGAGCTGGCAAAACACATTTAGTGGTGGGACTCAGAGCAGAGATACTGTCCTGACATATTTTATTTCTTCTCCCAGGACAGAAGAAGTAACCATATGAGACATATCATCACAGCCATTTGTTATTTTTGTTGTTTTAAATACTTAGGCTTACAATTGTACATGTTTCTTCCTAATTTTATCAAAACATAACAAGCAAGTAAGCATTAGTTTTGAACAACAGAAATTTTAAAAAGTAATTTGGATATATTAAATATTTTTCTTCCTTAATGCAAAATGTGGTCCATCTCTAAGGAAGTGCAAGAGAATTTACCTAATAATAGTAGAAAGTGTTAGTTTCATTTTAAAATTTTTCCTCAAGAAGGAATATCAATACAATGTCAGGAGATCTTGAGCTCCATCTATAGGATATTCAAGAATGTCTTCTGAAAAAAGAGGGAAGAGTCAGAAACACTATCAAAAGCGAGTGGAGGGAAAGGATTCTGGGAAGATGGCAGAGTAGGAAATACCAGGAATCTGTCTTCCCACTTAGATAACAATTGCACTGGCAGAATCTGTCTGATGGAACTATTTTGGAACTCTGGAGTTTACTGAATGTTTGCAACTTCCAGGGAAGGTTTGGACAGTATATTGTGGTTAATTTCAGTCAATCTAATCTCTTAGCACAGTAGAAGCTACTCAGTCCCCTTCTTCCCAGCCCTGTGGCAGGTGGCTCTGCACGTGTTCCTGGAAGAGCTTGCATACAACAGAAGGAAGCCAAGGTGGGCAAAAAACACCTAGTCTTTCAAATATCGGGGATGTGTGCTCTGATTGCTGATCGCTGTTTCTGGTCAGGGAGGTGCAAAGAGGTGGGTAGCCACCCCACAATGTCGGATGCGCCTCCCCCTCTGGTTAATGACTTCCTAGGGCTTTAAAGAGATGGCACCATTTTATGCCCCCACTTAATTTTTCTTTTTCTCCTTTTGCAGATGAGACATTAAAAACTAGGACATTGAAAAAGCACCTGCAAATATGGAGAAAAGTAGACAGTGACTGTGTATGCCCAGAGAAAAACTCAGGCTCAAAAAAGACCTGAGGAGACATGAAGTTTACACCTCAGCCTGACCCTGGGCACAGAAACAACCTACAGCTATCAAAACAAATAAAACAAAAACAATAGCAAATAAACTAAAACAAAACAATTTTTAAAAATTGAAATCTTGATAGAATTTGGATTATATCAGTGTATGCATTTGTCAAAACTCAGCAATTGTCATGTCATTGTTATATAAGTTTTACATCAAAAGAAAAATCTATCAAATATTGAACTCTCATTAGTGATATGCATGCTGAATTATAAAGAGAGAAACATACTAATGTCTGCAATTACTTTCAAATGAATAAAAAAAAATTAAGGTGAATTGATGGATGGATAGAGGAATGCATAGATTCATAGATATGTGATAAAGCAAATACGTCGTATGATACAATGTTGATAGGAGAATCTAGGCTTTGGGTATATAGGTGTTTACTGTAAAATTCTTTCAACTTTGCTGTATGTTTGAAAGTTCTATTAAAAATTTAGGAAAAAACAGAATAAAAAAAAAAGCAAATGGAGGCATTCAAACATTTTAGCAGTTGGTAGCAATTTAGTTTGGGAGTAAATAACTCTTCACATTATAATAGTTCCTGAAGTTGTGTTTGTAACAGAGTACACTCATCAATTTCATAATCGTGAGCCATTTCATAATGATGGGTAAACTGTTTCCTATTTAAGAAGTCATAAAAGAGTATGATCTATTTGGGAAATACTGCCATCTGTAATAAAAATTAAAGTGTTGGCCTCCTAAATAGAAAGTTTCAGTTATTAAAGAAAATTCTATTTTGGTGAAACAGTTTCTTCCCTGTTTATTTCCAAATAAGAAGCCTTTGGATGTTAAGCAAATCATACACATAGCTTAGTTTATTTCCTTGTTTAACAGGACTTACATTTCCTTACTCCATTTAAATATATAATAAATTAAATGGTCAACTTGTTTATTTGTTTCTGTTCTTTTGAAAAGGTGCACAAAATTTTAATGTAGTAATATATTTCAATAACATTATGAACTAGTTCAATTTTAGATTAAGTCAGCTATGAAAAATAAGTATCGATGTCTAATTTGGTGTCTTGCAGAAATAAAGATAGACTTAAAAGTAATCTTGCAGTGGATCTAAAGAATTCTGGTAATGGAACTAATAGAAACATAATATATTTAGCTAGTTCTCTTATGTATCATTTGTTGGCCTTTTTATTTTTTTTATTTTTTTTATAAAGTGTTTGTTTATTTATTTATTTATGGCTGTGTTGGGTCTTCGTTTCTGTGCGAGGGCTTTCTCTAATTGTGGCAACCGGGGGCCACTCTTCATCGCGGTGCGCGGGCCTCTCACTATCGCGGCCTCTCTTGTTGCGGAGCGCAGGCTCAGTAGTTGTGGCTCACGGGCCCAGCTGCTCCGCGGCACGTGGGATCTTCCCAGACCAGGGCTCGAACCCGTGTCCCCTGCATTGGCAGGCAGAGTCTCAACCACTGCGCCACCAGGGAAGCCCCTGTTGGCTTTTTTAAAATGAAATTTGTTTGTGTGTGAAGCTGCTCTGTGTAGACAGCTACGTGTGCTCTTTTTAACCTTGTGAGGAAAGAATAAAAGAGCAAAAGCAATCAGAAAATAAGATAGAACTGATGAACGTGGGTAGAAGTGAGGCTAATTTTACAAACCAAGTTCTGTTTTTACAAATAGAATGCTTTCAGGTGATTTGCAAAGCTAACTAAAGATTTTCTTACTCTCATTTTCTCAGTGCTCTGCAATTAAATGCCCTATTAACATGCTGCAGCATTTTTTAAATGCAATTTTTCTTTCCACTAGAAGCAAAAGGATGTGCGTGAGTTTACATTTATTTGAACTTCTTCTCATGATGTTAAAAGAAAAAAGAAAAAAGCAGACCTTCTGCTTATTGGCTGTGTGATTAGTAAGGCATTTCATTTATCTGAGACTCAGTTTTCCCATCTGTAAAATAGAGAAAATAATTCCTACCTCATCAGATAATTTTGAGAATTTAATGAGAAAATACATACACAGATGCGTGCAAGCTCAAGAATATACAAATGTGAACTCATGCTATTATCACTGGCTTTTCACATAGCCAAAAAATTTATTTTGATTGACTTATAAACAGAATAAATCCATATGAAACACACCTACATGCACAGCTGAGCCAAGGACCGCACGAAGGATATAGGCATAGTAGAAATCAAGACTCCTGATAACAAGCAGCTTATATTCTTCAGTCTCTGTAACAAGGTATCAAAATCAAATGCCTTTGGCTCCAGAAAGGGAGCACGTAGGATTAATGCCCAGATGTGTAACGATAGGGTATGGGTGAGAGCTGCAGCAAAGGGAGAGAGGGTGTGTTCCTCTTAAAGGCACTCAAATTCAATTTCAAAATTATTGTGTTTGCAAACGCACAGCTCTGGCCTTGCCAGAGTATGCCCCATATGGTTAAAAAGATGAAATTAAAAGACATGAAATGATCAGAAAACAAGGAAGAGTTCAACTCAGTAGCTGACGAAAATTCAGTGGAAGCTGAGAGCAAGCTGGAGTATTCAGAACTCAGGTGGAAAAGAGGGGGCTAGGAAGTTACCCTGAGGATTGAGTAATATCCAGATAGACGGACACGAGGAAGAGAGGGAGCACCTTCTGAGAATTTATGCACAGAGCATCGAATGAATGTTTTCCTTAAGATCCATCGTTCCTTGTAAGACTGAAAGATTGCTTAGGAAAAGCAAGAGATAAATTTGGAAGATAGAGCACAAATGTAAAGCAGATTAAAATCAACCGTGAACAGAATGTTCTAGGGTATAGGGCCCCATTGCATATCTGAGAAAAGATATATGCAAGTGAAATTTCCCTACTAAAACCTTTTAGTAAGAAAATTGTTACAATAAAAATGTAACCGAATAAGAAGTACTGAGGGCTGAAAAAACCGAAAGGGGGTTAAATCTTTCAACACAGAAATGTATTTCAAATGAGTAATGAGTAATTTATCATTGATCGATTTTCTGATTTTGATTAAATTGTGAAAGATGTTGAAATGACAACATTTCAACATCTTATTCTAGGATTTGTTATGGTGTCTACAACACCCTTGGTCTTATCCTAGTCTGTAGTGATCTGCAACTTTTATATCTATTTAAAAACTTACTTTCAGCATTGCTCATTGCTTAAATAGACATATGGGCTCTTTATAGTCTCCTTTGAATCAGTTAATAGTTTACTCTTTCCCTTATGCCTTGGTGTTTTTTTAGAGCTGCTGCAATGAAGTACCATAATCTTGATAGCTTAAATCAACAGAAATTTATTCTCTCACATTTTAGAAGGTAGAAGTTTGAAATCAAGGTGTCAGCAGGGCTATGCTCTCTCTGAAGGCTCTGGGGGTGTCTCTTCCTTACCTCTTCCGAGCTTCTGGTGGATGCTGGCAATACTTGGCCTTCCTTACCTTGCAGCTGCACCACTCCAACTCTGTCCTGCACAGTTACGTGGCCTTTTCCACAGGGTCCCTATGTTCCTATGTCTTCACATGGCCTGCTTTTAAAGAGACCAGTCATCTGATTAAAGGCCCACTCTAATCCAGGATGACCTCCTCTTAATTCAATTATATCAGCCAAGACCCTATTTCCAAATAAGGTCACATTCACAGTTACAGGGGGTTAGGACTTCAACATCTTTTTGGAGGGCACCACTCAGTCCATAACACCTCATTAATTAACGAAGTAAGTAAAACCTCCAACATTTGTTCCTTTTATATTTTGTAAGAGTCATGGTTTTGCCTTTAAAAAATTATATTTAAACAAAATTAACATTTTACAAAAGAAACACACTGCTCCCATTATATATTTTCAACAGCCAAAATCTAAACTGTGGGGCCTTCTGAGGACAGTTTCAATGTCTTTCATTGTTTCATCCTCAGCATATAACATAATGTTAAGTACAACAGTATATACTTGATAGAGGTTTGTTGGATTTAAATCAAAATACAGGTATTTTAGTTCATCTCTGTTTACTTTGTGACTGTGGGGAAGGGGACATTTTCCCTCTTTCCCTTCTTAGTTCTTTTGACTGGCAATTAAAATAACATAAGACAGATTAACAGGATAAAATAAAATGTATTACCTGTGCATGGGGAATACACATAAGTATAAAGAATTCCAAAGACAGCAAGGCAAGTTGAGGTATTATATTATTCTGGGCTCAGGAAAAGGAGGTAGGGGTCTGAGGCTTCAAAAGGAAGTAAAGTAATTCACAAGAAGATAAAAAGAGTCAATGTTTCGTAAACAAATGTTTCCTGGGCCTGAAACCCAGTCCCCCTAAAACCAAGTTTCCCTGCCAAGTTTATAATTAACCTCTCTATCCACAACTTTATTCCCTTTCTTGTCCCACCCCTGTTTCCCTCACGACTGAGGAGTATAAAAGAAAGCGGAGGACTGAAACCCAGCAGGACCTTGGCCAGGGGGGAGGTGTGGTGGGGGGGGTGGATATAAAAGCCCCTTTGTGTCCCTGCCTCTTGTTTGTAGAAAAAGCTTTAGTCTCCTAGGCCTCCCTGAGTTCCAAAGAACAGACTCAAACAGTTAATCATTTAAGAAGGAGCAGAAATGGGAGTAAAGAAGAGGCAATCAAACCAAGAAGGAGAGAATTACTTAAGCAATAAGTCAAACTGTGAGATGGAGTCCTTGAGAAAAACAGATAACAATGTCTGATACACATTCTTAAGTTGTTTTTACAGAAACCAGAACCTCACCAGGTGAAAACTTCTGACCTCAAACACATAGACCTTAGGTTGGAGTCAGAAGATTGATGGTTGAGTTTCCTGAAACACCACCCTGCTACCTCACCACCAACCAATCAGAAAATCATCCACGCGTTGGTCACGCATCTTACAACACTCTCCCCTAACATAGTCTTTAAAAGCCCCTGCCTGAAAGCCATCAGGGAGTTTGGGTCTTCTGAGCACTAGGTGCCCATTCTCCTTGCTTGGCGCCCTGCAATAAATGCTGTAATTTCCTTCAACACAACCTAGTGTCAGTAGATTGTCTTTGCTGAACAGCAGGAGCGGGGACCTGAGTCCTGTTCAGTAACAGGCCATTCAAAAGCAATGGGACAGAGAGAGGAATTTGATCAAAGGGGACTTGCTAGGTTTCTCCCTATCTCTACCACACCTAGTCCATACTTTAACAAGTTATCTCTGGTGATAGCTCCTTCCTAGGACAGGTCTCCTATATTAAATTATTTTAGGCAATAAGGGGGAATTTCAATAGTTCTTGCTGAGAATTTGTGGCCTTGATTTTTCTCAGCTCAAAATAATATGCATGCTAGAGTGTCACATCTTGGGGCAGCCATACACTGAACTCAATTGTGAACAATCCATCCTACTCTATGAAGAATCCATTAACAATTTTTCTTTCTTTATAACAATTCAACTTAAGGAGAATGGGTTGTTCAGGCCATAAGGAGGTTGCTTTAGTGCTCCAGCTGTGAAGTGGTAGGGCCTGGATCAAAGCAAAATGGAAGAGAAAGAGCAAAACTGAATAAAACATCAGAGGAAGAAAATTCAGAATTTGGTGATAAATGCTAGGAAAAGTGAAAGAAGAATCTAACATGGCACCAAAGTCTAGGAAAATTAAATCAAAAACAAAAACAAAAAACCTTATATCACTTGAATGTTCTGTGAGGTTAATCTTCTAATGATGAAGGAGGTGGGCATTTTGAGGGAGGCTGACTAAAGACTCGTAACCTTTCAAAACCAGAGGTTCTTAGAGTCAAGCTTCTTCACTTTGTGGAGTGTTAATTGATTTTTCAAAAAGTTAGGTAGCCAGGTTATATATCCAGTAAGTGAGAAAACAGGGTATCTTGACTCTCAGTACAATGGTCTTCTTGCCAAACCATGCTTTCTCCCCAGGAACATATCTTTGAGTTTTGTGCTACTAACAGGATCTCCTTCATAGCAACCTCTTCCATCTACTCCCAAATAATAAAGAGAACACCAGGAGCAGTTAGTCCATACCCAGGTAGTCACGCTTTGTGTGTTAAGAGCATATTTTTTCTGACTAGAATGGCTGTATCAGAGGTGGTGTCATTCACTGCCCTCCTTCTGCATTAGTCAAGCTTGCTTTCACCCATCATCTCTCTATTGGCCTGGGTCAATGGAAAGACCTGTGATTCTTAACATCTGAGATTGCAGTGGTCATTCTCTCCTTATCCTCCCAGATCCCTTCTCCACCCTCTTTCTGTCTTGCTGTGTGCCTCAAGCAGTGGACCCTTATGAAGTATATTTCCCAGGTTTCTTGTTTTCTGACTTCTAGTGGGTTTGGCCAAAGGAAGCATGAACAAGAGATCAAAGACTGTGAGGAGAAAGTTTGGGGTATTGGGGTGATTTTTTTCCTATTTCCTTTTCCTATAACCACACTCCCAAACCCCACTGTCCCATACATATACCAGGTCTATATTTTCTGGCATTGCCCGTATCCCTTCTTGACTGTGGCCCCTAAGAAGTGACCCTTTATCCATGGCTTTCCTTGCAAAGCTTTATTTCCAGTACAGATTTTACTTTACCAGTACATTACTCCCTCCCTTTGTCTCTTCAGGTCTGAGGGTAGTAACTGCTTCCTATTGTTGATTATCTTTCGTTGTCTCCATCTCACCTTTTGGTCCCTCGTGCCTGCCCACAACTCTGTAAGCAGTTTTTTCATTAAAGTCTTCAGCTGAACTATTTGAATGGAATTCTGTTCCACACTGGGGTGCTGACTGGTAGAGTGATTGTTCAACATTAGTCAACCCTGAATTTAGATATAACTTAAATACATATACACATAATAATAAGCCACTTAAAACCAGCTATTTATGGAATAAAAGGTTAAATAAAAGGTTAAAAGTCTAACTCAATGTTTTCCAATGGATTTAATCACAAAATCCTGAGGTCTCCTTCTTAGTCCATTCATATATATATATATATATATATTCTTTCCATGTTCACCACATTTTTTTTGCTTTCTAAAATCTTCTTTCATCTTTTGTATGACATTTTGATGAATCATAGATCTGTCATTATTATAGACAACCTCAGTGTACTAGGTTTAAGAATAGCATATGGGGTAATACAAAATTATATAATAAGCTGTGTCTTTCAGGAGCATACAGTCACATACATCAGTTCACGTAAGTGGTCAGAGGACCACCCAGACTTCCAATTTCTCAAGTAATAGTAGCTTTTTAGCAAACTACCTACATATATACAATATGCATCTCTGGAAGTAATATTAGGTAAAAGCATCTATAAAATATTTAGACATGAAAAATCATTTTTCACAACTGATCCTTCTGATATATGAGCCATGGGGTCTTTGGTCAGTTAATTAGAAAATTAACAGACTTACTTCTGTTATATCCATTTACTTTTTCTTTTTTTTCCCCCAATGGAACAAGATTTGTTTCCCAATTTTCAATGTGAATTTAATGCTAAAGTTAGAAAAAAATATGCCTCATGGGGATTTTAACGAGAAGAAATAATTTAAATAACATAAGGGATCCAAAAACATTTTTGTCCAGACTTTTTCCACCCCATTGTTTTATACCTACTCAGACAAGGGGTAGAGGACATTATCCCGCAACTGGAATAAGAAACCAGAATTTTCATCCTGAGTTTCTCCTTCACTGTACCAATGTATAAGAAACAATTTTCTGAGCTGGTATTTTCTGAGACAGATTAGAAATTCATTAAGATCTCTTTAGGCTTTTGGATTCTGTATTCCGCTTATAAACTGAAATTTTTCTTTTTACCATCCCAGGAGGATAGCCTAAGGGATTCTTAGTTTCACAGGAAGGAACTGCCTGGGGACAAACCTGGGAGGGGTTGACTGACAGAAAGGCGGCTTTAAATTCTTAGTACTCCAAATAACTATCCTCACTCCTTGAGCAGTTACACCCTTCATTCAAAGAGCTATGGTGGCCACATGTCAAGATGAGAGAACATGAAGGATCTATAGCTTTAGTGTTGTTGTGAAGACCTTCTTCAGACTAGTTCTGTTCCCTCTGCCTTCTGATCATGATGAGGCAAGTCTCTCTCTGTCCTTCACCTTATGGAACTCTTTGACAAAATGCCCACAAGTGTCTTTAGACTGGTACCTGGACCTCTTTATAATCTCCAAGGGGGGTTATGTCCTCATAAAATATGTAATTACTTAACCACCCTCTAAATTTTAGTCTCTCTAACATCTGGTAAATTTTCTCTCAAAACAGCTACTTTTGTTGGGTTTTCAGCCACTACTTTGACTAAATTTAGTCATCTGGGAGCTTTCATTTTTATAGTGCTTCTGAAACTGAGCAGGACACTGTGGGGCTCTCCCAGGTGCAAAAGCCTTTCCGTGCTCCCCATTTCCTGTTTGTAGGGAAAAGGCTTCAGCCTCCTAGACCTTCCCTGAGTTCCCAGGGCAGATTCAAGCAGTTTCTAATTAAGAAAGTGAAGGAATGCAGAAACAAAGGAAAATCACTCAAGAAACAATAGTACAGGGCTTCCCTGGTGGTGCAGTGGTTAAGAATCCGCCTGCCAATGCAGGGGATGCAGGTTCGAGCCCTAGTCCAGGAATATCCCACATGCCTTGGAGCAACTAAGCCCATGCACCACAACTACTGAGCCTGCACTCTAGAGCCCACGAACCACAACTACTGAGCCCACATGCCACAACTACTGAAGCCCATGTGCCTAGAGCCCATGCTCCACAACAAGAGAAGCCACTGCAATGAGAAGCCCGTGCACCACAACAAAGAGTAGCCCCTGCTCACCGCAACTAGAGAAAGCCCGTGCGCAGCAATGAAGACCCAATGCAACCAAAAACAAATAAATTAAATTAATTAATTTTGAAAAAAAAGAAAAGAAACAATAGTACAGTGATGGGGCAGGGTCCTGGTTGCTCCTCAAGGGATATACATAACAATATCTTTGAGTTCTTCTTCAGGAACTGAGGCCCCCCACCCAGGTGGAGGATGGTAACTTCAAGCTGAGCACAAGATTCCTAGAGCACTGCCCTTTTACCTCACCACCAACCAATCAGAAGAAAGTCGCACGCCCTGCAGCCCTCACCCCAAATTTTGCCTATAAAAACTCTTCCCCAAAAGCCATTGGGGAGTTCAAAGGTTTTGAACCTGAGCCACCCATTCTTCTTTCTTGGCCCTGCAATAAAACTTTCCCTGCTGCAAACTCTGATTGTTCAGTTTGTTTGGTCTCACTGTGCATCAGGCACATGAACTTGTCTTGGACAACACTTCTAACTATTCCCTGCTGGCCATCCTTTCCACTGCTTTGGTTGCCATTGTAAGCAGATAGGTTAGGGGGTCCCCAGAGAAAGAGAACAAGGAATGGCTTTCTTGACATAAGAGAAACTATTTTGGCCTAAGCCGTTTTGTGTTCTACGCCTGGCCACAATGCTTGCCCTTGAACAGGTCTCAGTAATTAATGATCTTAAGGGAAAAAAGGAATGCAAGAACAGAGAAGAGGCAGTCAAACAATAGAACAGTGACAAAGCAGAATCTTAGTTCCTCCTCAAGGGATATAAAAATATATCTTTGGGTTCTGTAGGAACTAAGGTCCCCACCCAGGTGGAGGATGGAATGATGATGTTGACCCTCCTGATTTCAATCAACTAAAGCTTGGACTCTGTCAACCTTTGACCCAATTCTATGCTGAATTCTCCTCTGCTCACACCCCTTCATGAATATGCATGTACCCTTAGCTTAAAATTTCCCCAATTTTGCTGTTTGGGGATACACTGCTTTGGGAAAGAGTCGCATTGTTCTCCTTACTTGCTGCAAGTAATAAATCCTTCTTTCTCCTGTGCCTTGTCTTGGTTGTGTCTTTTGGCTCAGCCCTCACCAAGAGGTGAACTCAGGTTTCAAGTAACATCATCAGTAGTTTGTGTGTCAGGGGCCTCCTTTTTAATCTTGCAAAAATAGTCTTTGCCGTTGGGGAATTCAAGAAATTCTAGCTCACAGCCTCTCATGCCTGTTGGGTTAGGAAATCAAAGATGACTGTCTAGACTGGGGAGCAGGAAGGGGAATGACACACAGCCCTATCTTCACTGAAATCCTTATAAGATGATCAGGGCACAAGTTACCATCACTTTTCCTAAGGGCATTCTGCCTCACTAGTTTCCCCATATCAAACACATCCCTAAAATACAATAGGGGTATGAGGAGAATCTGTGGCCTTCACAGAACAGTAGAACATAGTGATACCAGATACTCAGCCTCTGTGCACTGGTGCGGAATCAAATCTTGGACACAGAGTTTTGGGTGAAGTAGAAAAGGGGGACACAGCAGGCTCCTGCCCTCAAAGACTGTGTGTCTCAACCCAGGAGGATTTGAGGAGCAGTTTTACAGCAACGTTACAGCAATGGTTCAAGGGTGGGGTTGCTGACAAGATCAGGGTATGCGCAGGGCCTGCACTCCTCTAATCTGGTCTCAGGTAATCTTGATGAGCTTCTCTGGTTCCTTTAATGTCTTTCTCTGGTATGAAGAATGCTGACATCTTAAAGAGCTTAAAGACATTGTTATGTGTATCCCTTGAGGTGGAATCAGTACCCCAGTACCAGTGCCCCAAAGCTGCACTCTTGTTTCCTGGCTGCCCCTCCCTTGTCTTTGCATCCCTTCCCTTCCTGGCTTAGCAACTATTCTGAATCTGCCCTTTGGAACTCAGGGAAGGTCATGGAGGCTGGAGTCAAGAAACAGGGGACAGAAAATCTTCTGTGCCCAGGACCCACAGGGTCCTACTGGGTTTATAATAAGCACCAGGAATTTTAACATTAACTTAATTTTTCCTCATAAACCACAGAAAGGTTGTTTGTACACCTTGGCTATAGACTCCTGAAGAGAGCTTCTCTTCCTCTCTCTCTCTCTCTCTTCCTGTCTCCCTTCCTCGCCCCCCTCACTCAATTTCTCTCTTTACTTCCCTTCTTTTTCCTTCCTCCTCTTCTTCCCCTTTCTGCCCACTACTGATCTTCTTTCCCAAGCCCTTTCCTTGGGAAACTTCCAAAGTTTTGTCTTCTTTTTTGTCTTACAAACTCAAGCTCCTGCTCTTCCTTGGATGCTAATGAAGCTCACTTGAAAAAGAGATTTGCTCCTGTTACCATTTAAGCCACTACCCTAGATGAAATGATCTCTTTCTTCCAGCCATCAGGAGAGAGTGGTGAGGGATCCAACTGGGGTCTTCTCACTCCCAATCTCATACCCACTAACATGCAGGTGTGGAGGTTTTCGACCAATCCTGTGACATACAATCTCCTTTATTACTGTTCTCCTACAACACACACAAACATAGTGGAGACCAATATTCCAGATTTTTCAAAAGCAAACATAGGTCCTGCTAAGAGAATAAAGCACTTCCTTGATGATAATGGAATTTTCATTAAATTCATATTTAACTCTGTAACTCTTATGACTTTTATGACTTTCTGACTTTTATGATCACTCAAGTAAAAAGATTTTACTAAAGTAAAGCATAAAAGATGTTTTACACATCTCAGATTATTACTAATAAGACATTAAAATTCATTTCTATTTACTATCACTTTGGTCACTAGATGATAGCTTTAGATTTTCTCTCACAAAAAGCTTCAGCAAGATTTTTTTAGCTTTTTTAGCTTTTTGTTGCAAAAAATATATATACTTAGAAGTGTTTGTATTTTCCAGGACCTGAGTTTCCATCCAAATATTAACAACTATTTTATATATGATTTAGAGTTTTGATTTCCTCTAACGTCTCCCCATTATCCTGGAAATGGATAATAATTTATTTGAGATGGAAAATTCAGGAGTATCTTTATTTAATACACTCAGCTATGCTAAAAAGTTAAGTTTTCAACAGCTCTCCTCAACACATGGTTATAGAATCTTAGCTCAGCCAAGAATGACTTTAGACCAAAAGTTTGTTTATAGTCTGTTTTCCACAGAATATCCTAAATTCAATTTTTCTAATAATCTTGGGAGTGCAGATCTGACACTCTGGCTGACCTTTACAGCTCCCAAACTTTATTGCAAGATCCTCTATTCTTATTCTTTTGTCTCTTTTATTTCCCTTTTCTGTTTCTAGTTTCTCTCTTTTCCTAATTATTCCCCAATAGAAATGAGTCATGATTTGGTGGAACCAAAATTCTCTCAGCCATGGAAAAGTAAATACTGGAATAAATGCTTCTGCTGAGTGGAGTTAGGCAACTGCCATTCCAGTCCCAAGAATTCCTGTGCAGGGACAAGGGGGTAAGGATTTAGCAGAAGGTTGAGAGAGGAGTTTTAACATTTGTTTTTATAAAGGGACCCAAGGGAGAAAGAACTAATAGAAAGAAACAAAAGATTATTGTAGACCATCTATTCCCTGCCCAATCACTTGGACTAGATTTAAGCTCTTTATGAAAAATGGCAAAGGACCAGAAGAGAGGTTGCTATTTATTGGAGACTCTGGGCAGAAATATTGCTGTTTCTGAACAGGGATGACAAAGGGCAATGCAGAGTTGGAGAGAGGGTAGTTCCTCCTTGACTGCACAGAACTCAGCACATCTCCAGCCCTACAAGGATGGGCAGCTTTGGATGCATACCTGGACAGTACCCTTGGTGTGTACATTGATGTCCTTGTAATGTTCTCAATGTGTGCTTTGTCACCACCCACATTGGTGTTACACTTCTACAGTTTCACAGAGGAGGCAGAAAAGGAAGGAAAGTATCTAATGGATGCCATCTGGTACTGCAGATGATTGACAGGTGTGTGAATTCCTATAATGCATCCCTGTGGGTCCACAGAAATACCTGGGGGAGGTATATGGAATTTCTGCATGTGCAGTTGGAAATAAGACTAGAAATTTGGGTTATTAAGATTAATGTGATTTCTTTCATGTTCATATATAAGTAAGGATTGGAGATAATTAGGTAATAATTATCTACTAACAAAGAGGGCTCCAAGTTGGCAGTGGTTACTCTATTTAGGATGTTTCAATGCGAAAATTATTTGGAGTCTTTAAAAACTTCTCATAAATGTATTTATCACCAGTTCCAATTTAAGTAGTTTACTGCAAAAAAATTAATTGACAAAACCTCAGGATTTTCATTTTTGAACAAGCAATCTGAAAAAATTTTCATATTTTTAGTAACCACTGAGAAAGAAGGAAGTAAAGATGGAGACTTACTGTTGAGACAATTCTTTATTTGGAAAGGTCTGCTCAAGGGAAAAGAATTTCAGAAGGAAAGTGGAACTGCAGAAGAATATGTTATATTAGAAGAGCATTGCTTCAGATTGCCTATTTTGCAAACTAAAAAGAAAGCTTTAATTATTGACAACTTCATGATCAGAGACCCCCCTGACAAGGCATCTCTCAACAGAGTTAAATACAGAAAGGAATAATGAATCTGATATTATCATTTGACAATGTTTAAACACCAGAAAAAAATAAAAGGGAATTTGTTATATCCTGTTAGAAAAGGCATTACAGTGTTTGTAAATCTTTGCTGTTGTTAACAGGGCATAATGTTAAAGAGCCCATTTTCTGGAAAGAGACTGCCTGCATTTAAATCTTATCTCCATCAGTTTCTAGTTGGGTATCCTTGGTTTCTTTATCTGTAAACCAGAGGTAGTAATAGCATCAACCCCACAAGTTTGTCCTGATATTTAAATTAACTAATACTTGTAGAAATCATGAGATGGAGCCTGCATGAAGCATCCAAACAAAAAATCATTTCTTTAAAGAAATTAACAATTAGGATTTTTAAAAGTAGATAAATATATTTTAGATTTTAAAAAGGGGGTTTTCGGAGGGGCAAGATGGCGGAAGAGTAAGACGCGGAGATCACCTTCCTCCCCACAGATACATGAGAAATACATCTACACGTGGAACTGCTCCTACAGAACACCCACTGAACGCTGGCAGAAGACGTCAGACCTCCCAAAAGGCAAGAAAATCCCCACGTACTTGGGTAGGGCAAAAGAAAAAAGAAATAACAGAGACAAAAGAATAGGGACGGGACCTGCACCAGTGGGAGGGAGCTGTGAAGGAGGAAAGGTTTCCACACACTAGGAAGCCCCTTCGTGGGCAGAGACTGCGGGTAGCAGAGGGGGGAAGCTTCGGAGCCACGGAGGAGAGCGCAGCCACAGTGGTGCGGAGGGCAAAGCGGAGATTCCCGCACAGAGGAGCGGTGCCGACCAGCACTCACCAGCCCGAGAGGCTTGTCTGCTCAGCCGCCGGGGCGGGCGGGGCCTGGGAGCTGGGGCTCGGGCTTCGGTGCTAGCCGGGAGGGAGTCCAGGAAAAAGACTGCAGCTGCCAAAGAGGCAAGAGACTTTTTCTTGCCTCTTTGTTTCGCGGCGCGCAAGGAGAGGGGATCCAGAGCGCCGCCTAAACGAGCTCCAGAGACGGGCGCGAGCCGCGGCTATCAGCGCGGATCCCACAGCAACAGGAGCGCAGAGGGAAAAACGGAGAGATTCCCGCACAGAGGCTCGGCGCCGAGCAGCACTCACCAGCCCAAGAGGCTTGTCTGCTCACCCGCCGGGGCGGGCGCGGATCCCACAGCAACAGGGACGCAGAGGGAAAAACGGAGAGATTCCCGCACAGAGGCTCGGCGCCGAGCAGCACTCACCAGCCCGAGAGGCTTGTCTGCTCACCCGCCGGGGCGGGCGGGGGCTGGGAGCTGAGGCGCGGGCTTCGGTCGGATCTCAGGGAGAGGACTGGGGTTGGCTGCGTGAACACAGCCTGAAGGGTCTAGCGCACCACAACTAGCCGGGAGGGTGCACGAGAAAAAGTCTGCAGCTGCCGAAGAGGCAGGAGACTTTTTCTTGCCTCTTTGTTTCGCGGCGTGCAAGGAGAGGGGATTCAGAGCGCCACTTGGACGAACTCCAGAGACGGGCGCGAGCCGCGGCTGTCGGCGCGGACCCCAGAGACGGGCATGAGACGCTAAGGCTGCTGCTGCCGCCACCAAACAGCCTGTGGGCGAGCACAGGTCATTCTCCACACCGCCCCTCCAGGGAGCCTGTGCAGCCCGCCACGGCCAGGCTCCCGTAATCCGGGGACAACTTCCCCGGGAGAGCGCACGGCGCACCTCAGGCTGCTGCAACGTCACGCCGGCTTCTGCCGCCGCAGGCTCGCCCCGCCTCCTCCGTACCGCTCCCCCCCCGCCCCCCCGGCCTGACTGAGCCAGAGCCCCCGAATCAGCTGCTCCTTTAACCCCGTTCTGTCTGGGCGGGGAGCAGATGCCCTCAGGGGACCTACATGCAGAGGCGGGTCCAAATCCAAAGCTGAACCCCAGGAGCTGTACGAACAAAGAAGAGAAAGGGAAATCTCTCCCAGCAGCCTCAGAAGCAGCGGATTAAAGCTCCACAAACAACTTGATGTGCCTGCATCTGTTGAATACCTGAATAGACAACGAATCATCCCAAATTTAGGAGATGGACTTTGGGAGCAGGATATATTAACTTTTCCCCTTTTTCTTTTTTTTGTGAGTGTAGATGTGTATGCTTCTGGGTGAGATTTTGTCTGTATAGCTTTGCTCTCACCGTTAGTCCTAGGGTTAGGTCCGTCCGTTTTTTTTTTGTTTTTTTTTGTTTTTTTTTTGGCTTAAAAAATTTTTTTTCCCTAATAAATGTTTTCTTAATAATTTTTTCCTTATTTTCTATTTTTAAAAAAATTTTTAATAAGTTTTTTCATATTTTTTATTTTAAAAAATTAAAAAATTTTTTTTCTTAATAAATTTTTTCTAAATAATTTTTTCTTATTTTTAGTATAAAAAATTAATAAATCTATTTTTAAAAATTAAAAAAAAATTTTTTTTCTTAATAAATTTACTCTTAATAATTTTTTTTTCTTATTTTTTATTATAATTGCTTTATTTTATTTTATTTTATCCTCTTTTTTTCTTTCTTTCCATTTTTTCTCCCTTTTATTCTGAGCCGTGTGGATGAAAGGCTCTTGGTGCTCCAGCCAGGCATCAGGGCTGTGCCTCTGAGGTGGGAGAGCCAACTTCAGGACACTGGTCCACAAGAGACCTCCCAGCTCCACGTAATACCAAACGGCGAAAATCTCTCACAGATCTCCATCTCAACATCAAGACCCAGCTTCACTCAACGACCAGCAAGCTACAGTGCTGGACACCCTATGCCAAACAACTAGCAAGAGAGGAACACAGCCCCATCCATTAACAGAGAGGCTGCCTAAAATCATAATAAGGCCACAGACACCCCAAAACACACCACCAGACGTGGACGAACCCACCAGAAAGACAAGATCCAGCCTCATCCACCAGAACACAGGCACTAGTTCCCTCCACCAGGAAACCTACACAACCCACTGAACCAACCTTAGCCACTGGGGACAGATACCAAAAACAACGGGAACTACGAACCTGCAGCCTGTGAAAAGGAGACCCCAAACACAGTAAGATAAGCAAAATGAGAAGACAGAAAAACACACAGCAGATGAAGGAGCAGGGTCAAAACACACCAGACCTAACAAATGAAGACGAAATAGGTAGTCTACCTGAAAAAGAATTCAGAATAATGATAGTAAGGATGATCCAAAGTCTTGGAAATAGAATAGACAAAATGCAAGAAACATTTAACAAGGACGTAGAAGAACTAAAGAGGAACCAAGAAACGATGACAAGCACAATAAATGAAATTAAAAATACTCTAGATGGGATCAATAGCAGAATAACTGAGGCAGAAGAACGGATAAGTGACCTGGAAGATAAAATGGTGGAAATAACTACTGCAGACCAGAATAAAGAAAAAAGAATGAAAAGAACTGAGGACAGTCTCAGAGACCTCTGGGACAACATTAAACGCACCAACATTCGAATTATAGGGGTCCCAGAAGAAGAAGAGAAAAAGAAAGGGACTGAGAAAATATTTGAAGAGATTATAGTTGAAAACTTCCCTAATATGGGAAAGGAAATAGTTAATCAAGTCCTGGAAGCACAGAGAGTCCCATACAGGATAAATCCAAGGAGAAACACACCAAGACACATATTAATCAAACTATCAAAAATTAAATATAAAGAAAACATATTAAAAGCAGCAAGGGAAAAACAACAGATAACACACAAGGGCATCCCCATAAGGTTAACAGCTGATCTTTCAGCAGAAACGCTGCAAGCCAGAAGGGAGTGGCAGGATATACTTAAAGTGATGAAGGAGAAAAACCTACAACCAAGATTACTCTACCCAGCAAGGATCTCACTCAGATTTGATGGAGAAATTAAAACCTTTACAGACAAGCAAAAGCTGAGAGAGTTCAGCACCACCAAACCAGCTTTACAACAAATGCTAAAGGAACTTCTCTAGGCAAGAAACACAAGAGAAGGAAAACACCTACAATAACAAACCCAAAACATTTAAGAAAATGGGAATAGGAACGTACATATCGATAATTACCTTAAATGTAAATGGATTAAATGCTCCCACCAAAAGACACAGACTGGCTGAATGGATACAAAAACAAGACCCATATATATGCTGTCTACAAGAGACCCACTTCAGACCTAGAGACACATACAGACTGAAAGTGAGGGGATGGAAAAAGATATTCCATGCAAATGGAAATCAAAAGAAAGCTGGAGTAGCAATTCTCATATCAGACAAAATAGACTTTAAAATAAAGACAATTACAAGAGACAAAGACGGACACTATATAATGATCAAGGGATCGATCCAAGAGGAAGGTATAACAATTGTAAATATTTATGCACCCAACATAGGAGCACCTCAATACATAAGGCAAATACTAACAGCCATAAAAGGGGAAATCGACAGTAACACAATCATAGTAGGGGACTTTAACACCCCACTTTCACCAATGGACAGATCATCCAAAATGAAAATAAATAAGGAAACACAAGCTTTAAATGATACATTAAACAAGATGGACTTAATTGATATTTATAGGACATTCCACCCAAAAACAACAGAATACACATTTTTCTCAAGTGCTCATGGAACATTCTCCAGGATAGATCATATCTTGGGTCACAAATCAAGCCTTGGTAAATTTTAAAAAATTGAAATCGTATCAAGTATCTTTTCCGACCACAACGCTATGAGACTAGATATCAATTACAGGAAAAGATCTGTAAAAAATACAAACACATGGAGGCTACACAATACACTACTTAATAACGAAGTGATCACTGAAGAAATCAAAGGGGAAATCAAAAAATACCTAGAAACAAATGACAATGGAGACACGACGATCCAAAACCTATGGGATGCAGCAAAAGCAGTTCTAAGAGGGAAGTTTATAGCAATACAAGCCTACATCAAGAAACAGGAAACATCTCGAATAAACAACCTAACCTTGCACCTAAAGCAATTAGAGAAAGAAGAACAAAAAAACCCCAAAGCTAGCAGAAGGAAAGAAATCATAAAGATCAGATCAGAAATAAATGAAAAAGAAATGAAGGAAACAATAGCAAAAATCAATGAAACTAAAAGCTGGTTCTTTGAGAAGATAAACAAAATTGATAAACCATTAGCCAGACTCATCAAGAGAAAAAAGGAGAAGACTCAAATTAATAGAATCAGAAATGAAAAAGGAGAAGTAACCACTGACACTGCAGAAATACAAACGATCATAAGAGATTACTACAAGCAACTCTATGCTAATAAAATGGACAACCTGGAAGAAATGGACAGATTCTTAGAAATGCGCAACCTGCCAAGACTGAACCAGGAAGAAATAGAAAATATGAACAGACCAATCACAAGCACTGAAATTGAAACTGTGATTAAAAATCTTCCAACACACAAAAGCCCAGGACCAGATGGCTTCACAGGCGAATTCTATCAAACATTTAGAGAAGAGCTAACACCTATCCTTCTCAAACTCTTCCAAAATATTGCAGAGGGAGGAACACTCCCCAACTCATTCTACGAGGCCACCATCACCCTGATACCAAAACCAGGCAAAGATGTCACAAAGAAAGAAAACTACAGGCCAATATCACTGATGAACATAGATGCAAAAATCCTCAACAAAATACTAGCAAACAGAATCCAACAGCACATTAAAAGGATCATACACCATGATCAAGTGGGGTTTATTCCAGGAATGCAAGGATTCTTCAATATACGCAAATCAATCAACGTGATACATCATATTAACAAACTGAAGGAGAAAAACCATATGATCATCTCAATAGATGCAGAGAAAGCTTTCGACAAAATTCAACACCCATTTATGATAAAAGTCCTGCAGAAAGTAGGCATAGAGGGAACTTTCCTCAACATAATAAAGGCGGTATATGACAAACCCACAGCCAACATTGTCCTCAATGGTGAAAAACTGAAACCATTTCCACTAAGATCAGGAACAAGACAAGGTTGCCCACTCTCACCACTATTATTCAACATAGTTTTGGAAGTGTTAGCCACAGCAATCAGAGACGAAAAAGAAATAAAAGGAATCCAAATCGGAAAAGAAGAAGTAAAGCTGTCACTGTTTGCAGATGACATGATACTATACATAGAGAATCCAAAAGATGCTACCAGAAAACTACTAGAGCTAATCAATGAATTTGGTAAAGTAGCAGGATACAAAATTAATGCACAGAAATCTCTTGCATTCCTGTATACTAATGATGAAAAATCTGAAAGTGAAATTAAGAAAACACTCCCGTTTACCATTGCAACAAAAAGAATAAAATACCTAGGAATAAACCTACCTAAGGAGACAAAAGACCTGTATGCAGAAAATTATAGGACACTGATGAAAGAAATTAAAGATGATACAAATAGATGGAGAGATATACCATGTTCTTGGATTGGAAGAATAAACATTGTGAAAATGACTCTGCTACCCAAAGCAATCTACAGATTCAATGCAATCCCTATCAAACTACCACTGGCATTTTTCACAGAACTAGAACAAAAAATTTCACAATTTGTATGGAAACACAAAAGACCCCGAATAGCCAAAGCAGTCTTGAGAACGAAAAATGGAGCTGGAGGAATCAGGCTCCCTGACTTCAGACTATATTACAAAGCTACAGTAATCAAGACAGTTTGGTACTGGCACAAAAACAGAAATATAGATCAATGGAACAGGATAGAAAGCCCAGAGATAAGCCCACGCACATATGGTCACCTTAGCTTTGATAAAGGAGGCAAGCATATACAGTGGAGAAAAGACAGCCTCTTCAATAAGTGGTGCTGGGAAAATTGGACAGGTACATGTAAAAGTATGAAATTAGAACATTCCCTAACACCATACACAAAAATAAACTCAAAATGGATTAAAGACCTAAGTGTAAGGCCAGACACTATCAAACTCTTAGAGGAAAACATAGGCAGAACACTGTATGACATAAGTCACAGCAAGATCCTTTTTGACCCAGGTCCTAGAGAAATGGAAATAAAAACACAAATAAACAAATGGGACCTAATGAAACTTAAAAGCTTTTGCACAGCAAAGGAAACCATAAACAAGACCAAAAGACAACCCTCAGAATGGGAGAAAATATTTGCAAATGAAGCAACGGACAAAGGATTAATCTCCAAGATTTACAAGCAGCTCATGCAGCTCAATAACAAAAAAACAAACAACCCAATCCAAAAATGGGCAGAAGACCTAAATAGACATTTCTCCAAAGAAGAGATACAGATTGCCAACAGACACATGAAAGAATGCTCAACATCATTAATCATTAGAGAAATGCAAATCAAAACTACAATGAGGTATCATCTCACACCAGTCAGAATGGCCATCATCAAAAAATCTAGAAACAATAAATGCTGGAGAGGGTGTGGAGAAAAGGGAACACTCTTGCACTGTTGGTGGGAATGTAAATTGATACAGCCACTATGGAGAACAGTATGGAGGTTCCTTAAAAAACTAAAAATAGAACTACCATATGACCCAGCAATCCCACTACTGGGCATATACCCTGAGAAAACCATAATTCAGAAAGAGTCATGTACCAAAATATTCATTGCAGCTCTGTTTACAATAGCCAGGACATGGAAGCAACCTAGGTGTCCATCATCGGATGAATGGATAAAGAAGATGTGGCACATATATACAATGGAATATTACTCAGCCATAAAAAGAAATGAAATGGAGGTGTTTGTAATGAGGTGGATGGAGTTAGAGTCGGTCATACAGAGTGAAGTAAGTCAGAAAGAGAAAAAGAAATACAGTATGCTAACACATATATATGGAATGTAAGGGAAAAAAAAAAAAAAAAAGAGGTCATGAAGAACCTAGTGGCAAGATGGGAATAAAGACACAGACCTACTAGAGAATGGACTTGAGGATATGGGGAGGGGGAGGGGTGAGATGTGACAGGGTGAGAGAGTGTCATGGACATATATACACTACCAAATGTAAAATAGATAACTAGTGGGAAGCAGCCGCATAGCACAGGGAGATCAGCTCGGTGCTTTGTGACCACCTAGAGGGGTGGGATAGGGAGGGTGGGAGGGAGGGAGATGCAAGAGGGAAGAGATATGGCAACATATGTATATGTGTAACTGATTCACTTTGTTGTAAAGCAGAAGCTAGCACACCATTGTAAAGCAATTATACTTCAATAAAGATGTTTAAAAAAAAAATATTAAAAAAAATAAAAAAAATAAAAAAAATAATAATAATAAAAAGGGGGTTTTCTATTGCCAGCCCTAAAACATCATCTTTACTACAGTCTTTTCATATTATCTGATAAGAAAGGAAGGACCTAACAATCCCACTTTAATCAGACTTGCTTAACTCAGATACACTGAAAAGCCTGGGACATCCTTAAATGTTTCTGGCCCAATGAATAAAGTTTATAGCCAAGATATCTGCAGTATGTTGAATGATATCATGTCTTAAAGCACTTGCTCATTGGCCATTACTTGGGAACAGTAGCATATGGCAGGCAAGAACTTGAAACCTTCACATGGCTGTGGGTATGAGCCAGGAAAGGGGGAATTAAACAGAATCAGAAAAGCAGATGTTGGATCTAAGTCAGGAGTCAGTACAAGACCTCACAGAAAGATAGAATGACTCATAATTCTGTGCCTCCAAGAACAAAGTCCAATGTGACTAATATGTCACTATGTTAAATTCCTGCTCCAGGACAGTCAAGAAGATGGTCTTAGACTTTCTAATGGACATTTCAATAAGCCAGATTGAGGTAAGGCAGAAAGATCCAGGAAGATAGAAAAAGGTCTATAAGGCTTCCTCCTTTAGATTTATATGTCTTTTGACTTTCTCCTGTGCCCTGGAATATAGCTGGTGCCAAGCAAATGAAGGAGAACTCCTGCTCTAAAATACTATATAGTTAGCTAGTTGGGTACCAAGCAAGAGATATATAGAAAGATAGATAGATAGATGATTGATAGCTAGCTAGCTAGCTAGATATAAAATGATATATATCCTTTAATATTGTTAGAGGTTATCAATTAAAGCATTAAATTCAATGAAGAGTAACCCTACCTTACTAATTTTCCATATAATGGTCTCACAATATGGGGAAAAACTCACCTATGATCTGCCTTCAGTCTTAAAAAAAAAATGCTGAAGTTAATTGAGTGATCATGTCATGCCAATCACGATGCTCGGAGACATGTATGCATTGCCAAAAAATTTGTGTGTATGCCACAAACCCATAGTTAAGTACTTTTATTATCACCATTGTATACATGGGGAAAACTGATTCTCAGGAAGAAAAAGTCAGTTCCTCCAAATCACAAAGTTCACAGGTGTGGGTTTATAACTTCAAACCCAGGTCAGCCTGACTCCATCATAAGTGTTTCCGCTTTACCACGACACTGCCCTCAAGTCAAGCCCTGAATTTTTGCCGTGGTTGCCACCTAGCAGCTTTTATAAGTCCCAATGCCCAGGCCATTCCTGGCACGAATTCAGAAAGAAGCTCTGGGTTGGGACCCAGGCATTCATAAGTTTTTAAAATTCCCCAGGTGAGTCCAATGTGTAGCCAAGGATAAGAGCAACACTCATGTATGTATTCCACTCAAACAAAATTTCATAATTTTAAATTTTGTTCGTTCCATAAAATTGCCAAAGAGGATCTCACACAGTCTCCTATTTTCATACATGAAAATACATTTTACTGAAAATTTATGTCTAACCATTCTCAAGATTCAGAAATGCTCCTAGAAAGACTTCAACCAAGTGTTTCCTACAACCATTGTTTCCTAGTTCATTATTTTTTATTTCATGGGTTAGAATATTTCAATACTAAGTAAATTTAAAATTCTCCATAGCATGACAGTTTGGGATTGGGGATTTGGAGATGGCATGTATAGGTTTGAATCCTGACTCCATCATTAATCTTGGGCAAATTACTTAACCTCTTTGTGCCTCAGTTTTATCATGTTTAAAACAGAATCAATAATAGTACTTAACTGTGTCAGAATTAAGTTGTGTGGAAAGAAATCCCAGAATAATGTCTGTCACAGTAAAAAACTCAATACATTTTAGTTATTATCATTGTTATTTTGTATGCAAAAAGAGAATGTGTTTTCCCCTGTCATGTACACATTCACTGATGAAATAAGGATCTAATTTTCAATATATCTCATATCATATTCAAAAACACTCCCCAAATTTGAAATGTAATTTTCCTCATCAAAACTAGTCATGTCATAACCTGCTTTTAATTGCTAGAAAACTTGCTGCAAGCTTCTTTTACCTTTGCCATTGAATGTAAGCCTCAAAAAACTGGTCTGGAAGAATAAAGAAAACCCAAAGAAGAACAAAGAAAACCCAAAGTCAGTAGAAGGGAAGAAATCATAAAGATCACAGCAGAAATAAATGAAATAGAAATGAAGAAAACAATAGCAAAGATCAACAAAACTAAAAGCTGCTTCTTTGAGAAGATAAAATTAATAAACCCTTAGCCGGACTCATCAAGAAAAAAAGGGAGAAGATGCAAATCAATAAAATTAGAAATGATAAAGGAGAAATCACAACTGACACCGCAGAAATACAAAGGTTTATAAGAGGCTACTACAAACAGCTATATGCCAGTAAAATGGACAACCACGAAGAAAAGGACAAATTCTTGGAAAGGTACAATTTTCCAAGACCGAACCAGGAAGAATAAGAAAATATAAACAGACCTATCATGAGTAATGAAATTGAAACTGTAATTAAAAATCTTCCAACAAACAAAAGTTCAGGACTAGATGACTTCACAGGTGAATTCTATCAAACATTTAGAGAAGAGCTAACACCGATCCTTCTCAAACTCTTCCCAAAAATTGCAGAGGGAGGAACACTCCCAAATTCATTCTACGAGGCCACCATCACCCTGATACCAAAACCAGAAAAAGATATCACAAAAAAAAGAAAATTATAGACCATTAACACTGATGAACATAAATGCAAAATCCTGAACAAAATACTAGCAAACAGAATCCAACAATACTTTAAAAGGATCATACACCATGATCAAGTGGGATTTATCCCAGGAATGCAAGGATTCTTCAATATATGTAAATCTTTCAATGTGATAAACCATATTAACAAATTAAGGAATGAAAACCATATGATCATCTCAATAGATGCAGAAAAAGCTTTTGACAAAATTCAGCACCCGTTTATGATAAAAACTCTCCAAAATATGGGCATAGAGGCAACCTACCTCAACATAATAAAGGCCATATATGACAAACCCACAGCAAACATCATATTCAATGGTGAAAAACTGAAAGCATTTCCACTAAGATCAGGAGCAAGACAAGGATTTTCACTCTCACCACTATTATTCAACATAGTTTTGGAAGTTTTAGCCACAGCAATAAGAGAAGAAAAAGAAATGAAAGGAATACAAATTGGAAAATAAGAAGTAAAACTGTCACTGTTTGCAGATGACATGATACTATACATAGAAAATCCTAAATGTGCCACCAGAAAACTATTAGAACTAATCAGTCAGTTTGGTAAATTTTCAGGATACAAAATTAATGCACAGAAGACTCTGGAATTCCTATACACTAACAAAGAAAAATCAGAAAGAGAAATTAAGGAAGCACTCCCACTTACCATTGTGACAAAAGGAATAAAATACCTAGGAATAAAGCTACCTAAGGAAGTGAAAGTCTTGTACTCAGAAAACTATAAAACACTGTTGAAAGAAATCAAAGATGATATAAACAGATGGAGAAATATACCATGTTCTTGGATTGGAAGAATCAATATTGTGAAAATGAATATACTACTCAAAGCAATCTACAGATTCAGCACAATCCCTAACAAACTGCCAATGGCATTCTTCACAGAATTAGAACAAAAAATTTTACAATTCGTATGGAAACACAAAAGACCCAAAACAGCCAAAGCAATCTTGAGAAAGAAAAATGGAGTTGGAGGAATCAGGCTCCCTGTCTTCAAACTATACTACAAAGCTACAGTAATCAAGACAATACGGTACTGGCACAAAAACAGAAATATAGATCAATGGTACAGGTGAGAAAGCCCAGAGATAAACCCACACACATATGGTCACCTAATTTATGACAAAGGAACATACAATGGAGAAAAGACAGCCTCTTCAATAAGTGGTGCTGGGAAAACTGTACAGTTACATGTAAAAGAATGAAATTAGAACACTCCCTAACACCATACACAAAAATAAACTCAAAATGAATTAAGACCAGACACTATAAAACTCTTAGAGGAAAACATAGGAAGAATGCTCTTTGACATAAACCACAGCAAGATCTTTTCTGACCCACCTCATAGAGTAATGGAAATAAAAACAAAAATTAAAAAATGGGACTTAATTAAACTTCAAAGCTTTTGCACAGCAAAGGAAACCATAAACAAGATGAAAAGACAACCCTCAGAATGGGAGGAAATATTTGCAAATGAAGCAACTGACAAAGGATTAATCTCCAAAATATATAAATAGCTCAAGGAGCTCAATATCAAAAAAACAAACAATTCAATTAAAAAATGGGCGGAAGACCTAAATAGACATTTCACCAAAGAAGACATACAGATGACCAAGAAGCACATGAAAAGATTCTCAACATCACTAAATATTAGAGAAACGCAAATCAAAGCTACAATGAGGTATCACCTCACACCGGTCAGAATGGCCATTATCAAAAAATCTAGAAACAATAAATGTTGGAAAGGGTGTGGTGAAAAAGGAACCCGCCTGCACTATTGGTGGGAATGTAAATTGATACAGCCACTATGGAAATCAGTATGGAGGTTCCTTAAAAACTAAAAATAAAATTACCATATGACTCGGCAATCCCACTACTAGGCATATACCCTAAGAAAACCATAATTCAAAAAGAGTCATATACCACAGTGTTCATTGCATTACTATTTACAATAGCCAGGACATGGAAGCAACCTAAGTGTCCATTGCCAGATGAATGGATAAAGAAGATGTGGCACATATATACAATGGAATATTACTCAGCCATAAAAAGAAATGAAACTGAGTTATTTGTAGTGAGGTGGATGGACATAGAGTCTGTCATACAGAGAGAAGTAAGTCAGAAAGAGAAAAACAAATACCGTATGCTAACACAGATATATGGAATCTAAAAAAAAAAAAAAAGGTTCTGATGAACCTCAGGGCAGGACAGCAGTAAAGATGCAGACATAGAGAACGGACTTGAGGACACGGGGAGGGGGAAGGGTAAGCTGGGACGAAGTGAGAGTAGCATCGACATATATACACTACCGAATGTAAAATAGATAGCTAGTGGGAAGCAGCCGCATAGCACAGGGAGAGCAGCTAGGTACTTTGTGACCACCTAGAGGGGTGGGATAGGGAGGGTGGGAGGGAGGCTCAAGAGGGTGGGGATATGGAGATATATGTATGCATATGGCTGATCCACTTTGTTGTACAACAGAAACTAACACAGTACTGTGAAACAATTATACTCCAATAAAGATCTATTAAAAAAATAGAAAATAAAATAAAATAATACGACTGCAAAAAAATAACTTGGTCTGAATCAATTCTTCTGACCTGAGATTATGACTGTCCACCTATTTTGTTGTCTTCACACAGAACTTCACACAATTCTGCTCCACTTCTGAGTAGACACTATAGCAATAATTAAGGCAAGTTCCAGGTCTGGTGTAGCACATGGAGCTTAAGTCTGTTTCTACCTAAGTCATTTTTTCAGCTGCCTCCAACAAGGATCAGAATTCAGGGAGTGACCTTAGCAAGACTCCTCTCAGCTTGCTGATAAGAGGGACCTTGCTGGGAATACAGTGGTGAGGCTCCCAGCTTTCTGTAGTAGACACTCAACAAAACTTTCCTTCTCAGATGACACAGTAACATCTATATCATAATTTACAAGCATTTTTAGTTTTTTTTTTTTTTTAAATAGATCTTTATTGGAGTATAATTGCTTCATGGTACTGTGTTAGTTTCTTTTGTTCACCAAAGTGAATCAGCCATACGCATACATATGTCCCCATATTCCCTCCCTCTTGAGCAGCCCTCCCATCCTCCCTATCCCACCCCTCTAGGTCATCACAAAGCCGAGCTGGTCTCCCTGTGCTATGCTGCTGCTTCCCGCTAGCTAACTATTTTACATTCGGTAGTGTATATATATCAGTGCTATCTCTCACTTCACCCCAGTGCACTACTAAATAACCAAGAGATCACTGAAGAAATCAAAGAAAAAAATTTAAAATACATGGAAACAAATGACAATGAAAACACGATGACCTAAAACCTATGGGACACAGCAAAAACAGTTCTAAGAGGGAAGTTTATAGCAATTCATTCTCAACTCAAGAAACAAGAAAAATCTCAAATAAACAATCAAACCCTACACTTAAAACAACTAGAGAAAGAAGAACAAAGAAAATCCAAAATCAGAAGAAGGAAAGAAATCATAAAAATCAGAGCAGAAATAAATTATATAGAAAAGAAGAAAACAGTAGCAAAGATCAGCAAAACTAAAAGCTGCTTCTTTGAGAAGATAAACAAAATTGATAAACCCTTAGCCAGACTCATCAGGAAAAAAAGGGAGGGGATGCAAATCAATAAAATTAGAAATTAAAAAGGAGAAAACACAACTGACACCGCAGAAATACAAAGGGTTATAAGAGACTACTACAAACAACTATATGCCAGTAAAATGGACAACAGCAAAGAAATGGACAAATTCTTGGAAAGGTACAATTTTCCAAGACTGAACCAGGAAGAATTAGATAATATAAACAGACCTATCACAAGTAATGAAATTGAAACCGTAATTTAAAATCTTTCAACAAACAAAAGTCCAGGACCAGATGGCTTCACAGGCGAATTCTATCAAACATTTAGAGAAAAGCTAACACTGACCCTTCTCAGACTCTTCCAAAAAATTGCAGAGGGAGAAACACTCCCAAATTCATTCCATGAAGCCACCACAAGGGTTTTTAATTTAGTGATGAACACTGTAACATATATTTGCAACTAGACTCTCTTTTTTTTTTCTGCTTTTCTTTTTCTCTATAGATCTCAGCCTAAAATCTATAGAATTTTATTTAATGAATGACAGACTGTTTTCCATACATCTTATCTCTATGCTACAGTATATTTTGCTTAAGCCATTTATTTTCTTCCTTTCTCTATTTCTATCAAGAAATCCTATTCCATTTCACTGTTGAGAGGTATATCTTTTAAAGATGACTAAGAAGTTTAAAAGAGAATGTAGGGGCTTCCCGGGCAGTCAAGTGGTTAAGACTTCACGCTTCTAATGCAAGGGGCGTGGGTTTGATCCTTGGTTGGGAAACTAAGATCCGACATGCTGTGCAGCGCGGCCAAAAAAATAAGTAAACAAAAGTAAAAATAAAAAGAGAATATAAATTGATTCTCACATACATAAATGATTGGTTGGCTTCATTTTGAAACTTGAGCTCTGTAATCAAAATCCCACAAAGAAAAAAAAGAAATATTCACAGATGGTCTGGTCAAGTTCTCGAGGCCAAACATACATTCTTGAACAGAAATGGGTGGATGAACAAAGAAGTCCAGAGTATATCTAAAAACAAACAAACAAACAATAGAGCATGATATCAATAGAGGCCATTTAATAGTCAAATGTGTTATATTCTCTCAAGGTTCAGATGGACTTAGTAGCTGAGGGCTTTCTGATGAGGCAACCTCTTTCCAAAAGGTCAAGGCCAAGACCAAGGTGGCCTGCTGAGAGCCATGGCAGAAACACGTTGATATCTTGTCAGTCTGGTCCCAGTTAGAGGTTTGTCAAAGCAAGATAGGGAAAAAGCTCCCCATTACTGAGAATTCAGCCATTTGGCATTGGAAATTTGGCACACATCATAAAACAGTACCAAGGAGTAAGTTGTGCACATTTGGAAAACATCTCAAGCATTAAATGGTGACTCTAAGTGCATTAACATATCCTGGTAACCTTAAACACTTCATATAACTTCCAAAATTGCTCACATCATACATAGTGAGTAGCTTGACTAGTTTACACATTTAGACAAGAGACTCTTTTCTACTTATATATGAGATGTCACCTCCATTGATATATGTGCAGTGGCAGTTCTTGTCATTTTACACTCTAGTGCCTATTCTTTGGAAAGACACATTTGTATGATATAGCAATAGAAAAGTCTTAATATCTTATTTTTCTAGTACTCACAGCCAAAATTCCTAATGGAATATATCAGACAATGATATATACTAAACCATAATCTATCGACAGTTTGTACTGCATGTAATAGGATCCAATACTTTTACATTTCAGGACAAGGATGGATACAGTGGCATTTTATACCAGGACAGAGCTGAGCTTTTACTACTAAGCTTATTATCTTACAATGCAAGAAACTTAGGCTTATGTCAGAGCTGGGGAAAAAAAAATCCCACAAACTCAATGGTCTTCAAACATTGTGTGTGGTGTGACCTGTTTAAAGGAACCACGAGGACCCCAGTTTCCTAATTTCTACATGGAATACTATCAAACCCCTTTCCCTCAGAGAATTGCTGTGAGGTTAAAATAACATAAGTAAACATATTTTATAAAGTGTATAGAGATACATAACAGTACATTCTTATTTCTGGTTCTAGTAGTACAAATAGCTATCTGATATTTTCATGAATTTTTTTCTCTAGCTTCATTAAAAAAATTTAAAGCCATAATTATCTAAATATTATAATCATTATAATATTTTATAAAACTGCTTTTTGTATAAAGTTTGCCTATTTTATAGATGGCAATTTGCCAGTTGATTTCTTACATGGTGTGCTCAGAAATCAGATAGTCATACGTTTTTCAGTCCTTCAATCCTAAGCATGAACTAAGATTTCTAAAAAATTTCCTACTAAGAAAACATGGTTTCCACATGGAAATTTGATCTTCACTAGAACTTTATAATCTTCCTGTATCTTCTTTTGAAGGTATTATCATACCAAATTTAGCTGAGGAAGGAACTTGATAGAGAATGGGGCTAGTACCAAATTTCTCCTGTTTCTAATTCAGCTCCTTTCCAAAGCTCCTCAGGGCCTCTCAGATCCGTTGCTTCTTTCTTCTTTGGTTTTTAGTATTTGTCATTCCATTATTTAAGGTTATCAATTAGCCCAGACAAAATTCTTCCTTCGTAGCCCAATAAATGATAAATGGATAAGTAGTCTTTAATTATTAACAGAGGCTAATAAAACAATGTCAATTTTTCATCAGTGGTTTAAAATATTGAGGAGTCTCTTTCCAGAGATGCATGATCCACATTTTCTCAATTCTTAGCATTATGTTGCTCTCTTTGTGCCAAATAGCCAAGCAGGAAGTGAGGAGTTACTAATGCTCTCTATGACTAGTGTTCTACCCAACTGAGTGAGCAGAGTGTTACAAGTTCTCTTCTGTGTCACTGACTTTACCTTATGTAAATCCAGGTTACTATCCTCGGTGTCCTCCCATGGATACATTGGGGAGGGAGTCCTTCAAAACAATTCTAAAGACATCCCAATTTATAAATCCATGTATCCATTCCAATGGACAAATTTGAGAACTTGTCAAACAAAAATGGTTTCTCTTCGTAAATTTCACTGATTACTCAAGCTATAGGAAAAAAAAAACAACAACAGGTAAAGGTTTAAGACTTTCATTAATTGATTTTAATTTTATTCATTCATTCACGTATTCATTCATTCAATTTGGACACCAGCTGCCATAAAGTGATTTGATTTTCACTTCTCACTCCATGGCACTTTATTATTATTGGCCTGTGAATATCTATCTGTTCATGTTTCTGCATTTTCCCTTCATCCTCCTTCCAAATATTACCCCTCATCCTTCATAAGCACCCACACTGACATAATTAAGGTATGGCCTTCAAAGCTATTTTCTGTAAATTATTTTACCCATATGTATATCTGTGAAACTTGTGTAGTTTGAGGTTTATAATTTACAGAAAATGATCGCTCTGTTTTTTTCTTAACATAGTATTTTCGAGGTCTATTTATATTATAATATACAGATTTATATCATGCCTTCTGACCACTGAACAGTATTACAATTATATTGTAGTCATCCCACATTTCATTACCTATTACTCTGATGTGCTTGATGATTTAGGGAGAGTTAAGCTTGACTACACTACAACAGATATATTGAATATGCTTGGCTTCCCAGTGGGGATTAGGAATTGGACAGCAGTTGATGAAAACTAAGAGTACAGAAACTATTCCTTTTTACCAGGGGAAGAAAGAGGAAGGCAAGCATCATCCATCAAGGCTGCTCCAGCTGAAATGGAGTTAGAGGACACAACATTTTCCAAGATTAACTATAGTTAATCTACTTCTCTGTAATTTGTGTGAGCGCTGCCTGGCCTTGCCTAGGCCTTGCCCTACCCTATCTAGTCAGGCCAAAAAGCTAACATTTAAGAGGACTAAAACCTTATTGACTTTATTCACTGAATATTTCTTCCTCAACCATCTCTCATTTTCCATTTTCCAACCTGTTTGGTATTCCATGCCCCATGTTTCCGACCTTGTCTTCTATCTACAGCTTCACACATGCACTTTGAATCTGACACCTGGTAGAGCTCTGACAGGGCTCACATAACCTCCCTTTATCTATGATTTACATTCACCCTTCAGACTATTGCATTAAGCTGTTCCAAGGAAACAACGCAGATGTCTCAAATTCAAGTTTAAAGGCCATCTCCAGCAATCAATATTTCAGTTGAGTTTGCTTCATTAGAAGGAATAGCAAAATATGGATCAAATGAACCAAATTGATAGTAATCAGCTGTCAAGGCTTGGGAGATACGAATGGTGAGATGCCGTTCCTCTGGCAAAGAAAATCAATGGGTAGTACATTACCTTCCAGATATCTGATTAGCCTATTCCAATTGGACTATCACAAATCCACAAGAGATTTATTATAATACCCCATATTTCATCTTTAGTGCCCACATTAGACAATCTGATTAATTGTCCTACATTTTCAGTAATCCTTAAAAAATTTCTGAAAGTGAACTCATTTCATTGTGGTTTTTCACCAAGGATTTTTTTTCAGCAATGAGGCTACACCTGAAAATTGACATAGGATTCACAAATACAAAGAACGTTACATAAAAGGAAATTCTATAACCTTTAAATGAGTTGGGGATGACGAACTTCTCTTACATAATGGACAGCAAACATTCTAGTTACCGAGTCACATATATGGTGATAACCCAGTGCAACATGATCAGGCTGTCAACTCAATGTTTTTATTCACTTTTCCTAGAAATTTCAAGCCAAATTTTAAGATTTGTAGACTATGATTATAATGCAGTTTTTATTACTGGATAGATGCTAGGCAATTTATTACCATTATTAATTGTCAAATCACAATTATTGTGATAAAATACAATTATACAAAAAGACATACACACATTTTAAAGTACACACATGGAATATGCAGAAGAAAGGAAGATAATAAAAATGTTTGAAATAAAAAGGGGAATTAGGAAAAGTTTTTACATGGCTATTGATATCCACCCATCTGTCACTGACTAAAACGTCAATATTTTGTGGTTCAGAAAAATAAAATACAAATTTAAAGCATATTATATTCTTACCCTCTTGGTTTTCTCCTATTCATTTTAAGTAAGGATAAAGAACTAAATCTGAGTCCTCACTATTTCACTGCCTGGCTCAATTTGTGCTCTGATCTGCATATCTTTTTACCATACCCTCAGATTATAAATCAGAAAAGTGCCTCAGTCCTTAGAGGACAAAGCTAATTCCTTAGCAAACTCATCTAAACTGGGATGCAAGCTTATCTGTTCAGACCCATGTCCTCTCACTCCCCAGCATATGCCCTTCTCTACAAATGCACAGGTTACTTAGATTTCTGTAAGCAAGTCATACACTTTTTTTTTCCTTGAACTTTTACTCAATCTTATTACCTCTGTCTACAATGTCCTTTCCCCCTTCTCTGCCTGGCAAAATCTTATCCATCAAAGCTTACTCCAAATGCTACCCCCTCTGTCTGACAGTCTTAGAAATTTCCCCACTTCCCCCTCCTACAAATAGAGTTAATCACCTTCCCTTTGCATGTACTTGTCAGTAGATAGGTAGTTAGGTAGTGTCATCACTATAAGAATTAGTGTCAGTAACTATATAGTCCCTTGTAACTACATCTACCTTCCTCCTATAGCAGAAGACTATGTAATGCACACTATACAATACTGTATAATAAATACAATAAATACTGAGCTTTGAATGGCTGTGATGAAAGAAAAGACTATGACAATCATATATCTTTTTTCCTAATAAGAAACAGGATACAAGTTTCCAAGTGGAGAAATTATGCATCTTATCAAATTGCTGAGAAAATCTACTCATCACTTTTACCACCGTAGATACAGGAAATATCCAGGGGCTACAACTAACTGGTGCAATTATTAGTTACCCCTGAATCTTGCTCGAAATGTTTATCATAAGGCAATACAGGCCCAGCCAGTGCATATTTCAAAAAGTCCTAACTCCCCTCAATATGGGAGATACTGTTTTGAAAATTCTAGATACTCTACATCCTTTATCAAAACTCATGTGCCAAAATCCATGTCAAATTACAAACAGATTAATAAGTTGGGATTTGGTTATATTTGCTTTCTCAAAAACATTGGACACCTGGTTGGACATATGGGTCACGGTTATAGTAATATACGAAATCCATACTGAGAGAGCCTAAAATAATTCCTAATGCCAGAATTTACCCTATACCTCTGAGAACTGGTGACAGAATGTGTTCACTCCCTTAAATATGAGGGGGTCTCAAGGGCAATAGTGGGTGAGCCAGCTGGGGCCTAGGAACTAGCATCCCAGGGAGAGTTTCATTTACCAGGAAGAAAGATGCTGCCCTCCTCTTCATCCTCCTCTGTGTCCTCCTCTCCCCTTCCTCCTTCTAAATAGTCATATTCAACTTATCACCTTTGCTAGAAGATATCAGCATAGCAACTCATCTGGAAATAGTAATAGTGCTGACTACTACTGTGCTTTCCGAAAACTTCAACCATTCTCTCATTCTGTGTGTGTCTGTGTGTGTGTGTGTGTGTGTGTGTGTATACTACATTATATAAAATGCCTTTGATATCTGGGAAGTTGTACCTATGAGGAGAAAGAGAGCCACAGGGACAACTGGCAGCTCTTGGTATCATTTATCAAGAAACTATGGTACTGGGACATCAGTCTTCTCACAGTAGCTATAGAAGTGTAAAGGACTCGGTTTTAACAAGTTAGAGTTTGGAGAAAAATTGGTGCACTTTGTTCTCCTTGCCATGGTAGGTGTTCTAGCAGAGGGCAGAGCTGTGATCTGAATGAAGATATTTCTACTTAAAAATTCCAGTGCTGGAGTAAGCTTGACAGAACATGAATATCTCCAGGTTCTAACCCAGATCCACACACTAAGACAGAAACATCGCCCAAATATAGCATGTTAGTATGACAGCATTAGCTACCACTGCTTAACAAAGCACATGAAACTTGGCTTAAAACAACTACCATCTATTTAGCCACAATTCCCTAGTTCAGCAATTTAGGCTGAGCTTGCCTGGGCAATTCTTCCTGACTTGGCTGGGCTCCCTCTCTCATGCATCAGCTATCATCTGGGAGCGTGGCTTTGATATTGTCTAGGCTCTTCCACTTGTCTTTGCCCTCTGCTGGGAAAACGGGACTAACATTACTCTGGCTGAGGCAGTCTCTCATCCACAGCATGCTTGCCTGCCCTTGTCCACAGAGCAGAGGCAGGGTCCCAGGAAGTAAGTGGAAGCATGAAAAGACTTCTTAAGACTTGATCTCAGAACTGGCACACAGTTCTACCAAGTTTTATTGCCCAATACAAGTCATACTGCCCACCCACATTCCAGGGGAAGGGAAATAGACTCCAGCTCTTGCTGAGAGATGCTGCAAAATTATATGCAAAGGGATGGGAATTCAGAAAAGGGTGAAGGATTGTGGTCATGTTTACAAAGCACCACTGTGTGTTAGAGAAGGTTCATTGCTTCTTATCCTTGGGGAATCGCTGATATCCTGAAGATGTTTCATCTGATGTGTTACAGCTCGTCCTTAATGAGCTAGTGCTGGTGTGATGAGTTCTTTTTAGTATCATCATGCCACACGTTGATGGAGTGCTGTGAACTCTGACATTGGCTATCAGCTTTTAACAAAGAAGGTTTAAGAAAAAAATTTCACTTGTTGCTTGCTACAGAGAGGACAAGCTTGATGCTACTCATGAGGGGCCAAAGAATTTATATAGATATTTACTGGGCTGTCAAACACAAATACTTGAACTTTGATGATAATGTAGCTTCAGTGGTTCCAGAAAGGAGATGACCTATGATGCTACACACACTGATCTGCTGAAACCTAGCAGAGATGTTGGTCAGCATTATATACACTTCAGAAAATAATCAGTGGCCACACACATTTACCTTCCTAACAGACTCTAGCAGAGATATCATCAAGATTCCCAGAATATCGAGGCAGGAGTATGCCAAATGATCTGGAAAAGTCTCTGTACTAAAACCCTTGGGACACAGTGGGCTTAGATAGGGGTGCATGACACTGGAGATTTGTTCAAGAGTGTAATGGCTGATGATATGGAGCACGCTTCTTAAGGCTCCTGAGGTCCAGGAGTTCCCTGGTGGCTAGTGGTTAGGATGCAGGGCTTTCACTGCCATGGCCTCGGTTCACTCCTTGGTTGGGGAACTGAGATCCCGCGTGGCATGGCCAAAAAAAAAAAGGCACCTGAGCTCAAATGAGAAATTTTACCCAAACATACGCACATGCAAAACATGCAGTTGTGGAAATAACAAGATTAAAAATAAGATCATCAGCTGTGCAAAGCATGACCTGCGATATGAGGAAGATTCCTAAACCCATGCCTATGGTATACCCGGGATTGTCAGGCTCTACAGGACTTCTGATCCTGAATGTAATGTTCTTATTGAGCTACGTGGGGAAGAACTATAAACTGGCCAAGAATGAATAGAAACACAGGCCAGCTTTCTGAGTTAAAGAACAGAGGTTCTATTATGGAATGGTCATCTTCCATTTTCTTAGGGGATTTGAACTTGGGGTGCTTTAAAATATATTGATGCCTGGGTCCCACCCCTAGAGATTCTGACTTAATTCATCTGAAGTGAGATATGGACATGTAGAGTTTTAAAATTGCTTAGATGATTCTAATGTGGATTCATTCCTCACTTAAGTGGGGAAGAGGAATTAGAGAAATTCCTGGAAGGGTGAAGACAGAGATTTCCTTGAGAAGTACAAATGTTCCAGAGATGCTTGCTTCAAGTTATAAGCTGTCGGCCATCCAGTGAGTAACAGGCTATAAAAAGATTGACACTACTTTCTGGCTCTCAAATCTGTCACAGTAGACTATTTCTTGAAGTGCCATTCATGGTTATAGAGGCGATGCCCCTGTTGGGGCCGTACTCTCTTGTCTGTCATGAACAGACACAGAAAGAAATAGCTTCAAGATCTCAGGCTTATATTGTTGAGAAAAATCTGATTATAAAAGAATATTGGGGCAGGAATGCTGTCCAGGATTTGAATATTTAATATTTTGACCATAATTCAACAGTATTTTGTGTGCTTTAACATACACCCAGAAATGTAATAAAGGGAAAGTGTTTCTGTTGATTTTTATGTTGCTGACACTGTATTTGTGGTATTTATGTTATCATGGGTTGCCTATAACAGTCTCTAGTAAGCTGATTTGAAGTGTATGGCTGAGCATAATTTGATATGAAAAATAAAATAGGGATAGATTTGGGGCTCAGATTCTACATGACAATAGGTTAAGAGGACCCAACCATGGGGATAGAAGAGGACCCAGATCTTTTTACCACATTCCCACTGTGGTCCCTAAGAGGGGACTTTTGCCAGTAATTCCACATTCTAGGGAAGAAATGTCATCCTATTACTCACTCCTCTCCAAGGGAATAACAACTGGGTGCCGTTAGCAGTGAGTTCTGCAGAAGCAATGCTGACTGGCCTCAGCCCTTCTCTTGCTCGTGGCCTTCAGACCCCAGGTGTAGTGGAACTTGCTCTCTCAGTCCCCGTGCATGGGGAAGACAACATGCACTTCCCTCAAGGAGTCAGCTCCGTCTCACCTTCTCTGTCTGGCCCTCCAAGAAGAGCAGGGGCAGCCCAGTCAGTGGCCTTGTTGTCTCAAAAGAGGAGGAGGCCCTGTTTTGGTCTCAGGTCACCCATCATTACACTCTACAATCCAACTTTTCCAGCAAGAAAACTGATACAATAATTTGCCTCATTTCACTCCTTGGATCAATTTTTCAATTTTGTACAACCAAGAAAGATGGGCAAGTGAACAGTCCATATCAGAACCCACACAACTGTGCTAAAAGTAATTAAATGAAAGCAGCAAATAATATGAATCCAATGTACTCATCACTAAACGTTCAAGTGCCTGCACTACTGTGATCTGCTTTGAAAGATCCATACTTGTGTGTGTGTGTGTGTGTGTAGAGAGAAACAGACAGAGACAGAGAGACAGATGAAGAGAAAGGCAGGGAAGGAGAGCACTCTCAAAGCAGGTAATAAATATATAGCTTTATATATATATTATATCCACATATATTAAATATTTACATATATACATATACCATATATATGTAAACTATATATGTTTATAATGCATGTAAATGTGTATACATGTGTGTATGTATATTAAGCCAGATTATCAGTTAAGCTTATTAATTATTTAAATACAAGCTTCTTCACTTTGGAAATATTTTTTATAAACCCTAGGAATCCCTACGATTTATATCATTTTTCAAGAGCAAACGAATTTTAGTGAAAAAAGCAAGGCAAAAAAACCCAACTCCACAATTTACTCACCATATAATCTGAATCATGTCACTTGAAATATTTTTCATTTGCTTAATCAATATAAAGAAATAATATTAACAGATGTCCCACCAAAAAATTACAGCAAAGCTTAAATGAATTAAGAAGAATTAAATCCTTACATAAAAATTCAAAAGACCATGCAATTGTTATTATATTTACTTTCATTGAAAATAAATAAGGGCTTAGAATAAAGGTCAGACTCTTCTCCCCAGCTGTTCATGATTTTATCAACCATTGAGAAATTAGAATGCAATTTAATAAACTATCTAGAAAATTACAGCCTATTAACAAAAGTTATATTCTCACCAAAACTGTAGTAACATCTGCAAACGTTATTAACCCATTACTGGATAAATTACCTTACATGTGCTCACATTAGCACATGGAGACCCCGGGGAGGTTAGCAGTTCAGAACATAGGCTCTGTGGCTGGAGAACCTTCAAAGCCCTTCTTACTTCTGTGGCTTGATTGATTTCCTTAACCCTCGGTGACTCAGTTTACTCATCTATAAAATAAAATCTATCTCATAGGGTCATTTGAAGGATTAAATGTGGTGATAAGTGCACATTAACTTAATGTAGAACTTAGCACACAGCACTCAGCTCTTATTATTAATAAAACAGTGTTCACTATTTTATTTTTTATTTATGCTGCTTTTTATTTATTCCAAAATGTATAAATATGCTTAAAAATGCTAATGTCTCTGTAACTTTGCTGCAGTCTTCCTTGACAATTTCTGTCAAACCTAAGCTCAAGTCATAATCAGGCAATGAAAAACATATAATAGCTCAAAAAATATGACCAAAATGTAAAAAGAAAATATAAAACAACCATCCAACTCACCAAAATTCTCTCGCTCTTTATGTCACCAAGTAGCATAACTGACATTTTTCACTAAATTGTCATCTTTAAACTTATACAAGTACATTACATAGCTCTTTTGGCAACTTAGAGACAATTCCTTAGCTATTGCTGTGAATGGCCAAATCACAAGTCTATATATCAGTCCACTTGTATCTTTATTTTAATTACATACATAGATGTATGATCCTTTTAATGCCAAATAAGCATTTCTGAAAGTCCTCGGAGAAGATCCAAGCATCTATCTTCTCTAAAAATAATCACATTAGCACACTGATGAATAGTAAAGGACTTCAGCCAAATTAACAGTATTATATAGCAGAGAGACAGACAGACAGATCCTATCAAGCCCCTAAGAAGAATATTGTTTTATCACAATTCATTGTGGATATACCTAATTCACTGCGCAGACTTTTCCAATACAATTCCACCCAATGAGATAATGTATATTATTGCAATAGAGCCAAGATCTACAACACTATTACATAGTTTCCAAATTTATTCTTAGAAAGCTAGAACTAGCTTCGGGTACTTCATCACCATTTGCAAGGTTCAAAGCTTGGAAATAGGAAATGGTGGATGAGTTTATTAACATTTTACCTTGCAACTCAGGTTCAGTGATAAATGACTAGAGGGCAGCCATGCTTGAAATCCACTATACCTTTGGGTTCAACTCAAATAATCTAATTGGAGTTACAAAACAGGTCTAAATTAATAAAAATTTGAAAACCAAGTCAGATAAATGCAGTACTAGAATGCTGATTGTACCTGTAATAGTCTGCTAGGGCTGCCATAACAAAATACCACAGACTGGGTGGCTGAACCAACAGAATTTATTTTCTCACTGTTCCAGAGGCTGTAAGTTCAACATCAAGGTGTTGGCAGGTTTGGTTTCTCCCAGGAGAGAAAGGCCACCTTCTTACTGTGTCCTCACCTGGCCTTTCCTTTGTTCACAGGCATTCCTGGTGTCTCTTCCTCTTCTTATAGGGACACCAGTCCTATTGAATCAGGATCCTACCCTTATGACTTAATTTATCCTTCATTACCTCTTTAAAGCCTAATCTCCAAATATAGTCACACTGGGGTTTAGGGCTTCAACATAGGAAATTTGGGGAGGTACAATTCAGTCCATACCAGTACCTCTTCTGCAAAGTAAAATGTCAGCAGATTTATTAACAATGAGCTCATTTTATTTGCTCCCAAGTTCCAAGCTTCAAAATATCAATGTTGATTTATAGTACCCATGATGAAAGTCATAAACTCACGATGTGTTAAGAATAGCAACAGAGAGGAGTAAAAATGTCAAACCAGAAAAGAAATTTCTAATTAATCAACCAATATTTTTGTCTGATTATATAAAAGAACCATAGAGTTAAAACATGACAACAAAAAATACATGTTTATCATTAATCCAATGTTCCAGGTTATTAACATATGAATGTATAATTAGTATTATGGAAGTAGCTATATCAAGGGAGATAAAAAATTGGCATAAACTAAGAGTACTTCACCTTAATTATAGGAACACTAAGTGTGGAGCACTCCAGATGGAAAGGCTTTAATCCACGTGCACGGTCCCCCCCCAAAATAAAGTCTTGCACATATATGTACAAAGTGTTTTTCAATCATATATGTAGATTCTCTTAAAGTTCACAATATTCAATCTCATTTGAATCCATTAGTGAATTAGTAGCAAGTTTTCACCTTTGTGATTTTTCTCAAACAAGTGATATCCAAAATACAACTAACAACAAGTGGCAATTTATGAGCCTTATAGATATGCACAATAAAAATAAATAAATAAATGAAATAAAGATTTGGAAACATTGTAAACAATAAAACTATTTGGAGTTCAAAGGCAAGATAAAACATCACGGACTAGGATGCCCAAGGAAAGTGTTTTGGAAATTGTGGGACTTGAGTAGGTTGTTGAGGGATGGATGGGAAGATTCATAACAATTTTATAAAAGAGAAGAAGATATTAGACATGAAAGCAGTGGCATAATAAAAGCATTCATCTAATTGATAAGGAGGCTACTTGTAAGACTAGGTAATTGGACCAAAGTTTGAAGAAGTAAAAAAGATCAGAGCCTTGAATACTCAGTTACAGAAGTCAAATTTTATCCTGAAGGAAGGATATGTTGAAAGAATTTTAGTGGGAAAATATCCACAAGAAGCATTTTCCTGAAGATCATGTATCCATCCCCTCTAAACCAATAGCTGAAGTTTCCCTCAAAAACTGCCCTTTCTGGACTCTTAGTCCACGGGTCCACGACAAATGTGGAATTCATTTCATCCTCCAGGCTCCATGCATGGACATTGGTCCCAGGACTGATGTATTACAACCCCTTGGCCAGGGCTGAAGTCTTGAGACAGGCAAGGCCAGTATGACAGTTCAGGGAAATTTGTTGGAATGGTTGAAAAGAGAAAGTCTCATTCTGCTAGGTTTTCTGGGCTGTAAGGATATAAGCTGAGAGATGCTTGGAATCACAAACAGAGCCTTTAGAATGAAGATGACACAGAGGAGAGAAGAACCAAGAGATGGGAAGAAATCGTTTGCAGGTAACAGATTTTTTTGAGTGTCTTGATATATCTGCCTGAATACAATTTTGTCCCCGAGACATTCAATTATATCAGCTAATAAATTCCCTTTTTGGTTTAAGCCGGCTTTCAGAATGTTTCCTGGTTCTTGCAACCAAAAGAGGTCTTATTAACTCACTAATAGAATGAACATGTAGGGTTATGTCAAAAAAATCAAGGTCTGTAACTATGGAAAAGGAACACCCTGGGTTACAAAGTGAGTGTTGCTCCAGTGATTTACCACTGAAAAAGGAAAACACGTCCCCAGGATGGCACTTTCCTCAGAGAGAATGATGGTGGAGTTGGAAAACCACGGAATAGGGAATTAGTGTAACAGACAGAATTGGAAAGCAAAATAACTGATCCCATAAAATTACAGCTAAAGATGGGTCCTGAGCCATGATCCAGGGAAAGTGGTCTGCCATAAATTTATGGTGGAAACATACAGTTTACTGTTAAGAATACAGCTTTTGAATGAAGCATATATGAGTAGAGTCTAAATGAGACCAAAGAAACAAACATCTTGAAAAAATCTAAGTGCTTGGGAAGTGCTTGGGAAAAATGTAGATTTTTGCACACTTTAAAAAAAAAAGCATGAAATGTATAGTTCAGAGCATGAAAGTGGATGAAATGGCTTCATAGGAACTGATTAAATCTGTAAAACTAGTATTTTAAATCAAACATTTTTGTTATCTATTCTATAAACTAATTATGTATGATTCACTCTAACTCAATTTTTAAAAGGAAACTTTAAATGATAAATTTAAATTGTAATATCATTTCCAAGAGAACTCTGGGGGGGGGAATAGTACTACCATCCACTTAAATAGATTTCATGTAAGAATTTAATATATAACAGTTTAACAAATTATCTTCCATTGTGCTGCTGAAAACTTGCTATTTTGTCTAACACTAACAAAGTAGTTAAGAATAACCCAGTTTGGCAAAGGAAAAATCTTAATGAGTTAGAAGGAAAGAGCTTACAAACCAACAGAAGGACAAAAATGTAAATGCCACTGAGTCTGGAGATAATTTGGTCTAGTGTCAAAACTGGACTAAAAGTATTTATATATCTTAAACCTCTGGCTTAATTTAATTAAGACAAGAAAGAAAGGGAGAGAAGGAGGGAGGAAGGGAGGGAAGAAAAGGGGAGAGAGAGAGAGATGGACAAAGAGAGCAAGGGAGAGAAAGAAGGAAGGAAGGGAAGGAAAGGAAGGAAGGAAGGAAGGAGGAAGGAAGGAGGGAGGGAGGGAAGATGGAGGGGAGGGAAGGAAAGGGAGGAAACTACAATCTTTGGTTTAAAAAGCTAAAAAACCAAACATGTTTTTTCACTTGGAACATCTCTGAATGAGGTGAATGAGCTAGGTTGAAAGGTCATTGCCTCTTTCAGGATGCTACTCTTCCATTAAGCATGGTAGAAAGATAATTGCTAAGTGAAGTTTCTCATTGACTTCCACAGAACCTGATTTCACAGACCTCATAAAAGTATATAAAGGCATTAACAGAAATGGTCTCTAGAAACTTCTTTAAATAAGTGTAGCTCCCTTTAGAGCTCAACAAAATCCTAGCTTCATCCCTCAGTGATGACATAAATTAGATGCACATTATCTCACTCATTCTCAAATTCCTATCTTACAAAGAACATTCATTTTTTGACACTCTTCCTTATGTGATGTTATCTAGCCCAACACTCACATTTTTCATGTGAAGAAATGGAGGTTTGAAGAGAGTGCATCATCTGACCAGTTCACATAATCGGTGATTGACCTGGGCCGTGTCCACGTGACTCTTAACTATATACTCTTTCCATAGCCAGTCACATTTAATACACCAAATATCTGGCCAAATATTTGGTTTCCAGAAAGTGGATGGTGATTGCCAATAAAAGTATAAAGCATAAGTTTTATTCTCCTGTGAAGGTAAAGTAAATATACAGGGAAGTTGTCAAGATTCTGCAAACGTTTGAATCTAAATTCGCAGTTTGGCTGCATCAGTCTGATGAACTGGCGGGTTGTAGCCCCACCTTCCCGACTCCAGGTGTCTCTATATGAGTTTATATGCATAGGAATAATGCAGCTTCTCAGGAGTAAGGTTATTGTGGGGGGTTTGTTCGGTTTGGTTTTTGTGTTCTGTTTTGTTTGTTTTTAACATTTGCCTTAGTTTTTGTTTTGCACCAGCCAAATGAGGCAATGAGTCAGGGATGAGAGGAAAAAGATGATGAAAAGAGAGCCTTCTCTAGGCCAATCCCATGGATTCAGTTTTGAGCACTAGGGTAGATGACAGTCTTTTAAAAGAAATTGACAAAGCTTGGTCCAATTGAGACTTTATGAGACGGATTGAGGAGGAAGTGGAGCTACTTTGGATGAAGTCAACTGCAGAATTAGGTAGAGCGTTCCTTCCAGTTTTTGCAAGGGACATAACTTGACTTCAACAAAGTGATTATGTAAAAGAATGCACTTCTATATGTAACCTCAAAGTTTTTGTGCTGCAGAAGCTTCAAAAAAACCTGAAACTTCCAGAGAGAAGGACCATTCTTAGAGGGAAAAGAAGTTCCAGTGACAGGGATGGGTCACACCTTCCACCAAAGATAGTTTCTAGACAGCAGAAAAGGAGGTCAGACTGAAAGCATGAAGAGGACCCTATCTCATCACACTCCATGGTAGAAACCCCGAGAAAAAATGGACCAGGCTTTAAATGAAGACCCTACAAGAATGTAGATGGGAACAGCATAGCAGCAAAATGTGGATATTAGTGAGATTGTCCAAAGCTAGTGAGTCCCAGGCAAATTCTAATTAATTTTTATTAGCCTTTGGTTAACTAATTACAATCAAATGTGTAGTCACAGTTTCCATAAGAAGAGAAAATTAGTGATGGAATCAGACATTTCACACAAAGATTTGAACAACTAAGAAGCAATTAGAATGTACTGGGAAACAAGCATTCCTTTTAGTAATAGGTTATACATTAATATACACAAACAGGTTATTTATCTATTGTCAGTAACAGGAAACCACAATCCATGTTTGCTTAACATATCTTTGGTAGATAGAAATTTTACTTTCCTGACAGTATTGCATTTAGAAAAATTGTGGTTTGGTTCAAGAATGCTGACACTCTCTCAACCAGCAGACAATACATCTTCTGAAGATAGTCATATCACAGACATAAATATAAATGCAGGCAAAAATAAAATGCCAACTCAGACATGTCTTGAGTTTTTTAGGATCTTTCTCATGTCTTTCAATATGTTTATCTTCAAAGTGAATCTCCTTTTCATATTTCAACCTTCATGGTTAAAGTCGAGTTTCCCAAAATATTGGGCTTGTGAAACAATTGACACTAAATGTGAATCATTTCTTGAGAAACTTGGTTTAAACCAGGAAATAACATTCTGGGTTAAAATAGAAACCTAAGCCCACATAGTTGACTCTCTCCTTCTTCCAAAGGCAATAGTCAGTCCAAGATTTTTCTTGTGTTGTCAAGTCTGGCCAGTAATGCAGATAAAGACATTAGTAAGTAGCCTGGGGCCCTTTGAGCCTCAGAACTATTTTGCATGTACTCTAAAACTGACCCATACAACAAGCTGGATTAGATCACTGGGGAAAAGGACTACGGGATATCCTTATGCCTCTTAACTGTTAGAGCACTAGCCTCTAAATTCCCTTTCCTAATTTTAGTCCAGATGTCAAATATATAGTATATCTTATATTTAATTGATATGGTATTTCTATTAAAATTTGAGGTATTTTGGGTTAAAAGCATTAAAACACCTCCTATTAAGTAATAAATAATAGCTGACACTTTATTTTTACTTTCAGCAAAACTGTAAAGAAGGGTAACCAACATGGTCTAAGGACAGATAAATAGGTTATAGAGAAAGAACAAAAATATTCCTTGGAAACCAGGCCAGAGTAAGAGAAGAGGCTGTAGTTTTTAACGGACTATGTGCCAGAAACTAATAAAGTACCCATATATCTCTCTAAAAATTGTCTTGGAGAATTCGTTCCAACTAAATTGAAAAACCATCAGAAATTGTTCTATTTTCAGAAAATGGGCTAGAAATTTTGAAAAACATGCCTGAGAATGACTAGAAAATATGAAAAAAGTATTTAAAAACATTTTTGAGTGTATCAAACAGCTAGCAACAGAAAGAGTTAAGATCAAGAGAAAAAGGTAAACTAGCACAATGAATCCAGATTTGGGGCTAATTCTCCCATAACGGCATCTGGCAATTCTAGCAGAGACAGTTGAGAAGCTGAGCAGAACTTTCAAGCAGGTTACGTGGCTGGGAAAACAAGAACTGGATGTGAAGTCAGGCTCATGTGGGAGAAAACCAGGTCAAACTCACAGATTTTGGATTGGGACACCAAAGGTCTATGCCTAGGAATAAGGTGTAAACATAAGAAATAAACAGATCCTGGGAAGGACTGAAGACCGCTTTAAATGACTTCATTAATGAGATATGGGAGGCCCTAGCTGCCTTTGGGAGAAGGAAAGAATCAAATGAATGAATTTTGTTCACTACTTCTGGGACTTAAATTATAGGTATGTCAGCCCTGTTCACTTCATTCCTATGTTTCTTTGGTTTCCTTCTGTACTTGCCATTCTTTGATCTCTCAGTATTTCATCTTATATATGTCTCTAATCTGCTGTTAATCCATCCTTAATTTCAGTTATTATATTTTTCAAATCTTGAAACTAATGTCTTTAAATAGTTTTCAACCCTCTTTCAAACTTCCCAATCTCGTCATATATTTTTAAACACGTTAACATTGTTATTTGAATATCTTTGAATATCTTTGAATATCCACTATCTGGATATTCTATTCATTTGTTTATAGGGGTTTTTTTTTGATTTTCAAATATTACAAACAAAATTTATGGAGATAATTTAAGGTATGGGGTAGGCAAAACCATTATCAAGCCAAAGATTTAATAACCACTATGAGCTACAGGTATGACAAGTGCAATGTAGACAGTTTATAGAGCAAGACCACTGAAAGCTAATGACAATAAAAATTTTAAAGTCAGACAGACAAAAAAGAAATGTATAACATTATTAACCTTGTATGAACCTAATAATATAATCCATTATGAAGCAAAGAGTTTATAGGACTAAAAGAGCAGGAAACTTTAGCACACTTCTCTCATTCCCTCATAAAGCCAATAGACATAAAAATCAGTAAGATGTAGAAGATTTGAATAACATGGTGAAACAGTCAGATCTAATGATCATTATTTTGCACCATAACTCACTGAAGCAGGTCCTATTATTTACACCTTTTTTATATAGATGAACAAAAAAGAAGTGACTTCAAGAAGCTAATGCATTAGACTGCTCAGCTACCTATGAGTAATTAGTCCATGAATAAGCAGGGGAGCCAATAAGAAGTGTCTGTAGAGACACTTAAGCTAGCGCACCTTGCAGCCATCTTCCCACCCAGACGAAGAAAGCCTTCTGCACTAGGTAAGAATGAGGCCAATGAAGAAGGAAAAGCAAGGCCCAAAGAAGGCAAGAGAGGGGCCTAAAGTGAAGCTTTAAGTCCCTAAATTCAGCCATTATGTAGAAAGTCCTACCCTGGCTACACTTGTGACACCATCTTGCAAATATATATTAGGCATATTATTTCTCTAGTATACAGACAAGGCTTGATGTGCTTGCAGACTTGTGGCCTCCTTGAAATAAAAGTATTTCTTTCCTGGCATCAGGATTCTGTGGGTTGGAAATCAAGCTCCAGGCAATAGAAAGAACTACTGCTATTAGAACAGGAAGCTAGCAGAATTATAGGACAAGGATAGATAAAATGGCTAGCTTTAATTTCTGAGGCCAATGCAAATTTCAGTAAAATAACTATGGTCCTTTTTATGTAAATTCAGTATTACTTGACTTCATTTCTTTCCTTTCAATTTTTTTCTAAAAGATATTTATATATTTAACATATCTGTTGGCATAGAGTTATAAAAAATATTTAACATTGTTTCCAATTAATTTATCATGTCAAAAAGGACTGAATTAATTAAACTGCATAGACATATTAATACAAATATTTTCAGTATGTTTAAATTGAAGAAGCACCTTCAATTTTCTTTTTTTTTAAAGCTGAAATCTATAGGAATGTAGTTGTAATTCACCCAGGCCCTTGCAACATCATTTGTTTGCAAAACCATTGTTCTTCTTCCTTAAGTAAGTGTAACTCTTTTTTAATTCAAAATTAACACTCTGTGAAATTATTTGTTTTGAGAATCAAACGTCAGCCTTTGTCAGATGCTTGGTTTCTGGGGAAGTGAGAAGCTCGAGTTTTTTGACATTGCTGCCTTTAATTTTCTAGAGTGCAACAGATGATTCTCTGGATATAATAGATGTGTGTTTACATGTAGCCTTCCTTTCTAAATCAAACTTCCAGAAGTATCTGTCTTCATGTGGAAAAAAAAAAAAACTAGATCAGTCTTTCCATAACTCTTCTGTGTAAGCACTATGATGAAACTTGCACGACAGGACATTTGTTTAAATAAAGATTTAGTTTAGGTGTTTGTTACTGTTGATGTTGTTTCTGTTATGGTTACTTGGAGCCTATCACTCTATATAATCATTACTATATCAAAGAGGTGATGTTCAGTGTTCTACATGATTTATAAGAAGCCCTTGAAGGCAATAGGCAAGGTGCCAAAACACACAAGATCAAGTCTCTGAGGGACCTGCTTCTTCAGATATATCTATTTTCTCACCAAGTGCTGTCAGGTTTGTTTGGGTTTTTTTTGACGCCATTCACAATGCCCCTTTCATTTTTTCGCTCCCTGTTTGATTTTCCTGCCACCCCTATAGGTTGTCAGACCTCTTCCCTTTCACTGTCATCACTGCCACTGCATCCTCCTTACTCTCCCTGCTTCTCTTCTTAACTTGATGTAGTTGTCCTGACTCCTGCAGTTGGATTCATCTTCCCTAAATACTGTATTAATTGAGTAAACTTTTGCCACCACATGCTATATTTCTAAAAATATTAAATATAGCTCATTTACAAAGCCTGGCACAGTGCTTTCAAAATTCTCCCCTTATCTCCTTATTTGAAGTCTTCCTTTAAGACATGTCCGTTTGTCACCTCTAAAAGATACTTGTCCTTTTCCAGTGTTTTCTCCTTCCTTACTCTCTCCTTCTGCCTCTCATCTGCTGTCCACATTTTACATACCCACTCATCCGTCAGAGTTTATAAAAGTGCTAATTTTCTGCAAGGCACTGAATCTCACTTTTCAGTTCGTATTGTCCATAGCTTTCTCATTACAGACATATTTATATTTTATAAATATTTGTGTAAATATCTCTTATTACATGGTATGATTTTGAGTAACTTATTATAATTCCCATGGTGCCATCATGTGTTTTATAAATATATTGAATTTTTGAAAGAGGTAAAAATAAATAGATGATCTTTTAATCTATGTATTAAATTGGTGGGGAAAAGAAATATAAAGTTTCCAAGCTAAATGTCACAATTTGAATCCCAGTTATCTTGAATATTTTGCTTTCAATAATTTCCAGAGTGTACATGTGTAATTTACCTTTTTAACTAAGACAAATATCTGGTGTTTTCTTCATGGAACAACCTACACCACCCATCCCATGGACAGTTTCTTTAACTGTGAACAGAAAAAAAGAGAATCAGAATAAATAGGTTTTGGCAGATATTCCAGACAAAATACTTTTGACAGTCATGGCCACATGTAATGTTTTTGGATATTTTATTCCATTTATATGTCCCTACTTCAGCTCTATAACTCAAAGAATTTGTTTAATCTGTTTGATATTTCTTTCACGTATTTTAATTCAGATATAAGTTACCAGATACTTTACAAGGGCCTAATAGTATTATCCAAATATTGTAAAATGGGAAAGGTGAATTTCACATTCAAAATACCGCAGTTTAGACCCCAACTCAATTTTAGCTCCACTCACCTCTGTAACTTGGAATTTTAGGTTTCCATTTTTATAAGCTCCTTTAGTTTACCCATCACTGCAGAGCTGGCATCTGGCTGCAATAAAGGAACATGGGTAATATTGACAAAAAATGGCTTTCAACAGCTAATACTAAGGGCATGACAGAAAAGATCTTTCTTAAGTCATCATAAAGCTGTCGTAATCCTCTCGAACAAGGTAGGATATAAATGAAGTCATCTTTTTTCTTTCCTTAGGGAAGGCATATATGAAGCTCATTTTCTTACAATTTGGAAAGGAAATTTCTTCATTAGTTTTCCATGAAGGGCTTTATCTTTCTTTGCTTACAAAAACAGTTGGCGGTACAACTTTCTCTGTAGCATCCAAAATTTGAAATCCTTCCTGCTTCCTACAAACAGTAAAATATGCCTTGATACCACCATAGCACAAAGATAAAAATACAAGCCATTGAGATGTCAGAGAATGTGAAACTCCCAGAGAGGTGCTAACAGCCTCCAAGAGCCTCAGACTCAACTGACCAAGCCCTCCTTCCAACACCCACCAACTTTTCCTCCAAAACTGATTATGATGGCTCCATGCAGCTCCAGCCCCGACAGTACTCAACCCCCCAAAAATGGATCCAGGCTAGAATGTAGACATTACCTCCTCTTTCCCCAATACAATGTAGACAAAAATCTGTCTTCCCAATCATTTTCTCAAACCAGAAGAGGTGGAGAAAGACATGTGCCTTGGACTGAGGAAAGACTTCTTCTAAAGGACCTGGAGAGCAACACTATGAAATGAAAACTTAAAAAAAAAAAATTCATATTGAGAAATTTTAATAAGGAAGCAGGTTGATACCTGAAACCCATCACCATCATGTAACCTTAGTTAAAGCATTTAATGCCCTAGGATCCAACAGTCTAACAGGAATATATAACCATTTATTCTTTCAATAAATGTTTACTGAATGCATACAATGCTTCAGGCAATATTCTGTGAATAAAGCAGAAGACAGTTCCTGCCAATGCAGAGCTCAGTACTTAGCAGGGAAGGTACATATTAATACACCAGCCCCTCCATTTTCTGAACCTCTTCCCCTTATCTCAGATATTGACATTTCTCCCTGCCAGACACCTGGGGCCCATTACATACTCTTCCTTTTCTCTCATTCCGACTCCTCTCTGTTATCAACTTTTGCAAATCCTAGCTCTTAAAACTGCTGTCTGTGCAAACAAATGACACTTGGGAAATGCTTCCATCCCAGGTGAGACTGGTGCTGCCTGGAACTAAGTTTAAAGACTGAATACATAATCTACTTCTTTAATTACATGTGCACATTTTTACTTGTGTTCTTGTCAAGGCAGGGTCACTTAGAATGAGTTTCTTTTAACTTTCAGTATACCCCAGCCAATAGTTTTGCATTTTTCTTATTTCCTCCTTCTCAGTTTTAGTTAAGGTCTCATTTATTTTCTATGAATGCCTCCACATTCTTTCCATTTTCTTCTGATAGAAGTCTTCATTTCTCTGCCTTCGCAACCAAACCAGGTAAGACCAAGAAAGGAATGATTTCCACATGGATCATGTTTGGTGCTTGTTGCCCAATCACACAGCTTTGGTAACTAAATCTGTCAAATGCCTCTTTCAGTTTTCCTGAACATTTAAAGCTAAAGAAAGCAGACCCAACTCTAAAATGAGCTTGAGCTTGAAAGCCTACCACCTGCCAATTATCATTCTCATATTTCAAGAAGAATTCTACAGAAACACATTATCATTACGCAATCTAGTAAACTTTTAGCCAAAAGTCAACCAAATAGCCTTTTGGTCATTTATTATATCAGAATGAAGGAAAAAAGCCATGGGAATGGTGAAAGAGATGCTTTGGAGCGGGAACACTTCTCATTTTCCATTCCAAGGAGAATGGAAGATGTTATCAGAGGAACAATCATTATTTTCCTCAGTTGAGACCTATTTTAATGCATGCAATAACTGATTACAAAGTACTAAGCATATAGGCAATAGCCAAAAATATAATTCATTAAGGTAAAAAACAAGAAGGCCCGAAAATATTCAGAGCTATTAGAGATACAACTTTTACAAATTTAGAAGAAGTGTAATTCTGGAGAGCAGAATGTTACTCATGAATTCTAAGCTTTAACTTCTTACATGTTTATATGCAAGAAAACGTCAAGAAGAGAAAGTGAAGATTTATGTACATTTCATTTTAGATATCACAAATTTTATCCATTTTTATGAGGTAGGCTTCATAAAGTTTATCTTTTCATAACATTTAAAGCTCTCAATATAACTTTTCCTTGACTCATACAGAGATAATAAAATTATACTTGAAAATATCTCCTCCTCACCTCACTCCAGAAAACCATGGTGGTAAAAGAAAGGAAAGGATTTTACAGAATTTCCAGGGAGTGTGTCTAAAGTCAAAATGGAAGGGAAACAAAGCTATGTGTCAGTCAGCATTCTTCTAAAAAATCCTAATTATTAAAGTTTCTTATGCACTGTCATTGATAAATGTGACTCACTTCCCAAACGAATGATTCCTAGGTCTTCTGTCATACTCAGATGTTAGACGAAACTATACATGTTATGTGAGCCATGTCAAATGGTAATAATGACACATAGTTCCAAATTGTGACAAATTCAAAGAAATTTTTCTAAAACTGTTATGTATGTATGGTTAATCTGTTCAATGTTCTTACCAGCCCTCCTCTGACACTAGAAGCTCAGAATCTAGCCCTATAAAATAGGACACACTTGGCTGCAAATAACAGAAAACAAGCAATAAAATCACGAAATCATGACACATCAAAAGTCTGAAGGTATACAGTCCTTTATGTAGTTCAGCAACTTAATGCTCTCCCCAAGAAGTCAGGCTTTTCTATCCTTCTGCTTCACCATCCTCATGCCATTGGCTTTTGGACCTGGTGGTAGTTTTTTTTTTTTAATTTATTTATTTTTGGCTGTGCTGGATCTTTGTTGCTGCACCGGCTTTCTCTAGTTGTGGCGAGCAGGGGCTACTCTTCATTGTGGTGTGCAGCCTTCTCATTGCAGTGGCTTCTCTTGTTGTGGAGCTTGGGCTCTAGGCACCCAAGCCCAACTACTTGGGCTTCAGTAGTTGTGGCTCGTGGGCTCTAGAGTCAGTAGTTGTGGCACATGGGCTTTAGTTGCTCTGCAGCATGTGGGATCTTCCCAGACCAAGGATCGAACCCATGTCCCTGCATTGGCAGGCGGATTCTTAACCACTGCGCCACCAAGGAAGTCCCCTGGTGGTACTTCTTACTGTAGAGTCACACTCAACTCTGCAGACAGCTGGGAGACCCCGTGGAGTTGGCACCCATGCCGGTATATCCAACCCTGAGGGTGGGGAGGTGTCTGCCATTGCTGCCAGAGCCAGATCTGCCCACCCCATAGCCAGGACCTGGCCACCTTGTCAACAGAGCAACCTGCCCTGTAGTTGCTGCTCCCTCCTCCAGAGGGGGATGGGTTTACCTAGCCATCCCCCCCAATGGTTTATTTCTCACTCATATGAAGTCTGCTTAGGTCCAAGAAACTGTCCAGGGTCTCAGTCCTCTGAACAGATACTCACCATTAGAAGCTGTTTCAAGCTTATGGCACCTCTTATAAGCTCATGCTTCCAAGATCATGGTGACAGGGAAAGATGACATTGGAGAAATAAATACCAGCGTTTAAACACTTCTTCCTAGAAGTGTTCTAACATTTAATTCATTAAAGCAAATCCCATGGCTTTACCAAATTTCAAGGGAATATGTGCCTAAAAGAAATGGAGAACAGAAAAACCTCATGAACTCTAGCATTATCTAAGACATTTGATGGAAAATATTTTTAAATCACATTCTTGAAATATCTATGACTTCTTTTCCATCTGATGTTTTTAAGTTGAACCCATTTCATGCCATATTTGGATGTAAAACTGTGTGCTAATTTAATTCAGTACACACTTGTAGAGTACTTCCTAAGGTCCAGACAGTGAAAAATCATATATAGATTTAGACCTTTGTGAAGTCTTCTTTTCTCATTTTCCTAAATTCCACTCATCCTTCGTTTCCCACATACTTGAAGTATATCATAGTACAATAATAAAGAGTGCAGATTCTGAGATTGGAAAAGTCTAGGTATAAATCCTAGCACTACTTATTAAGTTACTAACGGAATCACCTTTCAAACATTTACATTCGCTGGGCCTTAAAGTCCTCATCTATGCAGTGAGTATAATTACTACCTCCCAGGACTGTTCTCAGGATCGAACAATAGAAAACAAAACTTCAGAGATTAGAGTTACTAAATGTGTATTTTCTTCCAGATATTATATACGGGTAATACTATAAGAATTAATGCCTGACAATTGTTAGCTGTGCTTTTCAATAAGATTATTTTGAATAATTTCCACTTTCTCAGCAGGCCTACTGCTCTTGGCTATGAACCACAACTTCTCTCTCCTTTACTGTCAGCGTGCCATAAATCTGAAATCTGGGGAAAAACAAAAGGACTTCAAGAGATTTTGTTCCCACAAATTTTGTCATTCGTAAATGAAGATACTGCTTTGAGTTTAAACTGAAGGTTGTAAAGCTTTTGTGGCATATCCAACGTTAACAGGTAATAAATGTTTGTGTGTAAATGTACAGTGGGACTTCATCCACTCCACAATAGTATCAATATTCCTTTAGACACCTATTCATCAACCATCTTGTGTTGTTTCCAAATTTTCTCCAGTTTTTTAACATCACGTCTGAAGTTTAGATAAAGTTACTAAAAGATGAGAACGATGTGTTGTTTATTATGTCTTTCATCATCGTAGAGCAGTACACAGATATTTGACAAAGGCTTTAGTCCATGTTCAAGTCAACAGTGGACTTTTCAGGACTACTCTCTCAGAATGGCCTGCCTACAGTTAGGCTGTGCTGGCTATGCAGAATCCTTAACATCGATATTTCATGAAGTTTAATAAAATAAGTGATCTAGATTCCAGCCAATGTCAGGGCTCAAGAGAAGAGAGTTCTATGCCCCCAGAAATGGGAATAATGGATGTTATCTCCACACATACACCCCCAAGCTCAAGGACATGGCTGAACTGAACAGGACTGAAAATTTTTACAGTATTAAAAATATTCTACTCCATTTAGTGGAATATAATAACTTATACCTAACAGAAATCAGACTATTTTATTGGTTAAGTTCACCAGGAAGTAATTAATTTGATTTAGGAAATCAGTACTGTTCTAGTATTTATATACAGGTTACCTAAAGTAGAAGGAATATATTTCTTAACCATATTCAAAATAACCTCTTTATCAGTTAGGGATCTTTGGACACAAGCAGCAGAAAACAATTCTGGTTCATTAGGCAAAGAGAAATGTATGGGATGCTTATTGAGTTTTGAGATAATCAAGGAGAATCTGAAGAACCAAGGTGAAGGACAATGCAGTTTTGGGGACTGGAAAGCAGGAAGAATCTTCTCCAAGAAGAGTAAAATCACATCTCTTGGAAGAAATGGATCTCCAGCTACTTCAGGCTCTTTGTTTCTTAGAGAGGATGCAGAAGAATGGCCTGACACTGGTCACCTGCACGTGCTGTGGTAAGGAAAAGGGAAACCATAGGTTTGTCCCAATAAACAGTGGTCATGAAGAGGTCAACTCTCAAGGGGAAAGGACCAAATGAACGTGAAGCAGCCAAAACCAGGCGATGTCTACCTCTTTGTTTTAATTTTTGTATAGCTATCAAAATAAAAGCATGAAGAAGAATTGTCATTCTTAACACTATTGTTTGTGTTACTTTTCAAATCATTTTGCTTTGAACTCTCTGGAGCTTCCATTATAGGTAAAATAATTATATTTATTTTAATGTCTCTAGCTCACCTGTGCCAAGTCTGTAAACCAAGCTGCTTCCGGATGATATTTTTCAGACGCTAAATGCACAGTGAATTATAATCCTATGTAATTTATCTGAATTTGAAATAAACCCTTTTCAGTCAAACTTCTCCTAAAAGCAGGACTAACTCCGTAATTCCAGGAACATTTAAACAATATAGTGAGGAGGATAAGAATTTAAAGATGTGAAGGAAAATGTACAGGTTCATTCAAATAATTCAGGAATATTCTCAAGCATGTTTTAAACTTAATAGATTTCCTATCCAAACTCAACAAAAACCATTTATGAGTATTGGGCTGAACTCTAACAATATCATTGCTTCCACAAACAAACCCAATCCAATTTAGCAAAGGGGTAGGGGAAGGCTTCCCAGAAAAATTTTAAGTAGGTCACCTTTTTTGTAATGATTGGAAAAATACTGAAAGAAATAATCTGCCATTTCCCATTAAACGCTAGAGTTAGACCTAACCAAAGTGTCTTTTATGAAGGACAAAACATTCAGATTCACGTGTCTCCTTATACTTCTCCAAGAGATTGGCAAATCTTCAGTATAAACAGAAACAGCAGAAAACATCCAAAAGATGCAATGTATGATTTTAACCATCTCCACTAACCACAGATATTTAACTATTCACACTCAAAGCAGTGTAACCAAAGGCATTATTCCGTATTTATTTTACACCAAAGATGAACTGTTATAGTGTGTCTGTTTGTAAATATTTTTATTAAACACACATACACACTTAATATTTGAGGAAGGTTAGCTTCTCTAGTAACTAAATGTAGTAAACCTAACAGCGAAAATAACTTATATTATCTATTTTGTAGTTTGTTATATATTTACCTATCTTTGCAATCCAAGTATATCAAAAATCGTTTCATACTTCCTTGAAGATATAGGTTATGAATTATGAACAATTGTTATATTGGACTGTCACCCAATATAAAAATTGTGTTAACATGGTGCAATCTAGTGCATCACTTATAATGACTTTTAATTCATTTCTCTCCAAATATCTGCATAGAGTTTATATAGCTACCTTACAATTCATATAAATCACATTTCAGCCTTCATATAAAATTAGTTATTGAATCCGTGACTATGTTTCAAAGTTTTCTTCTCTCTCTGGTACCTGAGATTATTACTCACCCCTTTCTTCCTTCAGGTTTTTCTCCCAGCTCTCTCTTAATCACTGGGACCCTCTTTGTTCCATCCTCTGTGCTCTTCTCACTCTGTGCAGATTCTATGATAGTTCTGTTTCCCTCAGAATGATGACTCTTAATCATTCTGATCGCTACACCTAAAGAACGAACTGCCTATTAGATGTTTCCATTTAGATGTCCCCCAAATACCTCTCAGCCCATCCATGTGAGACATCTCTCTCGCCTTGCCCACCCCACTCCCATCTGCCAACAGCATCACCATCCAATCAGAAACTCAATTCATCTTTTATACCTTCCCTTATTTTATTCCCACATTCAATTTGTCATGAAGTCCATTCAATACTACCTTCTTAATGTCTTTTTATTCCCTCTCCTCTCACTTTCTTCACATGACCCCTCTTTTATCTAGGCATCATCATTTTTCACCTTGAATATTGCCTTTCCCTGATTCAAACCCCTCAGCAACTCCTCGAAGCCTTCAAAACTCATTTGTGTTACTACGGTTGACTCACAACCTTTCCATAAACTAGACACGCCTTGCATTTCTAGCTTCAACCCTAGGCAGCCCACCCCACCTAACCCATCACACTTGCTGATTCCCTAAAAGGTAAGTTCTGTCTTGCCTCTGTGCCTTTGCTCATGCTGTCATCTCTTCAACTGGCTCACTCATCAAAAAAGCAGGTTTGCATTAGGTATCATCCAATTATACATTTGTCTTTTCTGACTAGAATTTTATGTCTTTGCTTTTATTTCTTTATCTACAGCACTTACCACAGCAGCTGGTATGTGGTAAATATATATTTTTAATACTAAAATCTTCTACCTAAATGGGCAAACTAATCTCTTCTTGGACAAATTGGGCAAATTATTTAATCTTGGTATCAGTTTCCTCACTGGCAAAATAAAGACATATAATGTCTACTTTATAGTGCATATGGGAGGATGAAGTTGAGTTAATATATATAAAGCATTTATAACCATACTTGGTATGTAATAAGTTCTAAATAATTATTAGATATTATCATCAGTACTAGTCATTATTATCATTCCTTTTCTAGTCCTTTTCAGCCACCTCTTCTGGAATTGTTCATGGAACATTTTAAGCATTGTTTTCCTGAAGCACCTCTGACATACTCACCTATGTGGCTTTCCTCTTTATAGCAACACTAAACACGTTAACTTTCAGCAGTTTTCGGAACATCTCCCTTTCCAGAATCAGTTACCATTTTCAACTTCCTTTCACTGTCAACACACCATTCATTTGAATAAACACTCTGGCACTATAGCATAGGTATTAGGAAAGCAGCTTCTACAGCCAGATAGCTTGGATTTAAATCCTGCCTCCTTCATTTAGAACTGGCTGCTGCAGGGAAAAGTGTTCAGTTTCTCTCTGCCTCGATTTCCTTATCCATCAAATAAGGCTGAGAATAGTACTCACCTTATAAGATCATTGTAAAATTAAGCCAATTAGTAGTTTTAGCATACTTAGAATATTAGATGGGAATAGTATGCACTTAATAAATGTCAGTAGGAAGACATCCATTCAAGTGGCACAGCCCACTCTATTAGGAAACATCAGTGCCTAAAGTACGTTTAGAATATGGTCACTTATGCCAAACTAGGCTTTCAAAACCACAAGCAAAAATAGAATATATATTTTTTGTCAGAACTCAAGACCTGGAAAGGACCTTAAAAATAGTACTTCCAAAGCCCTTGTTTGATAAATGAGGAAATAAAGACCCTTATACATTGGGTGGCTTGTCTTCTTCAACTGGGCTAGATCATAAGCTTCTGCGTCAACCCCCAATATCCAATATTTGGCTAGTGTTGTCAACAGAACACAGAACACACTCTTGCACATGGAGAGAGCAAGGACCATCATGATACACAGGAAAATGACCCAACTATTATAACACACAGGTAAATGCTGTCCTTCCACTGCACTGAACCAAAACAGCACACAGAGAGAAAGGCAGAATAGAAGGCAGTAGTTAAAAGCATAGAGCCTGAAGCCGACTACCTGGGTTCAAATCCATGTTCTGTCACTTAGTAGCCATCTGACCATGGGCAACTAAGTACTCTGTGCCCCCATTTCTTCATATATAAAATAGGGGATATTAGAAGCTAAACCAATAGTTCATTCAAAGTTAAAATGAATTAATATATACATACACAAAACTTAGAACAGCATTCTGCGGGGAGTAGCAATATATAAGTTTTACGGGTTATTGTTGCAAATACACAGCTACAAGAACATTGCTAAAATTTATTTGTTATTACTTCAAAGTCACCACTATGTATCTTGTGCTAAAATTCAACACACTTCCTATCATTCTCCGAAGTACCGTAGGCTACTGGGAACTAATGACTTTTTTGTTGTTGTTGTTTTACATAAATCTTATATTCATGGTTTATTAAAATAAAGCTTAGTTTTTACCTAAGTAGGTCACTTGGCTTAAGATTCTGTAAGGCAGTAAGTCATTTTCCTAGGTGGTGGTACCCGAAGTAGAATTACCTCAAAGCCAGTGAAGCTTCCGTTTCAGAGCCCCTCAGTTTCACTGGCTCCTCCAAGACTGTAGGAGGGTCAAAGAATGTGTTCACCAAGTAAATATTTTAATGTTCAAAAGTTGTATATGTTTATGTATTTTTTAAAAGAAGAGACCCCAAATTGCATAAGCTTCACGTTGTCCCAAACCTGGATTCACCCTTGGCTAGTATTGACATCACTGGCATATCTGTATGTAAGTGGGACAGAAATACTATCGCATGGCAGTAGTCCCTTCTACCCTGGGCACCTGGGAAGATTTCCATGCTTTCATTTGAAGCCACAGCATTATTTGCAGGAAATTCCTGCCTCAAGACCTCAGACCAAGCCCCATCTTCCCTGACATAGTCACAAGCTTTGGGTTTTGTGCATTGTTTTCCTGCAACCCACAGATTTGGTGTATCATTTGGATACGTGCTATATGTCAAATGTATGCAATTCTTTTATCCACCCTGACACCAATAGCCTACAATAGCTGCTGTTTGATTATCTTCTTTTCACAGTGACTTTGGAACCCTCAGGTATGTTCCTGTCCCTGGTAGGATTTTCACAAAGCAGTACAGACACTAAAACCAAGAATTATGTTATACACAGCATGTACAGACATACGCTCACAGACGCACAGAATTCACTGCATTTTCTATCACGTTCCTTTGAATTCTTTGTACTCTATAGAAAAATATTCATCTACCCAAGATAGTTCTATTGTTGCTTCTGACACTGACACCACAGTCTCTGAGCTGTAGAATTAAAGACACCCGCCACAAAACATTCTATGTGTTTGCAATGGAAAATAAGAATTCTTAGTCCACAAGCTGTTATGTATTAAATTGGAGCTACACCTGTTTTTCTCTTGCTTATACCAGGCTTTGGGGAACAGAGAACCAGATGGAAGCTGCCATTGCATTGTGAAGTATTATTCTCTTCAGGTTATTATTACTCAGATACTGTAGATCACACTGTTGAAACAGTCTTGTATCTGCAAAACGTGCTCCAGGGAAACATCGGCAATTCCATTACTGTGAAAGGTATTGGAAGATTGTTTGTGGTTAGCTGCTGGCTCCTGTTCAGCTGGTTATGTACTCATTCTACAGGCCTCGTAGAGAGTTTTTACTGCTGAATAAAAAACAAAGAATCTTGTCATAACATAGGAAACAGAAGAGACGTAAGTTCCTTGAATGACAATTCCAATTCTGCCATCTCTTTAATGCTAGCCTATTGGCAATGTTATGATATAGAAACGAGCCCTAAAACTTCACCTTGTCCTTATAGAGCAGTTCTTGATTGTGGACTTGAATGTTCTTTATGGTTTCTCCAAATAGCCACAAGCTAGACAATATATTATCCTCAATGTACCAAGAACTGTCTGTAAACCAATCATTCCCGTGGGTCTGCTTAATCTAAAGAACCAGTCAAAAAATATTTTAAGGACTGAAGTTTTCCCTTATATTAATACACATATTTCAATAATTATCAGACTTTACTAATTCTTTGTAACAAAGGAAGCCTTTAGATTTACAATGAGACTAATGGGATAGACTGGCATAACTGATTTTTTTTAACCTCTCTAAGCATCAGTTTACTTATCTGTAAAAGGGAAGTGATATGTTTACTTTGTACATTTGATGTGAGTACATGTTATAATGCCCAGAAGATGACTAACATGCTGCCTTCCCCAAAATAGCTTACATTCATTGAGAATATATTACAATTACTACCACTATTCTATTACTTTGTATTACTTTTTATTACCTGTCCTAATCTGCCCCCTAGATTATGAACTCCTCGAACATTAGACTTTATTTTCTCCTTGCAGAACTTCTTTTTGTTGTTATTGTGGGGGTTGGGTTTTGTTTTGTTTTTTTGGTTTGTTTTTATTGAAGTATGGTTGATTTACAGTATCATGTATACCTGAGACTAACACAATACTGTAAATCAACTACACTTCAATTAAAACAAAGGCGTAACTGATCTTATCTAATCCTTCCTGTGTTGCCTCAGGCTGCCTTTTCCAGGTCCAAATATTGAAGCCTCATTGCTACTATATGTGTGCTCCATCATGGTAACCTCTGGGCATTGCTAAGGCTGAGTCTTTGCAAACTCATAAATATGCCTATATGGAACTAAGAGGATACACAGGTTCTAAACAGTTTCTGAATCACAGTGGCTAGGAAGTCAGGGGAGTCCTTTGCATATTAAAACACATAACATAGTTAACTGTCTTTTAAACATTTACTGAGGTTTTTTTTTCCTCTCATTTGAAGAACGTTTTCAGGATAAAAAACAATGCCCAGGCTTTACCCAAATCAATTAGAGAATGAAGGTGAGGGGTAGGGGAAAGGATTGATAATAATACTGTGCAGCCAGGCTGAAACTCTTTATCAATATTTGCGGCCAACACATAATCTGGGAAGGCTACCAGTTTCTTTGCACAGTGTGATTTAATGGGATTTAGTAAGATTATAATACACTTTTATTTTGTTCCCCCCCCCCCAAAAGCCCTGCTAGGCTTTTCAAAGAGCCATACCTTGAATTTTACATGTTTATTATATGGTAACCAAGCAGCGGTTCATGGTTATGTTTATTTTGATAGAAAAATAGGATAAAATTAAAATGTGTATCGATTCTAGCACATGTTAAATATACATGCATTAGTAAATTCTACAGATCAATCATCAAGGTTGCTTTCCCTAAACTTAATATCTGCTAACGCTCTTAAAGTAGCCCTGCCATGATTCTTCTAAATAATTTGGCCCTGTGGCTTAGACATTTCCCTCAGACCATGTCACTATGACCCCAAACATGGAAAATCTCATATTGATTTCCCCATCAAAAGAAGGAAAAGCTTTGCTTACTCTGTAAATGCTTAATTAGAGAAGCACTAAGCTGGTCGAAGAAGGTCAGTTTTGTATATCAAACAGAGCTCTCCTCCCTCTGTCCTTTTCATTTAGAAAGTAAAGATGCATTAGGATATGCAAATACAGAAAGATATGCAGGTCATATTTTCTTTTCTTTACCTATGTCATGATGAATTAAAAATTAATTTTTTTAAATGCTAAGAGTAAGCACTCTTTCACTTACTTTTGGCTTTATTCTGCTAGAAGCTTGACCTTATCACAAGCTATTTAATGGTAATATTATTTATTTTTATCTAGGGTTTCTATACTAAAGAGGGGCCTTTGGTGGTTAGCTACTCACACTCACACCAGCCTTTGGAAGAAACCACCAATATGCTCTGTAATAGGTAACCTCACCTTTTTGATAACAACTGATTGGATGAGGGAGGGGAGGCTGACCACAGGCAGTTATTCATAGGCCATTAACTGGCCTATGACAAGGTGTGCCCAAGAGAGATGCATTGTACTAGATAGAAACAAGACACCCAATCAGAATCTGAGAGGCACTTAGTAAGATCACTTGAACTCTTTCATTGTGTTTCTCACTCATTAAACCATCTTCCAATAGGCTGGCCTCCTGCGATTTTCCATACTACAAAGAAATTTGCTTACCCTGATATCCTGATCCGCCTCTGTACTCTTGTATTTTTCATTGTGAATTAATAAATTGTCATGCAGCTAGGTAAGCAAGTCTACCTTCTGAGAGATCAATCAAAGCTTCGTGCACTCAAGGAAAGTCAAGTTGCAGAGAATACAACACTTAACACCCATGGACCTCAAGAGCAGTTCTTCTTAAACTTTAAGTCTACACAGAAATCACCAGATGCTGCCACTGTTACTCCTCTATAAACCATGTGAGATTCCAGAGACCCTTGCTCTTCAAAGTGTAGTCTTCAGTCCAATAGCATCACATGGGAGCTTGTTAGAAATGCAGAATCTTAGGCCTTGCTTCACAATGACTGATCAGAATCTTTATTTTGACTTCAGTGATCTTATGTGCAGTAATAATTGAGAGGCAATTAATAAGGCCAGTAGTTGTCAAAAGACCAGCAGCATCGGCATCATCTGGGAATTTATTAGAAATGCAAATTCTCATACTCCAGCCCAGAACTATTGAATCAAAGTCTCTGGGACTGACACCCAGTAATCTGTGTTTTAACAAGGCTTTCAGATGATTCTGATGCAGGTGAAACTTTATAAATCACTGCTCTAGACCAGTAGCTCCCAAACCTTGCTGCACATCAGAATCGCCAGGAGAACTTTGAAAATTCCTGATATCCATATTACATCTTGCAAATTAAATCAGAATGCCTGGGAATGAGAGACAAATGTCAGTATTTTATAAAGATCACAGATAAGTCCAATGGATAGTAAAGTTTCAGAACCAATGCTTATACTGTAATAAATTCACCAAGAGAAATGGCAACTCTAGCAGAGGTTTTCTATTTTAGATCCACATTGCAATCATCTAGTCGATGCCAAGATCCCATTCCCAGAGGTGCTGAGTCAACTGTCTGGAAGTCAGGATTATTTTTTCCTTTTAATTTTTCAATTTTAATTTACGAAGAGAAAACCTCACTATTTGTGGTATACTCTTCCATGGGTATTCACAAATGCATACAATCACACTTCCACCACCAGAGTCATTGATACAGAACAGTTTCATCATCCACAAAACTTCCTCTTACTGTCCTTTTCTGGTCAACCTCTCCCCCAGTCTTCAGCACCTGTAATGACTGATTTTTTTTGTATGTTTCAATTAGGGTAATTTCTGTTGGCTTAACCTCACGTTAATTGAGTCCTTCTTCATCTGTGTTGAGTCTACTGATGAGCCAGTCAAAGACACTCTCCATCTCTGAGTGTCTCATAGCTATCATTGCTGGGTTTTTTATCATCTCTCTGCTGTAAGTTTACATAGAAACTTGCTTGCTGTTCAACTTTTCCATTAGAGCTTTTAATATGGCACACATTATGATTTTAGATTCTCTGTCAGATAGTTTTGATATCTATGTCATACTTAACAATAGGTATGTTGATTGTTTTGTTTCTTGGCAATGTTTTTTCTTCTTGCCCTTTTTATGCATCACAATTTTTTTGTTAAAAATGGCCAGCTGTGAAAGATAATACAGGCTGAGGTAAATAGGTTTCATGCTTGGAAATGAGCACTGTTTTCCTTACACTAGGTTTGATTAAATCAAGTCAGAGGTTAGTCTGGATTTAATGTTTGTTGTAGCTTTGGTTACCCTCCGTGACCCATGTTGCTTTAAATGTCTCTAGTGATAGCTTGAGGTTGGGAGCTGGTCTGCCAGAAGGTTTTTCAGTATCTTCTCCACCATCAACTTTGTCTTCTTTCTACATTACGCCTTAGAGTGGGTCTATCTTCATGTTCTTGCAACACTTCCAGCAGTATTCCAGTCTTACTTGTTACTTGACCTTGTTGATCTGGTGGTGGAGGGCATGGAGGGGGTGTTCTATTTTCTTCTAGTTTATACTCAGCCTCAGGAAGCCACTGTGTCCCTGGGTCTATGGGGTGTGGACTTCCCAATGCTCCTGCTTCTCTCCCAGCTATTCTTGCCCCTTCTCCCAGTGATAGCATTTTTTTTTCCATTCTCCTCCTCTATCTGCAATGTGTTTTCACCAGTAACTTAAAACAAAGGCTCTTTTTCCATAAGAGATATAGGAGAGAAGAATCCAGGTACAATTTTGCATCATCATACAGTAGCTGTCACCCTCCACTTCCCCCAGACTTGCACCATCAGAAATGCTTTATCAGAATTCTCACCAATCATTTTGGACCTGTTGGGATCTATGGAGAAGAATATGCAAGGCAGTGAGATCATCCCCTATATCTGGCTCCACAATGTCTTGCCAGCCCACACTCATCCTCCACCAATTTGTCATACCTTCTAGCTGAGTTTTCCTTCCTTATTCTTCCTTCTTTCTACATCTGCCCCAAGTAAGCAAATGCTCAGGTTCTGTCTATCCCTGCACAAGTCTCTTTTTATATTTTGGGCAGTAAGCTGGGTTCAAGAAAAGCCACGAACTTACAGTTTATTCATCTCTTTTTGTTGTGAGGGTGTGTATGATACTCCTCCCAGCTCTCTACTTTCCAAAGCAGAAACCAGAAGTCTGGCAATTGGAATTTTAAAAGCATCCCAAGTTGTGCATCCAAGGTTGAGGACTACTGCCTTTTAAGAATAATCTTTGATGCCAGCTAGATTCTTCCAGTCAGAGCATTCTACCTTGCCCTTTGCTGAGCATGCTGCACCACTCAAAATGGTTACAGGAGAATGCTTTTGAAGCCAAAAGCAGGTTAATGAATGGCACTAAGTTAATCTGCTTCCCCATGTTATGATCCAGTACTCTCCATAAGGCTATTAGCTTGATTTTATAACATACTAGAGTTGTTGCCAAACTAAGTAGGTAGATTTCTAGCTTTAAAAAAAAAGAAAGAAAGAAAAACCAAAGAAAAGGAAAGAGAAGAAGGAAAAGAAGGGGTAATAACTCCACAAATAAACTTATTTATGAATTTTTCAAACCAAAGCATGATCAGGCATGAAAAATCAGTGAACCTAAAGGGAAAAGAGAGACAGGAAAAGAGACACATACAGGAAATAATCAGCCTGGCACATGCTGCAATTGAAGAAGGAATATGTGACCTTTTCAAGTCAAAATATTTGAGGTAGAGCTAGAAATGGCTAACTACATAAAATTATACATTTTAACCATGCTGAAGGAAATGTTCAGAGCTAGTCAGCATTGTATTATTTGAGGAAAAAAGTCAGAGACCCAAAAGAATAAATGATCACTTAAAACATTCTTAAGCTGTTCTGCACTGTAACTTTCCCAGAGAGAATTTCCAATGTTTGTGTTCCTTCTTTCTTTGAAAATGGAGATCTTTTGTTTTCCATAAAGATACTTTGGGAAAATTACTAAAATCTCCCTTATCTTTCTCCATTTCAGGATTTATATTACTGCTTTATAGGTACTATTTCCTAGTATATTGATATTCTCCAGTTTCAGGAACTTCCCAGGTTCTCCAAGCTTCACATATCTACCTTGAACTCAGAAGAGACAACGCCTACAGGAGTCACTATCCCATAATGTAGGCGCGTCTAAAGTACTAAAGAAGAATTACAAAATGAAGGTCATTTGGCCCATTCTGACTTTTTTTTTTTTTAATTTATTTATTTATGGCTGTGTAGGGTCTTCGTTTCTGTGCGAGGGCCTTCTCCAGTTGTGGCAAGCGGGGGCCACTCTTCATCGCGGTGCACGGGCCTCTCACTATTGCGGCCTCTCTTGTTGCGGAGCACAAGCTCCAGACGCGCAGGCTCAGTAGTTGTGGCTCACGGGCCCAGTTGCTCTGCAGCATGTGGGATCTTCCCAGACCAGGGCTCGAACCCGTGTCCCCTGCACCGGCAGGCAGACTCTCAACCCCTGCGCCACCAGGGAAGCCCCCATTCTGACTTTTTAATTCACTTTGCCTCTACTCCTACTCTTCTTAATCCAACACAGAAACACACACACACACACACACACACACACACACTCACAGACACAACTATACCCACTTAATTACAGGTAACTGACATATATCCCTGGAAACACTCAAAAGTGAAATATAACTTCTAATTTTACATCTAGCGCACTTGCTGACTCCTGGATACTATTCTATTTCACATTCGAGGTATACACCCAATTATGCATATCTATGCATATTCTGAAATATGTTTTCTTAGTTCCAATTTCAACAAACCCCGCTTTCACCTGGCCATCTAGTCATTTGCTTGCTATTCTAAAATGTAAATTCAGTAATTGCTGCAAAATTTAATCTAGACTGGTTTAATACCAGGAGTCACGGATGTTGTAACAGCTCAAAATAGACTCCCAAATTAAGAAAACATGCTTAAATTACATTTGTTAAAAACAATACTTTTACATTCATGTTTTAACTGATACCAATAATTGCCAGAGAATGTAAGAGTCAATGAACCAAAAAAGGAGCATTACCAATTAGTGCTTTTGCAATCTGTGAGCAATTTAGAAACAGGTTTCCAAAATGTAGATAAGAACATGAAAAACACTCAAGAAACTACTAATGAATAAACCCCAAGGTGTGTAGATTACAGCTGGGGATTTACCACCATTATCTGATAACTCTAGGTCACCTAATCCACCGATGACTGACTTTTCATGTGCAGATACATACATTTTACTTTTGATTAAAATTTCATTAGGTTGTATTAAAGAGGATTTATTAGGCAAGAAAAGATGAAAATACATTTACTCAAAAGATGTGTATATGGACACACATAGTTAGTTCCCTTTCCTCTTGCAACCCAGTCAGTTGTGGCTGGCTAACTACACCCTGGAAATCAGAGTGCATCTAAAGGTTCCCAGGTCTCTGTAGAAGTATAGGTAAAAAAACAGTCCAATTTAATTTCTAGGTGGTAGATTCAGGTCAGTTCCAAGTTTTCTCAAAAACTCACGGGAGTTGGGGCTTCCCTGGTGGCGCAGTGGTTGAGAATCTGCCTGCCAATGCAGGGGACACGGGTTTGAGCCCTGGTCTGGGAAGATCCCACATGCCGCAGAGCAACTAGGCCCGTGAGCCACAACTACTGTGCCTGCGCGTCTGGAGATTGTGCTCCGCAACAAGAGAGGCCGCGACAGTGAGAGGCCCGCTCACCGTGATGAAGAGTGGCCCCCGCTCGCCACAACTAGAGAAAGCCCTTGCATAGAAACGAAGACCCAACACAGCCAAAAATTAATTAATTAATTAATTAAAAAAAAAAACCCTCACGGGAGAGAGATTGTAATAATATTGGGCTTTGAAAAAAAAGATAGTAAGAGTAGACAGAATGGTGTTCTATAACCCACTCACACTGGCTCCAGATAACCAACCGTGTACTTCTTCCCAACTCTGTGTTGAAATCGCTGTGACAGGAATATGTAGAACATGAACATGGACAAAAGCTACAAATGAAATTTGTTGTTTGTTTTTCCTCCCAGAGAGCTAGTTTACCAGTACTCAAGAATAGAAGTTTGCAGTCAAAATAATATGAATGTCATCAATAAAAATTGTACTATAAGGAGTGCTGTGCAATTAGGTTAAATTATGGAAGAGCTTATACTATGAAAGATTTGCTCCCATTTGTGAGAAAGATATTCACTAGGTCTATTTAAGCTGATATCCAGAGACCAAAATTTATATTCTTATTTGCCCAATAAAACACAGTTCTCATGGATGAAAGTGTTATATCAAATAGCCATATTTACTAGTCAACAGGTATGTAACTACAATGGTCTGAACATATGTGTCCCCCTAAAATTCATATGTTAAAATCCTAACCTCCAAAGATGATAGTATTAGGAGGAGGTGGAGCCTTTGGGAGACACTTAGGCCATGAGGATGGAGCCTTCATGAATGGGATTAGTGGTCTTATAAAAGAGACCCCACAAAGTCCCTAGGCCCCTCTACCATGTGAGGACACAGCAAGAAGACACTGGCTATGAACCAAGAAGAGACCCTTCACCAGAATGTGATCATTCTGATGCTGTGATCTTGGACTTAACAGCCTCCAGAATTGGGAGAAATAAATTTCTACTGTTTATAAGCTACAAGTTCTGTGATATTTTGTTATAGCAGCCTGAACGAACTAATAATTTGGAATGAGAAACACAAAAGTACCTAAAATGGTAGTAGAACTCAGTCCATTTTAGTTGTTCTCTTTTTTTCTACATAATGAAGCACATTTTCTCCTTTCAAAATAAATATACTGTTCTTTGGCTGGAAGTACTAAACTATAAACCAGAAGGCTAAAAAGCCTGTGGTTCAGATGAGAAAGTCTGGAAAAGCCGCCTCAGTGAGCACTGTGTATTTTCCTTCCATGTGATGATAGAAACTTCATATTTATCCTCAGATTTTCACTTTCTAGGCCAATAACATCTTGCAACCTCTATTTTTCTTGATTCCTATCCTGAGTTGACCTCAAGGTGACTAAAGAATTCTTGGTAGTTGAAGTTACACATAAGGTTCAGAATGGGGAAATAGTCTAGTAGCATTTGTAAAAGTTACCCTGTGTTCAATTTTTCCAATAATGTACCAGATGTAATACAGAAAATGAATCCAGACATTACAAATACCTGCTAGAAAAATTCAAATTTAATCTTAGAGAGGTTCACAGGTGCTTTAACCAAGCAGCAGTCAAAATTAAAGTGTACTGCATATAAGAAATACCAGAGTTGCTTTTCAAGGCCTCCAGAAAAGTTGCAAATTCTTAGCATTTTTAATGCTGCAATTAATCAAGATTAAGTTGGATGATTTCAGTTCATTAAGACTGTATGATTTAGAGAAGAGCTAACACCTATCCTTCTCAAACTCTTCCAAAATATTGCAGAGGGAGGAACACTCCCCAACTCATTCTACGAGGCCACCATCACCCTGATACCAAAACCAGACAAAGATGTCACAAAGAAAGAAAACTACAGGCCAATATCACTGATGAACATAGATGCAAAAATCCTCAACAAAATACTAGCAAACAGAATCCAACAGCACATTAAAAGGATCATACACCGTGATCAAGTGGGGTTTATTCCAAGAATGCAAGGATTCTTCAATATACGCAAATCAATCAACGTGATACACCATATTAACAAACTGAAGGAGAAAAACCATATGATCATCTCAATAGATGCAGAGAAAGCTTTCGACAAAATTCAACACCCATTTATGAAAAAAGCCCTGCAGAAAGTAGGCATAGAGGGAACTTTCCTCAACATGATAAAGGCCATATATGACAAACCCACAGCCAACATTGTCCTCAATGGTGAAAAACTGAAACCATTTCCACTAAGATCAGGAACAAGACAAGGTTGCCCACTCTCACCACTATTATTCAACATAGTTTTGGAAGTTTAGCCACAGCAATCAGAGAAGAAAAAGAAATAAAAGGAATCCAAATCGGAAAAGAAGAAGTAAAGCTGTCACTCTTTGCAGATGACATGATACTATACATAGAGAATCCTAAAGATGCTACCAGAAAACTACTAGAGCTAATCAATGAATTTGGTAAAGTAGCAGGATACAAAATTCATGCACAGAAATCACTTGCATTCCTATACACTAATGATGAAAAATCTGAAAGTGAAATTAAGAAAACACTCCCGTTTACCATTGCAACAAAAAGAATAAAATACCTAGGAATAAACCTACCTAAGGAGACAAAAGACCTGTATGCAGAAAATTATAAGACACTGATGAAAGAAATTAAAGATGATACAAATAGGTGGAGAGATATACCATGTTCTTGGATTGGAAGAATCAACATTGTGAAAATGACTCTACTACCCAAAGCAATCTACAGATTCAATGCAATCCCTATCAAACTACCACTGGCATTTTTCACAGAACTAGAACAAAAAACTTCACAATTTGTATGGAAACACAAAAGACCCCGAATAGCCAAAGCAATCTTGAGAAAGAAAAATGGAGCTGGAGGAATCAGGCTCCCTGACTTCAGACTATATTACAAAGCTACAGTAATCAAGACAGTTTGGTACTGGCACAAAAACAGAAACATAAATCAATGGAACAGGATAGAAAGCCCAGAGATAAACCCACGCACATATGGTCACCTTATCTTTGATAAAGGAGGTAAGCATATACAGTGGAGAAAAGACAGCCTCTTCAATAAGTGGTGCTGGGAAAACTGGACAGGTACATGTAAAAGTATGAAATTAGAACACTCCCTGACACCATACACAAAAATAAACTCAAAATGGATTAAAGACCTAAATGTAAGGCCAGACACTATCAAACTCTTAGAGGAAAACATAGGCAGAACACTCTATGACATAAATCACAGCAAGATCCTTTTTGACCCACCTCCTAGGGAAATGGAAATAAAAACAAAAATAAACAAATGGAACCTAAGGAAACTTAAAAGCTTTTGCACAGCAAAGGAAACCGTAAACAAGACGAAAAGACAACCCTCAGAATGGGAGAAAATATTTGCCAATGAAGCAACTGACAAAGGATTAATCTCCAAGATTTACAAGCAGCTCATGCAGCTCAATAACAAAAAAAACAAACAACCCAATCCAAAAATGGGCAGAAGACCTAAATAGACAGTTCTCCAAAGAAGATATACAGATTGCCAACAAAAACACATGAAAGAATGCTCAACATCATTAATCATTAGAGAAATGCAAATCAAAACTACGATGAGATATCATCTCTCACTGGTCAGAATGGCCATCATCAAAAAATCTAGAAACAATAAATGCTGGAGAGGGTGTGGAGAAAAGGGAACACTCTTGCACTGTTGGTGGGAATGTAAATTGATACAGCCACTATGGAGAACAGTATGGAGGTTCCTTTAAAAACTAAAAATAGAGCTACCATATGACCCAGCAATCCCACTACTGGGCATATACCCTGAGAAAACCATAATTCAAAAAGAGTCATGTACCAAAATGTTCATTGCAGCTCTACTTACAATAGCCAGGACATGGAAGCAATCTAAGTGTCCATCATTGGATGAATGAATAAAGAAGATGTGGCACATATATACGATAGAATATTACTCAGCCATAAAAAGAAATGAAATGGAGTTATTTGTAGTGAGGTGGATGGAGTTAGAGTCTGTCATACAGAGTGAAGTAAGTCAGAAAGAGAAAATCAAATACAGTATGCTAACACATATATATGGAATCTAAGGAAAAAAAAAAAGTCATGAAGAACCTAGTGGCAAGACAGGAATAAAGACACAGACCTACTAGAGAATGGACTTGAGGATATGGGGAGGAGGAAGGGTAAGATGTGACAAAGAGAGAGAGTGGCATGGACATATATACACTACCAAACGTAAAATAGATAGCTAGTGGGAAGCAACTGCATAGCACAGGGAGATCAGCTCTGTGCTTTGTGACCACCTAGAGGTGTGGGATAGGGAGGGCAGGAGGGAGGGAGATGCAAGAGGGAAGAGATATGGGAACTTATGTATATGTATAACTGATTCACTTTGTTATAAAGCAGAAACTAACACACCATTGTAAAGCAATTATACTCCAATAAAGATGTTAAAAAAAATTAAAAAAAAAAAAGACTATGAAAAATAGCAAAATTATTGGTAAAAACAAGGAATGCTTTTGGAAGCTCAAATTTTGCCCTTTAAATATAATTAGCAATGTTATTTATTAAATATTGTGACACAACGTTTCAAACCAAATCATTCAGAATATTATTTTACTTATTCTAAATCTTTGCCACACCTGAACATATTATATGAAAACAACACTCCTTAATAACATTTTTACATATTAGGCACATGACATGTTTAAATAAATCATAAGATAATAAATTCAGTTTTTGGCTCCCAATGTCAAAATAAATACCTATCTTAGACAAAGTGCTAGAAATGAAGTGAATTTTTAACTTTATAAATGTATGTGAAATTTTGGGATATCATAATTTTGGGGAAAACCTTACTATTTCAAATAAGTTACCAGACTAGAACATGCTAGTATACAAAACTGGAGTAGGGGAAGATAAAGGAGGGCTCCATTTTAGCCCACAGTATTTACTATAGTGCATTTCCTACACTAGAAATTCCTGCTTGTTGATGCCAAAATTTGGAAAGGAGTCCACATAAAGTTCCTTTTAAAATTCAATGGCTATTACTTGTAGGCTAGCCTCCCTATTGGACCATTATGGATGCTGCACATGCCTGGTCCATGTAGACACCCCTGAGTCTAGGAATGACACAAGCTACAAGGATCCTACTCTAAGTGTGGATAAAGAAGAGACAGCAAAATACATTCTGGGTTGATATTGGGGAATGGAAGATCTATAGCTTTTTTTAAAAAAACACTATTAAGGTACTACTTTCTAAGGCCAGTATCTGGATAGCTTTACCCATACAAAGTCCCAGCATCTTCTTTTAGCTTTTTTATATTGACTCCTATGTTAGAAACAGTAAAAATTTATACTATCTTAAAATTTTTTTGGAGAGATGAAATCAGTGAAAATGATGGTGTAAGAACACAGAATTCTCTCCTCCATTAAAGTAATGAGGAACTGGCAAAATTTGTCAGAACTCTGGAAATTAACCAAAGCCTTGCAGCAATCTGAGGAGTATTTATCCAAGACATATGGTTGAATATCAGTAAAAAGAGCAAGCTTTTTGGCATTTTAACTTGCCCTCATCCCATCCTACTCTCCAGCTCTGTAGCAGACTGAAAAAATCAGCTCATGATCAGAGTGAAAGCTAACAGTTAAGCAGCCAACAGACAGGGCAGAATAGGTTGGAACTCTTTCAAAATCTCACTCTCAGAGAACTGTAACTCCACAGAAGCCTCCATTTGCAAAAGCTGTCTTTACTTGACCTGCCTCTGAGCTCACGCAGTACAAAAGTCTTTTCCCCAAGGGAGTTTGCCAAAAACATTTAGAGGCCATTGTTTAACTTTCTGGTTATCTGAGGCAGTAAATAAAATTTGGGGCAAAATATAGCTACCCAAAAAGATTAAAAGAAAAATCTGGAGAATAAGATATTTACGAGGTGCCTTGAGCACCCCTGGCCCCGCCATGACCATGCCCTGCCTGACTTCAAATACTCAGCCTCCACCTTTACTTTCACCTATGTTGGTGTCCCCAAAAGATGGACCTGTCTAAAATATCTTGAGGAGGACCTTCAAGATGGCAGAGGAGTAACACATAGAGATCACCTTCTGCCCCACAAATACATCAAAAATACATCTACATGTGTAAGAACTCCTACAGAACACCTACTGAATACTGGCAGAAGACCTCAGACTTCCCAAAAGCCGTGTGGCTGGCAGGGTCTTGGTGTTCCGGCTGGGTGTCAGGCCTGAGCCTCTGAGGTGGGAGAGCCGAGTTCAGGACATTGGACCACCAGAGACCTCCCGGCCCCAAGTAATATCAATCAGCAAGAGTTCTCCCATAGATCTCCATCTCAACACTAAGATCCAGCTCTACTCAATAAGCAGCAAGCTCCAGTGCTGGACACCCCATGTCAAACAACTAGCAAGACAGGAACACAACCCCCACCCATTAGCAGAGAGGCTGCCTAAAATCATAATAAGGTCACAGAAACCCCAAACACAACACTGGACGTGGTCCTGCCCACCAGAAAGAGAAGATCCAGCCTCATCCACCAGAACACAGGCACCAGTCCCCTCCACCAGGAAGCCTACAAAACCCACTGAACCAACCTTACCCACTGGGGGCAGACACCAAAAACAATGGGAGCAATGAACCTGCAAAAGGAGACCACAAACACAGTAAGTTAGGCAAAATGGGAAGACAGAGAAATACGCAGCAGATGAAGGAGCAAAGTAAAAACGCACCAGACCAAACAAATGAAGAGGAAATAGGCAGTCTACCTGAAAAAGAATACAGAGTAATGATAGTAAAGATGATCCAAAATCTAGGAAATAGAATGGAGAAAATACAAGAAATGTTTAACAATGACCTACAAGAACTAAAAAGCAAACGAACACTGATATACAACACCATAAATGAAATTAAAAATGCTCTACAAGGAATCAATAGCAGAATAACTGAGGCAGAAGAATGGATAAGTGACCTGGAAGATAAAATACTGGAAATAACTACCACAGAGCAGAATAAAGAAAAAAGAATGAAAAGAATTGGGGATAGTCTCAGAGACCTCTGGGACAACATTAAACACACCAACATTTGAATTATAGGGATCTCAGAAGAAGAAGAGAAAAAGAAAGGGAGTGAGAAAATATTTAAAGAGATTATAGTTGAAAACTTCACTAATATGGGAAAGGAAATAGTCAATCAAGTCCAGGAAGTGCAGAGAGTCACATACAGGATAAATCTAAGGAGAAACACGCCAAGACACATATTAATCAAACTACCAAAAATTAAATACAAAGAAAAAATATTAAAAGCAGAAAGGGAAAAGCAACAAATAACATAAAAGGGAATCCCCATAGGGTTAACAGCTGATCTTTCAGCAGGAACTCTGCAAGCCAGAAGGGAGTGGCAGGACATATTTAAAGTGATGAAAGGGAAAAACCTACAACCAAGATTACTCTACCCAGCAAGGATCTCATTCAGCTTCAATGGAGAAATTAAAACCTTTACAGACAAGCAAAAGCTAAGAGAATTCAGCACCACCAAACCAGCTTTACAACAAATGCTAAAGGAACTTTTCTAAGCAGGAAACAAAAGAGAAGGAAAATACATACAATAAGAAACCCAAAACAATTAAGAAAATGGTAATAGAAACATACATATCGATAATTACCTTAAATGAAAATGGATTAAATGCTCCAACCAAAAGACATAGACTGGCTGAATGGATAAAAAAACAATACTCACATATATGCTGTCTACAAGAGACCCACTTCAGACTTAGGGACACATACAGATTGAAAGTGAGGGGATGGAAAAAGATATTCCATGCAAATGGAAATCAAAAGAAAGCTGGAGTAGCAATTCTCATATCAGACAAAATAGACTTTAAAATAAAGACTATTACAAGAGACAAAGAAGGACACTACATAATGATGAAGGGATCAATCCAAGAAGATATAACAATTGTAACTATTTATGCACCCAACATAGGAGCACCTCAATACATAAGGCAAATGCTAACAGCCATAAAACGGGAAATCGACAGTAATACAATCATAGTAGGGGACTTTAACACCCCACTTTCACCAATGGACAGATCATCCAAAATGAAAGTAAATAAGGAAACACAAGCTTTATATGACACATTAAATAAGATGGACGTAATTGAAATTTATAGGACCTTCCATCCAAGAAAAACAGAATACACTTTCTTCTCAAGTGCTCATGGAACATTCTCCAGGATCGATCATATCTTGGGTCACAAATCAAGCCTTGGTTAATTTAAGAAAATTGAAATCATACCAAGTATCTTTACTGACCACAATGCTATGAGACTAGATATCTATTACAGGGAAAAAACTGTAAAAAATACAAACACATGGAGGCTAAACAATACTCTATTAAATAACCAAGAGATAACTGAGGAAATCAAAGAGGAAATCAAAAAATATCTAGAAACAAATGACGATGAAAACACAAGGGCCCAAAACCAATGGGATACAGCACAAGTAGTTCTAAGAGGGAAGTATACAGCAATACAATGGTACCTCAAGAAACAAGAAACATCTCAAATAAACAACCTAACCTTACACCAAAAGCAATTAGAGAAAGAAGAACAAAAAAACCCCAAAGTTAGCTGAAAGAAAGAAATCATCAAAATCAGATCAGAAATAAATGAAAAAGAAATGAAGGAAACAAGAGCAAAGATCAATAAAACTAGAAGTTGGTTCTTTGAGAAGATAAACTAAATTGATAAACTGTTAGCCAGACTCATCAAGAAAAAGAGGGAGATGACTCAAATCAACAGAATTAGAAATGAAAAAGAGAAGTAACAACTGACACTGCAGAAATACAAATGATCATGAGAGATTACCTCAAGCAACTATATGCCAATAAAATGGACAACTTAGAAGAAATGGACAAATTCTTATAAAAGCACAGCCATCCGAGACTGAACCAGGAAGAAATAGAAAATAAAAACAGAGCAATCACAAAAACTGAAATTGAGACTGTGATTTAAAATCTTCCAACAAACAAAAGCCCAGGACCAGATGGCTTCACAGGCGAATTCTATCAAACATGTAGAGAAGAGCTAACACCTATCCTTCTCAAACTCTTCCAAAATATATCAGAGGGAAGAACACTCCCAAATTCATTCTACGAGGCCACCATCACCCTGGTACCATAACCAGACAAAGATGTCACCAAAAAAGAAAGCTACAGGCCAATATCACTGATGAAAACAGTTGCAAAAATCCTCAACAAAATACTAACAAACAGAATCCAACAGCACATTAAAAGGATCATGCACCATGATCAAGTGGGGTTTATCCCAGGAATGTAAGGATTCTTCAATATATGCAAATCAATCAATGTGATACACCATATTAACAAATTGAAGAATAAAAACCATATGATCATCTCAATAGATGCAGAAAAAACATTCAACAAAATTCAACACCGATTTATGATAAAAACCCTCCAGAAAGTAGGCATAGAGGGAACTTACCTCAACAAGATAAAGGCTATATATGACAAACCCACAGCCAGCATCATTCTCAGTGGTGGAAACCTCAAACAATTTCCTCTCAGATCAGGAACAAGACAGGGTTGCCCACTCTCACCACTATTATTCAACATAGTTTTGGAAGTTTTAGCCACAGCAATCAGAGAAGAAGAAGGAATAAAGGAATCCAAATCGGAAAAGAAGAAGTAAAACTGTCACTGTTTGCAGATGACCTGATACTATACGTAGAGAATCCTAAAGATGCTACCAGGAAACTAGTAGAGCTAATCAATGAATTTGGTAAAGTAGCAGGATACAAAATTCATGCACAGAAATCGCTTTCATTCCTATGCACTAATGATGGAAAATCTGAAAGAAAAATTAAGGAAACACTCCCACTTACCATTGTAACAAAAAGAATAAAATACCTAGGAATAAACCTACCTGAGGAGACAAAAGACCTGTATGCAGAAAACTATAAGACACTGAAGAAAGAAATTAAAGATGATACAAACAGATGGAGAGATATACCATGTTCTTGGATTGGAAGAATCAACATTGTGAAAATGACTCTACTACCCAAAGCAATCTACAGATTCAATGCAATCTCTATCAAACTGCCAATGGCATTCTTCACAGAATTAGAACAAAAATTTCACAGTTTGTATGGAAACACAAAAGACCCCGAATAGCCAAAGCAATTTTGAGAAAGAAAAACAGAGCGGGAGGAATCAGGCTCCCTGTCTTCAGAATATACTGCAAAGCTACAGTAATCAAGACAGTATGGCATTGGCACAAAAACAGAAATATAGATCAATGGAACAGGATAGAAAGCCCAGAGAAAAACTCACGCACATATGGTCACCTTATCTTTGATAAAGGAGGCAAGAATATACAATGGAGAAAAGACAGCCTCCTCAATAAGTGGTGCTGGGAAACTGGACAGCTACATGTAAAAGAAAGAAATTAGAACACGCCCTAACACCTTACACAAAAATAAACTCAAAATGGATTAAAGACCTAAATGTAAGTCCAGAAACTATAAAACTCTTAGAGGAAAACATAGGGAGAACACTCTATGACATAAATCACAGCAAGATCCTTTTTGACCCACCTCCTAGGGAAATGGAAATAAAAACAAAAATAAACAAATGGGACCTAATGAAACTTCAAAGCTTTTGTACAACAAAGGAAACCATAAACAAGACGAAAAAATAACCCTCAGAATGGGAGAAAATATTTGCAAATGAAGCAACTGACAAAGGATTAACCTCCAAAATATACAAGGAGCTCATGCAGCGCAATCAAAAGAACAAACAACCCAATCCAAAAATGGGCAGAAGACCTAAACAGACATTTCTCCAAGAAGATATACACATTGCCAACAAACACATTAAAGGATGCTCAACAGCACTAATCATTAGAGAAATGCAAATCAAAGCTACAATGAGGTATCACCTCACCCCAGTCAGAATGGCCATCATCAAAAAATCTACAAACGATAAATGCTGGAGAGGGTGTGGAGAAAAGGGAACCCTCTTGCACTCTTGGTGGGTATGATACAGCCACTATGGAGAACAGTATGGAGGTTCCTAAAACACTAAAAATAGAACTACCATATGACCCAGCAATCCCACTACTGGGCTTATACCCTGAGAAAACCATTATTCAAAAGAGTCATGTACCACAGTGTTCATTGCAGCACTATTTACAATAGCCAGGACACGGAAGCAACCTAAGTGTCCATCATCAGATGAATGGATAAAGAAGATGTGGCACATATATACAATGGAATATTACTCTGCCATTAAAAGAAAAGAAGTTGAGGTATTTGTAGGACGGTGGGTGGACCTATAGTCTGTCATACAGAGTGAAGTAAGTCAGAAAGAGAAAAACAAATATGGTATGCTAACACAGATATATGGAATCTAAAAAAAAGGAAAGGTTCTGAAGAACTGAGGGCCAGGACAGGAATAAAGATGCAGATGTATAGAATGGACTTGAGGACACGGGGAGGGGGAAGGGTAAGCTGGGATGAAGTGAGAGAGTGGCATGGACATATATACACTACCAAATATAAAATAGATAGCTAGTGGGAAGCAGCAACATAGCACAGGGAGATCAGCTCCGTGATTTGTGACCACCTAAGTGGGGGGGATAGGGAGGGTGGGAGGGAGATGCAAGAGGGAGGGGATATGGGGATATATGTATATAGCTGATTCACTTTGTTATACAGGAGAAACTAACACAACATTGTAAAGCAATTATACTCCAATAAAGATGTTAATAGATAAATAAATAAATAAATAAAAAATATTTTTTTAAAAAAGATATTTAGGAGGGCTTTGAAAAGCTGACATATTCTTAGGTATCAAGAAGTTCATACCCATGTGGTGGGCTGTGTGTGTGCTCAGGAAAAACCTAAGGCCCTAAGGGCTTACCTCAGACTGAACTTTTGGCTAGTGAAGGCTAAGGCAGAATTGTCAGCTTCCTGGCTGAGTGCTGAAGGTACCCCTCAAAAACGAAACAGAGTTCCTTGGCAAAAACTGGGAGACTTATTGGTTCCAGGCCTGAAGGAAATCTTTGTCCAATTATTAGCTGACAACTAGTCTAGCCAATCAGGGACTTCAGTTGTCACAAATGATGAAGATAGACCTTACAGAATTAGTTCAGAAAAGTCACTTAACAAACAGATAATGACAAAAAATAGTAACAGCCACAAACTCTGGGGAGAGGGGAGAATCTTATTTCCAGAGTTGAAACATTATATTATTTAAAATGTTCACTTTTCAAAAAAATCTTCAAGGCATAAGGCATGCAAGAAAATAGAAAATATGGCCCATTCACATGAAGAAAGCAATCAATAGAAACTGTCCCTGATGAAGCCCAAATGTTGTACTTACTGTACAAAGACTTTAAATCGGTTGTTCAAAATTTGTTCAAGGAACTAAAGGAAAGCACATATAAGGAATTCAAGGAAAGTGGAGAATTGTGTCTCAACAATATCAATAGAGGTAAAAATTATTAAAAAAAAAAAAAAAGAACCACACAGAAATTCTAAAATTGAAAAGTACAGTCATTGAAATGAAAAATTCAGAGGTGCTCAATAACAGATTTGAGGAGATAAAAGAATCAGCAAACATTCATATAAGCCAATTGATATTATCCAGTTTGAAAAAATGAGAAAAAATGAAGATAAATGAACAGAACTTCGGAGACCTGAAAGAAACCAACAAGTGTACCAATACAGATACAATGGAAGTCTCAGAAGGAGAGAAGAGAAAAAGGAGTAGAAAAAACATTTGAAGAAATAATGGCAGAAAACTTCCAAAATTGGATAAAAAACATTAATCTACACATCCAAGAAGTTCAACAAACTCCAAGTGGGATACATTCAAAGAAATCCACACCTAGACACATTAAAATCTAACTGTTGGAAGCCAAAGACAAGAGAGAATCTTGAAATCAGCACATACAAAATATCCTCAATATGATTTACAGCTAATTTATCATCACAATCCATGAAGGGCAGAAGACAGCTGGATGGAATATTTAAAGTGTTGAAAGAAAAAGACTGTCAACCAAGAATTCTATATCTGGCAAAATTATCTTTCAAAAATGACAAAGAAATTAAGACATTCTCATATTTATGAAAATGAGAGAATTTGTCACTAGTTAACCTGCCCCACAAAAATGCAAAAGGGAAACCTTCAAACTTTAATGAACTAATGTTATACCGTGGCTCAAATCCACATGAAGAAATAAAGAGCACCTGTGATTACAGAGGTAAATGTAAAAGAAAGTCTAAATATATATTTTGTTTATTACTTTTTTCTTTTATGTGATTTAAAAAACAATTAATTGCAAAAGGCAATGATTGTAAGTTTGTGTTGATGGGCATACATTGTATAAAGATGGAATTTGTATGACAATAATGGCACACAAAAAGAGGATGAGAAACACAGCAATACAGAAGTGAAGTCTTTGTATTCCATTAAAATTAAGTTGCTATTAATCACACTAGATTGTTATAAATTAAATGTTAATTGTAACCCCGAGGCAATCACTAAAAATAATGACTCAAAAAATATAGCAAAAGAAATGACAAGGATATTTAAATGGTACACTAAAAATATCTATTTAAGACAAAAGAAGGCAATAATAGAGAAATAGAGGAACAAAAACACACAAGACATAAAAAATTAGCCAAGTTGCAGATATAATTCCTACCTTATCAGTAATTTCATTAAACTTAAATGGATCAAACAATTTAACCTCTACTTCACACCCTAAACAAAAGTTAACCCTAAATGAATTAACAACAAAAATGTTAGTGCTAAAACTATAATAATGATAGAAGAAAACAGAAATGTAAGTTTTTATGATCTTGGATTAGGCGATAATTCGTTAGATATGACACCTAAAGCATAGGGACAAAAGGAAAAGTAGATAAATTAGCTTCGCCAAAACTAAAAACCTTTGATCATAAAAGGACTCTATCAAGAAATTGAAAAGACAATCCACAGAATGAGAGAAAATATTTGCAAATATATATTTGAAACATATGCGCACACAAAAACATGTACACAAAGTTCATGGCAGCATTATTCATAATGTCCAAAAAGTGTAAACAACCCAAATGTCCATCAACTGATGGACAACAAAATGTGGTATATCCATACAATGGAATAATATTCAGCCATAAAAAGAATGAAATACTGATACTCACTGTCACATGGAGGAACCTTGAAACCATTACACTAAGTGGAAAGAGTCAGACACTGTGGTCACATAGTGTATGATTCATTTATATGAAATGAGCAGAGAAAGCAACTTGGAAAAGAGGAAAGAAAGTAAATCAGCAGTTGCCAAGGCTGGATGAGTTGGGTGGGGGCATGGAGAGTGAGTGATACAGTGTTTCTTTTAGGAGAGACAAAAATTAGCTTTTGGCTATGGTTGAACAACTCTGTGAATATACTAAAGACACATTGAATTAAATGCTGTAAACAGATGAATTTTATAGTGCGTGAATTATTTGTCAATAAAAAAGATCAAATGTTAACAAAGTAATTAAAATAATATTTATAATGTGAAGAGGGAAAAGAAACATGACTCAGAAACCAAAGGGAAAGTGCTGGAAAGAATATGTAAACCTAGTCTAGAGAGGAATGAGATTCAAATAGCTGACCCCAAAATTGAGGTTGAACAAATTCTTTGCGGAGAGATAGGATCCCTCACTATTTTCAAGAAATAATTTTAGGTTTTCTAATCCCTTTTCAAACAAAGAATTATGTGATCTATCAATTTTCATATTCTTCGGTGGCCTGGAGTCAAGAGCATTGACAGGTAAGTTGTCCAATCAAATTCCAAATGTACTGCAAGGTCATAGCAATTAAACCACTGAGGTTTTGGTAAACATACACATCAATGGAAATAATAGAAAGAACACATATATTTATGCCATTTTAGATCGTGATAAAATGGTAATTAAATTATTGGGAAAAAGATGAACTGTTCTATAAAGGGATTAGGACAACTGACTATCTATTAAAAGAAAACAGAAAGTATGCTTGATTCCTACCTTACCTCAAATAGAATAGTATATTCTAGATGGCTTAATGATAAAAATTTTTTTGATAAATGATTTTTTTTTAATTTATTAAATTTAAATGAGTTTTACCTATTTCTGCAATCACTCTGAGAAGTAGCTCTGGGGAGACAGGAGCCAGAAGATTTATGAAAATTTCCTCCTATTCCATACCTTTTCCATAGGTGATATAACCTGATATATTTGTAGTGAAGATTTCCATGAATAAATCAGGGCCCTTGAGTTATTTCAGAAACAATCCACGGAAGATTTTAGAATTTAAAAGTGAAGGTAAATAACATTAGTTGGAGTCTTTCTTGCGGTGTGCATATCAATAAAAACTTCTATCTCAATCACTAATTTAAATGATCTTTTAGACTTTGCTTTTTCAAGAAATAAACAGTCTTCTCAAGGGATAACTCTCCCCTAAGCATCATTCTACATGGCATTTTTGAAGAGGTTGCCAAGTAGAAAACAGTCTGGAAAATTATATACAAGTTTGACAATGGTTGTTTAAATGTTGATATTAAAAGTCTTTTGTATAATCTTCTTTTCTATATTTCTAAATTTACTAAATGAACATAAAAATATAAATACCAAAAGTAAAAAGTAGTAAACTTTAAGCAGCTACATGGGAATCTCTGATTTTTGGAATCAATTTGACAACATCAACAGCCTCAAAAGGGTCTTTATTGATCGTTTCTTAGAAACGAAATAAAATTCTTCAAGTGTTTTGGGGAAAAGAATATTCAGTGAGTAACAAGATGTTTTTTTAAAAGGCAATTTATTATCATCTTTTAAAAACATTTGTAAATCATTGATATAAATTATTCACACATGTTTTTCAATGCCAACACAATGAACTATTGTCTAATGTGATATTCTGAAGTACAAACAATAAAATTTTATCCACCCCCTTTAATTTATAATTTCAGAAACTAAAAGAGGGGTTAACTACAGGAAGTCCTTGCTTTGCCTGGCATTGTATTAAGTGAAACTAGTGCATATTGGAACACTGTGTTTGCTTTGCCCTGTAACCAGTCTCAGATACCATGGAACAATGTGGTGAAGACAGGGTTCTCACAACACACATTTCCATTAACAGGGTACCGTGTAAAAGTGAGAACTGACTATAACTGTCTTATTTGGTAGATTCCATGATGATTAAAATTAAAAGATCATAATCACTTGTGTGATCTGAGTGAGCTGTTCAAATATTGCTTTTTCATAAGCTATGTTACCTGACTTCTGAGATACTTTTATTAGTCTTGTTGAAGGAGCTTGAAAAATTAACACATATTCTAAGATTCACTCCTCCTGAAACTTGTAACCATTATCTTGAAAACTGTATAATTTTAAAGTGTACAGTGTGTGTGTGTGTGTGTGCAAGTGTACATGTATATTTTACTTTATTTCAACTCTTAGGGTTATATGGTACTCAGAGAAAACTTCTGTTAGGAATTCAGTCATAGTCATTTTTGAGGTAAAGTTTTGAGGAATCAAGTTTCTATAATAGCATATAAATACTAAATAATGTTATTTTATGATAATTTTTGAGTGATATACTTTTAATAAATTGATGCAAGGAAGCAGAGATAGCCAGCTAGTGTTTCTGAGTTCTTACTGTACCAGACACGGACATCAAAACATGTCAATAACATCAATTAGGACTTACCAAATGTCTGAGATTTCACTTTTTTTAAAACAGGAATATTCTCCATAATGAGTTATTAGAGTGTCAGCAATCTCTCTCCTTACAGATTCATGCTATTTAACTCAGCTCTCAGGGGAAATTAAATCCAAATTAACTATTAAAAAAGGTTTCTGCATCATTTAATGATGCAAATTTGAGGAAACAAGGGTAAATAATTGTGCATGAATATGATATGAAATGTAGATTTCCCTAGTGCTACCACCCTGGTAATAACCCCCAAGAGTTACCGTTATCTTCTCCTTGAACATTAGAGTGAGTTTGTTTGTCTTTTAACTTCATATAAACAGAATCATATATTACTCATTATTCTTTCAATATTGAATATTTCAATATTGTTCACTCATATGTAATATTTACATTGTTGCAAATAGCAGTAGTTCATCGCAGAGCAGAATTCCACTGAATGAGCTTACCACCATTTATGTAGATATTCTACAGTGGATAGACATCTGTGCTGTTTCCAACTTTTTCCTATTTTGAATAACACCACTATAAATATGTTTTCATAGAAATAAGCATTCATTTGCTTGGTATATACTTAGTAGCAATTCTGGGTCATAGGTGTAAGTATGTTTAGCTCTAGTGGATACTGCCAGCTTTCCAACATGGTGGTACCTATTTACATTCCCCCCAGTCAATGTTTGAAGATTCCAGTTGCTCCTCATCTTCATCTTGTTTTTAATTAAGTCCAGTTTATCAGTTTATCGATCTTCTCTAGTCAGTCTTATTGGAACACTACTTAGGAAATCTTTGTCTATCCCTAAACATATTCTCCTACATTTTATTCTAGAAACTGTGTTGTTTTACTTTCACATTCAGCTCTAGAATCAATCTCAAAATAATTTTTGTGTATATAGTGGTCAAGATGTATTTTTCCATATGGATATCCAGTTGATTCAGTACCATATAATGAAAGACTAATCCTTCATTATTACACTGCCTTTGTAATTTTGCTTTAATCAGTTTACTGTATATGTGTAAATCTGTTTCTCATATCGATTTTCTTCCGCTGGTTAATTTGTCTATCATTGTCACCAATAGAGCATTCTCTTAATTATTGTAGCTTAAAAATATCAATGGCTGGTACTTTAAAAATATTTTTTTGGATAATTCAGGTCTTTTGTATTTCTTTATAAGTTTTGAAGTCAATCTGCTAACTTCCACAAAAAAAAAAAAAGCTGGACTTTTGATTAAGGTTGCATGGAGTGTAGGCAGAAATAATATCTTAACAAAAATGAGTCTTCCATTCAATGCAGATGGTGTTTTATTATAAATTCAAAAATGGTGTTTTAATTCCCCAATTGTTATTAGTTTATAAAAATGCAATGTATTTTATGTATTTACCAGTGACCTTACTAAACTCCATTATTTTTCTAGTAGTTTGTCGACTTTGCACAAATGTTTATTATATCTGCAAATGATGAGCGCTTTCTCCTTACTGTAAAGATGAAGGAAGATCCCTTCTATTCCTAGTTACCTGCATGCTTTTGTAGTAAATGGGTATTGGATTTATCAAATGCTTTTCCTTCATTTATGGAGTTAATCATAAGATTTTTCTCCTTTATTTGATAAGGGTGGTGAAGTATATTGACTGATGTCCCAATGTTTAACCAATCTGGCATTTCTGGAATAAACCTCACTTGTATTATCTTGTTTAGGATTTCTGCAGCTGTGTTCATGAAAGAATTTGGCCTTGGTTTTCTTTTGTTGCAAAATTGTTGTATGATTTTGGAATAAGAAGATAAGTTGAAAAATTTATCCTTCTTTCTCTACTTTCTGTGATAGTTTGTGCAAGATAAATATTATGCAGACTATTTCATCCTTAGGTATTTGTAAGAATTCACTGGTGAAGCAACCTAGGCTTGAAAATTTTTTGTGTGTCTGGGAAGTTTTTGTGTGTGTCTGAGAAGGCTTTAATTGTGAATTCAATTTCTTTAACAAACAAACTATTTCAATTTTCTATTTATCCTTATGCAAGTTGTGTTTTTCAAGAATTTATCTTTCATTTAAATGTTCAAACATACGAGCATAAAGGCGTTCATAATATGTTATTTTGTTATCGAAGATACGATTCACATACCATAAATTCACCATTTTAAAGTGTACAATTCAGTGGTTTTTAATATGTTTACAACTTTGTGCAACCATCACCACTGTTAATTACAGAACACTCACCAGCTCCAAAAGAAACCCCATACCTGTTAGCAGTCACTTTCTATTTCCCCTCCTTCCAGCCCATGGCAATCACTGATCTATTTTACCTCCCTATAGATTTACCTATTGTGAACATTTCATATAAATGGAATCATAGGCTTTATGACCTTTTGCGTCAGGCTTCTTTCACTTAGTGTAATGTTTTCAAGGTTGATTTATGTTGTAGCATGTATCAGTATTTTATTCCTTATTATGGCTCATTAATATTCCATTGTACTGATATACCACATTTTGTTTATCCATTCATTAGTTGATGGACATTTAAATTGTTTCCACTTCTTGGTTATGAATGCTATTGCTATGAACATTTGTGTAGAAGTTTTTGTGTACATATATGTCTTCAGTTATCTAGAGTATAGACCAAAGAGTAGAGTTACTGGGTCACATGGTAACATTCTAAGTTTGACATTTTGGGGAACTGTCAAACTATTTTCTAAAGCAGCTGCACCGCCAGTGTATGAGGGTTCCAATTTCTCTACATTCTCGCCAGCACTTGTTATTTCCCTTCTTTTTTTTTTAATAAACCATTTTAGTGGTTGTAAAGTGGTATTTCATTATGTCATTTCTTCACTGACTAGTAATTCTGGGCATCATAATGTGTTCTTATTGTGTTTTTAATGATATAGTGAGGTTGCCTTTTTCATTTCTTAGATGGGTAATTTGTGTTTTCCCTTTACTTGTCCATTATCAGTTTTGCTAGAATGGTATTAGTTTTTTAAATGTTTTCAAAGAGTATATATTTAACTTTGGCAATTTTCTCTGCTATATATTTGCATTCTCTTTCATTATTTCCTGCATTCTCTCATTTCTTTGGGTTCCATTTACTATTTTTAATAGCTTTTTAAAATGGAAGTATAGATCTTTTATTTTCAACCTTTCTGATATTCTAATATATGCATTAAAGCTCTAATTTGCTTCCAAAGAAAATTAGCTTTAGCTGCATCCCCACAATATTCACATATGGGATTTTCATTAACATTTAGTCAAAAATATTTTCTAAATTTTATTCTGATTTCTTTTTTGTCCCACTGGGTATTTGGAAGTTTGTTGCTTAATCCAAATGTTTAGGGTTGTCTGTATATTTTTCTGTTGTTGATTTCTAGCTTATTTTCATTTTGTCAGAGAATATATTCTATATTATTCAATCCTTGGAAATTTGTTGACCCTTAAAATAAATGTAAAACATAAAGAAGTCTCAAAAATATCTAGAAATTAATGCTTAAATCCTACTATTTCAAGAGTCAGATCTAAGTAGAAATCTTCTAATTTTTATTCTCTACCTCCTTCATATGTATTTATGTAAAAAACTATTGCTTAGAAATATAACCATAATGAAAACTGTGCATGCACTCTGTGTATATGTGTGTGTGTGTGTGTGTGTCTGTGTGTATATATATATATTTATATATATAAAACCATTCTATAACTGGCCCTATAAGCTATATTTTTCCTATCAGTTGGGCAAATTAAAATTTGCCAACTAAAAATTGTCACTTTCCATCTGCCTCTACAAGGATTAAGTCACTAGCCATCGTAGTTGCTGACCTTCAACACACCCTGAAAGAAGTTCAGGGTGGAGATCAGGAATGAAGCACTCCACGTTCTGGGAAAAACTGGCAGAACAAGCTTTCAGATAGTTAGATATTTTCAAGAGAAGAATTTATGAGCTCAAATTCTTGTATCTTCTCATATCTAGAAAAGCAATAAAATCATTAGCAGAGACATCTGCCCCCCATGACTAGCAATAACCTTCATGAGACTAGCAGCAACCCTCTGCCAAAAATGTGCAATTGATTGCATGTACCCCCCTTCACCAAAACCACATATAAACTGACACCCCCCCCCCACCTTCGGAGCAATTCCTCAGAGCTATCTGAGATGCTGTCCCTCAGGCTATAGTCCTCATTTTGCCCCAAATAAGACAGCTTACAACTCTCACATTGTGCATTTTTGTTTTCAGTTGACAAATCATTAAAAAAATGAATGCAGGTTATTCTCATTCAGCAATGTAACAAGCACACCTGACCTTTGGAAAGTGAGTGAAAATTCTTCCTGTATGATCCATCAGTGCTGCAGACTGTCTCTGAGCTTCCCAAAGTCAAACACTGATAGCATCTTGGAACATAGATTCCTAATTTGCACTTCAAAATTCCATTTCATTTGTAGCTATATTTCCTGATATACATTGGCTCACAAAATACGTCGTCAGGCCGTTTGAAGTTCTGTCACAACAAATTTGTCAACAACAATTCTACTTTTAGAATAAGAAGTCATGCATTACTTTTACATTTTTGTTTTCACATCTACACAAGCAATGGTATAGGCCATAACTATAGCATCTAATTCTGAAACTGAAAATATATCACAACTTCAAATAGCACAGAGCAATGAAAAGAGTACAAGTAAAAAAGAAAAGCCACCCACACTCACTAGTTTTTACAAGCTTGAACAAGTTAATCAACATTCTAACCCACAGTTTCTTCATTTGAATGACAAAACAATATTGAAATATATTTCAAGGTAAAAGAGTCTTCAAAGGAATAACTTATATAAAGTACGTAATAGATTGTCCTTCACATGAATAGTGCTTACAAAGCATAAATTACTTCCTTCCAATACTTTCTGACCTCTCTTACACAGTATCCCATGTTCATTGATAGCAAAAGTGTACCCCAATGGGGCAAGCAATATTTAGAACCACATTCCACATTTCAGGTTAGGTTAGGTTATGCTATAGTAACAAATGAAACCAAAATCTCAAAGGCTTAAGAATAATGAAGATTATTTCTATATCTGATTACATGATCAGCACAGGTGTGCAGAGGACCTTTTGTTTACTGTGTACATCTAATATTGATACAAGTGTAATCTTATCATGTATTCAGAAGGAAAGGAGATCTTAAATATTTGTAGCAGCCCTAATGACTAGCACAGGATCCCTCATGACCTATATTTCAGCTTTGTTGAAAGTGAAGGGGTTCAGAATGATCCTCCCAAAATGTGCCACTCCAGCATGTAGATTATTTTGAGCTGAAGACAATCAAAGCTCAGAAGACTCAGGAAGAACTTTTTACCTCTCCTTTCACTACCTAAAAGAATCTGGCTCTGAGAGAGAGAGCTATTACCAGAGATAACTTTTATCTGAATGACCTATCTGCATGTCAGGGCAAACATATAATTAACATCCTCTTATTGTCCTGGGAATTCCCCCTGTGAAATCCCAGGACCCTATCCCATTCCTTAGCTCAGGACAGCATAGAAGCCTCAATTGCTCAACTTGCCCTTGGGTCGCATATCTTTGGGGCTCCCATACATACATCATTAAATTTGTCTTTTTCCTGTTAATCTGTTTTATGTCAATTTAATTATTAGACCAGCCAAAGAACCCAGAAAGGTAAAGGAAAAAAGTCTTTCTCCCCTACAAAAGTATTGAGAAGCATACCATTACACAGCCACAAGTATGCCTAAAATGGAAAAGACCAAACAACCACACCAAATGTTGGAGAGGATTTGAAACATCCAGAATTCTCATACTTTGTGATGGTGGGAAAATATAAATGACACAAGCAGCTTGGAAAGCTGTTTGGCAATTGATTAAAAAGCTGAAGATAAACTTACCCTTTGACCCTGCAACTCCAATCCAAGAGAATTGAAAGCATATGTCCACAAACACCCTTTTACAAGAATGTTCAATCAAATTTATTCATAATAAGCAAAGTCAGCCAGATATCAGCAACAGGAGAATGGATAAACAAACTGTGGTAGATTCATACAGTGAACATATTGTGTGTGTTCCTCAAAATAAAAAGGAGCAGACCTCTGATACATCCAACAACATGGATGAATATCAGAATATTGTGCTGAGAGGAAAAAGCCAGAAACAAAAAATATTCTGTGTGTACAGTCCTAGAATAGGCAAAACTAACTTATAATGATACAAATCAGATCAGTATATTCCTTTAGCTTCAAGGGTGGTAGAAACTGACCAGGAGAGAGCACAAAGGAACTTTTTTGGTTTATGGAAATGTTCTGTGTCTTGAGTGAATGTGTCTACATTTGTCAAAACAAATTGAAAAATTCACTTAATATTTGACTGTTTTACTCTATGTTTATAATAGCTTGACACTTTGAAAATTCAAAAGTATTCAGAGGACACTTCAGTCATAAAATTTTTAATACTTTATTTGAACAATCTAATACTATTCATTAGCTAGTTCAGGATATTTGATTTAACTCAGATTTTTAAGGTAATGTTTTACTAAGAAGTTTTGGGATGAAATGGTCCTTTAACAAACTGAAAATTAGTAAAAACGTCATTACTCTGATAATAGTCCAAGACAGTACAATTCAATACATTCTAGACTGCTTCAGATGTCTGGGCAAATTTTTAAATAAGGAAACTGTATTGAAAGAAAAACATTAAATCACCTAGATGCTGATATCTCATAGAGCATTTCCATCCTCTATTTCACCAGTTAGACAGCTATTTAACTATTAGCATCACTTATGATAAAGCTTGAGCTTTGGAAAATGATAGACAACCATCTAACTAGCCATTGAGCAAGATACCTAATTACTCTCAGCTTTTCTCTCGCTTACTAAACAACATAAAAAGCATCTAAAATAGAACCAGGCACATGATATAAACTTAATAAATGTCAGTTATATTCTTGCACATAACGTACCTTCAAAAATGTGTTTTCCTCCTCCTCCTCCTCCTTTTCCTTTTTCTCTTTTTTCTACCTTTTCTTTTCCCCTTTCTTTTTCTCTTCTCATGTTCCTGCTTCTTCTTCCTCCTTTTTCCTGAACCTTTCACAATATAGTCCCATGACAAGTAGGGAGAAAATGAGAGAAATGCTTATGTTTGAGGTTTTTAAAATCTGTCCTTTCTAGTTATCTTCAGATCTGTTACCTAATGTATTTAACAAATGTGAAAATAAAGAAAAGTATATTTCTGTTGCATAAATAAATTCTAAATTTTTGAGCTTGGAAATTTAAGACTAGATTTTTAGTTGGATAGAGTGTGAGTCTTTTCTGTAAATATGCATGAATTCTAGGTATTAACTTGACTAGGAGAAGAACAAATAACAATCACTGAGCAGCTGTAAACACCGCTATTGGGAAATCTTGGCTGCCCCAACCCATAAAATCTAATCTGACGGAGGAGGAAATAGGCAGTCTACCTGAAAAAGAATCCAGAGTAATGATAGTAAAGATGATACAAAATCTTGGAAATAGAATGGAGAAAATACAAGAAACGTTCAACAAGGACCTAGAAGGACTAAAGAGCAAATAAACAATGATGAACAACACAATAAATGAAATCAAAAATTCTCTAGAAGGAATCAATAGCGGAATAACTGAGGCAGAAGAACAGATAAGTGACCTGGAAGATAAAATGGTGGAAATAACTATCACAGAGAAGAAAAAGAAAAAGGAATGAAAAGACTTGAGAACGGTCTCAGACACTTCTGGGACAACATTAAATGCACCAACATTTGAATTAGAGGGGTCCCAGAAGAAGAGAAAAAGAAAGGGACTGAGAAAATACTTGAAGAGATCACAGATGAAAACTTACCTAATATGGGAAAGGAAATAGTCAATCAAGCCCATGAAGCGCAGAGAGTCCTATACAGGAAAAATCCAAGGAGAAACGTGCCAAGACACATATTAATCAAACTATCAAAAATTAAATACAAAGAAAAAATATTAAAAGTAGAAAGGGAAAAGCAACAAATAACATAAAAGGGAATCCCCATAAGGTTAACAGCTGATCTTTCAGCAGAAATTCTTCAAGCCAGAAGGGAGTGGCAGGAAATATTTAAAGTGATGAAAGGAAAAAACCTACAACCAAGATTACTCTACCCAGCAAGGATCTCATTCAGATTTGATGGAGAAATTAAAACCTTTACAGACAAGCAAAAGTTAAGAGAATTCAGCACCACCAAACCAGCTTTACAACAAATGATAAAGGAACTTCTCTAGGCAGGAAACACAAGAGAAGGAAAAGACCTATAATAACAAACCCAAAACAATTAAGAAAATGGTAATAGGAATTTACATATCGATAATTACCTTAAATGTAAATGGATTAAATGCTCCAACCAAAAAACATAGACTGGCTGAATGGATACAAAAACAAAACCCATATATATGCTGTCTACAAGAGACCCACTTCAGACCTAGGGACACATACAGACTGAAAGTGAGGGGATGGAAAAAGATATTCCATGCAAATGGAAATCAAAAGACAGCTGGAGTAGTATTCTCATATCAGACAAAATAGACTTTAAAATAAAGACTATTACAAGAGAAAAAGAAGGACACTATATAATGATCACGGGATCAATCCAAAAAGAAGATATAACAATGGTAAATATTTATGCACCCAATATAGGAGCACCTCAATACGTAAGGCAAACGTTAACAGCCATAAAATAAGAAATCGACAGTAACACAATAATACTAGGGGACGTTAACACCTCACTTTCACCAATGGACAGAACATCCAAAATGAAAATAAATGAGGAAACACAAGCCTTAAATTACACATTAAACAAGATGACTTAATTGATATTTATAGGACCTTCCATCCAAAAACAACAGAATACACTTTCTTCTCAAGTGCTCATGAAACATTCTGCAGGATAGATCATATCTTGGGTCACCAATCAAGCCTTGGTAAATTTAAGAAAATTGAAATAACATCAAGTATCTTTTCTGACCACAACGCTATGAGACTAGACAGCAATTACAGGAAAAAAACTATAAAAAATACAAACACATGGAGGCGAAACAATACTAAATAACCAAGAGATCACTGAAGAAATCAAAGAGGAAATCAAAAAATATCTAGAAACAAATGACAATGAAAACACAATGACCCAAAACCAATGGGATACAGCACAAGCAGTTCTAAGAGGGAAGTTTATAGCAATACAATCCTACCTCAAGAAACATCTCAAATAAACAACCTAATCTTACACCTAAAGCAATTAGAGAAAGAAGAACAAAAACACCCCAAATTTAGCAGAAAGAAAGAAATCGTAAAAATCAGATCAGAAATAAATGAAAAAGAAATGCAGGAAACAATAGCAAAGATCAATAAAACTAAAAGCTGGTTCTTTGAGAAGATAAACAAAATTGCTAAAGTGTTAGCCAGACTCATCAAGAAAAAAAGGGAGAAGACTCAAATCAACAGAGTTAGAAATGAACAAGGAGAAGTAACACTGACACTGCAGAAATACAAAGGATCGTGAGAGATTACTGCAAGCAACTATATGCCAATAAAATGGACAATTTGGAAGAAATGGACAAATTCTTAGAAAAGCACAACATTCAGAGACTGAACCAGAAAGAAATAGAAAATATAAACAGACCAATCACAAGCACTAAAATTGAAACTGTGATTAAAAATCTTCCAACAAAGAAAAGCCCAGGACCAGATGGCTTCACAGGTGAATTCTATCAAACATGTAGAGAAGAGCTAACACCTATCCTTCTCAAACTCTTCCAAAATACAGCAGAGGGAAGAACACTCCCAAATTCATTCTATGAGGCCACCATCATGCTGATACCAAAACCAGACAAAGATGTCACTAAAAAAGAAAGCTACAGGCCAATATCACTGATGAACATAGATGCAAAAATCCTCAACAAAATACAAGCAAACAGAATCCAACAGCACATTAAAAGGATCATACACCATGATCAAGTGGGGTTTATCCCAAGAATGCAAGGATTCTTCAATATATGCAAAACAAACAATGTGATACACCATATTAACAAACTGAAGGACAAAAACCATACGATCATCTCAGTAGATGCAGAAAAAGCTTTTGACAAAATTCAACACCCATTTTTGATAAAAACCCTCCAGAAAGTAGGCAGAGAGGGAAGTTACCTCAACATAATAAAGGCCATATATGACAAACCCATAGACAACATCATTCTCGATGGTGAAAAACTGAAACCATTTCCACTAAGATCAGAAAAAAGACAAGGTTGTCCACTCTTACTACTATCATTCAACATAGTTTTGGAGGTTTTAGCCATAGCAATCAGAGACGAAGAAGAAATAAAAGGAATCCAAATCAGAAATGAAGAATTAAAACTGTCACTCTTTGCAGATGACATGATACTATACATAGAGAATCCTAAAGATGCTACCAGAAAACTAGTAGAGCTAATCAATGAATTTGGTAAAGTAGCAGGATACAAAATTAATGCACAGAAATCGCTTTCATTCCTATACACTAATGATGAAAAATCTGAAAGAGAAATTAAGGAAACACTCCTATTTACCATTGCAACAAAAAGAATAAAGTACCTAGGAATAAACCTACCTAAGGAGACAAAAGACCTGTATGCAGAAACTATAAGACATTAGTGAAAGAAATTAAAGATGATACCAACAGATGGAGAGATATACCATGTTCTTGGATTGGAAGAATCAACATTGTGAAAATGACTATACTACCCAAAGCAATCTACAGATTCATTGCAATCCCTATCAAACGACCAATGGTATTTTTCACAGAACTAGAACAAAAAATTTCACAATTTATATGGAAACACAAAAGACCCCAAATAGCCAAAGCAATCTTGAGAAAGAAAAACAGAGCTGGAAGAATCAGGCTCCCTGACTTCAGACTATACTACAAAGCTACAGTAATCAAGACCATATGGTACTGGCACAAAAACAGAAATATAGATCAATGGAACAGGATAAAAAGCCCAGAGATAAATCCATGCACATATGGTCACCTTATCTTTGATAAAGGAGGCAAGAGTATACAGTGGAGAAAAGACAGCCTCTTCAATAAGTCGTGCTGGGAAAACTGGACAGCTACATGTAAAAGAATGAAATTAGAACACTCCCTAACACCATACATAAAAATAAACTCAGAATGTATTAATGACCTAAATGTAAGGGCAGACACTATAAAACTCTTAGAGGAAAATATAGGCAGAACACTCTATGACAGAAATCACAGCAAAATCCTTTTTGACTTACCTGCAAGAAAAATGGAAATAAAAACAAAAATAAACAAATGGGACCTAATGAAACTTAAAAGCTTTTGCACAGCAAGGAAACCATAAACAAGACGAAAAGACAACCCTCAGAATGGAGAAAATATTTGCAAACGAAGCAACTGACAAAAGACTAATCTCCAAAATATACAGGCAGCTCATGCACTGCAATCAAAAGAACAAACAACCCAATCCAAAAATGGGCAGAAGACCTAAACAGACATTTCTCCAAAGAAGATATACACATTGCCAACAAACACATTAAAGGATGCTCAACATCACTAATCATTAGAGAAATGCAACTCAAAACTACAATGAGGTATCACCTCACACCGGTCAGAATGGCCATCATCAAAAAATCTACAAACAATAAATGCTGGAGAGGGTGTGGAGAAAAGGGAACCCTCTTGCACTGTTGGTGGGAATGATACAGCCTCTATGGAGAATAGTATGGAGGTTCCTTAAAAACCAAAAATAGAACTACCATATGATCCAGCAATCCCACTACTGGGCGTATACCCTGAGAAAACCATAATTCAAAAAGAGACATGTACCACAATTTTCATGGCAGCACTATTTACAATAGCCAGGACATGGAAGCAACCTAAGTGTCCATCAACAGATGAATGGATAAAGAAGATGTGACACATATGTACAATGGAATATCACTCAGCCATAAAAAGAAATGAAACTGAGTCATTTGTATTGAGGTGGATGGACTTTGAGTCTGTCATACAGAGTGAAGTAAGTCAGAAAGAGAAAAACAAATACCGTATGCTAACACATATATATGGAATCTAAAAAAAATGGTTCTGAAGAATCTAGTGGCAGGACAGGAATAAAGGCATAGATGTAGAGAATGGACTTGAAGACACGGGGAGGGGGAAGGGTAAGCTGGGACGAAGTGAGAGACTGGCACTGACATATATACACTACCAAATGTAAAATAGATAGCTAGTGGGAAGCAGCCGCATAGCACAGGGAGATCAGCTCAGTGCTTTGTGACCACCTAGAGGGGTGGGGTAGGGAGGGTGGGAGGGAGACGCAAGAGGGAGGAGATATGGAGATATATGTATACGTATAGCTGATTCACTTTGTTATACAGCAGGAACTAATACATCATTGTAAAGCAATTATACTACAATAAAGATGTAAAAAAAAAAAAAGCAAAAGAACCCCAAACAGTTATGGTTTAGTGACTGTAGGACATTGCCCAGTTTTGAATCTCTTAGCAAATTCATTTCAGCTCCTTTTGAACAACTTACAGTATAAATCTGCATTCCTTGCCTCCTCCTTTGAACCACTCTTGCCATCATTTTGTTTCCCTCATTAATAAGTTAAGGAAAAATTTTGACACATGTTCATTCTAAAAAAAAAAAAAATCTAATCTGGCAGATACATGTTCTCATTTCTCCAGAGTAAAATTGAGTCCTTGAGTACATTCCCATGACAACTTTCTTCTTTTTTCAGTGTTCTTTCAAGCTGTTCGGTCTGAAGAAAATTATAAGTGAGACCTAATCAATTCTATATGTTTCTGTACATACCTTAGTTAGAGGGTTTTTGTTTTTGTTTTTTTTTTTGATGTTGCCTCCTGGTGGAAGCCACATTAGATTTGGGGGAGGAATTTGGCAGAAGAGATGCTATCTTTTTTTGTTGTTGTTGTTGGCCACGCTGTGTGGCATGTGGGATCTTAGTTCCCCGACCAGGGATCAAACCCGTGCCCCCTCCGTTGGGAGTGTGGAGTCTTAACCACTGGACCACCAGGGAAGTCCAAAATGCTATCTTTTTATGATTCTATTAATCTTATACATGATGTTGAATTTTCTTATTATTGGAGTTGTTAACTTTGATTACTTAATTAAAAGGGATCCTGCCAGGTTTGTTTTTTTTTTTTTTTCTCACTATATGGTGGCTCTTTTATCCTTTATCACTAATAAGTATTTTGTGAGGAAATACTTTGAGGTGTAAATATTCTATTCCTCATCAAACTTTCACCCATAGTTTTCATATCCATTGATATTTCTTGGCTGAATTAATTATTACTAGGATTGCTGTTTGTTGCTTTTTTCTACTTCTGTTGTGTTTTTTTTTCTACGTTTATTAGTTGACATCATATGAAGGAAAACCTTTCCCTTCTTCTTTATTTATTTATATTTAGTATGGAGCCACGGATTCTTATTTTGTTCCATTGATTATAATCCATTATTATAAGTCTTGTCCCAAAATTGTCCTAAACTTGGTCAGCAGTAACCTTGTGAAGCTGACTCCTATGTCATTTTGACATAACCCCATCATTCTTCGAGAATTCCTTACTTTCTGGTACAAAATAATGTTGTTCCAGGTTCATTGTGTGCTTTCCCTTCTCCAGTCCCAGAAACAGCCATTTATTTCCTCAAGGAGTTCCAGTTTCTTTAATGAATAATATTTGATAGAAATCAACATCTGGGTGATAGCTATGCCCATTATTATTGGGGTGTTATTATTCTCAGAGCTGGGGAACATGCACTGTTTATACACATGCATTTATAACCATATTCATTGCCACATTGAAAACCATCATATCTACCATTTGAAGCCCAAGCCACAGTTTTATATAATGTTCTCATTTTCTATATTTGCATCTCCTGTCTCTGACATGGCTCTCATTAACCTTAATTTATTTTTGGTTCAATTCCCCTATGCACAACAAATGTCCTAGTGTTACCACTGCCCTTCGTCCCCAACGCCTCTCCTCCCTCCCTCAGATTCTGACACCTCACGCTGAGTCCCTGCAACCACCACTGCCCTCCTCTGCCGATGCCCTTCTTGCCCCGCTGCTCGACTCCGATATCCTGCACAGGCCGAGGCCACCGGCACCACCAGCATCCTGATTGGATTAATGTAGAAGGATTTTAGTCAAGGACACATCTGTGTGAAAGACAATAGGGAGATAGCCAGACAACTGTGGGAGAGCCCTCAGGGTGCAAACAAGTCTGACTCCAAGTGTAAAGAAAAAGTTGAGAAAGGTTGGATGGCAGTGTCTAAGGGAATTTTGACAAACTCCTCAAGGGGTCCTCCACCCAAAGCAGATTATCAGAGGAGTCCTGTGTCTCCCAGATATCTTTCTGCTTCAGTATCCATCTCTGCCATGCTCCATCATTGAGCGCAAAGAGCCTGTCGGGAGTGTGGGATGAGCACAAAATAAGGGATGGATTTCAGAGCCTGATAGCTGGGAGCCCTCAGCAACCATACGCCCTGTGATTAGAGAAGCATGATCTACATTCTCTTGTAGAACATTTAGATCATTTTTCCCTTTAAAACATTTTTCCCTTCAGAGCCGCAACAAAACAAACTCTTTCTTATCTATTGAGTTTATCAATAAGAAGACATTCTTTACCAAACCATTGGGCCTTTATTTTTTCTTCACAACTCAGAAACAAAGACAGCACCACATAGTCAAAGCCTTTTAATATAAAGAAGATGTTTGCAAATGTGTCCCTTAGGAACTTTCTGAAGAAGAGTTGCTATTGCATAAGTAGTTTTTAGTTATCAAATCACTGGACCTCGTGGCTGGTATTATGAGGCAATGCTGAACATACTGAATGAACACTTTTTTGGCAAGCATATTCCTTAACGATGGCGCCAGGAGGCTGGCAAAGATGATGGGGAGTGTGGGAAGTCTGGTGGTTGGAGGGGTGGGTGGGGGGAAGTGGGGGCTGGGTGGGGGGATGCTCTGGGGTAGGAAAAAAATAGCATTTCAGAACTTTGATTTTTTTATTGAGTATGTTGTATTTTTCTTAATGTTGTGTCAAACTTTCTCAAATAAACAAATACAAAGAGTAGGCAGAGTGTTTACATTTTGGAAAATGTAAGCTAAAAAGGAGGGTGTCATAGCAATAAAGAACAGTTTTATATTACACAGCTTTATTGAACAGTTATAGACATAACTGAGCCTCAGAACTACAACTTAGCATTTCCTGCTCTGCTGAAAATTACTTTTGCATTTAATCCTCACATTTTAACAACAATTTGGGTGGAGGCCATATGTTCAAACTTCATAAGCTCAGCTTAAATTTGGCATAATTCGGAAAAGCCCTGTTGTCCCCAAATACATAAAACTGTTATACAGGAAAGATAGCAAGAAATTGTAGATAAAGATATAAAACTAGGCACCTAGAGCAAATAGATAGAGATATAAAATATTAGACACTTGTAATGATTTTTCCGATGAAAGTTTTAAAATCTAATTTTCACAAACATCCGTGAAATTTAGAATGTGCCTTAGAAAGTAGGAGAAATTCACAGGAGGAAAGAATTTGAGAAGAAAACCCAAGTCCTAAGCACATTAGTATGACAAAGAAGAAAACTATTTTTTAAAAATATTTATCATTTACAATCATTCAACGTTTTACACAGATTTATGGAATGCCTACTATGTGGTAGATATTGTCTTTACATGCTCAAAATGTTGTTCAAATTGGAATTCTCCAGTCACATATATTTACTGAGCACTTAAAATTGGGCTAGTTCAAACTGAGGACATGTTTTAAGTGCAAAATACACACCAGATCTCTGAGGCTTAGGATGAAAAAAATAAAAGCAAAATATCTCATTAGTAATTTTATACTGATTCTTTGTCAAAATGATATTATTTGGATATATTTAATTAAATAAAATATTTTATTAACATTAATTTAACCCACTTCTTCATACTTTTCTAATGTGGATACTAGATCATTTTAATTACATATGTAAATACCATTATATTTCTATTGGAAAAAAATGTGATACCTAGTACTGTAGTAGATATTCACGATGTTCACTAAATAAATCTATCTTTCCATCCTTTGTGGTGCCTGGTAGGATGGTACTACCTCACACCCTTTGAAGTTAAGAATGGCCAAGAGAGGTTTCCTTTGACTGAAAAATTATGAGGGGAAGAAAGTGTCACTTCCCAGAAGAGGTGTTAAGAGTCAGGATGTATTTCACTTCCCAGCTGCTGTTACTACAGAAACAGATGTTGTAAAGAGCCTTCCGTCTTCCTGGCTGCCCCACTTCAGGCATGTAGTGTGACATAGAAACTGTTAATGCTTTTTTAAGCCATTAAGTTTGGAGTTGTAGCATAACTTGGAGTCTAGTATTTCCCAATCTTCAGCATACATGAGAAACACCTGGAGGTTTTGTTAAAACACAGACCACATGTCTGACAAGTTCCCAGAGGATGTCTGATGCTGCTGGTCTGGAGACAACATTTTTGAAAACCACTGGCCTAGGCAATCCTGACTGGTAGGTGTTATGAATAGAAAATTTAAAAAAAGAAGAAAAGAGTGCTATGAAACTTGGGGTTGACTAACAGTTTAAACAACCCCTATAGAATTGTTGATAATGATTCCAATATTATTGCTTATCAAAATATACTAATGAGATGAATGCCAGTACATCTATGTTATGAGAAATTAAAATTATGGATTAAACAGGTTTTTAAAAAAAATTACAATGTGTTTTACTTACTCTATTCTATCTCAGGTATTGTCTACATCAATACAAATGACATTTTCTACTTATCACTTTCCTTTACCTACTCATTAGAAAATACAGGGGATGAGTTGTATTCCAGTCACACAATTTATAACTTGGCTTCTAAAAAGAAGTCTTGTTAGAACTTGAACAAAAAAATCTTAAAATTTGTATGGAGACACAAAAGACCCCGAATAGACAAAGCAGTCTTGAGGGAAAAAAACAGAGCTGGAGGAATCAGACTCCCTGATTTCAGACTATACTACAAACCTACAGTAATTAAGACAATTTGGTACTGGCACAAAAACAGAAATATAGATCAATGGAACAGGATAGAAAGCCCAGAGAAAAACCCACGCTCTTATGGTCAACTAGTCTATGACAAAGGAGGCAAGGATATACAATGGAGAAAAGACAGTGTCTTCAATAAGTGGTGTTGGGAAAACTGGACAGCTACATGGAAAAGAATGAAATGAGAACACTCCATAACCCCATACACAAAAATAAACTCAAACTGGATTAAATACCTAAATGTAAGACCAGACATTATAAAACTCTCAGAGGAAAACATAGGAAGAACATTCTTTGACATAAATCACAGCAAGATTTTTTTGACCCACCTCCTAGAGTAATGGAAATAAAAACAAAAATAAACTAATGGTACCTAATGAAACTTCAAAGCTTTTGCACAGCAAAGGAAACTATAAACAAGACGAAAAGACAATCCTCAGAATGGGAGAAAATATTTGTAAATGAATCATCGGACAAAGTATTAATCTCCAATATTTATAAACAGCTCATGCAGCTCAATATTAAAAAAACAAACAAGCCAATCAAAAAATGGGTGGAAGATCTAAATAGACATTTTTCCAAAGAAGACATACAGATGGCCAAGAGACACATGAAAAGCTGCTCAACGTCACTAATTATTAGAGAAATGCAAATCAAAATGACAATCAGGTATCACCTCACACCGGTTAGAATGGGCATCATCAGAAAATTTACAAACAACAAACGCTGGAGAGGGTGTCGAGAAAAGGGAACCCTCCTGCACTGTTGGTGGGAATGTAAATTGATATAGCCACTATGAAGAACAGTATGGAGGTTCCTTAAAAACCTAAAAATAGAATTACAATATGACCCAGCAATCCCACTACTGGGCATATACCAGAGAAAACTATAATTCAAAAAGAGACATGTAACACAATGTTCATTGCAGCACTGTTTACAATAGCCAGGTCATGGAAGCAACCTAAATGCACATCGACAAATGGATAAAGAAGATGTGGTACATATATACAATGGAATATTACTCAACCATAAAAAGGAATGAAATTGGGTCATTTGTAGAGACGTGGGTGGACCTAGAGACTGTCATACAGAGTGAAGTAAGTCAGAAAGAGAAAAGCAAATATCATATATTAATGCATATATCTGGAATCTAGAAAAATGGTACACATGAACTAGTTTGCAAGACAGAAATAGAGACACAGATGTAGAGGACAAACGTATGGACACCAAGGGGGGAAAGAGGGGGGTGGGGGGTGGTGGGATGAACTGGGAGATTGGGATTGACATATATACACTAACATGTATAACATAGATAACTAATAAGAACCTGCTGCATAAAAAAATAAAATAAAATAAAATTCAAAAAAAAATCCTGTTAGATGGTTTCTGACAAATTCTAGAATTTATTTACTAACGAAAAAAAAAAGTAAAATTATTTAACTTGTGCTGAAACAATTTTTTTAAAAAATTAACCTGGAATCCATAGAAGGTACTCTTACTGTCCACAAGGGATAATGACATAGTTTCTACCTATTTTCAAGATGGAAAATGGAAACAAAGATCCTCAAGAATATCCACTGATTATAATTGACTAATGCGAAAAAACACAAAGGAAGCACCAACACAAAAATTCAATATGCAGGTGGCTCATGCTTCTTCACTTGGGAGCATAATAAAGAGCCATTTCTCCAACAGTGTTCCACAGAAAATCATCCACTACATACAAATAAAACATAACTTTTAAAAAACTGATGGTACACCCTGTGCTCATATTTTATTTCTAATACAATTTTCCAATTTCTCCTTGGAGACAGGGCAAAATGAGCCTGCAGCATCTTGAAGTGCCCCAAAGTTAGAAAGTACACAAAAGACAAAACAATGCTGGTGATATGTCCAAAGGACACAGGAGCCAATTGAAAGAGCTCTAAATGGTCAAAGTTGGAACAATTGGAACAACAAAAAATAACATAATATTTCATCATACCTCAAAGTATAAAATAAATATCCATGAGTCCATAGTGAGATAACTGATTGAATATGTAAAATCTCCCTTGCAGAAAAATTCCTAATTATGTAGATATTCTCCCCTCAAAGAGGTAAAGCTGAACTCCTCACCCTTGAATTATAGGCTATGTTTAGTGATTTATTTCCAAATAGTAAAGTATGGGAAGCAGAGTGGGAGGAACAAGTCACTTCACAGTGGAGAAGCCTGGCAGACATCACTTTTTCCAGGTGATCAAAGTCAACATCATCGATAATAGATCATGTGGCTAAAAGGTACCCTTAATACATTAATATATTAATATATAATGTTGAGAGTGGCACTTCACCTCTGTGGTCTTCCTCCCCAAAAACCATAACCTACCTAACCTGAGAAAAACATCAGACAAACCTAAATATCAGACACTCTACAAAATACCTGACCTGTACCCCTCAAAAGTGTCAAGGTCATAAAAATGCAAGGAAATTCTGAGAAACTGCCACAGCCCAGAGGAACTTAAAGAGACATGAGGACTAAATATAATTTGCTATTCTGGGAACAAAAACAATGAAAATCAAATTAGAGAAAAACTAATAAAATCCAGAGGGCAGACAGCAGAAGCAAGAAGAACTAAAATCCTGCAGCCTGTGGAACAAAAACCACATTCATAGAAAGATAAACAAGATGAAAAGGCAGAGGGCTATGTACCAGATGAAAGAACAAGATAAAACCCCAGAAAAACAACTAAATGAAGTGGAGATAGGCAACCTTCCAGAAAAAGAATTCAGAATAACGATAGTGAAGATGATCCAGGACCTCGGAAAAAGAATGGAGGCAAAGATCGAGAAGATGCAAGAAATGTTTTTAAAAAACCTAGAAGAATTAAAGAACAAACAAACAGAGATGAACAATACAATGATTGAAATGAAAAATACACTAGAAGGAATCAGTAGCAGAATAACTGAGGCAGAAGAACGGATAAGTGACCTGGAAGACAGAATGGTGAAATTCACTGCTGCAGAACAGAATAAAGAAAAAAGAATGAAAAGCAATGAAGACAGTCTAAGAGACCTCTGGGACAACATTAAACGCAACAACATTTGCATTATAGGGGACCCAGAAGGAGAAGAGAGAAAGGACCCGAGAAAATATTTGAAGAGATTATAGCCAAAAACTTCCCTAACATGGGAAAGAAAATAGCCACCCAAGTCCAGGAAGCACAGAGAGTCCCATACAGGATAAACCCAAGGAGAAACACACCAAGACACATAGTAATCAAATTGGCAAAAATTAAACACAAAGAAAAATTATTGAAAGCAGCAAGGGAAAAATGACAAATAACATACAAGGGAACTCCCATAAGGTTAATAGCTGATTTATCAGCAGACACTCTACAAGCCAGAAGGGAGTGGCATGATATCCTTAAAGTGATGAAAGGGAAAAACCTACAACCAAGATTACTCTACCCAGCAAGGATCTCATTCAGATTCGATGGAGGAATCAAAAGCTTTACAGACAAGCAAAAGCTAAGAGAATTCAGCACCACCAAACCAACTCTACCACAAATGCTAAAGGAACTTCTCTAAGTGGGAAACACAAGAGAAGAAAAGGACCTACAAAAACAAACCCAAAACAATTAAGAAAATGGTCATAGGAACATACATATCGATAATTACCTTAAACGTGAATGGATTAAATGGTCCAACCAAAAGACACAGGCTTGCTGAATGGAAACAAAAACAAGACTCATCTACAAGAGACCCACTTCAGACCTAGGGACACATACAGACTGAAAGTGAGGGGATGGAAAAAGCTATTCCATGTAAATGGAAATCAAAAGAAAGCTGGAGGAGCTATACTCATATCAGATAAAATAGACTTTAAAATAAAGAATGTTACAAGAGACAAGGAAGGACACTACATAATAATAAAGGGATCAATCCAAGAAGAAAATATAACAATTATAAATATATATGCACCCAACATAGGAGCACCTCAATACATAAGGCAACTGCTAACAGCTATAAAAGAGGAAATCGACAGTGACACAGTAATAGTGGGGGACTTTAACACCTCACTTACACTAATGGACAGATCATCCAAACAGAAAATTAATAAGGAAACACAAGCTTTAAATGACACAATAGACCAGATAGAATTAATTGATATTTATAGGACATTCCATCCAAAAACAGCAGATTACACTTTCTTCTCAAGTGCGCATGGAACATTCTCCAGGATAGATCACATCTTGGGTCACAAATCAAACCTCAGTAAATTTAAGAAAATTGAAATCATATCAATCATCTTTTCTGACCACAACACTATGAGATTAGAAATCAATTACAGGGAAAAAAATGTAAAAAACACAAACACATGGATGCTAAACAATACGTTACTAAATAACCAAGCAATCACTGAAAAATCAAAGAGGAAATCAAAAAATACCTAGAGACAAATGACAATGAAAACACAATGATCCAAAACCTATGGGTTGCAGCAAAAGCAGTTCTAAGCGGGAAGTCTATAGCTATACAAGCCTACCACAAAACAAGAAAAATCTCAAATAAACAATCTAACCTTACACCTAAAGTAACTAGAGAAAAAAGAACAAACAAAACCCAAAGTTAGCAGAAGGAAAGAAATCATAAAGATCAGAGTAGAAATAAATGAAATAGAAACAAAGAAAACAATAGCAAAGATCAATAAAACTAAAAGCTGGTTCTTTGAGAAGATAAACAAAATTGATAAACCATTAGCCAGACTCATCAAGAAAAAGAGGGAGAGGACTCAAATCAATACAATTAGAAATGAAAGAGGAGAAGTTACAACAGACACCGCAGAAATACAAAGCATCCTAAGAGACTACTACAAGCAACTCTGTGCCAATAAAATGGACAACCTGGAAGAAATGGACAAATTCTTAGAAAGGTATAACCTTCCAAGACTGAACCAGGAAGAAATAGAAAATATGAACAGACCAATCACCAGTAATGAAATTGAAACTGTGATTAAAATTCTTCCAACAAACAAAAGTCCAGGACCAGATGGCTTCACAGGGCAATTCTATCAAACATTTAGAGAAGAGCTAACACCTATCCTTCTCAAACTCTTCCAAAAAATTGCAGAGAAAGGAACACTCCCCAACTCATTCTATGAGGCCACCATCACCCTGATACCAAAACCAAACAAAGATACTACAAAAAAAGAAAATTACAGACCAATATCACTGATGAACATAGATGGAAAAATCCTCAACAAAATACTAGCAAACAGAATCCAACAATACTTTAAAAGGATCATACACCATGATCAAGTGGGATTTACCCCAGGGATGCAAGGATTCTTCAATATACGCAAATCAATCAACGTGATACACCATATTAACAAATTGAAGAATACAAACCATATGATCATCTCAATAGATGCAGAAAAAGCTTTTGACAAAATTCAACACCCATTTATGATAAAAACTCTCCAGAAAGTGGGCATAGAGGGAACCTACCTCAACATAATAAAGGCCATATATGACAAACCCACAGCAAACATCATTCTCAATGGTGAAAAACAGAAAGCATTTCATCTAAGATCAGGAATGAGACAAGGATGTCCACTCTCAGCACTATTATTCAACATAGTTTTGGAAGTCCTAGCCACAGAAATCAGAGAAGAAAAAGAAATAAAAGGAATACAAATTGGAAAAGAAGAAGTAAAACTGCCACTGTTTACAGATGACATGATACTATACATAGAGAATCCTAAAGATGCCACCAGAAAACTACTAGAGCTAATCAATGAATTTGGTAAAGTTTCAGGATACAAAATTAATGCACAGAAATCTCTTGCATTCTTGTACACTAATAATGAAAAATCTGAAAGAGAAACTAAGGAAACACTCCCATTTACCACTGCAACAAAAAGAATAAAATACCTAGGAATAAACCTACCTAGGGAGACAAAAGACCTGTATGCAGAAAACTATAAGACACTGGTAAAAGAAATTAAAGATGATACAAACAGATGGAGAGATATACCATGTTCTTGGATTGGAAGAATCAATATTGTGAAAATGACTCTACTACCCAAAGCAATCTACAGATTCAATGTAATCCCTATCAAATTACCAATGGCATTTTTTACAGAACTAGAACAAAAAATCTTAAAATTTGTATGGAGACACAAAAGACCCCGAATAGCCAAAACAGTCTTGAGGGAAAAAAACAGAGCTGGAGGAATCAGACTCCCTGACTTCAGACTATACTACAAAGCTACAGTAATCAAGACAATATGGTACTGGCACAAAGACAGAAACATAGATCAATGGAACAAGATAGAAAGCCCAGAGATAAACCCATGCACCTATGGTCAACTAATCTATGACAAAGGAGGCAAGGATATACAATGGCAAAAAGACAGTCTCTTCAATAAGTGGTGCTGGGAAAACTGGACAGCTACATGGAAAAGAATGAAATGAGAACACTCCCTAACACCATACACAAAAATAAACTCAAAATGCATTAGGACCTAAATGTAAGACCAGACACTATAAAACTCTTAAAGGAAAACATAGGAAGAACACTCTTTGACATAAATCACAGCAAGATCTTTTTTGATCCACCTCCTAGAGTAATGGAAATAAAAACAAAAATAAACAAATGGGACCTAATGAAACTTAAAAGCTTTTGCACAGCAAAGGAAACCATGAACAAGACGAAAAGACAACCCTCAAAATGGGAGAAAATGCTTGCAAACGAATCAACGGACAAAGGACTAATCTCCAAAATATATAAACAGCTCATGCAGCTCCATATTAAAGAAACAACCCAATCCAAAAATGGGCAGAAGACCTAAATAGACATTTCTCCAAAGAAGACATACAGATGGCCAAGAAGCACATGAAAAGCTGCTCAACAGCACTAATTATTAGAGAAATGCAAATCAAAACTGCAATGAGGTATCACCTCACACCAGTTAGAATGGGCATCATCAGAAAATCTACAAGCAACAAATGCTGGAGAGGGTGTGGAGAAAAGGGAACCCTCTTGCACTGTTGGTGGGAATGTAAATTGATACAGCCACTATGGAGAACAGTATGGAGGTTCCTTAAAAAACTAAAATAGAGTTACCACATGACCCAGCAATCCCACTACTGTGCATATGCCCAGAGAAAACCATAATTGAAAAAGACACATGCACCCCAATGTTCATTGCAGCACTATTTACAATAGCCAGGTCATGGAAGCAACCTAAATGCCCATCAACAGACGAATGGATAAAGAAGATGTGGTACATATATACAATGGAATATTGCTCAGCCACAAAAAGGAATGAAATTGGGTCATTTGTTGAGACGTGGATGGATCTAGAGACTGTCATACAGAGTGAAGTAAGTCAGAAAGAGAAAAACAAATATCGGATATTAACACATATATGTGGAACCTAGAAAAATGGTACAGATGAACCAGTTTGCATGACAGAAATTGAGACACAGATGTAGAGAACAAATGTATGGACACCAAGGGGGGAAAGCCGCGGGGGTGGTGGTGGTGGTGTGATGAATTGGGGGATTGGGATTGACATGTATACACTGATGTGTAGAAAATGAATGACTAATAAGAACCTGCTGTATAAAAAATTTTAAAAAAAAACACACAAAAAAAACTAATAAAATCCACATAAAGTATAGAGTTTAGTTTATAATAATATATCTATATTGGTTCATCTGCAATAGTAATATATTAACAATAGGGGAAACTGGGTGTGGTGTATATGGGAACTCTTTACACTGTCTTTGAAACTTTTCAGTGAATTAGAAACTATTGTAAAATAAACATTCTATTTAGATATAAAAAAAGTTTATAGCCACTTTTAAAATACCCCTATCTTTTAATTGTGAGATAGCTGAGCCAAGATTCAGTCTTTCACTTTCTGAATTACCTCCTAGGAATTTTCCATGACGAGCTACCTCAGAGGGCAACTGTGTCAACCAAGGAAGGCTTGCCTTGGTTGACAGGATGTGAGCCTTCACTCTGGTGAAATATTCTAGTGTTCACAATGACACTGGTAGCTGTTTCAATTAGCCTTGAAAAGTCACTGAAATCCTGAGTTATTAGAAATTAGACTAAAATTAGTAAAATTACAACAGATAAAATTATGTTTGTTATTCTCACTCCTTCTGCAGAGCTGATCCCTTGAGCTTTGAATGGTCCTGGGTTCAATTAAATCTGAACGAGAAGTTTACTGATTTCCACCTAGAGGAATGAGCTTCAGTCCATGCCTCTGGGAATAAATTAGATGAGGGAACTGACTCTACTCAAAGTCATTATTAACTGATTTGTGTAAACATATATGCAGCATGGAGGCCAAAAATGGAAATTATGTTATGTGGTTAAGATTATATCCATACCTCTTAATCCCTAGTTGTTCTCATGTAACCAAATTCAAATTTCAATCTAATAACCTTGAAATGATGTTCCCACCATCTTTTCTTTATTTTTCCCTCTGTCTTCTTCCTCTCTCTCTCTCTCCCTCTCTTGAATTTTGGTCCAGTTCCCCATATTCCTCCATGTCCTAGAAAGAAACCTGAGAAGGGGAGGTTTCTAGGGAAGTCTGGGTGCCCGCTGTTCAATGGGATGGGATGGGATGTGAAAATATAACCCTTCAGCCCAATGTGATACAGGACTAGCTCAGTGACAGCATTACCTCCGCTGTATATTCACACAGCTGTGGAGTCACTGAAATGACCTATAGGTTCTATTGCTGCACATATTCAATTAGAACTCTTTATTAATGGGCCGAGGATGAACAAGGAAATGGGGAAATTACTGTGCAAATTGCTTAAATCCATCCTGTTCTCCTTCCCTTTGCCTTCATTGATTAGTCTCAGAATTTTTTCTCTCTTTTCTCAGCCTCTTCCTGTAAAATCTATATGCTTTACTTTGTGTTTTAATCTACATTTATTTTTCTTTCCATTACCATGCATGCATGTGCGCACGCATGCACACACACACACACGCACACACGTCCCAGGCGTGCACCAATGTTTCCCTCCCTTAAGGGTTTCTTTGCTATGCAAAACTATTCTCTATGTGTAATTTCTTGAAAAATACTGGTTTATATAGAGTTCTAAATCTCCTAGAATGAATAAATACATGCCCTATTTAAGGTGAGCATTCAGCGTTTGACTAGAATTTCACAGGAATTATACAGTGCTTCTTACTTCTAGATAAGAACAGTTAAATTTAAAACTAATTAAAAATTAGTCAAATAGAGCTCTCTATGTATATGCCAACAAGGTCCGTTTAGAAACTTGCATGGGCTCAAATTATCATACAGTCTTAAAGTTCAAAATGGGAAGTCAGAGATCTTTCTTAAAGTAAATAACTAGAAAGAAAAATACACCTACTGACCATTATCTAAAATCCACTTTCTCTGATAAGGTTGAAGTGAATCCTCCAGATGGTAGTTCAGAGCCAAACTATTCTTCCTGGTTGTAAATAAACAGGGTAAATCCCCCAAAGATATTACTCAGATCTAAAATACAGACCAAAGATGTGTGCCAGTGGCTTCTGCATTTGACTTTACACATATCTGCTTTTTAGACCTGAGTATTTTGGGGGTCATCAATTATTTATTTTTCCAAAAGTATCATTTCCACATATTCATGCTATTGGGTGAGATGTAATGAAAGACACAGAAAATTATACGATGCAATTTCCACCCTCCAGGAGATTATAATCTATTTGTCATATTATTATAATATAAAAAGAACAAAAATCTGCCAATCATAAATGTTAAGACATGTAGGTAGATTGAAAAAGTAAATCTTACGATGATGCTCCTCATTGGCACATTTGTCTACTCCCATCCACTCACACCTACCCAGAGGCGTCGTATTAAACAAAAGATATTGAGGAAATATTTTAAGTATTTCCTAATGTCCATATATTTTTCCCCTTTACTCTGAAACACCACATGCATCACCACTTCTAATCTTTGATCCACTCTACTTTTAACCTGGAAGTAGAGATAAGGAGAAAACCCCCTAAGGTGTGCCTCGCTCTGTCTCTCGGGAAGCTCTGTGACCTTGAACACCTAATGTACAAACTCTATAGCTCAGTTTCCTTATCCAGTAAACAATGTTAATAATAGAACTTATAGCATTGTTGTGAGGGTTAAATAAATTTATAACAGTATTTGGATAACAGTGTTTGGCATACAGTAAGCATTTACTAAATGTTGGCTTTTATTATTATTGATCCAGTAGTTTACTGCTTTCTTGGACTCAGGAACTAAACCACAGGCAAGATGCACCATGCTCCTGAACCCAAATGGGGACTTAGGTCAGCAACAACCAGACCCGTATCACTATGCCCTGGTAAATGGGACATATAGACATTCGGAGGAGACAGAAATTGCTTTTCCAATCTAGGAGAGTCTGATAAGGCTTCACAGCAACACAAAATTTGTCAATTTCTCACATAAATACATAATTATATTTAAATTCTACTTACAAAGCTTGCTTCAAAAATTCAAAATAGACTTGCTTTCATTCAGGTTGAAATGGCAGTGTGCTGTATCTTTTTATGAAGATAACTCTGATATATGACCAAATTTCATAGCTTAAAATTTGGCTGAAATTTAATTTTGTCTTGTTCTTTATAACTCACTTTAAACATTACATTTGGTTAACTCTTTGCTCTGAGAGCCTTATGGTGGCATTTAAACGGAACCTCAAATTCTGACCCAAGGAAAGGTGTCGAAGCAGATTAGAGATTTGAACTATAAGAATTCTTATCTCTTTAAGCAGAGCCATCATCGGCAGACCATGCATAAAAATATTAAAAATATCATTCGATTTCTAAAGAATTTAAGAATATTCAACATCTAAAATAAAGAAAAGCTGCACAAAGGAGAACATGACCTTCTTCAAAGGGACAGCAATGATTTGGCTTTGAGTGACAAGGATAATTTACATCAATTTACAAATTAAATAGCAGTATGACAAACATGAAACCAGTCAGTATTCGACGTGGGGATATTATTAAATAACTGTCATCTTGTAGTATGTTAAATTAATTTGTTTCGATTCATTAATTTTTAAATTAATCCGTTCTATATGTTCTTTTGCAAAAAAAACTGCAATGATTTTCCTGCAGCTCAACATTGCCCTCCTATGGACTAAAAGCCATAATATAGTATTCTGGATATTTACAAAAGAAATAGGAAAATTATACTCCTATGGCACAGGTTTTTAAATAAGCAGTGAGCTCTCAGAATTCTGAATAGCAGCACACACAAGCCTCCCTAACATGACCTTATCATACTGGAACTTCTCCTCCCATGGATCAGTGCTGCCTTGAAGACATTTCCCAGATTTAGACAACCCTGCAGTCTTGTGGGTGGGCAAAAATTACCGAAAAATGAGCAATGTCATGACGAGTCAGTCATTTCACTGAGCCTGATCAATACTTACAAAAGACTTTTGTAAAAATTTACAAAACCTGGTAGATTTCTGGGAGGTATGGTGAGCTTAAAAATAAGGGAAACTTTGCATTAATTAAGAGAATAAAAAGTGCTTGTGAGTTTGATAGTCGAAGCTGCCAGATAGAAATAAGCCTGATTCTGCTAGGAATTCAACTGGACCTCTGGACTGAGCTTGTGTAAGTGAAAGTCAAACAGTTGGGCAGGATAGAAATAACTGTTGAGTCATAGGATGGGATCAAGCTGGACCAGGCAAAAAGAAAATGTGAGGAAGTTGGGAAAATGATTTTTTTTTTTTTTTAATAAAAGCCACTGGAAAATTTCACTGTCTTTTTTGAAATGACAATATTAAGAAAATGTTTTGTGTGGACACAGATGATGGTCAAAAAGAGTAAGTGGCCCAACGGCAGTCACTTTCATACAATGTATATGCAAATAATATTCTTTAATCATTGTAAAATAATTACTAGTAAGTTGGGGGTAAGTTGTTTTAACAACCTCTATGAGCCTCAATTTCCTCATTTGTAAAATAGTATTATTACTCCTATTTTGCGAGTTTGAGAATGTAGATGAGAAATAACCTGGGCAAGGTACCTTACTTAGCAAATTTTTTGCTACAGAGTGGAAGCTTTGTGAAAGGTAACTGATTAATAAACAGTAACCAGGGCTTTCCGAATGGCGCAGTGGTTAAGAATCCACCTGCCAATGCAGGGGACATGGGTTCGAGCCCTGATCCGGGAAGATCCCACATGCCGCAGAACAATTAAGCCGGTGTGCCACAACTACTAAGCCTGCGCTCTAGAGCCTGTAAGCCACAACTACTGAAGCCCACGTGCCTACAGCCTGTGCTCCTCAGCAAGAGAAGCTACCGCAATGAGAACAATGAATAGTCCCCACTCACTGCAATTAGAGAAAGCCCACACTCAGCAACGAAGACCCAATGCAGCCAAAAAAATAAATAGATAAACAGTAACCATAATTATCACCTTAGATTTTAGAATTTGTCATGTCCTTTCTGTGTATTTTTAAATTTCATTTTATTAAATATAGTACAATTATTAGAGTCACTGCTCAGTGGTATGACTCCCCTAGAGTCTTCAGACTAGAGAACAAAAAGACCAATCTAGCTTAGGAAATTTTAAGAAACTCAATGAGAGCAAGCAACAAATATATCATCTCAAGACCAACTCATAAGTGCATAAAATTTCACTGAGGCTTTATTGTAAAAAACCGCAGCCAAAATTGAACATAATTTCAATTGCCTCACACTTGAGTCCCTCCCTTCTAAACACCATAAAAAAATCTACATTCCAAAAACGTGGTAGGAGCCATTTGTAAGAAAAGCTGGAGAAATGAGTCTAAGACCTTCATCTCTAGGCCCAAGTGTTTGTCCTCGAGAGCCTTTTCTGGAAATTGTATGTTTTTCCTGTGGGTTCTTGGTGTGCCAGGAAATGTAGCTCTAGCCACTCACTCTACATAGCCTTCCTTGGGGTCCAATCACCTTGGCCCCAAAGATACCATGTATGCCACCTGTGTCCTCTTCAACATCCAGCATGTTTGGGTAAGTCAAACACTAGCTGCAAGCAAAGATGGGGAAGGTAAAGATACCAATTATTTAATTATATTTCAATCACAGAAAGGAGCCAAGCAAGTCTTCTGAGGCAACAGAGAATGTTACCTACAGCACTCAAGAAATGGAGCTTTATAAAATAACTCTTATCTTGCCATTTTGATGTTATCTACTGTCTTCCCCCTCAAAGAACACCAATTTTGACAGTCACAGATGAGACCACCTTTGTAGAAGCCCAGGAGTCCAGCAGAGAAGTTCCAGCACACTACTGGGGCAAAAAAAGAGATTAGATGCATTGAAGAGGGTAAGAGGAAGAGTTTCATTTTACCCATGAACCCTCCCCTAAGGTAGCACAGCTTAGTGCCAAGAGGGACCTTCTCAGAACATGACGCAACCCATGGAGGAAAGTGACAGAGTGTGAGTGAGTGTCCAGCTTTCCCAGTTGTGTAGGAGGCTACCTAAGAGAACCACTTCTTTCTCCTCCCATCCAGAATACTGTGGAGTGCTGAACAACTGGGGGTCCGGCTGGGAGAACAGCAGTCAGGGTTCTCTGAGAACATCAAAGCAGATCCTACTACTGCTTTGCAGACTCCTTCATAAAGCCCATCCATGAGCCACTGGGATTGCCTTGAAGGCAGAACCCGTCAACTAGACCATGGGCACCTTCAATGCTCTGTGCACCTCATTCATAACAACCCTACACCATAGATAAATTCAAAATATTAGTGGGTCATATTAACCATTGAAAAGGACACTATCCAATAAAACAGAAGGGGATGTAAGCCAAATCATGAAGTGATTTGAAATAATAAGAGTTCACTTTTATTTAATTCTAAGACACGGTTCTAAGTCCTTTCACACGAATCGACACACTTAATCATTGCAGCAAACCCATAAACTATGAATGTATTATTTATCCACATTTTACAAGTTTGGAAACTGAGGCCCACAAAGGATAGGTTTCTTACTCAAGATTACACATGTAGTGAGTGAGTGTACTCATATTAAAACCGAAGATGAAGCCAATATTCAAATCAAATGTGTCTAGTTCCAGAGTCTAAGCTCTTACTACTCCATGATATTGCCTTTCTAAATCATTAAAATTATTCATGCATATTTTTTCTCTTAAAATACACCACAAATCAAAGATATCTTTGTACTGGTTGGGAGACCCAGTAAGATTTATTAAACATGTCTCCCTCTACAAGGTAAAGCTATGAGCTAATATAATTAGATTTGTACTTTATCAAGAAATGAGGCAATGAAAAATCATGTATTCTTCTGCTAGGGGAGAGGGGCTGGTGAAAAGTTGATTTTCTTTTGATGGGTAGAGTTATTGTGAGAGCAACATGGAAGGCCTGATCCTGAGTTACAGACTGGAGTTGCTTTGCTATGGATGGCATTACATTGTCCCTGATTAGATGTTGCTCAGAAACCCAAGTCTACCCTGCTATCTCTTTGAGACATGAAAAGGTAACACTGTGTCCCTGATCCATGGTAAGGAAAGGGGAGCTCCTATCAGCAGCTATAGAAATCAACACTTGTCCCAAGGGAAAGAATGCCTGCACCCTAAAACTAACCTATGCTATAATAAATTTATGACAATGAGAAGATCATAGTTAATGGTACTTTCTCCTTTGTTTATAACATCCACTTAAGTAGACCTCTTTTCCTTTAGAAAGTCCTTGATATAAAAGCAATTTATTTAGTTGATACATTGGTTTGGATCAATTTACATAAGCTGCTGGAAAACTGGTCTGGAAGGTATTCTGGAACAGCCCCTTAAAGAGGATTTCCTTAAAGAAATACTAGAGAATTTGAGCAGAGTGGGGCATGTCAGGGGTCCGACTAGTTAATTTTAGGACTGACATTCCACAAGAAAAAATTCAAGTCAGTTATACCATACAGAAATGAGAGTAAAATGAGAATCAAGTTGGTCCCCCAGGAAATGAGTAAGCATTAGAAAACTGCAAAGTCTTGGAAGATATGACTTCTATGAAGGAACTCCAAACCCTATCAGAAAATTAATTTTAATGTAAATTTGTTCCTTAAGACAATTATTGATGTCAGAATGTTAATGAGGATTTATCAACAATAATCAAGAATTTTCCTCAGGAAGAGTGCACATTGGCAGGGATGGAAACAAGGCAGTAAAGTACAAATAAGAGCAAAATTCAGGTGGCTTTAGCTTTGAAGAAGACACGTCTATTTCAAAGATCAGCAAAGGACTGAATGTTAAAGATGAAGGAGCATTGATGGTAGCCGGATATCACAAGGTAAGTACTGCATATTATAAAGAGGAACACTGAAATAAGTCACTTATCTCAGAAGAGGAAATGGACAATTTTACAGTGCTTCTAAGTATTACCATTCAGAAACAAGCAAAAAGAAAAAAAGCCAATTAGAAGGTTTGAGCCTCAGACACATTTACTGAACTAGAAATTCCCACTATATTCGTAGTGCTAAACGCTTTGCCTCCAGAGACAAACTTTACATCATGGTCATGCAGATTCCTTCCATAGGTGTATTTGAAAATGTTAACAAAAACTTCCCACCTTCAAAAATAGATGGGACATGGGGATAAGAATAAGGAAAAAAACTATTGATCTTTATTATTTCCCTAAAGGATGTGGAGATCATTTTAAGAGCTATCTGAGCTGGAGTTGGTTAAATTCTCAAGTTATGGCTTTGTGAGCTTTAAAGTTGCCTATTGTGCTGTTCAAAACTAAGAATCCATTCTAAAGGAGGACAGGAGGCCATTTTTTTAAAGTACATCATCTGGTTATGAGGATATGATGGTTAAAGGGAAAGTTAGTGTCTTCAAAGGAAGCTGTGGAAAGATACATGGTACAGAGAGCCTGTCACCCACAAGGAAAACCTGGAGAAGAAAAAAAATGTCTGGTTATGTTAATTAAGTCTGGTCTTATACTAAGGTTTTCCAGCTTCTTTGCCAGGCTGCTAAAATAGCAATACGAAGAAGATGTAATTATTGGTTTGCCCAGTGAGAATTACAGACTTTTTGAGATGAAAGAAAAGCATCACAGAGATCACAAGCCTAAATCCCTTAGGTCACAAACCGAAATCCTTGCTGAGGTCAAGGACATGTGTGGGTAAGGGTGGCCCAGTGAGGATTGTGGCGATCAGGAACGCATGCGCGCCTTATAAAATGGCAGGACCACCACTTAGTTCTAGCTGGTTCTCCCGTGTGAGGACCCAGGCTCTGCATTGCCAGGTCTTCTAATTTCTCATAAGAAACGGGAAACACAGAGTTATATGTAAAATAACCTAGTGTGTTTTGGTTTTATTTTATTTTATTTTATTTTATTTATTTTTAATAGACAATTTTAGAGTGGTTGCAGGTTCATGGCAAAATTGAACAGAAAGCACTGAGATTTCCCATAAACCTCCTGCCCCTACACACGTATAGAGTCAAAGGTCTGATTCCTAAGATCATGTTATTTCCAATGTGTCAAATGGCTTCTCAATTCCAAATGCCCATCAACAATTTTTTTAATTAATAAACTTTATTTTTTTTTAGAGTAATTTTAGATTCACAGCAAAACTGAGCAGAAACTGAGTGGAAAGTACAGAGTCTCTGTCTACTCCCCATCCCCACGCATGCATAACCTCCTCCACGTCAACATCGCCCAGAAGAGTGGTACATCTGTTATCATTGATAAACCTACATTAGCCCATCATTATACCCCAGAGTCCATAGTTTACATTAAGGTTCACTCTTGGTGTTGTATATTCTATCTGTTTAGACAAATGTATGACATATAGACACAGCGTTATTTTCACTGCCCTAAAAATCCTCTATGCTCAGCTTATTCATCCCTCCCTCCCCTCAACCCCTGGCAACCACCAATATTTTTACCACCTCCATACATAGTTTTCCTTTTCCCAGAATGTAATATAGTTAGAAGCATACAGTATGTAGCCTTTTCAGATTGGCTTCTTTCACTAGTAATATGCATTTAAGTTTCCTCAGTGTCTTTTCATGGCTTGACAGCTCATTTCTTCTTTAGCACTGAATAACATCCCTTTCTCTGGATGGACCACAGTTTATTTGTCAATTCACCCACTGAAGGACATCTTGGTTACTTCTAAGTTTTGGCAGTTGTGAGTAAAGCAGCTATAAGCATCCATGTGCAGGTTTTTATGTGGCTATAAGTCTTCAACTCATTTGGTTAAATACCAAAGAACACAATTGCTGGATCACCTGCTAAGAGTGTGTTTAGTTTTGTAAGAAACCACCAAGCTGCGTTCCAAAGTGGCTGTACCATTTTGCATTCCCACCAGCAATGAATGAGGGTCCCTATTGTTCTATCTCCTCGCCAGCATTTAGTGTTGTCAGTATTCCAGATTTTGGCCATTCTAATAGGTGTGTAATGATATCTGTTGTTATAAGGAGTTTTTAAATGTTCAAGACTCTTTGGCTAAAAGACCAAAAATGTTTATATTGCTTAAACCTCTGGCTTAATTTAATTAAGACAAGGAAGGAAGGAAGGGAGGGAGGGAGGGAAGGAGATGGAAGGAGGGAGAGAAGGAAGGAAGGGGAAAAGGAAAGAAGCAAAAAAGGAGGGTGAGGGCTATGTGAATCAAATAAACCACATCTATGGGCTACCAGAGTTCTAATTCCATTCAACCTGTCAGAGATAAGGAGCTTGGCCAGGAAAAGGGAAGAGCTTGGTGAAGATCATGTACTTAGTTTCTGATAGAGCAGTGATCATGCTAGGATGCAGGTTTCCTTTTCCCCACCTCAGTCTTTCCTGGCTTGTGCAGTCAGATATTTTCACCAAATCACACTGAAATTCTTACTTTGGCAGCAGGCTTGCTTGTGTGCTTCACTCTCCTTAGCAGCTTGGTTGAAAAGTCTCCAGATAAACTCCAGCTCCACAGCCAGCATTGCTGTGGTCCATCAAGTAAATCTTCTCTCAATCTGGGAGGCAAGTTGGAAAAGAAGGTTAAACACTGATGTTTTACAGAGGTTATAAGAGTTGGAGTCAATGCAACTGAAATCTTCACTCTGTGCTGGACCTAATGTTCTGGAATCTATGTCTTTTCTTTCTGTTAAACATTTTCAAAGTGTTAGTGCTGAGCTGACTATAAAAGCTTCTCCAGGAATAAGATTTAACAAAGGTCTTAGGTTTTTCAAAGTACTCTGACTTGTGCAGGAAACTTGGAGTCAAAGATTCCCTGAAAGAAGCAAAGTTTTAAGTAGTCAGAAGCATAAAGATGCTGCATAAAATGAAAAATTTAAAAGGTCAAAGGGACAGAAAGGTGAAAAAAATGAGGGAAAAATCATATGCCCAGAATAAATAAGAATGTAATGCTCTTAAGGAGTGATACTATTGTACTGAATTATAAATATGGCTCAAAAGGTATTTTTTAGGAAAGAGATCCCTTAATACACCTTCAGTCATACACAGGAAAAAGAAGTTTTAAGGCAGTATTTGAAAAGTAATTACATAAAAATAAGTGGAAAAACGCCTACAATTTGTGGTTTTTTTCAATGTCATAATCACCCAGTGCCACATGTCTGCATTTTACTCTAAAATTGGCTCTTTCACAGTATTTTGCTTGGTGGATTTCTAGAGATTCTCACACAATCACAATTATTTTTAAGAATCACGACTACTCTGAATCATAAATATTTATATTATGCCTAATTTTATTTTTTAAAAAAAGATGTTTACTATCTAAATACATCAGAGAGTTGGGGAGGGCTTTGTTTTATAATACTAGAAAAAACTTGGTGATCCCTGGGAGCCCAGGTCACTATTTTTCTCTTAGGAGCTGATGTGGTTATTGTCATCAGCAGTCTCCTTCATAAACTGGAGATTTTGATAAGAGTAATTCAGAGCTATGCATAAATGAAAAATTCTTTCATGTGCTTTCAACCATCAGAATTTAATTAAACATGGTTCATATGTTTTGTATTTTTTTAACCAAATCTGCAGCATTGTCTGCTGTAATTGACAGCTTTAGTCAACAAGATCAACATTTTGAGCGGGGGAAGGCATATGTGTAGCATTTACTATTAAAGTTGAGGAAGAGAGGAAAATAAATGTCGAAGTAGTTTGGCTTTGAATTATTTTTCACTTTCAGTATAAGTACAGATACAAGTTTCCAATAATCAAATTCATTTTCAAAAATGTCATTACTATAGAAGAACGAATACGTGAATATATTTCAAAATTCAGGATACCTTTCATCACATCTCTCTAGCAGAGTCTTTTCCTTCTTGCTTGCTTTCCTATTGAGGTGGTCCAAGGTCCACCTGTGTGGGAAGGATGGCACTTCCTAAAATAACTACAAACATGGGGCCCTCCCCTCAGCTGGTCCATCGTTGAGAAGCTTGTCCCCCCCCATCCCACAATTCCTTGGCTTCTGTCATCAGCTCTAAACCCATGGAGACTGTTTTATCTTATGCTCTAACAATCTTCCTGGTGGTGGGGTGTTATGGGGGGCAGATCTCATCTAACCCCCATGGTGGTAAATAGCACCTTTATACTGAAGATTTCCACATCCACCTCTTTTAAGGAAAGCCCCTCTCCTGAACTTAGGCTTATACATCTAACTGCCTTAAAGGCACCTCAAATTCAACATCCAAATGAGCTCGTCATCTTTCCCTGAACATAAACATGCTTTTGTTTTTTGATAGTAGTAGCTAGAACTCAACAATCCACCAAATTGCTCAAGACACAAATCTGGTTGCAAGGGTTGGCTCTCATCTCTCCTTTTTCTCCTTGTATCTGATCAATTTTGCATTATCTTTTATTCAACATTCCATGTGCCTATAATTTGCCAAATTTTCTTCATACTCACATTGAAGGACACCATGATGTGTTTCCTGGATCACTGCTGTATCTTCTTACCTGGGATCTGCTACTCTAATTTTTTAAACCAATAATTCATTTCTGTAAGCAGATTGACCTTTAAAAAATGTAATGCTGACCATGCTCATTTGCTAAAACACTTCAATAGTTCCCCATGCTCTTAAGGTAAAGTCCAAAACCTACATGGCTTACATGGCCGATGTGACTGTGCCTACCATATACCTCTTGGATACAAGGCCATGGACAAATGTTTAAAGAAAACAGTGCAGTAGCTTTTTTCACTTATTATCACTGCCTCAGTTACCAATTTATTTCAACAAATAAACCTTGGTGAATTTTGATTAAACTATTACCTTGTTTTAATGAGCTTATACTGTGTACATCTTAGCTGTACTCTGACAGATCCAGGGGTTACTGCAACTCTACATGGCTTCACAGAGGCCCCAGTACAGTTCTTCCTTCAGCAACAGAGGCCCCAAGGAGCAAGTGATAGCACATGCTATTGCTAAACATCAGAAGTTCTGCTTCCATTAGTATTTCTAATCTTCACCCCACCTCACACTACCTGTCCTTCCTTCAGAAGTTGACAGAAGATAATTAGGATCACTCATTGACCCTCTATGTAAAAAAACACACACACACACAAAGTGAATTCCCCTGTGTCTTAGTCCATTTGGCTGCTATAACAAAATACTATTGACAGAGTGGCTTATAAGCAACAAAAATTTATTTCTCACAGTTGTGAAGGCTGGGAAGTCCAAGATCAGGGTGCCAGCAGATTTGGCTTGCTTTCTGATGCAGGCACTTTCTAAAACAGCTTGTATCTCTTATCACAGATGATTAGCTTTTGAAAAACAGTTTCAAATTAAAACTAAATGAGCCTTCTAAAAACAGATGTAAAGAGGTTTTGTAAAAAAAAAAAAATGGCTATATTGACTATCCAAAGAAAATACAATCTCTTCTTGATTACTTTAATCCTGAGAGTCTAAAACCCCATGTATTTTGTTCTATAATGCATGGAGGTACAATTTTATTGGAATCCAAGGCATCTCCACAATCTTTTAAAATTCCTTTTTTCTAAAACATAGATTTTTTTTTTTTTAATCCAGGGGCCAGTAGTCTAGGGATGATGTGGTGTTCCAGACAGGGAAGGTTGAGAAATTGAATATTTCCACTTTCTAGCTTTGATAGTGGAAGGAGATGAGAAATTTGAATGGCTTTTAGGCAGCCTAAGTTCACATCTGCCCATAAACTGACATTCTGGATGACTTGATGATGAAACAAATAAGGCACCCAAACTTACTCTCTACAGATCAAATTCTTCTGCACAATTATGGTGTGTCTTAGCCTTTTGTACTGCAGATTTTCATAAAAGTTTTAACCCCTGCTTAAAAAAAAAAAAAAGATGAACTATGTAAATTGTTTAAATAAAAATAAGCTAGAGTATTTACAGAGTGCTTTAAGTTAGCCAGATGTTGGTCAGATGCTAGATATATGCAGACTTGACCCCAAATGTAACTTTGCTCTTTCTGTGGGTAAGCTCGAATTACTGCTCTCTATGCTTTATTTAACTTAGGCTTTAAGCTTGCAAGTAATGGTAGTCTGTGCTCTCAAATTGCATGAATGGGAGACCCCAGGGCTGTCTGCGTGGCACAGACTACAAGCATATGGGGCTGATAAATTTCTCCAGTGAGAAGTAGTGATGAACTAGGGCCATAATTAGAATTGGATTATAATGTGATAAAATGCGTAATGATTATCTTTCAAAAAGTAAATTCTTGATCAAAGTTCAGGACATTTGTGAATACAAATCCCTCTACTTACGATCTTTTAAGGTTCATGTACAGCTAAATAGATTAACAAATCAATGACCTATTCTAGAATTATTTTTCTTAGTAGTGAATTTGAGATTCTAAACTGATTTATAAGTTAACATCCATACATTACCTTCAAGATGTCAAATTCCTCAATGTCTAAAGTTATATTGTCTTCATTTTCTCTTTTAATGAATATAGATTCTGTTTGTACTTTTTGTTTATATAAACTTATTCACACAAAAATGTAAAGTGGAAGAGAAAAATAATTTTGAATTATGTCCAATTTTGACCATTACAGATAGGAAACAATTAGGAGTCCAACAAGGACAATGAGGTCACATACATAAAACTTCTTATTGTGTTGTGTTCCTAAGTTCTAAAAATTATTTTTAATTTTTAAAAATAATTTAAATAATAATAATAATAATGATTTAATAAAAATTAAAAATAATAATTTTAATAATTATTATTTTTAACTGAAAGAAGCAGGAGGTGTAAATACATCACAATCAATAACACTTTTCTAAAGAACTGGGTTTTGTCTCTAGTATAAGAAATAGTACAAGAACACAGCCTGGATTTTCATGGTAATACCAGATTCTAAGAGCATCTTCTAACTGCTCTCACACTAATAAACTATGGTTTGAAAACTGAAGCCACAGAACACTTTTACTTGAATGGAACTTCAGAAAGATACCAAATATACATTGTTTTGTTTTGCATCTGTGTGTTTCTTTAAAGCCTCATATTCCCTCAAAATACCTTTCTTCCTACAGCCACATGTCTATCTGTGAGCAAGGCTCTCAGCTTGACAGGTGATTAAAAGGGGGAATAGAGGTTTTGCCAAAGCTTAAAACACTCATTCATTTTAAAGATGCCATAGAGAAGAGTTTTCTAGAATGTGCTTACAATATATAGTTCTGCATTTAACTATATTTAAAAGACCCATAGCAAAGAAAACAGCTCACAGACAAGTACGTAAATCTATTCCTTTATCTCTTGAGAGTTCAAAATGTACATTAACCTATCTGAGGCTTCAAGAAGTCCCACAGTGGGGAAATCTGTTTGGCTTTGTTTAACATGGGGGGGGGTCTCACCTTTCCAAACACTGTAATATTTATTAATGTGGCACTGTATATTGAGGAAATTGCCAAGAATAATAAAGTTGAAATGGGAAAAATTATTTTCAAAGGTCAATATCTTACCATGATCACAATCATAAGGTACTTTACAGTTTACAAAACACTTTCATATATGCCATTTCATTTTATTCCTATAAATATCTTAGGAATTAGAAAGGGCAAGTATTAATAACACTCCCTTTGAAGATGAAGTAACTGAAGTTTACAAAACTTAAGTGAGGGTTCAAGTTCCTGTGAAGATGAAGTAAGCAGCTCCACTCTGTCTCTCCAACCACATACAACCAAAGCCCTTGGCCAGAATGCACGGAGTGGGCCACACAGGAACTCTAAGTAAATGGTAGAAGGTGGCTTGGGAAGAAAAGCAGAACTCCAAGTACAAGCAATCAGTGGGACGTTTCCTTGTTTTATTCTTTTTTCATACATATCTCCTTGTCTTTGAGTCAGCACAAATCCCAGAATAGTGTACCAGGCATGGACAAAAAGAGTTCCAAGAGAAATTCATCTTCTTTTGTTCTTAGGATTGGGAAGTGCAGCTTCTAGAAGACGGACAGAGTAGGGGTAAATTCCTAACCTTTTCTTCTTTCTTTCTCAGCTTTGCTGCCAGCAAGCCCCACTCCTGAAGCTGCAACCCTGTGGTGGTGGTGGCAGTGGCAGTTAGATGAGTACCTGAAAAGGATAATCCTGCTCTCCAACCAGGGAAACCAGTGATCCAAAGGGCATAAAGGAATATCTCCATTTTTTTCTCCCTATCCTCCTGCCACTTGCATCTAGAAGCAGACGCAAGCTCAGGACATGCGTGCAGGTTAAAAAGACTAGCAGAGGACCAGGCAGGAGGAACCCGGGGAGCAAGATAGTTTGGGGAGACACTATAGAGAAGAAGGAGCTCAAGAAAAGGATTTCAAAACATTTTATATGAACCCTTTGGCTCACCCCTGAGCTGAGCGGTAGATATGACCCTAAACAGTATACCAATCAGCTTTGAGAACTGACGTATGAGGTAGACTGCACTCAGGCTTCAGACTGGCCCCCATGAAGCACACATGCAGGAGAGAGCTGAATAACATTGGGAAGACTTTGAAAGGTATACTGACATTTGAACCACAGTCCACATAAGTCATGTCAGAGATTGCAGCCAGCACCTGAGTCAATTGCTTACTAAAACAAAACAATAACAACAAGAACGCATTCTCCGTAGGATCTAATCTAGACCAAGAACACTATAACTTAATATTCAAAATATCCCAGTCCCAAATTATTCAATATATGAAAGAATCCGAAAGGTCTCACAAATTGCCAAAGGAAAGGAAATCAACAGACATCAACCTAATATGAATCAGATGTTGAATTATCAGACAAAGACTTTAAAGAAGCTATTATGAAATGTTTAAAGAAGTAACAAAAAACATTCTTAAAACAAATGGAAAGATAAAAATTTCATCAGATAAATAGAGGCTATAAAGGAGAACCAAATGGAAATTTTAGAACTGGGAAATACAATCACCAAAATAAAAAAAAATTTACTAGATGGGTTCAATAGCAGAATGAAGACAAGAGAAGAGTTAATGAACTTGGAGGTAGATTAGTAGAAATTATCCAATTTGAACATAAGAAAGACAAAAAATTGAAAGAAAAAATGAACAGTCTTAAGAACCTGAAGAAAATACCAGAAGGTCTAACATTTGTGTTTTTTAAGTTTCAGAAAGAAAAGAGAAAGATTATTGTACAGAAAAAAATGTACTTGAAGAAATAAGGGCTGAAAACTTTCCAACTTTGGGTAAAGACATAAGCTTGCAGATTCAAGAAGTTCAGCAAACCCCTAACAGGATAAAGTCAAAGAATTCTGTGCCCATACATATCATGATCAAATTGATGAAAATCAAAGAGAAAAAATCTTGAAAGCCATTAGAGAAAAATAAAGCATTACATGTAGGGGAATAACTATTCAAGTGATTGTAAGTTTGTCATCAAAAAGAAGGCAGTGAAGCAAAAACGATATTGCACTGTAAGAAAAGAACTGTCAACCTATAATTCTCTATCCAGTAAAAATAACTTTCATTCACAAATTAAGATGAAATAAAGACATTCTCAAATGAATAAAAACTAAGATAACTTATCACCAGAAAACCTAATATACAAGAAGTGCAAAAGGAAGTGTTTCAGGTGAAAGGGAAAAGATACCAGAGAGAAACATGGAACTTTGGGAATAAAGGAAGAGCAACAGAAATGGTAAACATTGCATAAATAAATAGACTATTTTTCATTGAAGTTATTTTAAATGGTTCTTTAAATTTTTTAAATGGTTGAAAGTAAAAATTATAACATTGGTGGATTGTTCAATGAACATAGAGTTAATAAATATTACAACTAAAATATAAAGGAAGATATGGTGGTAAGGTTTCTACATTTGACTAGAAATGGTAAAATATTAACTCTAAGTAGACTGTGAAAACTTAAGTATGCATATTGTAATACCACTGGAAAAGATACAAAAAGACATATTAAAAATATAATTGATAAATTTAAAAGTAACACTTAAAATATTCAAATAACCCAAAAGAAGGCAGAAGAGTGGAATGAAAAATAGAGGGGACAAACAGAAAACAAAAAATAAAATGGTAGACCTAACTCTAAACATATAAATAATTAAAGATAAGTAATTTAAACACGGCAATTAAAAGACACAGTTTTCAGATTAAGAAGAAGGTAACAAATATATATGGTCTATAAGAATTCCACTTTAAATATAATAATTTAGGTAGATTAAAAAGGAAAACAACAGTAATATATAAACACTAGTCAGAGAAAAACTGGAATATATTATTAGAATAAACCTCAGAGCCAAGAAAATTACCAGAAATAAAGAGGGACATTGCATAATGATAAAAGAATCAATACATTAATAAGATATAACAACAATGCTAAATATATGTACCTAACAACAGAGCTTCAAAATACTTAAAGCAAAAGTGAATAGACATGACAAGAGAAACATATCAATCTATCACTGTACTTGGGGATTTCAACACTCCTTTCTCAGGAATCATAAAGATACAGAAGAACTGAACAACACCATCAGACAACTGGACTGATTGACATTTATGGAACACGTCATTCAACAATAGCAGAATACTCATTCTTTTCATGTGCACGTAGAACATTCACCTTGATAGACTACATCATGAGTCATAGTACAAACCTTAACAAGTTTGAAAGAATGGTAATCACACACTCATGTACTCTGACCATAAAGGAGGGCTGACTATAAAGTCTTACTCGGATTTTCAACTGCATGAGGGTTGGTGCCCCTAATTCCTGTGTTGTTCAAGGGGTCAACTGTACATTAATTAATTTTTTAAATTGGGATAATAATCTTTAATGTTTTAAATAACACTTCTTACCTTTCAACAGTCCTTCCTGCTTCCACATTCTCTGCCATGTTTCTCTTCCTAAGGGTTCCAAGTATATTTCTTTATCCTTCAGATTAGGTTCAGCAATATGACTTGCTTTAGCAAAAGAATAATATGGAAGTGGTGATGTGCCACTTCCAAGAGTCCTTCTATGTTTCCACTTGCCTTTCCCTCTATCATTGCCATGGGGGAAATATGCTGGGGTGAGACCATTGGGCCTGGGAGGGAAATCAGAGATTTACAGCAGAGAAAACCGCATTAAGCTGAGCCCAGGCAACTCATAGATCCATGAAATTAAATTATTGTAATTTTAAGGCACTGTGCTATGGGAGTGGTTTGTTATGTAATCTTTTGTGTGGCAAAAGCTAACTGGCATGTTTGTAAAGCACAAACTGACCTCTAGTCCTTGACAGGATCCCAGTCTCAGGGTAACAGCAATGAGAATCAAGATATCCAGGAAGGTGTTCAGACAAAAAGAACAAGACAAATCCAGTTCTAATAAATGAAGAGTATGATTTCTCCACAGGCTCAAAATAAAACTTGGTTAACAAATCTGACAGGAAAAAGTCAAAGCAAAACAGGCATCAGTGTTAACTCGTTACTAGACCTACTTGGGGCCCTTGAGCACAGACAGGATTAGAACTGAGGTGAGGGCAAGCAAGACTGAATCTCTAGGTGAAGGTCTAATATATATAGATATAGGGGGAAAACAAAATGGTGAGTAACTGGGCAGTGAAAAATGTCTTTGGGCAACATCAAGAGACCTCTGTATAGTAACCTATTGTGTTTCTTCTTTTGTCTTGGCTATAGAGAGAGAAATAATAAGTTTTGTGTGCAATTACAAAAAACATCTCACCACTTCCTCTAAATGTTTTCTGACCTCTTGTATCTGCATTTTGATGGTATTAACATTATTCCTCTGGACTACCCCTAACTCATTTTAAGTGGATGTGAAAAATACTATGAACATCAATGCATGACGCCTTAGCCTAAGAACTAGTGCTTTCAAAACTGTACATCATGATCATTATCAACAATGTACTCAATATACCAAGAACAATGGGGCATGCAACATGAGGGCTGCTCCTGGCCTTTTAAATAAAGGGCCAATAACATGGATTTTTAAGAAATTCTAATTCACTCTACTGCAATGCTTGGGCAATCTTGACCCAGAGATGCAAATTTAAATAACTGCAGTTGTTCCTCTTAACTCTTACTCAACACTGATTAATTTCAGATGTGCCAGACTCAAAGCTTTCTCCTGCCAAACTTTCTAAAACAACATTCCTTTCAACAGCTGAAAGGTGTATCAAAAGTTAAAGGAATAAAAAGTAGTTTAGTTTGGATATGCCTTGAAACCTAGTGTTTTAATAGAAAAAGAGCTAACTAACAGAGGATTAATGCTTGTTTTGTTTGGAAGGACCTGGAATTTGGAAAAACATTCTTGTATCCCGTAAATACTGGTCTCTGTCATCTGCTAACAATGATCATCCAAGTTTATTCATAGCATGATGTAGGATGCTCTTCCATACAGTATAAATTATGCATAAACCCAACAATATAAGAAATATTAAATTGAAATGAATTCATCCTTCTACTTCTTAAAATTCCTTTCCAAACTTTTCTAAATATCTAATGGACATTTTAGTAGTTTCAGTGTTGTAGCTTTGTTGAAGATTGTTGAAGATTGACCTCACAAAATTGCATTTGGAAATGATGGGACTCCTATTATCAGAGATAATTAAACTGGAACAGAGCAAAAGTCTGATATTTTACATTCAAATAAAAAATTGCATTTACATACAGGTTGAGAGAAGCCTCATTTAAGAGCAAAACTCATTACTGCACATTAAAATCACTGAAGCACTTTAAAAAATAGCTGTACTTGGGCCTTACTCCTAGAGATTCTGGTTTCTTTGGTCAGGGCTAGGACGTGAGCATCAGCATTGTTTAACTACTCCCCCAGGTGATTTTAATGTGCAGCCTGGTTTGAAAACCACTAATCTGGTGTTTTCTTTTAAATCATTGCGGTATAACCCCCTATACAAGATGATAAAATCTTAGGCTTTACATCTAGAAATATAGTGACCAGACCAAAGGAGGCAATCAGAATCACTGCAGTAGCCAGGTTTCTAGGTGACACACTGTCAAGTGTGATGTTGACAATGGAGAGAGAAGCAGAGAGCCACAGAGGACAGGATGATGAGATGGCTGTGAATCCTGAACTGTTTATCTTGGAGAGCAGATTTAGGAAAACCACAATCCATTTGCATTGCTAACACATAGAAAGGGCATTCAACTTAGTCTGTGTTCCTTTAGAAAGCAGAACAAGAGGCAACAGGAAGAAGTTGCAAGGGCAGCTGATATCAGCTCAATATAAGGAAAAGCATTCTGCTAACAAGAGCTTTTCAACCACAGATGAGCAATCTGCAAACCCTCAAGCAGAGGTCTAGTGATCTGTCACGGACATGGGAAGGAAGCTGGACTATGTGACCTTTCTTTCCCATTGTACAAATAACCTGAGAGAACATCTTGCAGTTTCATGAAATTCCTCAAACTGTGTCTGTGCTTTTGGAGCTGAAGAAACAAAAGACTGAGGGAACTCAGGCTATTGGCTGGAACCAAGGCTGTCTAATAGTCATGAGCTCTCTCTTCTTTGCACGATTGCACCAAATCTTACTTGACCATCTTACCACTGGTCAAGTCTCTGGACATAGTATACCCTCGGGAGAAATTGGTTATTTTTGTCTTTCCATATAAAGGACTAGGGAAGAGTCTGATATTTTAAGTGTGGAAAAGATAAAAGGATGAGGCATAGGGGGTTGGGGGGAGAGAGGAAACAGTTGTGATTACTGCAGTTAAATATTTGAAAGAGACACCCATGTTAAAAGGCATTAATTTTTTTCATATCATTTTCAAATGTACGTGTATAAACTTTAAGTAGAAGTTACAAAAGACAGATTCTGGCACAGTTAAGAAAATGCTCGGCTGTGTCTGTGTCAGGATTCAATGACTTGATCATCACTGGATTGTAATGCAAGGATGATAAGTCCTATCTATTAATCTAAATCAAATCTATAATGTCAGGTACAATGATAGGCATGTAAGAGGCGCCTAATAAACATTCACTAAATAAAGTTTTCAAGTACAGTCTGGATGATCATCAACCAGGGAAACTTGAAAGGGATTTGTTTAGGGTGAAAGCAGGACAGAGATTGGACTACCTAGCTTTTAAGACCACTCCAATCTTGAGATTCTATTGTTAGATGATACAAATTAAATCACTAAACCCTAAAATAACTCTAGGTTTTCATTATTTTAAAACGAATACATACCTAAATCTATCTTCTTCAATTAAAATAGGTATCTTTTTCTTAAACATGTGATTGGTATATGAGGTAAAAATAAGCCATCTTGCAAGCCTGGAAACCTCAGTGGCTTAACATGTAAAACTTATTTCTTTCTCACACATATCTGTTGTGGGTCTGATACCCCTTAACGGAAACTCCCTTCCAAATAGTGACTCAGGATCCAGACATCTCAGTATATATGCTTCAAGGGTCGCTATAATGGGCTCTTAAATGTTTGGCCTTGGGAGTGATCCACATCATTTCTGGTCATAGGCCAGTGGCCAAAAAACAGTCACACGGCCCCACTTAACTATGAGTGGGTGGAAAATCTGGGAAGCACAGGGATGTTCAGGGAAAATTACATGTAACTGTTACAAATGTAAACCATCATGGAGGATTTACATTCTGGGCTACAAGCATCTGAGCTCTCCAATTAATCATGTGACATGGAAAAGTACGCATTCTGCACATCTCGTTCTGTCCTCATTTTAGACTTTAAAAAATAAGGAAACATTGGAATAAATATTTGCAAGAAAGTCTGTTGAAGGATGAAACTGTTTGAAAAACAGCGCACACAACATGCTTCCCCCCAAAAACAGAATCTGAAATCTTAAGGCCAAAACAAACGTCCCAAATTAGGAGATGAAACCTTTCTAATCATTGGCAAGTTAGGTGGGGTTTATGTCCATTTTTCACATCCTCACTTTGGACTATAATTAGATTGATTATAACTCCTCGATCTCATTGTTCTCTCCCATGTCTTTGTCACTTTACACACTTGAATTCACTGTTTGTTACCCTTTTAACGTCTCGGATCTGCCAAATCCTTTACCAATTTTAAACAGTTAAAGATATCTCCTCTGTATTTGTATAAAAATACTTTTTCCGTAGTCTGTTTTATTCAAACTATTACTGACATGCAGTCAAGAAGTTTCTAAATTCTGTTTTTTCTTTCTGACATCATCCACATTACAGCTCTCCTAAACAATTCATTTTTTGAACAAATTCATACAGGTCCGTACTTTTGAAATTATAAAGTTTTAATTCCATTATTGATCACATTTCTAGCACCATACTGAATAGATGTTAAAATGCTGTTTGGTTAAAATCAACAAGCCACACCCAATGAGCAGTGTAATCTGTAACTATGGTAACAACAGTAGTTCCAGTGAAAATACACCTCAAGGACACACTCTCCTTGGCATTTAGAAATCCACCGTTTTCACATGTTTCTACTTTAGAACTATTTCTTAGTTTAAAGTGGGATGATAAAATATAGAGTTTTTAGTCAGTATATGGATATAATGCTTTTGCATTTTACTAAAAACTGTTTCAAGATGTGTAAAACCAAATTCATTCAATTCAAAATATTTATTTAAAGTCTAGTACACATATGGCCACCAAGCAGTTTACTCATAAACTGACCATTCCCTGTCTCGGTCCTTTCTCACAGGATATTGAGGATAACAGTGATATGGGTTTCTCTTTATAACATCTTAGTACATCACTCTATCCAACTTGGGGCCGCCTACATATCCTTTTATTCAGGAACAGATTGTACAGTCTTTCTCAAGGCTTTACCTCACCCAGCACAGCCAAAGAACACATAGATTTATTTATTTATTTTTTGGTCTGTTAAATTCAAAACTCCTATTTCTTTCGGGGATCATTTTGATTCAAATACAACAAAATCTCAGACATAAAATCAACTCCCAATAACTCATTCACACATATGAGTGCCTACTGTATGCCAGGCTATCTCTAAAACTGAAAAGACTGAATAAGGACCAGTCCCTTCCTTCAAGAAACATGGCTTTATTGAGGAAAATGAAAGGTAAATAAACAATCCAGTACGTTAAGTGCTCAGGAAAGCAGGCCCAATTAGAGAGGAAGTATGGGCAATTATCCCTGTTTTGGTATCTATTGTTGCATAATAAACTATGCAGAGCTTAGTGACTCAAAACAATGTAATCTTCCTCTCTCACGGCTCTGTGGGTTGATTGGGCTCAGCTGGGTGGTTCTCGCTTGGGGACTCACATGTGGTTGCAGGCAGAAGTCAACCATGGGGACAACAGTCATCTGAAGGTTCGACAGAGCTTGATGTCCAAATAATTCACTCACATGCTGCCAGATGATGTAGGAACTGAGCTTCCACTGTTGGCTGGAGTGCTTTTATGTGGCATGGGCTTTTCACAGAATGGCACCTGGATTTCAGGAGTGCCTAGGAGTGAATGTTCTAAGAGATCAAAGCCACTGGGTCTCTCCTGACTCAACTTGGAAGTTACACAGAGTAATTTCTACTGCATTCTACTGGTTACAGAAGGCCCACCCAGGTTCAAGGTGAGAGCGAAGTGTGCAGAGGTACGAATCCTGGGAGGCATGGGTCATTGAGGACCATCTTTGGAGACTTGCTATCACGGACACCAAACCATTTAGGTTTTGATCATATGTATATTTTTAAATTTCCTCTCCTCTTGGCTCACAGAAGATCAAAAGGAAAGCCACCTTAGGACAATATGAAAATCAACGAAATTGCTCTAGACTTAGATGAGCAGCACCTGAATTCAGTCAAGCAGCCAGGGTGCAAGGCAACTCAAAGGAGGGGAAGATGATCAAGAAGTATGCGGGGCAACATCTGAATATGTGAGAGCTAGAGTAATTTAGAACTACTCTAGTACACCTCCCTTCAATAACTTCAACAGGAACAAATTTCCTTAATCATCAAAAAACCAAAACAGAGAACCTGTCTTCACTGCTGCACTTTACCAGCCTTGTGCTGATTATGAGAAGAAAAAAAAATGATTTACCTTTCCCTGCCACAAAGGAATTTTTAAAAATACGTTTGTTCTTTATAATCAAACCCTTTGGAAGTTTTCTAAAGTCATGTAAGTTATTCTGTTTACTCAAAACCAATTACTGTATCAGCTGTAATTGAGTCTGACCATTTCTAAACTGATTTTATCATTGGCCTGTATTACCTAGTGAAAACAGATTAGCAGTTTCCAAAGTACATAAAGTATAGAAAACAAATAACTTCATCAGTACTAACTAGGAATATGCTAGCTACCCCTGATTTCAGAATAAGGTATCCCAATTGCTCCTTTTAAAACACTGTGTTGTATCTACAAAAATAAAAAAAGGAATTCCTGAAAAAAATCACCCAAATTTATATCATTTTTATTTATGTTAGCCTTTAAGAAAAATTTTGAAAGCATGAACCTTAAAAAAAATTTAAGGCTCTTGCTTTTTGCTTAAAATTTAGACTCTATTAGTTATCTACACTGGCCACAAGGTGGGGCTCTGATGTCACAATTTGGCAAGATTTGTAAAATGTATATTTATGTAATCACAAATGAAAATAATAAAACAAAATTTAATAGAATAATCTCATTTTTAAAATATGCACATTTTCAATTAATCAATTATCTAATCATTTATGATCAGCAGAAGAAAGTTATGCTTTAATTTGTCCATTTCTCACCTGGAAGTTAAGCTCTGTCAAATTTTAAGTCTCCTGAGTAGGTACAGGATTTTATATCATTATGTGCTTTCCTTAAGGATTTTTTCTGCCATTTCAGATTACATTCCTAAAGGAAAAGTAACTGAACTTAAATCACTGTTAAGAAAAATGTCCTTTAAAATTATTTTTTAAATTATTTTATAATTAAGCACAGAGAAGTTCATTACTTATTACAAATCTACATGAAATTTTTTTTTCTCCTTCTACATCCCAGAATTCTCTTTTTGCAATCTAATAGTTACTTTGGGATGAGGATAATTTGAAAGGAACAATATTTTCCTTAAATTGTTGATAGCATGCATGATGTTTTCCATTTGTTTTGTTAAAACCATTCTTTAAGTCGATTACTTGTTTATTTTATATTGTTAAATAGGCAGAAATTCTTTTCTAATTTTTAAAAGAGTTTAAGTAATCAGATTTTTTTAAGTCAGCCATTTATCAGTGAAGATAGAATAGCATGCTAAAATAATCATTGTTACTTGATTTATCACAAAAAAAATTACAGTACCTCAAGAATCAGCAAAGAACCTACTTTTCCAAATTAATATTTTCTAATTTATTTCAATATATTAAGAATAAAACAAAAATATAATTTAAAGTTTATCTTTAAATTTAAAAATAAACTGTCTGAAATTTATAAAGTCCACACATCCCTTGCATATATATCCATCTTTCCAATTTTCTAATTCTTTTTATTAGAATAATTTAGCAATATAGTACTCTGCATTTTTAAAGCATGTCTGTGTGTAGTTTTCTTCTCTTTTCATTACTTATTTCTTAGTGTATTTCTCTTCAAATTTAATCCAAACTTCATTGCTTTCATTGAAGAGCTTTATACATTTCCCCCCTGTTCCTCCCCAATGGCTTTTTCTTACTAAAGAGTTACACTAAAAGAAGTCTGTAGCTTTTTATTCTGAAAGACACAGATAAACAGTGCAGTTTGACAAAAGCTGCTTTCATCAAGTTTAAAGACTTTAATTTTCTGAAATGGTCAACATCTAGTCGAAGTGAGGTATTTACTGAGACTGACTCTCAACTGTGACAGAAAATTTTGTTTGGCTTTCCTGCAACTTGAAGAGATCTGTTGTATAGACCACTCCATATTCCAAATGAATGACATGCCCCAAAAATGTCATATAAGATGGGCTTTAGGGCTTAGCAAGCAGGAAAATTAAGAAGTGCCTGTGACAGACAGGAAAATAGGAGTGAAGGAAAATATAAAGAGATTCTGTCATTAGGATGGACCACTCAAATTATATGTTAACTGTTTTCCATATGTTTATTCTGTAGAAGGGTACTTGATTTCTTAGGTAAGTTACCAATACAGGTAAATTACTAGTGTTTTTCAAAAATAAAGCAGAGTGAAAAAAATTAATATACTGGACTACTACTAAAGTATCCATATTAAGGGAAGATATTCACATTGATTCCTATGCACATTAAGAATGAGAAAAAAATGCCACCATTAGCATCTAAAGCCCTGTGGTAATATATGTATACACACATTCACACACACACACTCACATACATGTACCCGCAGACACCAATAGTTACTATTGACATCAATACACTTCAATTTATTGTAATTAAATTACATTCTCTTTTCTTTCTACTGTTTTTTTCTTTAAACAATTAATACCCAGATGTATTTCCATAGTAAAAGATTTTGGTTCCTCAAAAACTTAAAAATTGCGATGATATGATCTAGCAATTCCACTTCTGAGAATATATCTGAAGGAAACTAAATCATTATCCCCAAAAGCTGTTCACATTCCCATGTTTACTGGACCATTATTTACAACAGCCAAGACGTGGAAACAACCTAAGTGTCTATCAACGGATGAATGGGTAAAGAAAAAATGATATATATAAATACACACACACACACACACACACACGCACATGCACACACACTGGAATATTATTCAACCATGAAGTAGAAGGAAATACTGCCATTTGTGATAACATGGATGAGGCTTAAGGGCATTGTGCTAAGTGAAATAGGACAGAGAAAGACAAATACTGTATGATCTCACATATATCTGGAATTTTAAAAAACTGAACTCACAGAAACAGAAAACAGATTAGTGATTGCCAGAGCTGAACATGTTTCAAGCTATAGCTTTCCCTATCCATCTAATCCTGCCTGATTTCCAGCTTTCAAATTTTTGACCTACTTAGGGAATTTGTCGCACTTTCGCTCATTAATTATGAATTGTTCTTTTTTTTGTTTGTTTGATGAAACCTCCCCGGGAGCTTCAATCAACACCGATGTCCTCCCTCCTCCTTCCTGTTCATTTATAGCAATCATTGCTTGCAAAATGCACACATTTCCATTGTTCCATAGTCTTTGTTTATTAATTTAACTCTTTCTCCTACACAGATATAATCCTATTAGAGGCAGGGATCATTCTTACAATTCAGTTTTGTTTTCAAAAGACTGGGAGTTAGTGGAAAAAGACAGACCTTTGGGAGCCAGACAGATCTGTGTTTACAGACGACCTCTGCTTCTGCAATTTGCCCATTGTGTGGCCTTAGGAAAGTCACTTTATCTTCTTGAGATTTCGTTTTCTTCCATAAAATGAGGATAATAAAACTTGCACTGTGAGATTGTTGTGACAATTATAGATAAACTACATAAAGTAGCTGGCCTACAGTAGGGACTCAATAAATGGCCCCAATTATTATAATACGGTGCCCAGCCCATGTTATGATCAGCACTTAGTAATACTTGATGAGTAATAAGATAACGATGATAGTTGATAGGATAACAGTAGGACTAGATTTAATCTTCAGGATAAATTGTTCTATTTAAAAGTACATTTCATATCATTTCATGAAGTCTGGAAAAAGAGGAAAGGTAGAAAATGTGCTCAGCTGATTGCCTTGATCCAATTTCTGGCAACACAGCATGAGATTAAAATAGCTACTATAAGTCACCACCTACTACTGGAAAGAACTAGTATCTGGTTATGTCTTTCCTCTGAAGTGTACCACAAGGGACATTAAGCTGGCTTGCACTGGTAGAACTGTTTTTTATAACCAAAGTCTGTTCTGAATGGTTGGTATCCATGACATACCAGTACATATTTAGAATAGCATCCCTGAAGTATAGTAATATAATTCACAAATAATTACTAAAATATCTCTTCAGTCAAGTTGATGGATAGTAGGAGTTTACTTTGGATACTAAGTGCCAATAAAGAACAAAAAGGTGATAGAACCCAACTCCTTATTTCCTAAATCCATCTCCCAGTAATATAACATCTTATTCATCACCATACCTTCAGTGCTTGGACCAGTGCCTGGCCCACAGTAAGGACTTGAAAAACACCATTGAATAAATAAATATATATCAAATAAATATTTTTGTCTCTGTTTTCTCACCTGTAAAATAAGTTAGATCAAATCCCTAGTCAGTCTGAAATTGAAGATATTACAATTCAATTTGGAATTCAATAACTAGAATGTTTATTAAGTTCTGATATCAGTAAATGTACCAAGCAAAATTTAAAAATCACAGCCTGTTGCATCCAGATATTCTTTCAGTATACTCCACCATACATTCTCTTCTAAAGATAAATCACCAATAATAGAGAGAACAACAGAAACTTATTTTAAATTATTTTATTTTTCATAATTTTCTAACACATGGTGTTAGAAAAATGAAATTTGGCACCATGACTTAAAACTTTTTTCAAGTTTAACCTTTAAATTAAAAACAGTAGCTACAATAAGAATATTTAAACCTCACTCAGAGTAATGGTAAAAAAATCAAGTCACAAATTTTTTTGTGTTGGGGAATTTTTTAAAGTGGGATAAAAGGAAGGTAATAAAAAGAGTAAGAAGGATAAAACGGAGACTATGCTGGGAAGACAAAAAAGTGAATCACCCCCCGGAAGAAAAGACTTAGGAGGAAGACAAAGGGCAAAAGGGAAGAACAAAGGCTCACCAACTTTATTTTCCTGATATAAAATTCAAGTACTTAAAAACGTAAAAAGTTTTTAAAAAAAAAATCATAAAGTGTTACTACTAATCTCAATGAAATTTTCTTTTTCCTCATTATTTTCTAGAATTAAAAAGAAAAACCCTGTTTTGAGTTAAGGACACTTGCTGATCTTAAGTTGATACTTGATGTACTTTAAGAAATCAAAAGGCTCAAAAGCTTTCCTAAATCTAACATCTACTTAATATAATCTACCTTGGAAAATTCATCTGAAGGAACATAAGGCTTGATTTCTACTGCAAATGTAAAAAAATCTGTCTAACAATCTAAACAGAAATAGTTTCCACTGGATATGTACCTCAGTTGTATTTTGTACTAAGTTTCTTGAGGAAAAACATTGTGTAATATTGTTCTTTGTATTCCTTCAGTAACTACTGTAAAAGGTACCTATATAGGCGGTCAAAAAAGCACTTACACAATTAGTTGCATACAAATTCAGTTAGAACTCCAGTTTTTCAGCATTTCAAAAATTGAAATTTTTGAAATTTTCATTTATATCCATTTTGTCTACATGTTGATAAATAAAACTCTTCCCAGCCTTTTAATAAGAAAATATTATTAGTCTCATTTGTCACTTGTACATCTGTACCTGAATACTTTATCAACTGAAACACAAATTCAGAAAATTGTCATTATTCTCAGAGACAATAAGGCATAGAAATAAATATTTGTTTTTAGATTTTTTTTCCTTTTTCTTCTTCTTCAATCTGTGTTTTAAGGCTCAGAGCAGACATTAAGAAATATCAATTTTTTATAAAAAGTTTTTCAAATGTTTGGCCCAAAGTGAAGTTGTTCTGTGGAAGTTATTAAAATTTTCTTCTCATCGTCTCAAGCACAACTTCAAAGACATGTTCATGCCAGGCATCCATTCCAAAAGAAAACTGAATTCAATGAAAAGTAAATAACTTAGGGATCTATAAATGACACGGCGATGTATCTAGTTCCATTTTTAACAGGAAGTCCTTCATGCAAATGCGTGAGTCTCCCTGGATGCATGAAACTCCAGCCTTTTCTTGGTGACTCAATAGAGCAATTGTACCTTAGAAATTTGCATCCACCACCCTAAAAAAGATAGACCAATAAATGTATCAACTTGTTATGTTTCATTTTTAATGAGTGATAAAATTCAAATGATATCTAAGCAGAATCTAAAAGAAAATAAGGCAAAGCCCTTTCATAATGACGTATTTCTTTTGAAAAATGTAAAAAAAAAAAGCCATAATTACCTGAAAATCTTCTCCCACATTATTGAGTGCAATGTTGATGGTAAATGTAGAAGCATCATGATGAGGGCGAAGAGAGCGTTGTCTTTCAGGGGAGTATTTTACTACAAAATTCAATAGTGCAAACCCCTAAAGGAGCAAAGTAAATTAATGGATTTGCTTATCAATAACAATATAAAATAGGACATTTGTGTAAAAACTGGTAGGAGGTAGGCAGCAGGAATGGGAGGATAATTACCTTAGTATAATAGCCTGCAAAGACCTTCAGCGTAACAGGCGCAATAAATTCCCGGATAAAATGAAGCCATACATTCTCCAGACCAATTTGCTTCATGTGGATATCATCAGTTGGGACATTTTCATAACCACCAGATATACGGCTATCCTAGAAAGAGTATTCATGACATCATAAACTGTGGTCTGTGTGCAATTCACACTTACATTATCTTGGAATTTTTTTCAACCACAAGATCATAATAGACAATAAAAATAACAGTTCAATTATGGGGTACCATCTGCTTTAATTGTGAAACTATCAAAATAACTTAGGTAACATGGCTTTGCAAATGTATCAATGATGAAGCAAAGTATTACAGAGTAAGACAGCTTTCCTACTTATTTAATAGATATGTGAGGTCTGATGAGAAATAAAATTGATTGCCAAAGCCTTCCCATGTCCCCTAGAAAATGAGTTTTTTTACGGTGAACCTTCAGGCAGTCTTAGCTGGTGATGGGCATAGATTCTGTTTGTCTGCCATTTGGATTACCTGTCACTGAAAATAAACTTTCCCTGCCACGTTCCTCACTTTTATTTTGTGGCACCCAAAGTGCTTCCATGATTGCTTTTCATTATCCTACCACCTGCTGACTTCAAGTTCTTCCTCATACTTTGAACTTCTGTCTTCCTGATCAGCTAACTAGCTGGGGAATATATAATTGAGCAGAGGCAGTGATATTCCAGAATATTCCACTAAAATTCCTCAGTACTCTGAAGGAGCTGGCATCTGTGGGTTCTCGGAGGAAAAGAAATACCTTGAACCACCTATAGTAATGCTTTCAGCCAAGTCTTTGACTCTGAATGTAAATGCAAAACTGAATTACACCAAAGGCATTCAAATAGATTCCTCCTGTCTATGTTTACACAAAAAAAATAGCTTTGGCAGTCAACCAGAGAAACTTTGTCTTGGTATTTTCACTATAGCTCACTGCAAAAATGCAGAGAATAAAAAGTGGCCTTGGAGAAGAGCAATATCACACAATAGGCATATATTACCTTACCATCCCCAGCCAGGAGACACTGACCCTTAAGGCCTATCCAGTGTAATTGGAGATGAAACTGAGGCCCGGATAGATTAAATGTTAAACAATTAGTACCAGAATTAGGCTAAAAACAAGAGTTCTCTTGACAGCCTTGGGTAGCCCCTTCATTTAGGTCTAAGACTCAGAGATGTAAGACAAAAAGGACAAACCTCCTCTACCTTCTCTAAATATCTACGCTCCTCCTTGCCCCACATACACATTTTAGTTCTTTGTGTGAAATGACAACTTACATGATGTTTCCCCCCAGACCACTGGCCATAATGCTCCATTTCTTCCACCAATTCATCGCAGGCTTTTTCAGAAAATATAGGAAACCAAAAAACATCTGGACAAGGCTATAGATAAAACATGACATCACCATTAAGAGAATAACATTTTGTGTCTTTTTACTAAGAAATGGCATTTCAAAAGTATAGAATATTCAATATTTATCTCACTTAGATGTCTTTTTAAGAAGTTTGCCCAACATTACTGACATTACTGTTACAAACAATACTAGTTTGGGTTTTTTTTTTTTAAAACAATTTCTAAGACTTTTATTTTCATTTATTTACTTATTTTGTTTGCATTTTAACATCTGTGCAATCAAGATGTGTCTCAGAGACACAGTTGGCCAGGCAGCCATAGTGATGTAGTTGTTAATGCCACAGGGCATGTACACTTGGTCAGGCATTCACTCTGTCCTCACTTTGTGTGTCTGTATGTATCTGTGTGTGTGCACATGCACACATTTAGTTGGCACTGCACTTGTTGACTTGCCCTTTGAAACATCTTTTTAAATGATTTACACTACCACTCACTGAAATGAAATGCTATTATGTATACAGTGCTCTATAACATATAACATATATGCCTTAATAAGTCTAAAATAGCTCTTTCAATATGCATAAAATAAAAAACTCTAAGTGACTAGGAAACATTGCATCATAGTTTAATTGGCAGTATTTTTTTCCTTTCTCACGGTACACAAAATAACAGAGCATCTCAGAATTAAACACATTTTAGACACTTTACATTGTCTGAAATAAGGTATTAGCAATAGTTTGGAACACTAACCTCAAACAGAGTTCATTTTTTAAAAGACCTCTCTGAGAAGAGACGTGTGGAGCTCAATTTCTTTCAAAGATAAACTTTCATTGAAAGAGGCCTACACCAGAGATCTGCCAAAAATTCCTTATTTTTGAGATAGCTATAACATTTGGGAGTATGCTAAAAAAAATGGCATGATCTTAAAATTATTGTTAATTCTCATTTTTCTACATGTTTACAACTGTAGGACCCTTAAGGCTGTAAAACTGGTAATTAAGTCATATGAATTTTACCTAAAGGATAAAGTTTCTTCACTTTCACAACATCTGCTGCTAAAGCAGTACTGCATTAATAATATTCCCTGCTGGAAAATATAGCAAAAATGCTCTACATATCATAGTAATTATTAATACAAACCTGTTCAACTATATTTTCAGTGAAAATCTTTGAATAATCTCGGTTTATATACTTTTCCTTCCAGTCCTACAAAAAAATCAATTGCACAGGTTAAAGCAAAAATCTTTTCATAAATACTTTAATAGAAAATATAAAGTACATGCACTTTAGAAATTGCTCAAGCAATTTATAAATGACTACATGTAGTAGACAAAGTAGGAATTTTCAGAAACCGCAGTTTATGTTTTTTAAACTTTGCCTGATTCTATGTATGTTCACATCATTTTATGAAATGCAAAATTTTTATTTACGGAGTTTTATAACTCAGGATTTTAAAATTTGAGTAATCTTATAGTCACTATATTTGTATGCTATATTCTATGCATATACATAGGTGTAGGTAAATATGTGTGTTTTACAAGTGAAAGATAAGGAACATAATCCTACCAACAAATATTAGTAAAAATTAATCCTACCAACAAATATTAGTAAAAATATTAGTATTAGTAAAAATTAGTAGGTAAATATGTGTGTTTTAAAAGTGAAAGGAACATAATCCTACCAACAAATATTAGTAAAACTTAATTAGTAAAAATTAGTAAAATTTGTAAAAATATTAATCAACTTGGCCTTACTTATAATTTTATAGTGAATTACTCTAAAATAATTTTGATTTTTTTAAATGTATTTAAAATTTCTGCCTTCAGTTTTAGATGTGTATCAAAGAATGATCATGGGGTTACAATTTCATATCTTTTAGTTACTGAAATTAAGGTATAAGACCATATATTGAAAAATAGCTCCTCTTCATACTAATTCATGAACCTGAACCTTCTCTTAGTCCAATCACTGACACGTAAGCCACACACTAAGATACATCAATTTTTGTCAATATCAGCTAAGGAATCCTTTTCCTGGGTCAAGCGTTTTATTTAAAAACCCAACATTTAAAGGGTATATATTAAAATATGAGTCAATATCCAAAATGATCTTTTCTTAAATATATTTAGACCATTTAACAAAATTCTTAATTTTCTCTTTGCAAAGTACAAATTAAGTGAGCAAACAGGAAAGAATTGAGATATGGGCTCAAAATAATTCCAATCAAAATACGTTTCAAAAATATTTGTCTGAAATATATCTTTTGAGGCCACAATTCAGAAGGGCCCTGATAATTTATTTGCCATTCTTAGTTTTGCATATCTCTGCTTATATGTAACTCAGAAATTTTTGATATGGAAGAACAAAAGTTATCTTCAAATTCTTTAACAAATTTAATTTATACATAGTATATCATTATAAGGATCAAATTACTGTATTATCTCATTATTCCCTTTAATATTAATTGGTTCTCTGATTCCAAAACATGGGGGAAAATTAGCAGTAAATAATCATACATAACATTTCAGAATCTTTAAATATTTTTAAGTATTCTTTCTTGGCATCATTATAGATTTTTTGAAGTTAAAGAAACAAGCTCCTAAGATTTTACATTAAAGCATTAATATTAACTTTTCATTTTAGACTGCTTTTCAAATATCATGGAACAAACTGACTTTACTAATTTCTTAGAAGTTCTGATAATGGGATAATCATTAAATATTTTGCTATGGGATACCCCTCATGAGGCATGTCAGTCAGGCTAATTTACCAAAAACAAAACAAAGCATGGAAAGAAAAGCAGTTCCTATTATTTCTGATATATTCATTGCATACTCTCTAATGATTTGAATTCTCACACAAATATCTACAGGATATAACTTGGGACATTTTTTTCAGGAAGCTAATTATTACCCAAGAAATCAAATAATTCTGTCTCTCAAAATACCAAGAGATTCAGTGCCAAGGTAAAATATGTAATTCCACCCTCACCATTTAAAAAAAGCCTCTTTTCAATTCTACTCCTGTGAAATATGGAGATATGCAGCTAAAATGAAACAGAAGTATTTTTAAAATACCCCCAAAAAGTCAAAAGATATTCTTTTTCCTTCAACAGAGTTCCAGAGACCATTAAATTTACTATTCCCAAAAATCAACTACTACAAAATAAAAGAGAATTCTCATCAGGTGGATTGAGTCTTTGTAATTTAAAACTTTTACTATTGGGAAGGAGAAAACCATAAATAGTAGTATTACAGAGATTAGAGAGAGTATTTTCCCTTGAATAATTGTGCCAACTTGACTAAAGAAAACCAACCCAGTAAGACAAAAAAGGAATTAATGTCTACATGATTCAAATCTTTCAGAAAAGAAATAATTTTGGACTTCAAAAGGAAATCGTTTCCTCAACTTAAGACTTTATATGCTGAATCCACTTACTCTGCAATTTTCTCTAGCTATCTTTGGTGTACATTCACAACATTGTTATAAAAAACAAACAAAATGATAAAATAAAATCCATTTTCACAAACTAACTTTTTGAATTTTTTACCTGAAAGTCAAAATGTAATATTGTCATACGTGAGCTACTTGTAAACATATTCCTCTGAAATTGTGATTAAAAATTTGTTGGAGTTTTTGAATATATAAAACAGAGATATTGGGAGAAATCAAAGAAACTGATAATTCCCTTCCCCAAACCTCATATGTCTTTAAAAGAAAGTTCTTAGTCGAGAAATATAATTATGCCTTAAAAAAATATAATTAAAAATACCTTTTTAAAGCCTCTTACCATATTTTCATATTATTAACCTAATTGATTTACATCCATTTAGAGTTATAGGAAAATAAGTAATAAATGAAGCTGAGCTTGAAATACATACCACAGGATTTTCAAAAATCTGCCAGAGGTCATTGTTATAATGGGAAATATTATAATTAGCAGTTGATAATAGTCTTCCAAATTCATGTCTATTAGAAATGTACATAAACACACCCTATATGCCAAAAAATAATAGTATTAATAATCTTGGAGGAAAGTACAAGAACATAAATTTAACCACAGGAAAAATATACAGAAGATATTAATTTCAACTTTTATTTCTCATTCAGGAACATGCATTTTTATTTTTCATATAAAACATGCATGATTTAAAATAAAAAATAAAATTTTCATTAATTATGAATTCAGACACCACACAAAACTAATTGATAGCACTGACACTCAATTGAAAAAAAGAAGAATAACTGTTTTTGTCCCTTTCTCATTGGTCCTAAATGTAGACATCACGGAAAAAGAATTCCTGTTTGAAAGTAGAAATATTTTTGAGACACCAAAGTGCAATTAATTGTACCTCTTTCGGCTTCTTTCCCTTTCAAAGAAGATATCACATTTTTAAACAAGAATTCAAATGTCAATTTTATTTTGTCAGTCTACTTCATACTTTTATTGTACTGATATTTAAAGACTGAACACAGAAATTACTCCTGCATTATGAGGCAGCTAAAGAAAATCAGTCTCCTGTCCTTGCCCCAAACCAAATAAATGTGGCAAACACCATTAAGGTAAGGTTGTTTCTTTTTGTACCTGTTTTAATAGTAAAAGAGTTAGTTAGTAATAAAAAAAAAAAAATGGTGATGAGTACCCAAATCTCATTTTAATCAGGATGTACTTTATACTTACTCCTACTTCTTCTCTCCCTTAAAAAAACAAAAACTGGAAAAACTAGTTAAAGTGATTTGGATTTAACTTTCTCATTTGTCAACCATAAAATCTAAATCAGCCCAAAGAACTAAGAGGTGAATATCACACAATGCCTACCCCAACATGCAAAGCACACACATACATATACAGATTCAGAACCAACGAATACCGACCGTTTACACCAAGCTAAAAGGAAAGAAGACTCTTAAACTTTACTTCTAGACAATATCTAGTATTTTAATTAAATAAACAAAATTAAATAAACCAAAACAAGTAAAAATAAATAAAAATAACACCTTTGGGGGCCTGAGCATTTGGAATGTTTCCGGAGTAGGGGAGTCTTTTTCCCTTTGTAAAGTCTAAAATGAAGAGAAGGATTGGGTAAGTTGACCTGCACACCCACTCTCTCAGGTATTCTTAGGTAAATAAAAATAGCAGCCTTTGATCAAAAGCTGACATTCTGAAATGTCCTTCACAGACAACATGCAGAACAAGCAAAGCTTACAGCGCACACAAAGAAACAACTCCAGCCCTTTTTTTTCTGTTGGTCAAACATAAATCCAAGCTCATTCCTTAGTAGAATTTTCATTAGACACAAAATTAAGACAAAGGAAAAAATGTGTAAGAATGGCCATTCCAGGATGCGCTGTTGAGTCAAATTAGCCAGACATGAGCACAAATTACAGTCACAAGTACTGAGTATATTCAATATAACAATGGACATAAGTTTATAGGAAAAACAAATATATTCAAACAATACATGCCTTATTAAACCAGAAAAAAAGTACTTGCCAACTTTCTTGATTTTTTCCAAAATCACATTTGCTTATATAAATTTGAATAAAATAACCCAATCATTTTAAAACAGAAATCCATATAAATGTTTTAAGACGTATTAACACATTTTGAAAAACAAACTATTTTCTACAATCACAAGTTTTATCAAGAAAGTACATTTGTAGAATAGCAATGTATCATTAATTTTTCACATAGATTAAACAGACTACATGTTTCAATCCTTCTCCCAGATTACTGGTAAGGAACGTACTTTTTGAGAATATGGGGTTAATAATGATAGAGAAAATATGGACATTGATTTCAGGACAAAAGTGTGTTTTTCTTAAATGTGTAACTGATCATTTCACCCAGGCTTCATATAGTTAACTTTAATTAGGTCAGGTTTTAACTATAGAATTTCAAATGAAAGTAAAGGCAAATTCTTAAAAATGCAAAGCTGATTTGTAATAAATCTATGTTTATTATTGAAAATCTTACTGTTGCTTATGAGTTAACCTAAGCACCAAGCCTAACTTTTTTCAAGTTGTTTCTATAGGTAAATGTTCCACAGGTAAATTATTCTCCATAATTGCTTCCAGTATTTCAATACAGAACCAAAAAAATTGGCTAGTACTACAAATTAGAAAGAAAAAGGGCACCAAAACAAATGACACATCAAAACTGGGAAAGCAAGCCATCTTACAGAGACATTCAAGCAAGCCATCATTGTATACCCTACCATTTCTCTAGCATTTCGGCAAAGAGCCATATCAGGATCCAATTTATCACGAACAAAATAGTTCCTTTCATTCATCTCTGATCGGAGTGTCTTTCCTTTAATTAAGTACACGTTAGCCATGTATGGGACATTCCATATCCCTCTGAAAGTAAAGATAAGACGTTCCAAAATACCACAAATACGAAGTTTTATTTTTATGTTTTTAAAATAAATGCCTTCTATGTTTTTAAATTTTGCAGATATAAATTATTGAATCAAGTTACACACAAATGCAAACACATTTAATGATATCTGACACATATGTACACACACATATACATGAGATTACTTGGTAAATACTACATACTATGAGATAAATCACTATCTCCCTACATAAACTTCATTTTAAGGTTGATATGTTTGGCATTTTGGCTGTCATCCCTCACTCTGTTGATACAGCTAGAGTTACAATATTCTGTTGTACATTTAAGATTAAGCAGTCTGATAGCAAAAAATAGCACATCCAGCCAGTGGCGTACTGCAGCCAGCTCACACTGGCTCCCCAGAGCATTTAGCTTCCCTTCTGACTTCACATTGGAAGCTTGAAATCAGCCGTGGCGGAACTATTCAGAACACAGAACTGGGCAAACACTACAAATCAGGGCATCCTCCAACCCAAAGAACTAGTTGTTAGACATTTACCAGCACATCACTGAATACAGCCTAAAATTCTCCTAAAATATGGTCTTTTGAAATTCATTAAGCTATCTCAATTGTCTGTAGAAAAAGGAAGATATAAAGAAACACAGCTGGAAGTACATGAGTGTTGGGAGACACTGTTTATTTTGTCCTTCATTCTTTCCCACACTTGTCTCCTTACTCTGAACATGACTCATTTCATAAAAACAATATAATAGAGGTTCACCTGAAGGGATATGCCTTTGCTTTTAGAGCACAGAAAGGGAAGATCCTGACCAAGGAAATGTAGTTAGATATTGAAAGCAATATAGGTAACATCATTTTGTCTTACTAAATGAGCCTCAAAGGAAATGGCCAATCAAAAATATACAATGTGTCCGCTGAATTCAGCAATTAATCACTGGTATGGTAGAGTGTGCAGTTTCAATTTTAAAGGAAAACACACACACACACACACACACACACACACACACGTCACAAGACGTCATTCTTTCATGTAGCTTTTATTCATAAGGTACATTCTTCTATTAACTAAATCAAAAACCTCTACTTTATTCTTTTCCTTACACTTTAGACAACAATTACAGGAGGTTGGACAGAAAAACACCGGTGCCTAAAACAACTTAAATGAAATATGAGTTCTCTATTTCTACTTCTGTGAAGCCTTAGTCCTGCTATACCCACAGACAATATCAGGCATATGGTCTATCCTGATCATTCCAGAATCAATTAACGTACTTTGAAACAACAGAATATGATCTTAATAGCATTTTCTCAGTTATCATGCTTCTTAACTGCAGCTAACAAAAGCCTTTATCGTTTACATCATTCAAATTTACTATTACTGTTTTTACACCTATTATTATTTTCACAAGCAAAACATCTCTTTACCACTCAACTGTTCAACAAGAAGTGTGTGGGTTTTTTTTTTTCTAAATTTTAACCCTTTTTAATTGAGTTGATGTATCTGAGAAATTAGGCAAAGCACTTAATGTCTCAGTCACTCTGGTCCATCATCTGTATGAAAAACAGGATACATACATTCTTCCTTAATATTACCTCAGCAAAAAAACTACTTCAAGTGTGATTAATTTTTAGTTTAAAAAATATCAATTGTTATCTTTGAAATAAATATCAATCATGCACATACTTTGTAGTAAGTATATTCTTTTCAAACTCTAGAAATGGAAATCATACTGGCAAAGCAATTTCTCTTTAAAGCAGAATATTAGCTGCTTGCAAAAATTCTTGCAGAAAGGAAAATTCTTGCAAAAGGAAACGTTGGAAGGTTTGATTGTTGGTGTTTCTGTTTGCTCATTTATAAATTTTATAAGCTATCAAACAACCTTCACCCTGGCCACTAAAGAAATTAGCTAAACTAAATTCCCTTTCCAAACTTTAAAGAATATTCCTCTTCTAACAACCATAAGATGACTACCCATGGTAATCATACACTGTCTTTCAGTATTTCCCACAACTGAGAGTTTGTGCCTTTGAAGATTTACAACTTTAAGAACAATTTTTTAAATATTAGTTTTACACTAGTATTGCAGGATCCCAAGTGGTCTCCAGGTCTTCAAATTTCCACTTAACATAAAGAGATAAAAAATGTTTTAAAATTCAATATAATATTAACAAGACCATATCTTTAGATAAAAGTATTTTACATTAAAAGATCAAATCAAGTAACTTACACTCTATTCCCTTGAACAATATCCACATAATCTTCAGATCGAGAGTAGTATCCATCAGGACTCAAGGCCCCCCAGAAGTTGGACCACAGCTTTCCATGACGAGTTACAAGAGGAGCAATGATCTTTCTAAAGATGAGAGAAAAACAAATCCAGATAATTATTTATTTTTTAACTGCCACAGAATTACGTGTTTTGGGCTTAACATGACACAGAAAACGATAAAGTTCATTTAGCACACATGTAGTTAGTCCAAAAAACTAAATGTAAAATAAAAGAGAGAGGAATTTCCTCCCCTCACTTTTTTTAAAATAAGTACATTGCTGACTTTCAATGATGTTTTTTAAAAAAAGCCTAATGAGAAAGGAAAAGTAATTGAAAATGTGAATGAAAGTATAAAAACAACTTTTAAAAGTATCATACTTATATCCAAAGAGTATAACTATCTTAATTATTTAGTTATTTTAGTATTTTGAAAATTATACTAAATGAAATCAAATATTTTCATTGTTATTAGGCAGACGTAACAGTCCCTGGTGCATTAAGGTATCCAATAAATATTTGCTGGAAAAAAAAATGTATGAAGATCGGCTGAGATATTTGTAAGTAGGCCAGTTTTCCTAAAGTTAAGCCTTGAATTACTTTAAAGTATGTTTCCGGTTTTTTTTTTTAACTTTTAAAATGGGTTGTGCTAGCCCTGGTGACACTAAACATTTTTCTGGTCTTTTGACTATTTTAGAAAACAAAATAGAAGGTAACTGCTATACCGTGCTGTCTCACTACCTACCAGGAAAGCAGCCCCTTTAAGACAAGTATATGTTACAAATTCAAAACATGTCAGATTTCTTTTAAGGAAATCTAATTTATAATGTGTCAACATTTTCCAAATGAGGTAACAAAATCTGAAGTTCTGTTAGAATTATTTTTAAAATGAAGTAAATTGTAGTGGTGTCATACAATTTTGAAGAAATCTCACACAACTCCTCCAAGAGGAAGGTTATAGACCAACTATTTCCACAAAAAAACCTATTTCACAACCCTCCAATCTTGTGAAGACCAGGTGTGCCCTTTCTCTTACCTATGGAAAAGTGACACACAGTTTGTAAATACACTTCATGCAAAATAATGATTGTAGTTTATTTTTCCTGGTTCCTATTAGAATAAAATGTTAACCAGATACATTTACATTTTGTTTTGTTTAGAATACCTATAATATTGGAAATAAAAACATAAATTAGAATCTACATATTATGTTAATCTAAGGAATGAATGATAATTCAATGTTGATAACTAACAAGATCAAATATTTAATAGAAAAAAATCTTGTAATTTATAATCTTAGCTGCCTGACAGAGCTGGGGAAAGAGACATTGAAAATCAAAATCCATCTTCTGTGTACCTCAATGTTTTCAGTATGGAATTAGAAGATTAATACTGAGAGGTTTTAGCTTTTGAAATAATAACTGAATTCTCAAATTGACAAATTATACAAACGATGGATTAGTAGAGTATAATAGACTTCTTACATATTTTATTCAGCAAAATGAAAACAGTAATTCAAACATTTCATTGCTAACCATTCCGTTTGTTAAGAGAAATAATTGTGTTAATAATATATGTGAACATACACAGAGTAATATCTGGCACTTAATAAGCACTCACTAAAGGTGGGGTATTAGTGAGGGTATTAATAGTAGTAGCAGTAGTAGTAGTAAACGAAGATTAATATCATTATAAGCTGGTATAGATGGTGCCTTTTACCCATTTCAATTCAGTTAAATGAAAACAGGTACTGCCTAGAGATAATTAGTTCAGTACTAAACAAAGCCACAGATCAGGCTGTGGAATAATATGTACCTCTGAAATTTCTTTCATATTCTAAGAACTTCCAACTCTGTAATAACTTTTTAGGTCTGAAGTTTTATGAAATTCTACTTTAAAAATATCTGTGGAAAATAAGACAATTCTATTTTTAGATAGATCACAATTTCATCTAGCTTTAAATAGAAAAATAGGCCAAATATAATTGATAAACATCACATTTGCGATTGTAACTAATATTGAATATTTTGAAATTTTCATCAGGTTGTTTTCTATTTGGCTTCTTTAAAAGAAAACTAATTACTTAGAATTGAAAGTTTATAAGGTGTAGAAAATAATTTCTTGTGAGTTCCCTCAATTTGCTAAACACAGACAAGTAATTATAGCATGTCCACGTAGATACAGAAAATAATTATAATTTTAAAAATAAACTGACATTGAATCATATATAGTACCTGTTTTGTTCAATCAAAATTTTTAAAGTCCTTGGATTTGTCAAAACAACATCTGCATCCACACTAAAGTAATAATCACAGTTTTCATCCTGACGGCAAAAATCCCTGTCATTGAAAAAGAAATAAAATATGCACTAAATAAAATAAATATTTGCTGGTTGAAAAATGTTAACATAAAGCTCATAAGCAAGATAAGGTTTCTCTAAAATACTTTTCTAATCAAAATAGTAAGACTATATCCAAAAGGATAAATATTATCTTAAATTTCAAAATGGTCAGTTGATCAACACAGATGTTCACGGGTAGAGTGAAACTAAAAATTTTAGGGCAAGTGAAATATATTTTCAAGCCACTAAATACTTCAAAGCATAAAACATCCAGTCAGAAGGGCAATTTATAATTCAGCATTTAATTCTCTCTAAAAAGGGAACATAATTTATATCAATGTATTTATCAACAAATTTTTTTCACAAATCAAAATGTTTTCTGCACACAGACACACAAACACACATTCACAGTGTAAAATCCTATATATCCAACAACTCAGTTTTAATTGAATCTTGGAAATACAGGTGTATAACTCTTTAGGTGTTAATACTTTTTAAACTTGATTGGCGTGGAATTCTTTCTAAGATGGTCACTGCCCTGCTCCTTATCCGGGGACACGGATTGTGATGTATGCTTTCTTGGTAGAGTCTGGAGCGTTATCAGGAACGCGAAGGAATGAACTACTTGTGATACATGATAGGCTTCCAAGTATTATGGTTTCTGCATTTGGAGCTCTCTCTTTCTGAGCTCTCCTCCCTCACTGCTGATCCGAGCTATCGCTTTCTGCTACTGTCAGTGTTTACCTCCATGACACATTTGTTTCTAAGCAACTGTCAAGCAGGACACCAGACAGGAAAGTTTGTTAAAATTGTGCAAAACAATTAGAGGAAATTTTTTTAAAATACTGTAACTATGCACGATGACAGATGGTAACTAGACTTATTGTGGTGATTATTTCACAATGTATACAAATATTGAAGCTGTGTTGTATACCTCAAACTAACATTATATGTCAATTATACCTCAATAAAAATGAAAATCAAATAACTTTTTTAAAAGCAGCTCAAATTATCTTGGAAAAAAATTTAAAAATTTATACCGCATGATTTCAAGATTAATATAAATCCCTAGTAATAAAGTGTAGCACTGATCTTAGAGCAACAAAACAGAATTGAGAGCTCACAATCACTCATAAATACTCAGTTATCTGATTTTTGACCAAGGCCAAGTCAATTAAGTAGGAAAAGAAAAGCCTTAAATTAAAAAGGAGTGTTGAAACAACTGGAATTTCATTTGCAAAGAATAAAAGTTGACCCCTACTTCACTCCAAACACAAAAATGTATTCAAGATGAATTGCAGATTGAAACATCTTAAACATAAATGCTAGAATGATAAAGCTGATGAAAGAAAAATTCCAAAGAATGTCTTCATGACACTGGAATAAGAAAGATTTCTTAAACAGAAAATAAACCCCAAAGCACAAAGCATAAAAGAAAAAGATGAAATAGAATTTTATTAAAATTAAAATTTCTTCTCATTAAAAGGCAATATTTAAAAAGTAAAAAATCAAGCCATAGAATGGAACAAATATTCACAAAACATTATAGATAGCGATAGAGATAGAGTTTAGATCGATAGGTAGATAGATAGATAGATTTTGTATACAAAATATATAAAGAATTCCTACAAATACACAACTAACAAGATAACCCAATGTAAACAAAGATGCACAAAAGATTTAGATACCTTTAGATACCTAACCACAGTAAGATACCTTTTCATACCCAGTAGGGTGGCTAAAATAAAAAAGATGGGCAATATCAAATGTTGACAAACATGTGGAGCAGCTAGAGCTCTATTACCTTGCTGTTACAAGTGGAAAATGTACAACCATTTTGCACTATTTAGCTGTTTCTTATAAACATACGTCTATCCTAACCCTATGACCTAGTTAGTCCACTCCTTGGTATTTTCCCAAAATATACTAAAGCATATGTACACACACACACACACACACACACCACACATATTCACACTTCTAATAAAGAATCTTCATTAGCAGCCTTATTCATAATGGCCCCAAACTGGACATAGCCCAATGTCTATCACCAGGGGCGTGTGTAAACCACTTGCAGTATATTCATGTGATAAAATACTAGTCAGCAATGAAAAGGAATGAGCTGCTGATAATTGTAATGACATGAGTGAATTAAAAAACACTGTGCTAAGGCAAAGCCAGATACAACAGAGCACATACAAAAATTTTTTAAATAGAGAAAGTAAGTTCTAAATGTGGACCCAAGGTACTCTCCAATGATGAAGTTATGGAACCATTAGTAATAACATGTTTGGTTTTTCTAAGGCCCGTTTTCCTGCCTGTCCTTTTACCCCCATAATAGGCACTGTCCATCACTTTGGGCCTGAAGCTTCCACAGCACAAGACAAGAACATCTCCTGCTGAGAAATCACTGAGTCTTACCTTTTCATTACCAGCTTTTAACCCACTGATGGGCATATTCAATTAACATTCACTGAATAAGTGATCGTTTTTGCTATTACCAGAATTTTATTAGTAATCTGTCTGAAGTATTAAAGGGGCTAAACAAAGGACCTAAAATATTTCTTCTGTGGTTATAGTACTATTTAGATCAATAGGTAACTAGAGTATCTGAAACACACATTTCTGCCACACAAAAGCTTCAGATAATGTATATTTAAATCACTGCTACATCAGTCACACTACTCATCTGTCTGGGGATTTAAATCTTGATCTGAAGTTCAGTTAATAGTCTGATTAAATATATTGACTCTTAGCCATCAAAAGAAAAACGTAAATAACTTTCATGGCCCTTTAGACATAAAAACACACAAACATAGATATAGTTCGAACAGCAGAGGTATGCTCACGTGTGGGCACAAACACACACAGACACACACGCACACACACAGTTGAGACATCCAAGTTTAGGACACTAATTTTGAAGAAAAGTTGTCTTTCTTTTTTAAGTTTCTTTAGTAGATACTGGTTGAATTTAAATTTGCTAAAACATACATTCCCATGTTTCTGGCTTCTGCTTGACTTAGATTTTCTTCCGGTCCTACTATTTTCATAGTAGTGATTTCATGTTTAGCTTTATCAAAAAACACCTTGATGTCCTTTTCATGATAAACTTCCTGTAACATATTTTAAAAATTGAAAATTAGTTTAAAAAAAGGAGAAAAGTAGTGAGAAAAAACACAAAAAGATGACTGAAGTATTCATATGTAGGGATGACTTCACATTCAAAATTTGTGAATTCCACCATTCACTCACTACAGGCAAAGTGATAACTATATTAAGCATATTATATTGAAATATCATCTAAATATCACATGTAGAATCTAAAATACATACATATCAATTTTTTTTTAAAAAAGATACTTCAAAATTCTTTTAACATCTACTCCTAGTCCTTGCATTAATATTTAAATCCTGAGTGCTATAAAATATTTCTGACTTGAGAGGGAAAATGGCTTGTGCCCTGAGAATCTTAGACATGTTTTATAAAATATCCATAAAAAATATCTATTAAACCTAACAGATTAATCTGTTATAATCTTTTTTATAAAATAAATATTACAATATTATTTTAAGCAGAGAGAAAATTAATGGTCACATAAAAAGTTGTGTCTTTTACAAAAAGAAGGGAAAGTTAAAATTTTATTGATAAGAAAATATGATGAGAAAATAATCAACATGAAAAGTCATCAAATTAGTGTGATTCAACTGTGCTAAAATTTAGATAAGGTTATCTAACTGTGCTAAAATTTAGATAAGGTTATCTATCTCCATCATTAGAGCATTTCAGAGCTCTTTATGTATCAAGTCTCACTAAGTATTTTTGAAAGCTTTTCACAGCTTGTTAAAACTACTTATCATACAAAAGCTGCATAGAGTTAATTTTAAATAAAAGAAGATAAAAACTCCTCCTATCAAGAGGTTTTAGGTCCTATGAAAGGAGGAAAAATATAAATAAATGACACAATACATAAAAACAAAATACTTTAATGTAAGTACATGTATTACAATGCATTTTACAAAGCCAATGCTCAATACATTCACCCCTTTAAACTTATCTGAAGTGGTTTTCTGCAAATATAAAATAGTCTCTGGAAAAGGCAAATGATTAGCTGGTATGTACATCAGGAAGAAAGAACAATCTTAAACAAAAAGTATTAGGACAAAAGAGAGAAAAGAGCATACTTCACAGCTATTGAGTTTTTCTAGGTGATAATAAATGCCAACTGTTTTAACAGGGAAGAGACAAGCAAAATTGAAAAATATTGAGGAAAAATGTCTTTAAATTTAGACTATACGTAGGAGGTATTTGGGAGGTTCTGAATATTTTTGAAGGAAATGACAGTATCAAAATCTTTAGAGGAAGAGCATGCCATTGTGTAATTAATCAAAACAATACTGTATATGGAAGATATTTCAAGTTCTGATGTTGGGTATTATCATTAGCTGCAAACAATTTAATGATCGGTTCTATAAAAGAAAGTACCAGAACTAACCCAAAGGCAAAGGACTATAGGCCCTTTGACATCTCTTCATTATATATTAAGTTGAACATATAAAAATGGCTGATATTCAACCATTTTTGATCTACAAAAAATAGACAGTTTCATGTGTCTCATCCCAATAGTATGATACTAGTTTCTAAACTCTAAAATCCTTAGGTCCTAAATACACAGAGTAGTAATGACTTCAAAAATCCCTCACTGAATTTAACTCAAATTTTTAAATTTTTTTTAGACATGACTAAATAATAACAAATAGTTCCAAATAAGATCAAAATAGTTTTCCCATAAAATATTCATTTCTCAAATACTTACTTTGTTATGAATAAAGAGTTTAACTGCTTCTTTTGGGTAATCCAGTGTCAACAATATGTCCAGAAATCGAGGTAGGAAAGGGGTTGGTTGCTCAATAAAAACACCTATTGTTACATTTGGGTGAACCTTTGTTTTGTGGCAAACATAAAAGCAAATTAGAATTAGCATGGTTTTACTTCAAATTCTATTCAAGTTTTAATCAATACAACATAAAACATACTAGAATATCAGTACAACTTAGCCTTCTAAATTTGATTGCCCCATGACAATTCTCTAATACATTTTTGTAGACCCCACCAAAGTGATTTTACTGAATCACACCTTGACATTATGATTTAGGTTGAAGAGGAAACTCACTATCGTATAACATAGGGATACTGTAATTAAGGTTATTGCCTGCTCTACTATTTAATGCTTCCTTTAAGATAGTCCTAAAAGAAACTTCCTTCAGATCTGAATCTATTTGACAGCTTCATCTATGAAGCCAGAATGCTAATTGTGCTTCCATGTTTGTTTTCATGGTTTGGAAGTTTAGTGGTTAATTCGTAGCTCAAAGAAAACAATCACAGAGGACTTGAGACTTTATTTCTATCCTTGAACCTTTAATCTCATTTTATTGATAGTACTTTATTTTGCTTCATCATTATATTATATATAAGGAAAGCTACTTTCTTTCACTAATATATTTTATCTTGTATCGATTTTTAACATTTTCTTAATTTCTGTTTGGGTATGTTTTAGAGAATAGTTTCTTTCATTCATTGTATGAACAATTCTGAAATATCCACTATTAGTCCGTCCTTGTGATAAGAAACATTTTTAAAAAGGAGTGAAAATTCCTTGCTTGGAAAACTTACAAATGATTGAGGAAGACAGAAACATAAGTAAATGCCATGTAATAGTGTTATTACCAGAACCATATGAAACATTTCTTTATAATGCCTTTTTTAATCAGTGTCTTAAAGCCTGACTTTAAAGATTATAGGTTTTTAAATTACAAACTACATACAGATGGGTGGAGGAGGTCAAAAGGTAAAAAAAATAAATAAATACAGTGCATTACTGAGCAAGAAAAAATTTTTTAATAAAGATTACAGATATTTTAAAGTACCATATATGTTAAGTGATGAATTAGGTACCTCTCCCCCATCTTTTCACACATGATACCTCACATATTCCTCTGTTATCTGGATAATAACATTATTTGTTTGCATTGAAGTACAAGTCATACACTGTTGTCCTTCTTATCAATTCATTCAGTCACCCAAATATTTATTGCTAAGTCAATAAACAAATACAAACAACTAAAGACAAAATATCTACCTTCTAGGAGTTCTCAATTTAACAGGGAAAATGAGTAAAAACTAGATGACAACTCTCCCTTATCAAATGATGTGATGCATTTCATTTAAATTTTGTAATAACCTTAGAAGTTATTTATTATCCCAAATTTACACATGAGGAAAATGGGACTTAGAAGAGTTAAGCAACTCAGAACACATAAATTAGTAGGTAAAGAACTGGGCTTCAACATGCTACATCTCCATTGTCAATCTAAGCTCATCTTTATATACTAATGATAATAAGAGTACAACAGTTAGCTGTTATCAAGGCTTAGCACCTCATATATATAATTTATACATACAAAATATCATTATATATACATCTATATAATTTCATTTAACCCTCCTACCAATCCTCTGAGATAGCCATTATCATTTTTACATATAGAGAAACTTGCCTACGGCCCACACCTAAGTATATGGTAGCCCTAGATCTTAACTACACACATAATTTTAATTTTTATATCCCTGTTGCATAATTACTACACATATAAAACACATAAGAAATTCATTTTGCATAATAAAATGGTTTTCCTTTCTAACAGTCTATAAGACAAAAAAGCTTAGCTTATTAGGTGATTTTCACCTATATGCAAAAAATAAAGAAAAAAACTATAATATAAACATTTTTCAATCTTTGCACCAGAAAGTTTATGTAAAAGGATACTAAACAGATAAAAAGCTTTAACTCTCCCTCCAGAAGACTTTGCAAAAAAGATCAGGATGAATTTTTAAACATCTTCATGATGAAGCTTCAGTCAGAAAGTTCCTGGTTTTCTTTCCAGATAGGAAACATGCAGTCTGTTATTTGAGAGACTGGCCAAAAAGTCTTATTTTCAAGTAAAATAGGGTTATATTCATAAGGTCCTAAATGTGGACAAGTTACTCTTTTTTTTTTTTTTTTTTTAAACATCTTTATTGAAGTATAATTGCTTTACAATGGTGTGCTAGCTTCTGCTTTACAACAAAGTGAATCTTTATCCTCCTTTTCAGAATAGAACAGAAACTATTTAATTCAGGAGCCTGAGTGCTTTACGGTGAGAGCATTTTTGTATTTGCATGGGTACAGGAGTCACCAGAACTATATTAAGGTGAATTTTATTTCTGTCTATACTTATCTGGCATGCTGTAGATACTCAATAAACCTATGGTGAATGAAGGAAAGAATCAGCCTTAATGACAAAATCATCCCTAGAATTCAACTGTTCATACACATAATCGTCTTCCAAGTTACAAGAGAAATTTTTTGGAAGAAAAATGTTACTACAGAATATCCTAAAACTGCTCTGGTTGATGAGAGAAGGATGCATAAAATGTTTAATAGACACATAATAATTACTTCCAGTTGCTCATTTACTCTCTACATATAAACGTTAAACTATAGCTATAATTCTCTATGAAACACATGTATAAGTAGCACTGTGTCTGGCATATAATATGTACATCACATCCAGGCGGAATTGCACAGTGATCAAGATTATGGGCTCTGGAGCCAGACTGACTAAATTTAAATCCCACCCCCAACACTTAAAAAAAATCACATGCCTTAAGCAAGTCACTGAACGTATATATACCTCAGTTTTCTCATCTGTAAAACTCAGTCAACAGTACTACCTACTTAAGGGATTTGTGAAATTAATATAAGTTACTATCTATAAAATATTAAAACAGTCCTTAGTTATATAATATTATTTTAAAATCATCAAATTTGAAAATCAAGCACAGATGAAATTAGTCCATATAAATAATGAAGCATTGTACCTCAACACTTTGACCAAGTTACCAGACTAAAATAAAACAAGAGCACCCAATCATAGCAAGCTAGTAAATATTAACAACCAAGCCCTTTTCACTGGGGTCAATTATTAACTGGTTTTGCTGGAAATACACAAATCCAGCAATTTTCGGAGCCATCATGTTTTAGCTTTTTAAATCCATTATCTACCATATTATCAATACTATAAAATAATGTGCTTTTTTTCTTTTACAAATTATTGTATTTCATGACAATGTACTTTCTTTTTAACAGATCTTTACTAGAGTATAATTGCTTCACAATACTGTGTTAGTTTCTGTTGCACAACAAAGTGAATCAGCCATATGCATACATATATCCCCATATCCCCTCCCTCTTGAGCCTCCCTCCCACCCTCCCTATCCCACCCCTCCAGGTCATCGCAAAGCACCGAGCTGATCTCCCTGTGCTATGCTATTGCTTCCCACCAACTAACTATTTTACATTCAGTAGTGTATATATGTCGATGCTACTCTCACTTCACCCCAGCTTCCCCCTACCCCCACTGTGTCCTCAAGTCCATTCTCTATGTCTACGTCTTTATTCCTGCCCTGCTACTAGATTCATCAGTACCATTTTTTTTTTTGAGATTCCATACATATGTGTTAGCATACGGTATTTGTTTTTCTCTTTTTCACTTACTTCACTCTGTATGACAGACTGTAGGTCCACCCACCTCACTACTTTTTATTACTACGTTTCACACAGAGTCAATTCCACTTACATCTACTGCAGACAAGTCAATTGTATCCACTTCACAAAGAGTGCAGCCACTGTCTTGTGTCCATGCATTAGGTACATAGTTTCCAAAATAATTCAGGAGAATCTAGCAAAAGAAGGAAAACCGTATTAACAAAAGTAAACCTTGGACTTTCCTGGTGGTGCAGTGGTTAAGAATCTGCCCGCCAATGCAGGGGACAGGGGTTCGATCCCTGGTCCGGGAAGATCCCACATGCTGCACAGCAACTAAGCCTGCGAGCCACAACTACTGAGCCCACGTGCCACAACTACTGAGCCCGCACACCTAGAGCCCGTGTTCCACAACCACAGCAAGAGAAGTCACCGCAATGAGAAGCCCATGCAGCACAACGAAGAGTAGGCCCTGCTCGCCGCAACTAGAGGAAGCCTGCATGCAGCAACGAAGACCCAACGCAGCCATTAAATAATTAATTAATTAATTAATTAAAAGACCCCTCTCAAAAAAAAAAGAAAGCCTCTCCCATCAATGTGCTTTCATTCTATAAACCTCTAACTTCAAAGCATGTTTTCTGCATTAGGATATCCCCTTAATAATTCTACTAATACAGTGCACAGTGAATGGGGCAGTGCCAGTGTGACCTCCTACCAGCCATCACCACACAAAACAAATACTGTATATATACTTTATCACCAAAAGGCACTAAACTCTTCTGGGAAACTATGTTACCCACTATAACCCAGACTTCTGGGCAGTGATTCAAGGGCACCAACGTGAAGAAAAGAAAGCCTCCAGATTAATACAGATCTAGAACAAGTCCTAATTAGAGCCACCTCACAAATCATATCAATAATAAACTAAAGTGGGTGTAGAACAAGATAGCAGAGAAGGAAGACCCTGGGCTCACCTCCTCCCAGAGATACACCACAATTACAACTACAGATAGAGAACCGTCTCCGAGAATGACCTGAAGACTAGAAGAAAATACTTTCCACAACTGAGGATAAAAAGAAAAACCTACAATGAGACAGGTAGGAAGGGCAGAGATGCAGTCTAATCAGAACCCATGTAGCCAGTGAACGAACCCACAAGTGGGCGGGGTATCACAGCCCCAGAGGCCTTCCCCAAGGAGCGAAGGGTCCAAGCCCCACCTTGGGCCCCCCTTCCTGGGAGACCTGCACCAGAAAGATGAGCCCCCATAACATCTGGCTTTAAAACCATTGGGGTTTATGCGCAGGAGAGCAGAAGAGCCGTAGGAAACTGAGACTCTGCTCTTAAAGGGCACATGCACAGATTCACTCTTTCCAAGTCCCAGTGCAGAGGCAGCAGTTAGAAAAGTGCCTGGGTGATATAAGAAAGAAATTCACTTACTAGTTTTAGGGCATGTGCCTGAGGCACAGGGATCTGTTGCAACTTTCTCTGGGTATAAAGGGGCTGGCTGGTGCCAGTGTTTTTATTTGTTTTGTTTTTATTTGGCTCACCTTCTATCTAGCAACCTGGCACTAGCAGGTGACATTTCTGGCTCTCTCCATCAAACTTAATAGTACCATTTGCCCCACCCCCGTTTGCCGATGGACCTGACACAGCCAGCATTCCTCCAAAGTGGCCCCCTACCTTGCCAGTCCCAACAAGCACCCTCATCCAGCACCAGAGCCCCACTAAAGCAGCCCTTCACCCTGCCAGTCCCAGCAGGTGCCCTTGGTCAGCACCAATGTCTCCCCAAAGAGGGTCCCATCCCATTGGCCAACCCAGTACACCAGAGTGCCCACAACAGTTGTGGCCAGGCCTTATAGCCAGTTGTACTGGGAACCAGCCCCATACACTAGTGCACCCACAGCAACTGCAGCCCAGCCACAACAGGAGGATGCACACAGCCCACACAGAGGACATTCCTGGAGCACCTGGCTCTGGTGACCAGGAAGGACCACACCACTGGGCCCCACAGAACACCTTCTATACAAAGCCATTCTTTGAAGACCAGGAGATATAGCTGATCTACCTAATACATAGAAACAAACACAGAGAATTAGGTAAAGTGAGGAGACAAAGGAATATGTTCCAAATGAAAGAACAAGACAAAAACCTCAGAAAAAACTAAACAAAATAGAGAAAAACTAGAAACTAGAGGGAACCACCAGCAGATTAGATGATGCAGAGGAAAGGATCAGCAATCTGGAGGACAGGCTAATGGAAATCACCCAATCAAAATAGCAAAAAAGAAAAAAGAATTTTAAAAAATGAGGATAGTTTAAGGAACCTCTGGGATAACAATAAGCATTCTAACATTTGCATTATAGGGGTCCCAGAAGGAGGAGAAAGAAAGGGACAGAAAACCTATTTGAAGAAACAATGGATGAAAATTCCTCTAAACTGGTGAAGGAAATACATTTGAGTCCATGAATCCCAGAGAATTCCTAAAAGGTGAACCCAAGGGGATCTTTACATATACACTATCATTAAAATGTCAGAAGTTAAAGATAAAGAGAGTATTAAGGGCAGCAAGAGAAAAACAACTTGACACATACAAGGTAAAACCAGTGAGGTTATCAGCTGATTTTTCAGCAGAAAACTTGCAGGCCAAAAGGTAGTGGCATGACATATTCAAAGAACTGAAAGGAAAAACACAACCAAGAACCTCTAGCTGGCAAAGTTAATGTTCAGAATTGAAGGAGAGATAAAGAGTGTACCAGACAAGCAAAAAGTAAACGAGTTCATCACCACTAAAACAACCTTTTAAGAAATGTTAAAAGAACTTCTTTAAGCAGAAGAGATGAGAACATAACCAGAAATATGAAAATTATGCAAGAGAAAAATGCCACCAGTAAAGGCAAATACAAAGTAAAGGTAACGGATCAACCAACTATATAGCTAGTATGAAGATTAAAATAAAAAACTAGTAAAATCAAATATATCTACAATAAGTATTTAAGGATACACAAAATTTTTTAGATGTAAAATATGACACCAAAAACATAAAACATGGCAGAGGGGAGTAAAAATGTAGTGTTTTTAGAATACACTCAAACTTAAGCAATGATCAACTTAAAATAGACTGCTATATACATAGGTTGTTACATAAGAACCTCATGGTAACCATAAACCAATTGATATTAGATACACAAAAATAAAAAGGAAGCAATACAAACATTAACTGTAAAGAAAGTAACCAAATCACAAGAGAAGAAAGGAACACAGAACAACAAAAAAAACCAGAATACAACTAACAAAATTGCAGTAAGTACATACCTATCAATAATTACTTTAAATGTGAATGGACTAAATGTTCCAATCCAGAAAATAGGGTGGCTGAATGGATAAAAACAACAAGATCCATATACATGCTGCCTACAAGAGTCTCACTTCACATCTAATGTCACACATAGACTAAAAGTGAGGGGATGGAAAAGGGTATTCCATACCATACAAACAGACATGAAAAGAGATTGGTGATAGCAATCCTTATATCAGACAAAATAGACTTTAAAACCAGGGCTTCCCTGGTGGCGCAGTGGTTGAGAATCTGCCTGCTAATGCAGGGGACACGGGTTCGAGCCCTGGTCTGGGAAGATCCCACATGCCGCGGAGCAGCTGGGCCCGTGAGCCACAACTACTGAGCCTGCACGTCTGGAGCCTGTGCTCCGCAATAAGAGAGGCCGCGATAGTGAGAGGCCCGTGCACAGTGATGAAGAGTGGCCCCCGCTTGCCACAACTAGAGAAAGCCCTCGCACAGAAACGAAGACCCAACACAGCCATAAATAAAAAAGATAATAAATAAATAAAAAAAAAAATTAAAAAAAAAAAAAACAAAGACTGTAAAAAGAGACAAAGATATTACATAATGATAAAGGGATCAATCCACCAAGAAGATAGAACAACACACACACATACATACACACACCCATAGGAGTATCTAAACACATAAATCAAATACTAACAAACATAAAGGGAGGAACTGACAGTAACACAATAATAGTAGAAGACCTTAACACCGGACAGATCATCCAGATAGAAAATCAATAAGGAAACACCGGCCTTAAATGACGCATTAGACCATATGGACCTTTCTTTTTTTTTTTAATGTTTTCAATTTTTTTTTTAACATCTTTATTGGAGTATAATTGCTTTACAATGTTGTGTTAGTTTCTGCTGTATAACAAAGTGAATCAGCTATATGTATACATATATCCCCATATCCCCTCCCTCTTGCATCTCCCACCCTCCCTATCCCACCCCTCTAAGTGGTCACAAAGCACCGAGGTGATCTCCCTGTGTGATGCAGCTGCTTCCCACTAGCTATCTATTTTACATTTGGTAGTGTATATATATCAGTGCTACTCTCTCACTTCGTCCCAGCTTACCCTTCCCCCACCCATGCCCTCAAGTCCATTCTCTACGTCTGCGTCTTTATTCCTGTCCTGCCCCTAGGTTCTTCAGAACCATTTTCTTTTTTTTAGATTCCATATATATGTGTTAGCATATGGTATTTGTTTTTCTCTTTCTGACTTACTTCATTCTGTATGACAGACTCTAGGTCCATCCACCTCACTACAAACAACTCAATTTCGTTTCCTTTTATGGTTGAGTAACATTCCATTGTATATATGTGCCACATCTTCTTTATCCGTTCTTCTGTCAATGGACACTTAGGTTACTTCCATGTCCTGGCTATTGTAAATAGTGCTGCAATGAACATGGACTTAATAGATCTGTATAGAATATTCCATCCCAAAGCAGCAAAATATACTTTCTTTTCAAGTGCACATGAAACACTTCCCAGGACAGATGATGCACTAGGCCACAGAACAAGTCTCAATAAACTTAAGACTGAAATCATACCAAGCATATTTTCCAACCACAAGGGCATGAGATTAGAAACCAACTACAAGAAAAAAAACTGCAAAAAATACAAACATGTGAAGGCTAAACAATATACTAGTAACCAACCAATAGGTGACTGAAAAAATCAATGAGGAAATAAAAAAATATCTCCAAATGAAAATGGAGAAACAAGGATCCAAAATCTGTGGGATGCAGCAAAAGTAGTTCTAAGAGGAAAATATACAGTGATACAGGCTGGCCTATCTCAGGAAACCAGAAAACAATAAACAATCTAACCTTACACTTACAGGAACTAGAAAAAGAACAAACAAAACCCAAAGTTAGTAGAAGGAAGGAAATAATAATAATGGAAGTGGAAATAAATGAAATAGATACTAAAAAAAAGGAAAAAAATCAATGAAACTAAGAGCTGGTTCTTTGAAATGATAAACAAAATCAACAAACCTTTAGCCAGATTCACTCAGGAAAAAAAAGACAGCCCAAATCAATAAAACCAGAAATGAAGGAGGAGAAGTTAAAAAGGACACCATAGAAATACAAAGGACCATAAGAAATTACTACAAACAATTATATGCCAACAAACTGGCCAACCTAGAAGAAATGGATAAATTCCTAGAAACATACAGGCATACCTCAGAGATATTACGGGTTTAGTTCCAAACTACCACAATAAAACGCATATCGCAATAAAGCAAGTCACAGAAATTTTTTGGCTTCCCAGCGCGTATATCAGGTTTGTTTACACAATAATGTAGTCTATTAAGCGTGCAACAGCATTGTGTCTAAAAAAAACAATGTACATACCTTACTGAAAAAATACTTTATTGCTAAAAAATGCTAACCATCATCTGAGCCTTCAGTAAGTCATAATCTTTTTGCTGGTTGCGGGTCTTGCCTCAGTGCTGATGCTGCTGACTGATCAGAGTGGTGGCTGCTGGAGGGTGGGGTGACTGTGGCAATGTCTTAAAATAAGACAACAATGAAGTCTGCCACATCAACTTACTTTTCCTTTCACAAATTATTTCTCTGTAGCATGCAGTGCTGTTTAATAGCACTTTACCCACAGCAGAACTCTTTTCAAATTTGGAGTAAACCTCTCAAACCATGCCGCTGCTTTAAAACTACATTTATGTAATATTCTAAATGATTTGTCATCATTTCAACATTTGATTAAGTTTGCCATTTTATATGGGTGAGGTCCACGACACCCCAAAACAATTACATAGTAATATCAAAGATCACTTATCACCATAACCGCTAACTGGTCACAGATCACCATAACAAATAAAACAATAATGAAAAAGTTAGAAATATTATGAGAATTACCAAAATGTGACACAGACACACGAAGTGAGCAAATGCTGTTGGAAAAATGGTGCTGATAGACTACTCAACACATGGTTGCTACAAACCTTCAATTTATAAAAAACGTAGTATCTGTGAAGTGCAATAAAACAAAGTGCAATAAAATGAAGTATGCCTATACAATCTTCCAAGAATGATCAGAAAGTTATAAAAAATCTAAACAGACTCATTACTAGAAATTGAATCAAACATCTAAAAAATCCCAACACATAAAAGTCCATGACCAGACATCTTCACAGGTGAATTCTGTCAAACATTTAGAGAAGACTTAATACCTATTCTTCTCAAACTATTTCAAAAAACTGAAGAGGAAGGAACGCTTTCAAAGTCATTCTATGTGGCCAGCATTACCCTAATACCAAAACCAAACAAAGACACTACCAAAAAGAAAATTATAGGTGATTATTACTGATGAACATAGATGCAAAAATCTTCAACAAAATATCAGCAAACCAAATTCAATAATACATTAAAAGGATCATACATCATGATCAAGTAAGATTTACTCTAGGCATGCAAGAATGGTTCAAGATATGCAAATCACTCAATGTGATACACCTCATTAACAAAGAGAAGGATAAAAATCATATAATCATCTCAATAGATGCAGAAAAAACTTCTGACAAAATTCAACATCCATTTACAACAAAAACTCTCAACAAAGTGTTATAGAGGAAACATACCTCAACATAAAGGCCACATATGACAAACCCACAGCTACTGTCATACTCAATGGTGAAAAGCTGAAAGCATTTCCTCTAAGATCAGGAAGAAGACAAGGATGCCCACTCTCCCCACTTTTATTCAACACAGTTTGGAAGTCATTGCCAGAGAAATTAGGCAAGAAAAAGAAATAAAAGTCATCCAAGTTGGAAAGGAAGAAGTAAAAGTGCCACTGTTTGCAGATGGCATGATACAACATATAGAAAACCCTAAATACTCCACAAAAAAACTATTAGATCTACTAAATGAATTCAGAAAAGTTGCAAGATATAAACAATATACAGAAACCTGTTGCATTCCTATAAAGTAATAATGATCTATCAGAAAGAGAAATTTAAAGAACAATTTCATTTACAATTGCATCGAGAAGAATAAAATACCTAGGAATAGATTTAACCAAGGAGGTAAAAGATTTGTACTCTGGAAATTATAAGACATTGGTGAAAGAAACTGAAGAAGACACAAATAAATGAAAAGATAAACTATGCTCACAGATTGGAAGAATTAATATTGTGAAAATGTCCATACTACCCAAAGCAATCTCCATTCAACGCAATTCCTATCAAAATACCCATGACATTTTTCACAGAACTAGAACAAATAATCCTAAAATTTATATGGAACCACAGAAGATGCCAAATAGCCAGAGCAATCTTGAAAAAAGAAGAACAAAACTGGAAGTATCATGCTCCCTGATTTCAAACAATACTACAAAGGTACAGTAATCAAAACAGTATAGTATTGGCACAAAAACAGATACATAGATGAATGGAACAAAACAGAGAGCCCAGAAGTAAAACTACGCCTATATGGTTAATAATCTATGACAAAGAAGGCAAGAATATACAATGAGAAAAGATAGCCTCTTTAATAAATGGTATTGGGAAAATTGGACAGCTACATGCAAAAGAATCAAACTGCTTTCTCATATCATATACAACAATAAACTCACAAAAGATTAAAGACCTAAATGTAAGACTTGAAACCATAAAACTTCTAGAAGAAAACATAGTTAGTACACTCTTTAACACTTATCTTAGCAATATTTTTTGGATATGTCTCCTCAAGCAAGGGAAACAAAAGCAAAATTAAAAAATGGGACTAAATCAAACTAAAAAGCTTTTGCACAATGAAGGAAACTACTATCAACAAAACAAAAAGGCCACCCACTGAATGGGAGAAGATATTTGCAAATGATATGTCCAATAAGGGGTTAATATCCAAAACATACAAAGAACTCATACAACTCAACATCAGAAAAACAAACAACCCAATGAAATATGGGCGGAGGACCTGAATAGATATTTCACCAAAGAAGACATACAAATGGCCAACCAACACATGAAAAGATGTTCCACATAATTAATCACTCAGGGAAATGCAAATCAAAACCACACATGAGATATCATCTCACATCTGTTAAAACGGCTATTACCAAAAAAAAAACAACAAATAACAAGTGTTGGCGAAGATGTGGAAAAAGGGGAACCCTCATGCAATGTTGATGGGAATGTAAATTGGTGCATCCACTATGGAAAATAATATGGAGGTCCCTCAAGAAAACTAAAAACAGAACTACCATATAATCCAGCAATTCCACTTCTGGGTATTTTTTCCAGGTAAACAAAAACACTAACTCATAAAGATACATGCACCCCTATGTTCACAGCATTATTTACAATAGCCAGGATATGGAAGCAACCTAAATGTCCACCAATATATGAATGTCTTAATATACAGAAATGGTGATACATATATAAAATGGAATATTACTCAGCTATAAAAAAGAATGAAATCTTGCCATTTGCAACAACATGGATGAACCTAGAAGGTTTTATTCAAAGTGAAATAAGTCAGACAGTGAAAGAAAAATGCCATATAATTTCACTTACATGTGTAATCTAAAAAACAAAACAAATGATCAAACATAACTAATAACAGTCATAGATAGAGAATGAACAGGTGGTTGCCAGAGGGGATGGGAGTGGTGAGGTGAGAGAATTAGATGAGGGAGCTTAAGAGGTACAAACTTGCAGTTACAAAATAAATGAGCCATGGGCATGAAATGTGTGGAGAATATAGTCCATAATGATGTAATATCTTTTATGGTGACAAATGATAATTAGATTTATTGTGGTGATCATTTTGTCATGTATAGAAATATCGAATCACTATGTTGTGCACCAGGAACTAACATGGTGTTTTAGGCAATACTTAAAAAACAAACAAGCGAACAAACAATCTCACAGAAAAAGGGATCAGATTTGCAGTTCCCAGAGGCAGGAGGCGGGGGAGAAGAAACTGGATGAAGGTGATCAAAAGGTACAAACTTCAGCTATAAGATAAATAAGTACTAGGAATGTAATGTACATGATAAATATAATTAACACTGCTGTAGGTTATACATGAAAGTTGTTAAGAGAATAAATTCTAAGAGTTCTCGTCACAAGGAAAAATTGTTTTTTCTTTTATTTTGTATCTATATGAGATGATGGATGTTTACTAAATTTATTGTGGTGATCATTTCATGATATATGTAAATCATTATGCTATATACCTTAAACTTACACAGTGCTGTATATCAATTGTAAGACTGGAAGGAAAAAAAAATAAAGTACAATATTGCTTCCCCACCTACTCTTTTCAGATCTCTCAGAGCATCTCCTTTGTGACTTATCTCCCCTTCTCCTTAAGCATCTGTTGGCATTCATTTTATATGTAAAATCTGAGTCCTTGTGTATGTTTTGGGTTTAGGAGAAGGTGAGGGAAGATGGATGACAGAGAGAGGTAAACACACTGAGAGATGCTCTGAGCCCTCAAAAAAAAAAATCTTGAATATACCTAGAATGTAAATATTTTAGCGAAAATTCTGCCAATCTTCTTTTAAAAATTACTACACATTCTACTGCAATTTTAATACCTGTAGTGGTAGGAACAGTTATAGTTTTTAATTTTTTTATTATTTCTTGTCATAAACTATAATTATCTCACCTCAACACAGTGAAGCTGAAGCAAACTAGCTTTGGCTGTCATTTTATATTACTGTTAAAAGGAAGCACCTAAAATCCTCACTATGTTTATATAATCATTAATTTTTCACTGCAAATGTGAAACGAACTCAAAAGAAAAAAATGTTTATACATTAAATATTATGGTCAAAAATGTACAGAAGTGCCAACTGACTTTTTCTAGCTTCCTAAGACCCTAAAAGAGATGTTGTGGTATAGAATAGATGAGGAAATTAGTCCACTACCATTTTATCCGATTCCTCTCAAATATCTGGTATTCCATCCAAATATTTCTATTGTACTAAAACTGAAGCAGATGCTATTGAAACAAGTATCGTATTAATTACAATGAGAAAACCTCTGTGTTTTACAGATATTGTAGACAGTTACATTATTCTGTACAGCACAATCATAAGACGTGGAAAAGATAACTCATTCACATCCTTTTTGAACTACGTGATAATTCAGGAAACAAATTATTCAATACAAGGCAGGAAATATGTAGTTATGACATTCATTAATGACATTTCAAGAGTCAATGTGGTCAACTGAATTTGCCTCTATAACAAAAACAAAAATTTGACTGTTGTCAAACTACAGTGCAAACATTAATTTAATCATTCATGTTCTATATAATATTACGGTTTTGAAGAAAATAAAAAGATTCATGCAAAAATGGATTCTCTATTAAGCATTATTTCTAACAGGAATTTTTTAAAAGGCTAGTGTGCAATTTTTTAAAGGCTAGTGTTTTATATATCCTGGGAAAGAATTTTTTTAAAAGAAAGAAAAAAAATCCCCCACAGATTTGGACATATCTAAAATTCCCATCTATATATAAACACTGGCACTTTCCTCATCTCAGAAATCTCATAAGAAATTAAATATTTATTTCATGAATTATTGATCAGTCTATTAGGATCCCTATGTGAATATGAAAATGATCATTATCTTTTTTAAAAGGTTAGAGCATAGAAGACATTACATATAGTTTTCTCAGAATTAAAACTATATTATAACTTTTCTACTTTCTACTTTTCACCTAAATTTGATTTTCATAGATCATTAAGACTGGAAGCCTCCCTCTTTTAGATCTCTCATCACACAGGCAGAGGTTACCATTACCCCCACCCTCCATTTACGTCTGTTTTCTTCATTAAAAATCTCAGACATTTATGCTGGCAGCTTTGGAAAGTACAGAAAACTGTTTATGTAGTTAGGCTGTTCCGGGCAGTCCCCGGCTACTAGGTGGTAGTTCTTTCCTGATCCTTCTTTCACAGTATCAAAATGTTTCCAAGGGTGATGTCATGTCATTGGCAGAGAAACTTTTCCAACTGAATCTTTTCTTTTTTTCCTTTTTTCTTTTTTTTTTTTTCAAATCATCCAATTATTCAAGGTCATAGTGACCCAAGCATTGAGGTTTATATGCACAAAATTAAGATCTCTATTTAGATTGTAAATCAAATTCGTTTCAGAAATGACTTATTTTCATGTGCAAATTAGGTGATGTGCTCTTCTTACATTTAACTTGTTTGTATAAAAATACTGCCAATCTCATAATGACTGATATTTAAAAGAAAAAGTTAGGTATTCAAGTAAGCATCTTATGATGTGTTACTAACAGTAAATAAGTTTCAAGAATAAAAAGTAAAACTTCAAACCAGAAGTCACAGTTTCTATCTAAAAACTGATTTATATTAGATTGTATCTAGACAAGCATGTGTAGAATAAATTAAAAACATATTTCAAATAAAATAATTAAAAAGCACAAAATTGTTTATACACCATAATGAAAACAAATGAAAAATATGAATGCTCATATCTATATACTGCAAGGATATAAATACTGAAAGCAACTATGAATGAAAACAATATGAGAGGGTAGTGGGATTATAAGTGATTTTTAAAACTGTTTATAATTTAAAAGTTGTTCTTCCTAATAGCATGAGATTTAGAGAAAGTAACTAAGAAATAAACTCACCTTTACATATTTTGGTCTATAAACACATCATAAACAATTTATCATTTACAGATTATGTATAGTTTTTTCAGACTATGTACACTTTTAAATGAAAAAAAATGGCTTAAATATTAACATTTGGATTAAGGTTATGGCTTACTGACATTATAATCATCTCTTAGTAAATAAAATAATAAGTTAAAATATAAAATATCATGTAAAAATCCTTTCATCTTTTATGATGGTTAAATAAAAAGGGTATATCTAAGAAGAGTAATCTGCTTTCTTTCCTCATTATCCTGAACACAGAGGAAAATGTGATATTATTTAACTTTAACATATTCCTAAATAAAGTATTAGCATTAGTTGAATGCTTATTTATATAATCCTTTCTCAAATTTTATATTATACCAAACATAATTTTTACAATAAAAAAATTACTTCATTTTTATTGCCAAATAGAATCATAAGATCATGTCACAGAAAATATAATAGGATCATCATACTGCTTGAAATGCCGGAAACAGTGATAACCCAAACTGAAAATGCTTCTTGGAAGACTTAAAATTTCTTAGTACACACAGGTCTTTCTAAATGACTGAGGACTAGAGCTTCTTTTCTTAAGAGAAGTCTTTCAATCGCTTTGTAAAACTCCTATCAGCATTATCCTGGAAATTTGGAAAAAATCGGTGAAAACACTGGAATCACTGAATATCAGGCCTCACTCACAATAACTAAATTCTGGGACCAAGCGCCCTCTTTAAAGACATTTAAATTTGATTAAAATATTACATTACCAAGGAGAAATAGCACACTAGTTATAGATGTCCAGTTGTAAAAGTCCATTTATCTGCCTAGGGACAGTTACAGGAACCCACAGAAATTTTTTTTTTTTTTTTAATGATTTGCTTATTTATTTATTTATTTATTTATTTATTTATTTATTTTTATGGCTGTGTTGGGTCTTCGTTTCTGTGCGAGGGATTTCTCTAGTTGTGGCGAGCGGGGGCCATTCTTCATCGCGGTGTGCAGGCCTCTCACTATCGCGGCCTCTCTTGTTGCAGAGCACAGGCTCCAGACGCGCAGGCTCAGTAGTTGTGGCTCACGGGCTTAGTTGCTCCGCGGCACGTGGGGTCTTCCCAGACCAGGGCTCCAACCCGTGTCCCCTGCATTGGCAGGCAGATTCTCAACCACTGCGCCACCAGGGAAGCCCCCCACAGAAATTTTATGACTATTTTGCCCTGCCAGAAAAAATCTACCTCACCATTCCCAAGAATAATGCTAGGTCATTAGATTATTTATAGACTCGGACATTCAATCACAATTTACTGAAAGGCTAATATATGCTACACATGTGCTGGACCCTGGCAAAACAAAAAGTGAACAGGATAGATATGATTTCTGTAATTCCTAGGCTAAAGACCCAGTAAGAGACGAAAAAAAAAAAAGAAAAGTTCAGTTCCATCCCTGTCCAGCGTGTGGTATTATGTTCTGTGATGGACAAAGTTCCAGATATTATAAAGGCATTCAGGAGACTTAAGGAGTAAAGCAAACTTGACACCTAAAAGATGAACAGCACTTAGTAGATGGGTACAGCAAGTGGGAATTAGGTCAGAGGACTCCAGAATGAGTGAAATGCATGTACAGAAGACTTGCAGACAGAGGAAACATGAAACATTTGCAAAGTTCAAATTAACTCAGTATGGCAGGAGCTGAGGGAGAGAATTATTGAGAATGAGATATTCTGTATAGTGAGATATTCTATACAGAATATAATGAGATATTCTCTATATTACAGTGCCAGGAGTGGGGGAGTAGATAGGATGGTAGACTTGGGACCCCTAAACCAGAAGCAAAATTTTTAAAAAAAACCAAGTTGAGAATGTGGAACTTCATACCTAAGTCTATAGAGGGCATAACACAGGTGAGTAATGTAACTGGGTTTCTGCTTCAGCAGAATAGTCTAGTTCCAGACTGCTAGTGGGTGATTGCTACTGGCGGGAGGTTGCAGGTGGCCTGAACTAAGGAGGTTGCTCTTGACTCTAAGCAAATTAGACAAACCACCATGCATGGGAGCTAGGAAGGATGTCTCTTGGATTGGGAGTGGGAGGTAAATACAGTCAAAACAAAACCCAGGTTCTGGTTAATCAGGTGGGTGGAAGAGGAGGCAGAGCTGAAGGTCCTGACCTCCAGGTCTTGTATGACACACAGATAAATCCAACAACTGGGTATTCACACCCAGAGCTCAGGAAAGATAGGCGCTACAGCAAGGATTTGAAAATAATCAGCGCTGCTGACTTGGGAATGAAGCAGATTACCTAAGAATGCGTGTAGCTGGGGAAAGGAAAGATGTCTCAGACAGACACCTGCAGAACACTTAACTAAAACAATACAGTGGCAAGACAGGAATAAAGACACAGACCTACTAGAGAATGGACTTGAGGATATGGGGAGGGGGAAGGGTAAGACGTGACAAAGTGAGAGAGTGGCATGGACATATATACACTACCAAATGTAAAATAGATAGCTAGTGGGAAGCAACCGCATAGCACAGGGAGATCAGCTCAGTGCTTTGTGACCACCTAGAGGGGTGGGATAGGGAGGCTGGGAGGGAGGGAGATGCAAGAGGGAAGAGATATGGGGATATATGTATACGTATAACTGATTCACTTCGTTATAAAGCAGAAACTAACACACCATTGTAAAGCAATTATACTCCAATAAAGATGTTAAAAAAAAAAAACAACTATCAAAAACAAAAAACAACGCAGGAAGAGGATCACCCGACCCCTGAAACCCCCTACACACACAGAGTGTTAAATTTTAAACATGTATATTAAAAAAAGAAAGAGAGAGAAACTGAAAAGGCCAGAAAATTATTAGACAAACCAGCAGAGCATCATGGAAGCAAAGGGAAGTATTTCAAATTGGACCAAACGGGATGAACATCATCACATGTTATCTTTGGATGAAAGAGAAATGAGGGCTGATGAGTGTCTACTACTCAACAAGGATGTCACAACAGACCTTGACAGGAGCCATTCCTCGGGGTGATGGGAAGAGGAATAGTGGTAGCAGTGAGTTGTCTCTACTTTAAAGAGTGTGGCTGTGAAGGGGAGGGAAAAAGACAGGCAGGCCTGGAGGCAAGGTAGATTGAAAAGGATGTTGCAGTTTGTGTTGGCTGGGTTTCTAGGATAAGAAAGGCTTGAGGGTCTTTAAAATGCTGATGAGAAGGAGAGACTTCGAGCTGGGAAAATTGCTACCAGACAGAAAAAGGAGCCCACTGGGAAGGCTCTGTAGGAGGGCTGGAATGGGATGAAAAGCAAGGTGGAAAGATTAACTAGAGAAGGGGAATCTACTTCCTCCATTTTTATGGTGGAAAAGCTGCCAGTGTGTCTTCCCACGCAGATAGCTTTTATTGGAATTCAGGCTACTCACTCCACTGAAACAGCAGACCCCATCTCCCCATCCTCTCTTCCCACAATGCAAATTTATCTGGTAATCTCTTTTCTAGGTATTTATGAGTAAGCCAGGCATCATCTTAGTATCTCAGAACATTGTTTTAAGCACTGTATTACTAAACATATATGTGTATGTTTGTGTGTATATATGTGTGCGTATATATGTGTATATATACTTATATATATATATATATATATATAACAATTCATGTTCCATTTTAATTGGATTCCGGCGATACAATCTTATTACAAATTTTGCAGTCAGTAACATTGTCAGCAAGCTCAATTATACATGTTCCAAAAGCACATAAAATTTCATTGGACAAATTATATCTTTATCAACTATAATCCATCAACCTTGTTATAGAATAAGTGTAAGAGGAAGCACTCTGGGCCTACAGTTACACCCCAACGTTAACAGAGCTATTAACTTTGACAACGGTGACTCAGGTGAAAGAAATGATCCCTTATAAACCTCAACATTTCTTATTCAGAGAGGATACTCTGTATGAGGGAAATGTGGCTCACTCTCAAGTAAGCTATTACGTGAAACACTAAACTGAAATGTGTCACAAATAGAATGGAAAGTTATCCATCTGCTGAGGCAAAATCATCAGTTTGATTAATCTAAATGAAACCAGATAATACACTGTGTAAAAGATGAAACTAGTAAATTGTCGGCACCAAAATAAAACCTCTTAAAGATATTTTTAAATTTTTTTTATCGAAGTGTAGTTGATTTACAATGTTGTACCAATCTCTGCTGTACAGCAAAGTGACTCAGTTATACACATATAGACATTCTTTTTTTTAATATTCTTTTCCATTATGGTTTATCACAGGATATTGAATATAGGTTCCTGTACTATACAGTAGGATCTTGTTGTTTACCAAGCCTCTTAAAGATATTAAAGAAGGAGGAGGAGGAGGGGGAGGAAGAGGTGGGAGAGAAGGAAACAGGGAGAGGGGAAGAAGGAGGGGAAGGAGGGGAAGGGGGGAGGGGGAAGACAGGGAGGAGGGGGAGGAGGAGGAGAAGTCATTCTATATATTGCTCCATAATCTATCTCCAAGAAATAAGGAAACAGAGAAAGGTCACCGTGACTCACCTTGGTGGGTCCATTTCCATTAATTGCCACTGGTAATGTTTCATAAAACACATTCTTAGCTCTGGCTTTGCCATTTTCAAATTTCAGAACAACTTCATCTGGGTTAAAAAGACAGATTTTAGTCATTTAAAATGTGTGTGTATGTATTCATATATACATATACATGTATATATATCTATCTATACATCTTGTTTTTGTTATAAAATTTCTCATGCATGCTATTCCATGTGCTATACTTTTGGAAACTTTGCCTGCTCCAAGTCAGCAGATATCCAAAATGAAGGACAACACTGACACAGATACGGATTCTGAGCACCTGACTTTCTCCAACCTGGTGCTGGCAAACTGAGGTGCTAAGACACCAAGGGGTCTTGGTGGAAGGAAAGCATCTTTGCAATACTGCCTCTGCCTTTTGGGAGTGACATAATCCCAGATGAATTAAATTATTGTCTCAACTTATTCATCTATAAAATGGGATTCTTGCCTGCTTTTCTAGGCTATTATAAAGATAATAACAATATATGTATGGCAAATAGAAAACTGCCAGGCATAAGCTAGGTTTCTACAACTGGCCATCACTGATAGTATTTCCAGTTCTTGAAAATCAGGCCTAATGTAAATTCCGGGAATATACAAGTCAGATGGGAGCAGAAACATTTTTTTGTTTGTTTTCAAGTTCCTTTCCTCACATTTCCAGAGCACTCCAAACTAAATGCCTTCCATTCTAAGAATCTTTTTACTTATGAACTGTCTTGAAGAACTGTATTGAACTGCAATATATTTTTAATTTGTGAAGTATTAATGCATTAATGTACGTTTATTTTTAATGTATCAATTAATTAGATTTAATGTGTTAATGTATTTTTATCAAGATACATGTCTATCAGGAAAACACATATAGGCATGCACACACGCACACAAACTCACTCCACAGTGTACATGTCTCGTTACCAGTTACCTTTAACCTAGGTTAAAATACTCTAATCCTCCTGAGTAACTCACAATGTAAAGAGCTGATACTGAAAACCGTGTAATAACAAAGTGTAATTAATTCAAAACTATATCTACAGTCCCCAGATGATGAGATACTAAAGTCTAAGTTGCCTAAGGGCAGAAGCTTATCTCTTTGTACTATTCTTAGGAAATGATTTTAACTGAATGTATTTATATCAAGCTCAGCTTGAGTACAATATTTTTTAAAAGCTGCAATACCTACACATCAATCTTAGTCATAGCCCCAAATGAATATAACAAAAGACAGACAGTTGAAAACACAGGTGTTCATTTGCACACATGAGCAACCCAGTATTTAGGAAGCATACCTACAGCTCCATTTAAGGTCTGGAAAATTTTGCATTTGTGATCCAGTGTGATGTTAAGAGCTTCCTAAAAATGAGAATAGAAAAAATATTGAAAATGACAATAAAAACAGCAAACAACACTGTCATGTTAATATAGTTTGTTTTTTTAGGGAATTTAAAGATCCTATACATAAATTATTATAGCAACCTTCTTCAGAAAGACCCGTTATGTTAAGCTGTTGAGGTTGGGGATTATTATTATGCAGCATAACCTCCCTGACTGCTACAATAGGTTTATAATTAATCAACCTAATCATAAAGATTAATCTGCTTTACAAATATTATTCTCAATGTAGTTTTTCAGCTACATTGCTCTGCCATAATAATACTCCTAAAATTGTCTCTGCATGCTGTTATGGATTGAATTTTTGTGTTCCCTCAAAATTCATATGTTCAAGTCCTAACCCTCCCTCTGTCTCTGTCTCTGTCTCTCTCTCCACCACGTGGGGACACAGCAAGAAGGTGGCTGCCGTCTATAAGCCAGGAAGGGAGCTCTCACCAGAAACCAACCATTCAGGCACCCTGATCTCAGACTTCTAGCCTCCAGAACGGCGCGAAAATAAAGTTCTGTTATTTTAGCCACCCAGTCTATGATATTTTGTTACGGTAAACCAAGCAGACTAAGATACATGCTAACCAGATAAAATCTTATGCTTAGAGAAAAATTTACATAGGATTTACACAACAAAAAATATTACAGACCCAGCAGTGATATTTCAGAGGAAGCATCCTAAAGCAAAAACAATTAAATAAGACTCAGAGCACTTTCACTGTTGAATTACACTCAGAAAGACAAGCATCAAGCTGCATGGGCTAGCACTCATGCCAAGAGTAGGTTTCTGCTCTCGGATGAGAGACCAAGTCCTCAGGCTGGCCGTGCCAGGCACGTAAAGACAGTAAAAAAATGGAGAGAAGAAAAACAAACATTTAAAGAATACAGTTTCTTAAGAAGTATCTAATGAAAATATATAGATAACTGGAGTATTTATCTAAGAAAAAGCAGCAGCTACAGTTGCAAACTCGCTGTAAAATATACGTTAAAAAAACTTATGTTTCCTAATGACAGCACCTAGAAATACACAATTCAGTAAACTTTAAAACTGTACTGGTTATACATAGTAAACTTATGAAACATTAACTTACACTAGGTGAATATACTAAAAATATTATCAAATTAGAGAACTTTGTTTTTACTTTTCTCCAAAGTTTCATTTAAACCAGTCTCAGGAATATTGTCCTTAGGGTTTATGGCAGGCTGCTATTGTCCGCAACATTCCTCCCGTTAATAAGAGAATTCAGATTTTTAGTAGGACACATGAACTTGAAATAAAGAACAAAACTCCTTTGCATATTATGTGTAGCCAAATAAATATGTTCTGGTCAAAGAAAAGTATGAGAAAGTATTTTGTAAGACTTCTAGATAAGCTACTTAGAGAGCGTTGACACAACTGAAATAGCCCTTTATTTATTATTCTGCCCGTTAACTGCCCAGAATATGGATGCAATGGCTAGAGCACCAGTAGCCATTTCAACAAGGAAGTTACACTGAAAGTGAGAGCTATTACCTACCCTCTTCAATGGATCAATGTAAGTTTTAGTATAAAATAACTGATCATCATCATTATCCTGGAGATTCCACTGTTGAACTATACGGTTGATATTTGGAGCATAACCAATAAATCCTGCAATACAAAAGAGAAAGAATAGAGGATTCAGAATTCAAAGACCAAAACTCGTGTCTATGTTAATTTTATAGACCAGTCGCACAGACTTGTAAAGCTACTTGTAAAGCTAATCCTTAATTTTGAATTTCACAGCTCACAATGACAGAAATATGAGTTACTGGGTATCCTTTGTTTCCATATATAAACTGCAAGACAGGAAGTTTTTACTACCAATTGCAAAATCAAAGACTCTCTTTGAATAAACGTATTCCCCAAATTAATTGACACAAGAGGGAGAACTAATGTTTTAGAAGGCTTGTAAGGGAAAAAAGAGTTACTAGGAAAAAATTAGAATTAGACAGAAGAATTTTCTTTCTGACTTTCTAAAATTCTGTTCCTAGATCCTTTATAAAGGATTCACTGTTTCTGAAAAAAAAAAAAAAAAAAATCTCTACTACAGTGGTTTTAATGTTAGTACGCAATCAAAGGAATGTTGGATCTGTCACTGACTGCAAACATCCCAAAGAAATTTTATATCTAGGACATTTGGGGAATTTTTCCTTCACTGAGCTTGTCAGTAGTGTGTTTGCTAAACCATTTTCTGGCTGGGTTTTGTGTGTCATGGTCTAGAGAAAGGAAGTCTAAAATTGGATTGTTCACCTTGGCCTTAGAACATAAGCATTAAATATGCCAACAACAGCTGTCTGTAAAAGACACAGAAAACAGGACCATTTTTCCTGTGTTTGAGTCTTCCCCTGAATTTCAGAAATGCAGCCAAACTGCTATGCTTCATTGATATGCAGTACTTTTTAAAAAGGACCAATTTTACTCCTGTGAATTGAAAGGAAACCTAGTTTGTTACCCTCAAAATTAAAATGTCCTCATAGGAATAAAATAATTAAAAGAAATAGGTCCAGGAATATTATTGTTAACTAGAGGAAACAAGACAAAATGAAAACATGACTAAATCAATCACTGGTGGCTCATTTTTTTGTGTCATTTTTGCCAAATAAAAAAATCCCAAAACACTGAAAAAGATGTATTTTTTAATTCTTATAACCAATCTTCTGTGATAAAAAACATATTCAAGAAGCAACACATGATATTTTCCAATGGTTTATACTACTGTTTTTCAAAAATTATGTTTCCTTATCCTTTTCATAAATCCCAAGTGTCCTAAAAAGTGAAAAGGAATTACATCTATTTTCATAGTATGTGATATATATTTTATGATTTACATTTTTCTATTAAACTGTCATATTATTTCAAAAGAATTAAGTTTCTAATATTGCGCAATTTTCCTCATAAGGAAACATGTTTACTCTCCATGATAAAGATTTTGTTTTTAACTAAATGAGGTACCCACAAACAAAACTCATGTCTCTTAAATGACTCTCAATATATCATTCATAAACTTACACAAACTTTTACTCAACATACTTAGATTTTCTAGCATTTCTTTAATTATTTTGACTACAGAAGGCATAAGGATGACGTTTTGATGTCCTTGTATGATCACTTTCCCACTTATAAACACCTTCTCCTTAATTAAACTTGCTCACAAAGGCACTCGCTAGTGTTTTGCTGTTTCCACAGCATTGTGCATCTGTTTGAAATTCAGATTCTGGAGTAGATATATCGTTATCTAGATACATTTACATATGATATATTTCACTCTACATGTTTATAAAAACTAATAAATACAAAGTAAAACTTATCTCAGAGTTCCATAGCTAAGCGGCTCTTAAACTACCTAGGGCTTAGGATAAGTTAAAAGGTTAGCCATGTGTCACTGAGGGTCTGACAGTTGGAGATGGAAGCTGCACTCATTCCCAATTCAATTGCTCAGACAGAGAAGTCAAGAGTGGGCAGCCATCTCTACTGTAAATCTAAGAGGAAGGACTGCTAAAATACTGAGGACAAAGTGACCAATATGAGAAACCCTGGGTCCTGTCTTGAATATTGAAGTAAAATCCAAAGGTGGTAGATAAATTAGGAGAAAAATAAAATGGTCAGGAGATCCCCAAAACCATGAACTTTTTAAAAACATATGGAGATGAAGAGAAAAAGTGAGCTGAAACTAGGCAGTACACCCAGGGATTTGAGGTTTCAAAAATGTAATATTTATATGGGTTGACAAAGTTCCAAGGTACCCTATGGAAATGGGTTGCTAAAGTAAAATGCAGGTGAGTACAGCTGTAATTGTGGCATCTCAGAGAAAGGGAGTTACTCGCTGAAAGTTTCATTGACAAAAGTAACTGATCAAAGTCTAGAATCCAGACATGCTGCTATCTCAAGCAGCACTTATTTGAACTGACCTGAATACAATCAGTTATTATATATAAATTACCCCAAAATCTGTTTTCCCAGTGTGGCTTGCAATTTCCACCCAACTTGTTTCTTTGACATGTCCCCCATCCTACAGCCATGTCTTCTGGCCATATGTTTATATTATTCACAATCTAAGGAAAACATTTTGGAGTTATAATAAGGTCCAAAGTCAAATTTTATTTTATTTTTTGAAGAGGGAAGAGGGAAATGTGATAATTTGTTCCTTTAATCTATGGTGGCATAGCTGATGCAGTACTTAAAATACACCTAGACACTCAATGTTGAATCTTTTTTTGACTAGGGATTTCAAGATAAATAATTTACTCCAATATATTTAAAATATAGATAAAATTAAGTAATGCCTATTTTTTAAAGCTACATGAGTGTAGCTTGCACTTTTTCCTAAGTAAGGGAATTTACTAAACCCATTATCCTAGAGCCAGAAAATTCTTAATGAAATTATAGTCAGAAGACCTGGATCCCTGTTGTTTTTCCTTTAATAACTAAATGTCTCTAAGAAAAGTCACTTAAATCGGGGAAACATGGGTTTTCTCACTTATAATGCAGGAATAACAACATTTACACTGCCTAGTGTTGTTAGGAGCATCATATGATATAATAGATGAAAAAATGCTTTGTCAACTATAAAATGCACTATGGATTTTAAACTGATATAATTTTCCCATAGGAAAAGAAGATAATGGTTATTTCAAACCTCATGTCTACAGTTACATATTTTAAAAAAGGTTGTTTCATCAATATTTATAATTTACTATGACTTGCATTACGCTTTTCTTCCATCACCTTACCCACCTCCCGAATTCAGGTAGCGTTTCCCAATGTGCACAATGGGATACTTGTCTGCTAGTCTTTTATCCGGCCACAGAATTCCATCTGCTGCAAAGACCACTTTGTGGTTTGACTTTTGGAACTTTTTTAGAACTTCTTCTGGACCACCAGCAAATATAACATTAAAGCTGTTTGATGAGAGAAAAAAGAAGTTTTAAAATACAGTTGTCAGAATTTAGACATATAAACCAAGAAACAGTCTCTAACAAAAGTCAGAACTTAGAATCCAACACAGGATTAATACCAACTATTTACAGAGTAAACCAAACAAGCTTCCCTCAACTTAAATTACATGGATTGTATTAAATTATTAGTGCTTACATTACACTGGCAAATGAAATCCAAATAAAAGACAGCTTTTTTAGCATTAAGTTTTTTCAATAATCACTTACTCTCCAAAATCAAAATTCTAAAACAGTGTTGAAATGTTAAAAATCAGTAACTTGCTGTATAACATAATATAAACACAATCATTGACAGAAGCTGCCATTGTAACTGCCTAATGTTTCTATCTAATTTGTACCCATCCATTATAATTTCTGAAGATTTCTTTATCTTTGACAAAATGTGTTTACCTACTAAATGTCATCAATATAAATTTATATTTGAATCACTATTTAGCCTGAAATCCGAAAATAAAAGTATATAGACAAGTGCATCTTTTTAAAGATCAATACACTTGAAAAAAATATGTAAAAAATGAAATTTATAGTTTCACTGATTTTTCTGGAGACTTTATTCCTCATAGTTCATCCACAGAATCACAATGACTTATAATATGAAATTATTATAATACTTAGAATAATTCTTATAATTCTTGCTACAACTACAAATTCTTTTGCATCTTTTTTTAACATCAGAGTACCTCAAAACCAAAGGTTTCCGAAGATAATAATTTAATGACTTGACATCCCAGGTGGCAAACAAGAAGAGTAAACTAATGCTCTTTATCTTTTTTTAATTTTATTTTTTAATTTTTTTTAATTTTTACTATTTTGTTGGTTGTGCCGGGTCTTAGTTGCGGCAGGCGGGCTCCGTAGTTGCAGCTCACCAGCTCCTTAGTTGCAGCATGCTGGCTCCTTAGTTGCGGCATGCATGTGGGATCTAGTTCCCTAAACAGGGATCGAACCCGGGTCCCCTGCATTGGGAGTGCGGAGTCTTATCCACTGCGCCACCAGGGAAGTCCCACTAACGCTCTTTAATTCAGCATCAGGTCTTCCTAATAGCCAATAGTCCAAATGCACTGCTGTGATATCTGAATTGGGGAGTAAGGAGGCTGTTCCACATGCCTTTGCCAGACTTGCTCTCAAGGAGTTTGTTAATATGCTAGGACAGTAGTAATGCATCAGGCAACATTTAATAGCTTTCTATATATGAATTATTTTTATCAAAATAAAAGACTATTTCTCATCTCTATAAAAGTAAAAATCCAATGAAACTTTAAAAAATTAGTTTAGCAAGAGTAGCATAAGTTTACACTTATGGCAGAGATGCTAACTGACCCCCATATGCCCCCAAAGGCATTCCTATGCCTTTATTTTAATAATGGAATCCCGCACGTTAACTGGGCACATGGCTAAAGATTACTCTGAAGCCATGTGGCCACATGACCAAGTCTGTCCAACGGCGTGTGAGTGGAACTGGTGTGTTCCTGCAGTCTCCAGGTCTTGTGCTTTAACAAGGAAGCTGCCTACCCTCTGTTTCCTGTCTCTCTTTCTTTCCCTTAAAGAACCAGACTTCACAAGTATACACGCCCTCACCAGATAGTCCATTTCTCAATCTTTTTTTTTAAAAAAAAGAGGATTAAAATGTTGCTAATGTGCAACTAAATTTAGTAATTATGCCTAGCCAATTTTTTAAAAAATAGTAAACGTTAAGTTGGAGTCAGAGAGATAGACTGTTTTTTTCATTTTAAATTGTTCTAGAGAATTTAAATTTTATCATTGCTTTTTATTTCAGTTACAAAAAAAAACTTCAAAATTAAAACACATATTGATATATGTGTACATAGATACACTTTTTGGCATATAGTTTTTTCTTTCCTCTAGGATCAATGGGCAGGAAATTTTTAATACTATTAATAACATAATCATAAAGTGACTCAGTGCGTACAATTTGAAGTCTGCCAGTTGGGTTTCTAATTCCAGCTCTGTCACTTGTTATCTGAGTAACCACAGACAAGTTAGTAATTTAAACTCTTTATGTTTCAGTTTCTTTAAGTATAAAATGAGGGGGAAAGTAGTACCTATCTCATCAAGTTATTGTTAAAAATAAAAAATTAAGAACAATACTTGACACATTATAATCTCTCAAAAAAGTTAACAAAATTAACATTATTGTTACTATAGGAAAGGGACTGAGGAAACAAGAGGTAGGAGACAAACTCACTTTTAAGTTTACACCAGTCTGTAGTTTTAAACAACTTTATTTTTAGCCAAATACACATACGTCTCAAGATAAATTTTAAATCAGAATAAATTTGTTCTGACTAAAACCTCAAGCCAACTCTTCCCTCCCTGTTTATTTACAAAACTGAATTAATCTGACTTCACAAAATGATATTTACATAAATACATCAACTTTCTTTTTTTTTATAAGTACAACTGATTTCATCAGTATGATCACTTTAGATTTTTGTCTCCTAGGATAACCCTATCTCTTCTAACAGGGATATTTTCCTCAAGACTACTAGTCACCGATATAATTTTTTTTTAATATTGAAGATTAGGAAATAAGACCAGTTTTACGTGTAAGTGAGCCATGAGCGGTGAGGCAAGTAAAGCAAACTCTCTGAGGCAGAGACTGCCTGGCAAGTTGCAGAGGAACACCAACACATTGTCTGGAGAGATGGATGAAGAGAGTTCATTATGTCAGAGAATCATATGATTGGAGACTTGGACCAAATTGATTCAGATATTTTGTAGGTAGCATCATGTATTCAAAGCTATAAATGCACAGTTGGCAAAGTGATTGTTTTGTCTTTGTAATCCCAGCGAAGGATATAGTATCTCCACAGTATAGCTCAAACTATTAGCAGACGTCAGTAGCTTGAGAAGGAGGAGTGTTAGCAACTTGTGCTCTTATAATTTAGTATTTTATAAGCAGGCATTACCTTTATAAACAAAAAGCAATTCCTGTAAAGCAAAACGTAAAAGGCAAAAATTATCTTCATGTAATTCAAATGAGGATTTGACTTTGAATAAAAATTGAAGGTTGCTGAAATGTTCCCCTTTTCTTCTAGTAGCACTGTTGTTTCTGTGTTTAAGTACTTCAGGAAAGTTCTTTGAACCGATTTAACTTTTCAAAGAGCAAGAAAGGTTTTCTACTTAGAATTATTTTAGCCACAACAACCTAAAAGCTCAAACTTTCTAAAAAATGCACAACAGTCATAAAAATAATTCTCATAGTAAATCGGTCCATTTAAAACTGAAGAATAAAATAAAACTTTCCACAGCTAACTGTGGTAAATATTCCTGGGTCCTGCAAAAACCATAAGGTGGAAACCTCATGTGGTCATATTGAGTCCTCTAGCAGACACGTCACTGTTCTTTCTCTAACAAGTCACTGAAACTTTTACAAGTGTTTGTCCTTCTGTGTTCCCTGTTTCTGTGGCACCAGCAACCATAGAGTCACCCAAGCTGAAAATCTTTCATTCAGCCTTGCCTCCTCCCTTTCCAAGGCTTCTCTCATCAAATCTTTTTCCAGATCCCATTGATTCCATCTACTTAATCTATTTAGAATTTAAAGCCTCTCCACTCCCACTAGAAGTCACTAATTCAAACACCCTACAAACAAGCCTCCACATCACCCACCTTCCTCCCCACTTCTAACAAGGACTGTCTGAGAAACTCTCCTGAAAACTATTCTGTGCCAGTCCCCTGACTGAATCGGTGGTTCTCCACTGTGGTCTAAAGCAGGACTCAGCAAATATTTACTATCTAGCCTTTCACAGAAAATACCTTAGGCTTTGAGGGCAATATGGTCTCTGCTGAATGACTCAACTCTGCCATTGTGGTACAAAGCAGCCATAGGCAATATGCAAATAATTGAGCATAGCTGTGCTCCAATAAAACTATTTACAAAAAAGAGCCTGGGCCAGTCCATAGTTTACCAAACCTTGGCCTGTAAAATAAAATCTAAATGAATCAGGCTCACACTAATAACGTTCCATTAAATAACCTGTTCTGAAGTCACACTGAATTATTTGATCTGTCCTCCATATCTTCAATCATGATGTTTCGTCTGCTTAGCATGTCTTTTCCCAATCATGTCCAAACCACTCACCCTCAAGGCCCATTTCAAAGGTCACCTCCTCTACAAACCTCTACTTGAGCAGCATAAATGTAAAAGATCGTTTCCTTCCTCTTAACCTCCACAGCTCTTTTCCTCTCCTTTTTCACAGAATGTTTTATCTTCTACTCTTCATGCTGGGATTGCCTGTTTATACTAGACTGCATGGTCTTCCTTCAGATCCATGACTTTATTCGTCTGTATATTCCCCCTACTGGGGAGCCAGAGAAGAAAGCAACAGAAGTGTTCCCTAATCTTATTTATTTGTTCCTCCCCACTGATATAAACTTAAGCCAAAAGTTATAATCACCCAAACTATTAGCAGCTAGTGTTTAAAAGCTTAAAAGCTAATGAAACTGAAGCAAGCAAGTAGCAACACACCTGATAATTCTGTCTTTATTTTTTTTTTATACATCGTTATTGGAGTATAATTGCTTTACAATGGTGTGTTAGTTTCTGCTTTCTAACAAAGTGAATCAGTTATACATATACATATATCCCCATACCTCCTCCTTCTTGCGTCTCCCTCCCACCCTCCCTAACCCACCCCTCTAGGTGGTCACAAAGCACCAAGCTGATCTCCCTGTGCTATGCAGCTGCTTCCCACTAGCTATCTATTTTACATTTGGTAGTGTATATATGCCCATGCCATTCTCTCACTTCGTCCCAGCTTACCAGCTTACCCTTCCCCTCCCCGTGTCCTCAAGTCCATTCTCTACATCTGCATCTTTACTCCTGTCCTGCCCCTAGGTTCTTCAGAACCTTTTTTTTTTTTTTAGATTCCATATATATGTGTTAGCCTACGGTATTTGTTTTTCTCTTTCTGACTTACTTCCCTCTGTATGACAGACTCTACTCTAGGTCCTTCATGTCTTCACCTTAAACACATATCTATATTTTCATAGCTAATTAATGCCACAAACCAATATTATAGAACCACTCTCCCCCTCTCAATCTAAAGGAAAAAGCAGTTGAAAATGTCCACCCAACTGAACTTGCAGAATAGATTACAATGAAATCACAATGGAAATGATTAAATTTATTGTAGAAATTTTGAAGGAAGGGGAAGGAATTAATTAGTTCGGATAAAGTGGGTTCTATTTTAAAAACTATTACTTGGGGGAGTTTTCCTCCAAATGGTATATAATTTCATTTTCTGAATATAGAATTTTTACTGAGGCTGGGCAGAGGTAGGAATCAAATGAGGACACTGGCTAGGTGGAGGGTCATTCTCTCCAGACAGTTTCCTGAGAGTAGCCTTGTGCTGGAGTAACACTAGCGGAGAGGGCAGCCAAGGAGAGAATGTGGCAAAGACCTCAGACTGCTCGAGCTGCTAGCTACCTGCCATTATCACTTGGTGTTTCTGGATCCGTCTCTTTATCGTAAAATAAATGGTGAGATGAAAATCTCCCTCTAATTTTAAATGATAGTTAAACTTATCTCTGCAACACTAGAACTTTCAAATCTGGTAACTATTTGGTGCACAATAAACGTTCATTGAATCAATGAAGAAATCAAGAAGCTTTTTTTTAATCCCCAGCACTTATTAGGATGTAGCTACCACATGCCAGATACAATGTATACAAACCTATGGATAGAAAAATGTATCCAGAAGGCAAAATTTCTGTCCCAGTCACCTCCCTGATCCAGCCACAGCAGCTAGCACCATATTTTACACAATAACAGATGCTTAATATATGTTTACTCAAAAAAACCAAGATTCAAGGAGTAGATAATCTGGTTTGGGGGAAAAAAAAAAATATATATATATACATACACACACAAAAAGTAGACAAATTAGTACCATTTATCTAGATATATATAAACAACCAATGCTTCTTTTGTATACAATCTGCTTCTTCCTTATTTCAACATACCCACTAATATACTCAGTAAACACTGATAAGAACATTTGAACAATTTGAAAAAATGTCACTCATTTCCTACATAATTCCTAATCATACTTCACACTATCATGGAGGAGCCTGAAGGCACTGCATATGTCTAAGTGTCAGCTAAAGATTTCAACCTTTCCTTCAAAAAAAAGGGAAAAAATTAAAAAGCAGTATAGAAACTGAAAACTGATGTGTTTTGGCTTTCCTTCACACTAATGAAATGTTGTCCATCACTAATGACTAGGTTCTTTGTATCTGCACACTTAAACTGTCCTCACTGCCAAAAAGAAGTCCATCAAATAAATCTGCCACATAGTTAGTTAAAATTTTAGCCATCATTCTTAAAAAGCTTTGCTTTTAGAAAATTTTCACTCTGCCTTCTGTATAAACTATGTAAGACAATACAAAATGTAGGCATATTGGGAATGTAACCTAAATTATGAGAGGTATAAAATGTTTATTTCATAGAATAAAATAAGATAGGATCTGGTCCCCTGTAGAATTAATACATATAAATTATACTTCTTAGTAACAACAAAATCATAAAAATACTTTCACAAACAATTAGCAAAATGATCAAATAAAACATAATCTTTCACAATTTTCTAAAGGTAAATGATTCTAAAGAGATTATGCCAACATTCAAGTTTTTTTTGAAGACACACATTTTTCTTCTAAATTAGGTTGGTTCAGTTTTGTTTGCAGACTTAGTATAATATGAGAATTCCTTGAGGGTGGGATCTGTGTTCATCTCTTTTTCTATAGTGTTAAGTTCAATACCTGGGTCAAAGCTTCTGCTCAAGACATGTATTCTGAATGCAAAGTGAAAAATATGCTCACTGATGTCACTTCTAATATTTAATTAGAAGTTAAAAGAAACAAACATTGGTTGACATGGGAAAGATCAAAAGCAGCAGCAGCAGCATTTTCATTGTTTCTAATCAAAAATCAATTTTTAACATAATTTCTATCTTTGAGATTTAGAAAATGTGGATGCTTTCCTGCCTTTAAGTCACTTTATTTCTCCAAATGAATGAAGAAAAAAATCTTTGAAAATAGTTTCAAAACATCCACCATATTTCTGCCTCTTGCAAGATGTTTCTCCGTCTTTTAATGCAATATACTGTTACCCAGTGTTTATTGATTCCTTGCTATTTACCCTGACAATATGTAAATCAGGTACAGCTCTAAGCTTCACTGTCTGAAGCATAAAAACAATTACAATTCAACATGAAAAGTGAACAAAAGCTAGCAATATACAATCAAAGTGAGATGAGGCATATACGCTAACAGCAAAGATTTCTGTAACTAAGACTACCCCTCAATTTTCAACCAGTGTTTGCTGGATCAATCTCCCAGAACAGAGCCACCTAGAAAACTACTATAATATCAGCTTTACTTTATATTCATTTTAATTCAATATCAACTTTATTTTTATATTGTGACATTGACTACCATTCTAGTTTTTTTTTTAATTCAGTCTACCTTACTGCTATCATTAGTTAGCAAGAGCCTATAAATTGCAAAGTCAATTCCCTTATCTTACCTCAAAGTCATAGAGCTAGTCATCTTTAAACAAATACTTCAATGAACTGGGGAGTTGCTATACTTTAATGAAGTGGGGAGTTGCTATATATCAAAATCCTTGGGTAGGTATTTTCAGAGAGGAAATACTCCTTTTGGTGAGGCCAAGAACCACCACCAAATACGTCTTTCAATTATTTCATATAGGGAGTCTTTCAAAACAAAGCACATCTGTATTCTGTTTAATGGTGTTACATTCAGTGCCGCCAAAAAAATATAAATTTCTGCTCCGTCCAAATTCAAATTCAAATAATTACACCAATTGTATTTCTAACTACTTTTATTCTAAAGAATTTTCTTTAGCCTAAAAGAAAATGAATAAAACATATGACCAACGTTTTTATTATTTATCTGATACTCAGAAGTATTCTACAACATACTTACTTCAAGGTCTGGACTCTGCTGGTTTATGTTTTACTGTACCCAGCACAGAACAAGTTTGTGGGAATATTCAGTATGTATCGAATTTACTCACAATAACTTAAAACACCTTTCGTTACATATTGGCCTACATATTATCCTTAAAAAAAAAAAAAAAAAAAACTGCCCACTATGTAATAATAATTAGGTCTGACCATATGTCTTCAATGTGACTAGACTAAAAGAAATACATGTTTTACTAGGTAATTCTAAAAGTAATGCAAAGTGCCTTATTATAAATTCAAAATGTTCAGCTACCTTGACCAAGGTGAATTATAAAATCATTATAATTTTAATCCATAGGGAATCTTCAGCTATGTTACAATATTTGTCCCCAAAATCTTTATGAGCCTATTTCAAAAGAACTCATCACGCTTTGTCCATTAAAGTCATTAAATCCATTATATTTACTAGTGGTTGTTCTAATCAAAGGGAGATTTACAAACTTTTTTAATTGCAATAAAACACATGCACGCGCGCGTGCGTGCACACACACTGCAGTATGAAATAACTTGAAAAAAAGTCTGTGGTACTTTCTCATATGGAGAGCTTCAGTTTTCATTTTGTTTTAAGTAGAACCCAAACCCTTGCAAAATATTTATTTTTATCTGAAATAAACATGATAAATCTTAACTTACAGAGTATATTTATAAACACCCAGTCTCTAATTTTAAACGCTCATCCAAAAGTCAGTTTAGAATACATAATCCCATGGAAACGATATTATAAAATTGCTTCCAAATTAATTCACAAAAGCCTATCTAAATGAGCGCAAGGCATCACTGTGGGTTATTGGAAATGTTCTAAAATTGAATAGTGAAGATAACTGCATGACTCTGTAAATTTAATAAAAATTACTGAATTTTTCACTTAAAATAAGTGTGTCACAGTATATAAATTCTACCTCAACAAAGCTGTTTTTTTTAAAAAAATACTATTTAAACTATTAAGTACATAAATATTGGTATGTTTTTCATATAGTAGTAACCTATGCTTCCATAAAACTAATGAGTACAGTTAAACTGTCCTTTAAAAAAATCATATAAGAAGTAGGAATTTGTTTGATATATTAAAATTACAATAAATTCTGAACTGTAGCCTTAACCAGAGGTAAGCTTAATTAGGAGATGAGCAATATTGTTGCAAAATGGTTTTCCTATTTCAAATAATTTACAGTCTAATTCATTTCTCCCAGACCTTGGATTACCCACAATTTCTACTGTATTGATCACTTGTACACAGTACTTTTTTTAAAAAGGTGTTGTTTAAAAAAAAAAAAAAAAAGAAGAGAAAAGAGCTCTAAAGTGACACCAGTTGTCCATCCTTCTTTATCTTGTTTACTTATTCATTATCCCTAGGTTTCTCCAGTAGGACAGATACGGCAGGTGGAGATGACAGAGAAAATGTTAATGCTTCTTCCTAGACAAGGGCTTGGCTGAGTTGGGCCTGCATGTTTTTGGTTAGCTGGCTGTTCTCACAGAGGGAGTTGTCAAGAAATTTTATCTTTGGTTCACTGATAAATCCCAAATACTAACAGTGCCTGGCACACACTGGACCTTCCATTAAAATTTTATTGTTGTCTTTTCTGTCACACTGGATCTTAAAGTATCATCTAAATAAACAAATGCAACCTCAAGCAGTCTTCAGATATCTCACAGTGTCCCTTTTCTTATTAGAAACAAATTGCCCCTTATTAAACCAGTTTCTTCCAAGCCTAAATCTTAGATGGGGGATAGCGGGGAGGGACAGTCTGATAGGAGAGTAAAGGGAGAGAAAGAGGAGTTCTTCCTAAAATGCAGAAAGAGGTTTGGGAATCCAAAACTATTACTGGCTCATATGTGGTAACTTCTACAAGGAGAACTTGCCCCAAAGTCAAAGTCAAAACATAGGTGTGGCAACTTCAAGCTGACCAAAATGGTTGTTTAAAATCCATGGTAATTTTAACCCAAACATACTCAATATTTAATCTAAACCATTTATTAACAACTTCCTGCTCTTTTTTCTAAGGGTAAAAAAATATGTAATAATAGATTCTGTAGAAAAATTCTCAGTACACAAGCTAACACCATCTATACCACATCTCATGTTGCAAGAATAAATAACTATAAGCAGAACTTTATTTTTTCCCAGGAGACAGTAGAGAAATTCTGAAGATGCAAGTATATGGACCCTTTCAAAACCTGTAAGTGTTGATGGCACCAGGACTTCAGTATGTCCATTTCATTTCAAAATTTCTGCCTTTATTTAACATTTGCATAAAAGCATTGTTCTTACTTTCATCTGTAATAATCTGTGGTTTTGGATTTTCAAATTGAGGAGGAGATATAAAATAATTTTCCTAAGTTAAAGAGGAAAATGCAAAGGGATTTAAAATGATGACTAATGACCAAAAAATAAAAATAAAAAGGAAGGTAGAGGGACTTCCCTGGCGGTCCAGTGGTTAAGACTCCACGCTTCCAATGCAGGGGACGTGGGTTCAACCCCTGGTCAGGGAAGTAAGATCCCACACTCCGCATGGTCAAAAAAAAAAAAGTTTAAAAAAAAAACGAATGTAGAGAAAATGGAAGAAAGGTAGCAACCAATAATGGCTCATGACAACTTGACATTATTAAAAACATGTGAGAAGAAGATGGAAACAAGTGAACACTCCAAATTTAGTAGAAGAAAAGATATTTACAGATGAGAAAGGTTTTTCTTTATTATTAAACATAGGCTTTTTTATTTCTCACTTATAACTTACATGATGTATTTTCTCCCAGACAACCAGAATCCATTGAGTTGCTCTCTCAATAGAAAAATTCAATATGATCTTTATTCCATCTCAAGTGAGGATTAAAACATGAATTTCACAAAAATTTTAGCTCATGCCCTGTTTTCCCATTGGTATTTATGGTAACTCATCAAATTTGATCATATTACATAACTACGTCAGACCATGGTTTTATAATTGTGAGTAAAATCTACTTTTTAAAACAATGATCCCATGTGAATAAAATAATTTAATATATAATCTACAAATACGAATTTCAACTCTTTTAAAATAATTTAATACAGACTTAGAAAGCCACAGGTTCTTTCTCTTACCATTCAGTAAACAAGACAACCAGATCCTCTTGACTGGCATAATGTTCCATGACTTCTTTCATCAATCTCACTTTTTGGCCCCCTCCAATAGTATTAATTCCATCACCACCTCTCCACTCCTTTCCTTGACCAAGGACCTATAAATGAAATCAACATTTCATCCCTGGGCAAAACTCAGATTATGATAGTATTATAAAAACTGGAAGTCACCAGCAACTTGTACAGTATAACACAGTATCACTCTTTAAATGTTACACTAAGTCATGATGCTAAACAGAAAAAAATTTGATGCCTAGGTTAGGTCACAATTCTTCAATAGTATTTACCCTGTAAAATGCCATTCCTAACTTTACCATTTCAAAAGTGGAGTCTAATCCAAGGAAGCTGGGGGTTGGTGGGGGAAGCCCCAGAAATTATTTCTCACATCCTATTTCTCTTTATTCAGACTGAAATGAAAAAGAAAATGAAGAAACTTTCCATAACACTTTTCAATCTGGCAGGAAATCTGTCTGATGAACGTTGGGAGCCCTGGAAACTCAGTGATTCCTGGCCGGGGCCCTTAAGCGATTTTCCTGCTGAAACCAAATGGGTTGTCCAGGGAAACACAGAGGGCATCAAGTCAAACGTCACCTTCTTCACCTTAAAAATCTTAAGCTTAGGTTACCCTCAAAAGTTTAATAATTTATCAATACAAGAAATCGCCTAAGCACGATTACTCAGGGCTAAGTCTGCAGCCATTCTCGGCTCTGTTTGCTTAGCCTCAGCCGCTGCCTCCTGAATCATATGCCTGCTGACTCACCTGGCTGTGAGGGAGCAGGAGGCAGGTCTATGCCCCCTTCCACCATACACACACGCCTTGTATCTTAGTTTCACCAAAACAAAGTCTGAAGTTCCCAAAATAAGGATCTACTAAAAGATTTGTGAAATTCAGGGGGAATGAAATTAAGAATAAATACAAAAGAAAAAGATCAAATTAATTTAGAAAATAAATATTATTAGTTCCAAATTTACTTAACATTGAGCCAAATACAAGAGCTCGTGGGGTTCCCAGCCTCAAATCTCTAGTGAGCACTTCATCACTACTTATACGGAAGGGATAAATGTTAACTCAAACTGTGGCGGGCATCTGGATTCATACGGGGGCTAGTCTAATAGAATTATTTGTTTTTGCCCTAAGTGACCTCCTCTGGCCCTACGATTTGTTACACTTCTGTTCTACAACCCTTCTGGACTTCTCCAATATTGCAGTCATACCAGACCTAAGTGCTTCTGAGCGCCTACTCTGTGCAGCACTGTGTTGATTAAGCTCTAGTCTCTGTTTTCTTTCCACAGCATCCGTGTGTCAAACTTTGGTATGCATCAGAATCACGTGGAGGGTTCGTTAAAACACCGACGCTGGTCCCTTCTCCCAGGGTCTGCGATTCAGTAAGTGAGGGTGCGCCTAAGAATCCTCATTCCTATTTCCCAGATGATGCTGATGCTGGTGGTCTGGGTCCACACTTTGAGAACCCCTGCATTTCACAATGGAAAGACAGCAGGAGGATCAAAAACTCCAGAGAGTCAAACGGGGCTGGGGTCCAACATTTGACGCCTTACAGGTGCATACCCTGGAGCAAGTTTTCCTCACTAATAAGTAAAGTAATACCTACCTTACATGGTTTATACAACGAAACAACAGCATACCATATGTGAAGGTCCTAACACAGTGCCTCACATGTAAAAAATATTCCACACTCTCCCCTTGAGATGCCCCTCATTGGATTTCAGCATTATTTTACCCTGATTTTTCTTTCATATTGCCCCCTATCAATGCATACTACAATATTTCCCTTCTAACAAACTTCTCTAACATATTCCTCATTTATCCTACATTAAACATCTACATCTCTTTTCTAGCAAAGTTAGCCTCTTTAATAGTTATTCTATATTAACATCTGTACCTAGTCTTCCAGTGGCTAGGTAGCAAATATTACCTTTTTTGTGCATTACATTCTGAAACAGTTCAGTTCTTCCCTAGGCAAAAAAGCAATTTTTCTCTCCCTTTTTTTTTTGTTTTGCTGTTTTTTTTTGTAAATGTACTAAGTTTATTTGTTTTCCTACCTGGGATATTTCCCTATTCTCCTCTGCATGTGAAAAAGACCTGGATGACATAGCCTAATTTCTATTAGAAAATAAATAAGTTTTTTTGTTTGTTTTTTTTTAAAGGCAGGCCTTTCACAGCTCAGTTTACTAGTCCTACCAAATACCCCAGGTTTCCTCTGATCATTTATCAGTGAGCTATTTCCCTGGAGATAAGTCTTCTAAAACCCTTTTATACTTTTATAATGTTATTAAATTCCTCTGAAACAAACAAACAAACAAAAAAACAGGAAAAGCACCTCTCAATACTGGAACAGAAAAGGTATCTCCTTCACAGTAATGTTTCCAATTCTCAGGGTAGACAAACCCATTACAGAAAAAAATTCTTCAAAGTAAGTGAAAAAAATTACTGTCAAATCTTAGTTATGTTGTACCTGTACATGACCCCCCCAAAAGAAATATAAGTATAAATATATTTTTCTGTTGTTTTACAGAACATGTTTACACAAAGCATTAGCAAATATTAAGAAATTATTGTCTGAGTGGCAGAGTATTAATAAGGCCAAAACGTATCTTTAAAACAACCAATTATAGGTAAACTGACACCATTATTTAACCCAACTTCATCATCCTTCTGGGGATTGCAGATCATGTTGTGGTTGTTATTGTTGTTGTTATGAAAAATGTACTTCCGGCACATATTCTAACATCTCCATGAATTAAAAGAGATACCATACCTTCACAGTATAATTGAAGTATTTGGCTGACTGCATAAATCGATGGAATCCATCACTTTCTTTTGTTGCTACAGTTATGACTAATAATTTATCTGCAAAGACAGGGGGAATAACATAAGACAGTTTACCAAGAGGCTAACTCCTCACACTTTACAGATCACCGCAGTGATTAGAGACCTCATTAAACCTATGGGAATGTTCTGGTTTGTTCATCTACATGAGGCTAAACAAAGAGCTGTTGAAAAACTAGGCGATTAAAATTGGTTATATTACTGCCAAACGACAGACTGCCAAATAATGAATTATTTTAATGGTAAAAAAGTGCATTTATTTTTAAGGTAAAGCATGCCCTCAACAGAGGATTTCAACACTAAGAGAAACACTTCCATAAAATGCACAAAGTTTTTATCTGCAAAGACAAACTCTCCTAAATGTTATCTAATCAACAAGGTTCACTGTCACCTATAAGTCATCACTGATTTATTACACACATCAGTGAGTCCAGAAGCACATTATATTCCTCAAAGCACATGTACAAAAAGAAGAGATCCAATCATGAGACTGATCCTAATTTTTTAAAATAAATTATGATGAATTGGGAACAAATATTTAGAAAGAGAATCTTAATTTTTTCCTCCTATCAATGAATTTTTGTATATAGGAAGTCTATAAAATCCACATTTACACCACCTTCAGTGCTTTGTTTTTTCTTTAAAGAATAAAACGGACTAAAATCAGCACTGCCCTAGTAAATACAGCTTTGAGTCACCATTTTACAATGAATTATTATTTTCAACCTAACAAAACACCTCTTCTTAGTAGAAGTAGATAGATTTAAGGAGTCATTTCAAAATACCTGTAGAAGCTATTAAGGAAAATGCTTATCGGGAAAAGACATGTTGGAAAAATTCATAAAAGAAACAAGTGCATCAGAAAATGCCAAAGGTTAGCAGCCAGGGCATTTTTTTTTAACCTTAGGATATAGGAGGACCAAAGGACTAAGAAAACAAAATTAACATCTTTTTAACATTCTAGGCACTGAGTTATATCATCTGACTCTCACTTGATTGTTACCAATAAGAAAAAAGTCAGACAGTGTTAAGTATTCCTTAAACAGTAGACAATCATTGAAAATGAAATATATAGCATTAATGTATTATAGGAATCAATTAAAAGCAATTTCATATGACCCAAGGTAATCATCAAATTTTGAAAATACTTTAAACAAAATACACATAAGTGTAAGACACATAAAGAAAGAAATTCAAAGTCAACCAAAAAAAAGGAAAACATTTTCATGAAAATAAATATTAACATTCTTAGATATTTTTCTAGAAATATGTATTTCTCAATAACTTTCACCATTATGAGAAATAGATATTTAAGGAAAAATAAAAGTCATTTTCATTAAAGCTGTCAGGGCTGAAGCAAATATATTTTAAGAGTACTTTTTCAATTAACTATTCTTTAAAAAACAAAATTTCATTTGTAAAGTTTCAAACAGGGCTTAATCAATTAAGAAAACTTGACCTATTTATCATTTACAATAAATTTTGAAATAGGCAATACAAGATTTTATTTCATAAGAGTAAAAGGAATACTTTTTAAGTCTCTTTTCTGCGTAATAAAATGACTAAAGATAGCTTTCTTTCTTAACTTTTTCTACACAAAAAAATTTATAGATTTTGCCTGGATGGATTTTTATACTTATAATTTCCAGTACAAAATTAACAGCAAGGATTTCATCATCCTTAATAGGAAAAGTAATGGGAACATATATATACATACAGCTGATTCACTTTGTTATACAGCACAAACTAACACACCATTGTAAAGCAATTATACTCCAATAAAGACGTTCAAAAAAAAAAAAAAGAAAAGTAACGTTGGCCAGACCCTTGGGTAGACAGAAATGTTATGGAATCTAATGACTCAGAAGGCAAACCTAAAAATATGTAGTCTGACGGTGTCTGGCAAGCCTATGCCAAATAAGGACTCCTGTTGCTTCAGTACTGTTGCTAATTACAAAAAAGCAAAACCAAGTAATAAATAAGTAATTCTGTCAAAGGCAGGCTTGTTCAATAACATTACGTAGAAACTTTTGTTTCTTCTTACCTGCTATTCACTATCGTGACTGTGATGAGAAATAAATCTTACTCAACTGGGGGAAGTAAAAGAAGAAAGTGCTGACGTGCACCACTCACAAGTTCTTGCCAACCAGTTCAACAGTCCAACTTGTTCACCATCTATGAAGTATGCGTGTCAAAAAATTTAACCTACATTTGACACATACTTTAGATTCCACTAAAATTTATACCACAAATTTATCAGAAATATAAGGACAGAAGACAACTGATCTACAGAATCAATGGCAAAAGAGAAAAAAGGAAAGGGAAACTATTATAGTATATCACCAGAATTGAGACAATTCAACCAAACATACATCATGGCCTTTATTTGGGTCCTGATCTGAAAAGTCAACTGTAAAAAGGTATTTATGAGAAAATTAGGAAAATCTGAACACTAACTTGTATTTGTCAATATTACAGAATTATTGCTAATGTTGTAGCATGCTAATGGCATTGATATTTTTTAAAGAGTTCTTATAATTTAGAGACAAATAATAAAGTATTTACTCAATGAAAGGAAGTAGTGTTTGTGATTTGTTTTAAAATTATTAGGGGTAGATGGGAGACAATGGAGAAAGAAGATAAAGAGTAAATAAGACTGCCCACGTATGATGACTATTAAAAGTGGGTTCCATTTATAAATGTTTGGAAATCCCTACAATTAAAAAAAGAGAGAGTTCAACTTTATGCACAATCCCTAATCTTCCAATCAGAAAAATATTCAATATAAAACTCTTTTCAACAATCTGAATCATCTAAGTAAAAGGAAAAACAGAATAGACAGAAGAAATTTTCTAACCAGACAATATCATAATTTAAACAACTATAATTAGTACCCAATCCACCCACAACAACCAAAAGGATCAAGTGAGATGATTGAAGAAATGGGCTTGAATAATGGGTACCCATCAACCACTACCAAAACCAGTCTAAGATGGTGTCAAAGAAAAGATAAATGGAAGCCCAACTGTGACCAAACGTAAACTCTAGAGCCACTGCCTGACTCTGTTAGAAAACAGTTAATACAGTTTGCATGAGCAAGAAACATGTAAGGCATCTATAGAGTGTGGTCTATTACAACAACCATTTATCAAATGAAAATCACATCATAGCAAAAAAAAAAAAAAAAAAACCTTCTGTAATCATATTTACAAAGTCCCTCAAAATACCTAGCACCATAGTAAGGTTTAATAAATATTTGTTAAGTGGCTTAATATTTAGCCCCCTACGAAAATTTAGATGAATAACAGAATTTCTCCAAAAATCTAAATCTTTTTTATTTAGAAAGGCAAAAAACCAAAAAACACCCTGCTATGTTCTTTCTTACTAATGAACTTACAGCTCTGGGGAGGAAAAATGGCATTGTTAGTTAGTCTTTTTTTTTTTTTTTTTCTCCAAATAGTTGTTGATATAATACCAGAATTCATCAATTTTTAGAGCTGATCTAATTTTTCTTTCCAAAAACAAATCATGGCTTTAAAACAGGAAGCTTTTTGGCTAATATATCCTATCTACAAAATGCTAAAAAAAAAAAAAAATCGGCCCATAAATCCAGCTGAAATTCATTGTCTTAATAACAGGCATCACATTCAGTAACTCAGCGCCAGCCCAGCTGCCTTTGATCTCACTCAGAGGGATAATTCTCCTACTTCCCAAGAAACTTTCCCAGTCTTAATTTTAAATTTGCAAAAATCAAGAAAAATAATTCGACCACAGAAGGAGCTCTGAGTATATACTGTTCTTACTCTGTAATAACTCATTTTATGAAAGACATGTCCTTCATCTGTAAGGATTAGTGGTGCTCAACTTCTATTCAAGAAACACATTTTCTTAGGAATGGTTAGCATAGGGGCCAGCAAACTTTCACTGTAAAAGGCCACATAGTAAATATTTTAGGCTTTGTGGTCTACATACAATCTCTGTCACGATTCTCCTTTTTTCTTCCTTAAAACTTTTTTAAAATTAAAAAAAAATAATCCTTAGTGTTCTGGCTGGCTGTACAAAAACAGCCATGGGCCAGATTTGGCCTAAGGGTCATAGTTTGCCATTGTGGTTGGCCATAGGGATCTGACAACAAACTAGTTGGGTGCCAGTCTCAGACCTACCATTTATTACTTGTTTGAAATTGGTCAGTTACTTAAACTCTGTGTCTCATCTGTTTCTCATCTATGTGTGTAATAATAGCACCTGATAGGCTTGCGGTGAGAATTAATGAGTTCATATATGTAAAGTGGATGATACACTTAAGTCCATACATATGTCTAATGACAGTATCTTATTATTTCCACTCAACAGATAAATGTGTAAGGGAGTTGATGTGCAAATCTCAGCAAGTTATGCAACTCAATCTTTTTCTCTACCAGAGTTATTCATTCAAGAACCAAATATCTCTTCCAACTCTCAAGATTTTATGATGCTAGTACAATACTGTCCCCTTACCCAAGGTTTCTGTTACCCACAGAGTCAATCATGGTCTGAAAATATTAAATGGAAAATTCCAAAAATAAATAACTTATAAGTTGTTTAAATTGCACACCATTCTGAGTAGCATGGTAAAATCACTTGCCATCCCGTTCTGTCCTGCCTGGGATGTGAATCATCGCTCTGTCCAGTGTATCTTGTCCATTAGTCACTTAGTAGCCATCTCAGTTATCAGATCCACTGTCACAGTACCACACTGCTTGTGTCCAAGTCACCCTTATTTTACTTAATAATGGCCCCAAAGCACAAGAGTAGTGATGCTGGTAATTCAAATAAGCCAAAGAAAGCTGTAAAGTGCTTCCTTTAAATGAAAAGGTGAATGTTCTTGATTTAATAAGGAAAAGGAAAGCACAAGCTGAGGTTGCTAAGATCTACGCTAGGAACAAATCTATCTGTGAAACTGTGAAGAAAGAAAAAGAAATTCATGCTAGATTTGCTGTCTTGCCTCAAACTGTAAAAGTCATGGCCACAGTGCATGGTAAGTGCTTAATTAAGATAAAAAGGCATTAACTTTATACAATAAGATATTTTGAGAGAAACCACATTCACATAACTTTCATTACGGTATATTGTTATAACTGTCTATTTTATTATTAGTTATTGCTGTTAATCTCTTACTGTGTCTGATCTGTAAATTAAACTTTATCATAGATATGTATGTACAGGAAAAAACAGAGTATATATAGGATTCGGTACTATCCACAGTTTCAGGCATCCACTGGGGGTCTTGGAATTTATCTGCCACAGATAAGGGGTGGAGGCAACTGTAGTGGGGGAAAAAATCTATGTAAAAACAGTTCAATTTAAACTGTGCACTAAAATAATTTAGCAAGTAACTGCAGATACACCTTCTCAAATCTTTCCATTTCTCTCCATCTCCAAGCAAGCGAACTCAAATCACGATCATCACTAGCCCAGGTTTCCACAATAGCCTCCTAAATCCCACTATACCCACTCCAATCATATCTCTACAAAGCAGACTTAATCTTTTCAAAAAAATTAGATATCTAATCATGTCACCCCATTGCTAAACATCCTTAAATGACTTCCCATTGCTCTTAGCACTGTGGCCAAGCTACTTTACCTCAATGTGGTCCTTGACTACCTCTATCCTCTCTAATCTCACCCACTATCTCTCTGCCCTTTGCTCTCTCTGCTCCAACTACACAGTTTTTCTTTCAGTTCTCCAACAATGCCTGCTCCATCCCACCCTGAGGAGAAGAGCTTATGCAAAACCTTTATCTAATGTCACCTCTGATCTCTTGATGCAGCCACTGCCTGTTCAATTCATTGAGATTCTTACACATATGCCATTTCCTTGGGGGAAACTTCCCTGACCTATTCAAGTATGTCAGTGCCCATTAGACATTTTCACTGCATTCTCTACCTCTCTTTTGGAGCACTTATGACAAATTGTATTTACATATTAATTTGCATGATTATTATTCAAGATTAAAGTCTCTTTCTCCGACTAGACTGTAAATTCCAGAAAGGCAGGATGTTTTTTGCTCAGCACTACACACCTCCAGGACCTATCAAAGTGTTTAGCATACAGTAGATTCTTAATAAATATTTGTTGAATGAGTGGATTCAGGAACAAGGGATGTTATATTTTATCTGTGTGGGTGTATAAAATAATTTGTTCCCAACAAAATCCTTATGTAGTTTGCATTATTACATCCAACTCATAGATGAAGAAAATAAGGTTAAATACGTTAACTTAGCCAAAGTCACCCAACAAGTTACTAGCAAAGCTGGAAGTGGAACTTTGGGTATTCCTCAAAGTCCATTTCTTTCCAATGTTTCATGTGGCCTCACTTGGTGGTAAGAGGTCAAGAGGCTAGAATCTGTTTAAAATTAAAATTAAAATCTGTTTAAATGTACAGAAAAGAGATAACATAGCAAGCCTAAGACTTCAATCTTAGTTTGCAGGATTGATCCTCAGCTGGCGTCTGGAAAGCTGGATTTGGAGAGGATTCCCACCATTCCCAGATAAGAACAGCTCATTGTATCTGAATTGTACAAACAAGGTATTTATGATGAACACCAGCTTTCCTTCTAGGAGTTCGGAATTCTGGTACAGAGGTTGCCTCTATGACCAGCCCCGAATAAAAACCTTAGGCACTGAGTCTCTAATGAGCTTTCCCAACAAATAACATTTCACATGTGTTGTCACAACTAGTTGCTGGAGGAATTAAGCTAATCCTCTGTGACTCCACTGGAAAAAGACTCTTGGAAGCTGTGTCTGGTTCCCCTGGACTTTGCCTATGTGCCTTTTCCCTTTGCTGACTTTGCTTGGTATTCTTTCAATGTAAAAAGTCATAGCTATCAATATGACGATATGCTGAATCATCTGAGTCCTCCTACTGAATTGCTGAACCTGGAAATTGTCTTGGGGATAGCTGACCCATTATGCTTCTAGCTACAGGCAGCATTTCTCCATCTGAAAGAGACACTATGGGCCTAATTGATTATGTCTGATACATGGCTGAGTTTTACATTCTGGGCTCAGAGGCCAGGCTAGAGACATACAGCAAAGACTCCAAATAGACTCCATAAAGGAAATATTTGGTAGATAAGACAATCATACCCTGCTCCTCCACTGATTGAGAAGCATTTCATTTTAACATAACATTACTCAAATACAAACTCAAAAATGAGCCAATGTGTGAGACTGCTGACCAAAACAAACACATAAACAAAAACTCAATCTTAACGGAAGAGGTGACGATCCCACTGTAACCTGTGCAGTTCATGTACAAGACATTATCAGACGTTTGGCATGCTACATTAAGGAGAACTTTGAGAAGCATGGAGTTTGGCCAGCATGGTTAGAGGTTTGGCAATCATTTCACATAGCGAATAATTGAGGAAGTGAGAATTTTTCTGCCTGAAAAAAAAGATTCACCACCTCTCTACCTCACCATATTTGAAGAGAAAAAAAAAATGGATTTCCTCTATTTTATTTTCAAAGAGATAATTGGCTAGAGGAAGAATTAATGGAGAGGAGGCAAATTTTCTATCAATACTGTCTTACTCTGTTCAGGCTGCTATAACAAAATACCACAGACGTGGTAGCTTATAAACAGCAGGAGTTTATTCCTCCCAGTTCTGGAGGCCGGATGTCCAAGATCACAGCACCAGAATGAACACGTTCTGGTGAAGGCTCTCTTCTTGGCTCATAGCCAGCACCTTCTCCCTGTGTCCTCACACGGTGGAAGGGGCCAGGGACTCTGTGGGGTCTCTTTTATAAGAACACTGATCTCATTCATGAAGGCTCCGCCCTCATGACCTAAGTGTCTCCTATAGGCTCCACCTCATCGTCTTCAGATGTTAGGATTTCAACATATGAATTTTAGGGAGACACAAACATTCAGACCATTATAGTTACCAACATGTTGACTAAAAAATATGGCTATTTTATGAAACACTTTCATCCATGGGAACTGTTATAGTGGGCAAATAAGAATAAGTTTTGGTCTCTGGATATTAGCTTAAGCAGACCTTCTAATGAATATCTTTCTCACAAATGGGATCGAATATTTCATAGTATAAGCGTCTTCATAATTTTATCATGGTGAAAGGGGATGGGGTATCTTTGGGACCTCTTTTATAAGAGCACTAACCCAATTCATGATGACTCTACCCTCATGACTTAAGGATCTGCCAAAGACCCCACTTTCTAATATCATCACCTTTGCGGGTGAGGATTTCAATATACGAATTTTGGGTGGTCACAAACATTCAGGTCGTAGCAAATACAAAGTACAGTTAAAAGCACCCAGAATGAATGGACTGTCTTGGAAAAGCAGCATTTCCTATCTTTACAAGTATTAATATAAATAGCACAGGACCATTTTCCAGAATTTATGACTTGGAGAGCACAACTGATCCCTTCAAAAGTTATGAGATGCATACCTTGAATGTAATTTTAATGTCAAAGGAAAAAGGATCTGCCCTCTTCAAGCCAGAGCTGACTCCAATCTGTTGAATTCCAAGGGTTCAAAGGTTGCAGCAGGACTTCCCTGGTGGTGCAGTGGTTAAGAATCCACCTGTCAATGGAGGGGACACAGGTTCGAGCCCTGGTCCGGGAAGATCCCACATGCCGCGGAGCAACTAAACCCGTGCGCCACAACTACTGAGCCTGCGCTCTAGAACCCGCGAGCCGCAGCTACTGCGCCTGCGTGCCGCAACTACTGAAGCCCGCGCACCTAGAGCCCGTGCTCCGCAACAAGAGAAGCCACCGCAATGAGAAGCCTGTGCACCGCAACGAAGAGTAGCCCCCACTCGCGGCAACTAAAGAAAGCCCCTGTGCAGCAAAGACTCAATGCAGCCAAAAATAAATTAATTAAACAAACAAAAAAAAAGGTTGCAGCAACCTCCAAAATAGAAAGATATACCAGTAATGAGAACCTCCTTTGAGTGGGATGATATAACCCATCTGCTGGCCAAATGCTTTAGCAGACAGTATGAACCGCCTGCCAGAAATTTGGTCCCAAGGTTGTACGGTTTGTTCAAACAAATTATTGTGTTTGGTTTACAATCTGATCTACTGCTCTTTATTCCATATTATGCATAGGCACTAAAAGTATTTCCCAGACTCATCAGCAAAGGGCATCAATAATAAAGTTCATTACCAGAACAAAACAGCAGGGGCTGAGATTGTATACTCCTGCTAATTCACCTACAAATGGAAAAACAAAAACAAAAACAAAAAAACAGTTGTCCTAGGGCAGAGAACATCCTGAGATGCACTTGTGGTCCATGTGAGACAAAGCTGCAAGGGTGAGGTGCCTGAGCCAAGATGACCTTTATTTCTCGATAATGGAAAACAAAAAAATCTTTTTAAAGACGTCTGCTTAATCTAAAGGAATGAAAATAAATCAATGTGGGACGCAAAATTAAAAGCAGACCTGACAAAATGTGGAGGGGCTGAAAGGAAACAAATGAAAAGTCGTAACTGTAATTCATCATCTTCAAGTACACAGAAACATTTGCTTCTCCCACTCCACATTGCCATGAACACATTATAATTATATATATTTTAAGAGGGCATTTTCCATTGTACCCAGGTAGCATAAAATGAGTACAATTAATCTGAGCAGCAGCCCATCCTCACCTGCCTTGAGAGTTTTATGGCATCTTTTCTGGCAGTTCAGAATCCTCCACAACTTGCTAGCTCCCCACAGTGTCCAACAAGTTGAAGCTGCCATATAAAAGATTACTATAAAACCAAATCAGCACATTAGACATTTCAGGGACATAAAATTAAATGTAGACGATGTGACATCTACAACTATAAATACCTTCTCCTATGGAATTACTACAAGACTCCAAAATAAAGCTTTATTATTCACTTTGTGTTATAAAATATCATACACTATCATCTTTATATGAGAAGTGTCTTATTTTTTTGGAGTATATCCCAGAAAATAAAAGAAATATTCTAGTATTCACTATGCCAAGTTAGAGATTAAAACAATATATTTGTATTACACATGACTGCTTTTTCCTTCTCCAGACACTTTTTGTAATTTAATTTTTGGACTGGGTGATAAAGTAGGAAATGATATTCTTTCCCAGCCCTTTCTCCCAGACATACAGCTGACTTACCCTCAGGAGATACCAATGATATTGTTCTTATGGATGCTTCAAGAGATGTCAATGCATACAATACCAAACACTTTATAATCTATACCCCATTTTGCTTTTCTTTTTTCAATTTATTTACACTTAAAAAAAAAAACAGTTCGCCAATTTCTTCAACCCCTCAACTCCCCAACTTTTGGCAATCACGAATCTGTTCTCTGTATCCACATATATATATATGTGTACATATATGTGTGTGTATATATATGTATATATGTGTATATATATATCTTGTGTGTGTATAAATATATATATGTTTTAAGATTCCACATGTGAGAGCAAACAGTATTTGTCCTTCTCTGTCTAACTTATTTCATTTAGCACAATGCCCTCAAGGTCCATCCATGTTGTCACAAATGGGAGGATTTCATTCTTTTCTATGGCTGAGTAATAATATTTCATTGTATATATGTACCACAATTTCTTTATCCGTTCATCTATCAATGGAAACTTAGGCTGCTTCAAAATCTTGGCTATGGTAAATACTGCTGTGATGAACATGACTGTGCACATAGCTTTTCAAATTAGTGTTTTCATTTCCTTCATATAAATAACCAGAAGTGGAATTGCTGGATCATATGATAGTTCTATTTTTAATTTTTTGAAGAACCTCTATAATGTTTTCCATAGTGGCTGAACCAAATTGACATTCCCACCAACACTGCACAAGGGAAACTTTTCTCTTATTAGAATCTTTATTTTAAAGTCTACATTGTCTGATATAAGTATAGCTACTCCAGCTTTCTGTTGGTTTCCATTTACATGGAATACCTTTTTCTATCCCTTCACGTTCAGTCTGCGTGTTTCCTTACATCTAAATGAGCCTCTTGTAGGCAGCACATAGATGAGTCTTGGCCTGTTTTTTTTTTTATTCATTCAGGCACTTTATGTCTTTGGATTGGAGAATTTAATCCATTTAAAGTAATTATTGATAGGCATGTGCTTATTGCCATTTTGTTCACTGTTTTCTGGCTATTTTTGTAGTTAAATTATTTTTGCATCTTTTAAAAAAAATGTACATATCTTTGAGATATTTTCAAATGGAATCCGGCAGCACAGTATTCCATTACATGGATGAACCATAATTTAATTACCACCATGCTAGTGGCAGATATTATTTCCAATCTAATATTGTACTAAAAAAAAAATCTGCATTTGATAATGATGTACATAAGTAATTTCTTACATGTAAGATTGTATCTGCAGAATAAATTCAAAATAGAATTTATGAGTCAAAAATTTCCCCCCATTCACTATCACTATTATCATTTGACTTTGTTTTGACATATGATTTCTGCCAGGCAAAATTTCTTTTCCTACAACATTGTTTTTAATCCGCCATTAACTCTTACATTCCTAGGTTTGTGTTATACTTTTAAAAAGTCTTTCCACATGTTATAATTATAAAATAATTCTTCCATATTTTATTCCAGTTTTTAAAAATTTTTTTTATATTTACTTTTTTTATGTGGCTGAAGTTGAACAAATGAAATGCTGAACCTGTTGAGGCTCTCTCTCATATTATTCCAAACAAGGAAGTCCTTGGGTTCCATTCTGAACTTTATAGATAGATAGATAGATAGGTAGGTAGATAGATAGATTTTTTTTTTAGAATTTTTTTTTTTATCTCTCTCATTTTATTTTATTTTGTTTCATTTCATTTCATTTCAGTCCGCTCAGCATGTGGGATCTTAGTTCCCCGACCAGGGATCAAACCCGTGCTCCCTGCAGTGGAAGCGTGGAGTCCTAATCACTGGACAACCAGGAAATTCCCTCCATTCTGAATTATTAAAACCTATGTCAAATTAACACATTAATGTTTTAAAGAGAAATAGTAATTATTTCAACTATGATTGCAAGGTGACCTATGATTTTTTAAAGACAGAAAAAAACCAAAAAAAGTCTCAAAACATACAAATGCTGAGAACACTAAAAGTAACAGGAACATAATACTGTCCCACAATTTGTTTTTTTGTAAGTAAAACTGGCTTTATAACACTATTTTGATTGGATATAAAGACCCACGTAAAAGGTTCTCTACGTGCTCTCGTCTGCCACACTGACAAAAACTCCCTTAAGATGGAATTATCTCTGACCCAATCAGCTCCCTGTTGTCTAAGTGCCTGATATTCCTCCCTTCTTATTTCTTCTTTCAGTTTTGAATAGTGACTTTCTTGAATTCTGAACCAGGTCATGTGTTAAAAGACATACATGGATGATTCTCACTGACAAGTCATTGTTGAACAAGTCTGTGGCTGATCAACCTCAGGATCTTGAGATAGCCAACCTCCCAGAATGGCCTCAGTCACATCAGTCATGGTTCATCAGAACCCCTGCACCACACTTCCAGATCCAGGTTAATTCCATAGGGTGGGGATGGTGTGGTGTGGGTAAGCATGAACCTCAACGTGGGGCTCAGAACTCTTGAAGGACAGCAGCAGAGGAAATCTACCCAATTGACCTTTCACCCTATCTCATGCAAAACAATATAAAGCCCTGAACATGTTAACTTTTCTAAGTTCAGTGCCCACTATAATGTGTATGATAGGTCAGTTTTAACAGGAAGCCAAAGATCCTTCTGAACATGTGTTCATATTCTCTTGGTGCCTGAAGTACAGTTTAATTCAAGTTTGAAATTAGGGGAAAAAAATTCAAAAAGATTGGTATCACATAGCAAACACAATTATGTGATTAAAATAAGTCCTTATAAAGAGCCAGTTATTTTAAGTGTTTGATTTCAATCCATTATCATTCAGGCAATAAAGAGATAGAAAGATGTATACTGGTACATTACCTGTGTTCAAGTAAAATATTTAATTTGATATGTAACACATAGTTGACACTTATTTGTTGACTTTAATGGTTTCTGTGATAACCGCCCCACCCCCACCCCAGGCCTCTAAACACCACCCCTGAGGCCATTTAACCTCCATCCAAGAGTTCACACCAACCTCTTCTCAGTCCTCAGGTTCTTCCATTCCAAGCTCTTCTGCAGACACAGGTTCCTTTCCTTAATAACTGGGTTGTCTGTCCTTCACTTTTCCCATCAGTGATCAGATACCTATCATGACATATTATTTCAACAGACGACTAGAATCTGGTTTTGTACCTTCTTCCTCAATTTTAGCTCCTGTCAAAATATTCCAGCCTCAGAGTTGGCACCCCAAACGCTTACCAGGAAAGGCCATATGTGCTGCCTCAGACTTTGCATGGCTTACCATTCTCAAGATTTGCCCAGTGCTAATCTCACAACTTCCAAGTTCTCTGCTAACCTTCTACTGTCCAAAATTTACTCCACAAGAAGAAAATCTGAATCATGGACATAAGCATTTACTAACAGAGTTCCATTCCCCTGATTGTCCTTTATCCTGTAGACATGTTTCCTAGTTTCTTTTTCAGAGAAAAGTTTTTGTTTACTCATTATTGGAACATTCTACCTCTGGCCCTCCTACACCCATTTTAGTTTCCTCCCATCTCTGGGGATTGCTGAACTTTGAAGATTCAACTGGTCCCTTAATTCAGACACTCCCAGTCTGGTCCATCACGCTGATGTCCTTGTCCAGCAGTTCTCAAACATCAGCTTGCATCAGAAATACACAAAGCCTTATTAAAACATGCATTTCTGGACCACACCCCCAGAATTTTTGATTTGTTATGTCTTAGGAGAGGTTCAGAAATAATTTCTGTGCACCAGGCATCCACACCAGGAGATGCTGATAATGCTGAACAAGGATCACATTCTAAGAACTACATCCTAGGTAGGCCAGTGACTATACACACTTCAGTATCTCTAATTCTAGATAACACCCCAATGAGGAGGTTAAACAATGAAGAAAGAAATCAAAAGTAGTTGGGGGGGTAGTGCCACAGAAGAAAAAAAATTTAGGGGGGCCTCAAAGATGGGATAAGACTTAGCTAGTCAGAAATGAGGAGGAAATTATAGTGTTTTCAGTATCCAGAATGACAGGAAATGGTTAATTGCAAATCATAATTTAGGAGTGAGAGAGACCAGCTGGCAGCCGAGATGTGGCAGACCATGGAGGCCAAGGCCAAGGGCACCGAGCTCTGTAAGGGACAGGAATACCACAGAAGGGTTTGAGCAGAGAATTAACATTATTAAGGTGCCATAATTTCATTCACTCCTTCAAAAAATATTTATTGTATGCCTACTATATGCCAGACACTGTTCGAGAGTTTGGGGATTCCAGAGTGGACACAAGAGACGAAAAATAAATCTTTGCCATCATGGAGTTTACATTCTAATGCAGGGGGACAAAAACCAAAACAAAAAATAACTTCATCTAACTTACACGGCTAAAGAGAAAGGAGGAAGGGGCATAGGGAGTCTTGGATTGTTGGCATTTGGGATAGCATAATCAAGTTTCATGGAGAGGGTGATGTGAAGTGAAGGAAGTGAGTTAGCTCTGCAGATATCTGAGGGGATGCCTTCCCGTAAGTGGAAAGAACAAATACAAAGAATCTGAATGAGCCAGTTTCAGGACTCATACGTGCTTGGGGGAGAGCGGGGAGTACACTACAGGCACCATAATACAGAGGAGACTAAGCAAGGGAGAAAATGAGATGCGTCCAGAAATCAGAGTGACGAGATTGTGCAGGGCCTAGGAGGTCATTGTAAAGATTGTGGCTTCTACTCCAAATGCAATGGGAAGCTCTTAGAGGATTTTGAGTCAAAGGATGACATAATAGTTGTTCAAATACTAATACTATTACTATTACAACTACCACTGCTGCTGCTGCTGATACTAATACTAATAATAGTGTCTACCACGTAGATACTATTAACTCTTTTAATCCATACACTACAGCTATTCCAATTTTATATTTAAATATGTTGCCCAAGATTAAACACACCATAAATGTCAGGACCTAGATAAGAACCCAGACAGCCTAGCTCCAGAGTCTGTGCCCATAACTGCAATACAATACTGCATTCCAAAATCTCACTAAAGTTTAACAGGTTCATTCTGGTTGCTATGACTGAAAGAGGTCAACGGTAAAATTAGGAAGCCTGACTGGGAGAAAATTTACAACAATAATCTAGGCCATGGCACTTCCCTGGTGGCGCAGTGGTTGAGACTCGGCACATCCAATGCAAGGGGGCCAGGTTCCATACCTGCTCGTGGAGCTGGATCCCACATGCCTGCCGCAACTGAGAGTTCACATGCCACAACTAAGAAGCCCGCATGCCACAACTAAGAAGCCCACATGCCGCAAATAAGGAGCCCACTTGCTGCAACTGGGACCCGGCGCAACCAAATAAATAATCTAGGCCACGGGGACATGTACCGAGGAGTAGCAGTAAAGAAGGTAAAAAGTGATCAGTCTGGATATGTTTTGATAGATTAAACAAGACTGACTGACATTAAATGTGGGATTTGAAAGAAAGGTGTGAAGGACTCCAGATTTATTTAAGAAGACTAACCTTAAAAGATTAGTCTGCTGCATGGGTAAAATGGTAAGAAAATGTTTAAATCAAAAGCGATTACTGTGACCTTCAAGATGATACAAAAGCTAAATGCCACACTCCCTGTTCTGAAGGGGATACAGTCCTTATAACTTCTCTTTTGTTACTTGTTTGCCCCTGGAGCAGTTATGGACCCCAACTATCGACAACCTAAACATAAACGAAGTAGTTTATTTTAATACATAAAATAGGATCATGGCTGAGCTCACCCTAAAATGTAAAGCTTTTCTGTACTTCATAATAGTTTAGATTTTCACTAGTTTTAGGCAGAAATCAAAATGCAGAGGTTTTCTCTCTTTTTTTTTTAAATCTATTTTTGTAGAATAAGCAAGGCATACTTGCACATTCCTGTATAAATGCCATTACTTTAAGTCATTAGTAAGAAATGCATTAGATTAGATTAGAACATGTACGTAGGGATTAGAACATGTACGGAGAAAAGCAACTGGGGAAAGAAATATCAGCTGCTGGCAAAGAGCACTGTTAGAGAAAGGTCACTGTGAAAACGTTGATCCCTCCCCCTCTCTTTCCCCATCTCCTGAGCAATCACAGTCAATACCTCACCCACTGGTTCCTCAAAAAGAAGAACAAAAACACAGCAAGGCATGAAGTAGTCATAAACAACATACATATTTAAAGCAGATGTTTATAAAATAGCTCCCTTTTGAATGCAATCTAATCTCAGCAGTATAAATCCAGTTGGGGAGAGATGCTCCTGTATACTGGGTCAGGGTGTATCTGAATGAGTCAGCAGCTCATTCAGGGACCCTGTGTATCAGGGACGAAGATCCCCTAGTTGGAAAGCTTGGCCAGTGTCACATGGGGCCAGTTGCTGCAAAGACTCCTCAAAAGTCCAAGCTCTCAAGAAGCCTCTACACACCAGAATCAAAGACATTCCCACTGCTGAAGGGGTGCTAGCATGACTCATCAGAGAGCTGCTCTGATGAACAGGGATAAACATTCAGTATTTCTTAGCATAGGGGTACCTCTCCAACATTCCTCGCTCCCTCTTAATTCCAAAATTTCTCAAAGTAGAAGAAAACTCACAATAATGTCATTAACTGGTATATTGTTAAATATTCATATGCCTCAAAGAATCTGGATTAAATGACACTGTGTATTTTTTCAGAAATAAACAACGTAGCTTAAAACAAGAATAGAGAAGATTTCTCAAATTCACAAATTACTCTCTGTTAGCATTTTTAGTCATTGAGAATTCCACTTATTTAAGCTGTGGAGTCTCTTTTTTTTTTTTTAACATCTTTATTGGAGTATAATTGCTTTACAATGGTGTGTTAGTTTCTGCTGTATAACAAAGTGAGTCAGCTATACATATACATATGTCCCCATATCCCCTCCCTATTGTGTCTCCCTCCCACCGTCCCTATTCCACCCCTCTAGGTGGTCACAAAGCACCGAGCTGATCTCCCCGTGCTATGCGGCTGCTTCCCACTAGCTAACTATTTTACATTTGGTAGTGTATATATGTCCATGCCACTCTCTCACTTCGTCCCAGCTTACCCTTCCCCCTCCCCATGTCCTCAAGAACATTCTCTATGTCTGCGTCTGTCTTTATTCCTGTCCTGCCCCTAGGTTCTTCAGAATCTTTTTTTTTTTTGATTCCATATATATGTGTTAGCATACGGTATTTGTTTTTCTCTTTCTGACTTACTTCACTCTGTATGACAGACTCTAGGTCCATCCACCTCACTACAAATAACTCAATTTCATTCCTTTTTACGGCTGAGTAACATTCCATTGTATATATGTACCACATCTTCTTTATCCATTCATCTGTCAATGGACACTTAGGTAGCTTCCATGTCCTGGCTATGGTAAATAGTGCTGCAATGAACATTGTGGTACGTGACTCTTTTTTGAGTTATGGTTTTCTCAGGGTATATGCCCAGTAGTCTGATCTTTCTCTAAACACTTTTTCATAGAAATCATTGTATAAAATACTATAATTAAGCAAAGAATTCCAAACAAATATAACCTCTTCCTGATGCTTCATGTTCATTTCTTACTGCACCTTCCAGTGATACAGTAATTCCCCAAAATGCATCTCATTCTCCATAGCCATTTATCCCCATAATGAGGGGGCCCAGACATTATTTTTCACATGCTGTTTCAGATCTTTAATTTCCTGGTCTCCATTTTGATGTCTGAGTGTCAGAATGCCTGCTTCCACCAGTAACACAGCACGTTTCTCCAGTTACCTCCCCCTTATAATTTTTATACTATATTATGTACGCAGAGGTAGAAAACTCATTTGTTCATACTGTGTATTAAATAAATTAAAGATGGCTTTCCCATCTTTAATCATAAGTAATATAAAGAAACAGCTGGAGGTTTAGATTAATCATGGCCAAAAAAAGAAAAGTACAAACTATATTAAAATTAAAATTGCTGTATTTTATAAGTGTTCACCAATAATAAAATGATCACTACCACACGGAAGTCTTCAGACATTTATCTTGCAGCCTTCTTAAACTATATATACTCCCCAGATGCAGTTTATAAAATAAGATCTAACACTAAGGGGGTTCTACTTTATATTGAAAGAAAAGTCAGGCTGCCCTAAAACATTCTCAGGCTGAAGTAGTGAAAAGTATCTCAGGCGTCCATGGTATTTGCTGAAAATTTGTGTTGCTTTGATATTTATTCGAGTGGCATGGAAAAAATTCAAAACTCCTTCTGGGGAAGAAAATACACACACAAACATGCACACACCCTACCTACAAATTCATCTGCCAAACTAAAACAAGTAGTATTTGACGAGAAGAGAACCCTCTAGACAAAAACTCCATACTCTTCATCCTTTAGAAGATGTCATTTTGGACCCTGCATGTGTAATACAGTCACCTAAAGAGCCCAGAACTCATCTCAGACCAATTAATCATTCATAATCTCTGGGTTCTTCTTATTTCCTCTTTCAGAGAGGGAGATCACCGTGGTCAGAGAGAAACTCTTGCGCATCCAAGGAGCACCACAGAGGCAGGGGGAGCAGGAAATTTCAGCCTGTGATAGGAAAAACGAGCCCCCAGCCTCAGAAGATGTTTATATTCCTGAACTACAGATTTAAGCCTTGACTCCACTCTACCTCTGAGCTCTGCAAATAATCCTCAACGACTTCTATCTTCATTCTTTCAACAACTAGTTACTAACCATTCTCTGTGAACCACGCACTGTACTAAATGTTAGAGATACAATCGTAAAAAAAAGCATACACTAGAATTGAGGATAATCTAAACTCCAGGAGCAGATGCATCCCCAACTCCTAGCTGACACGTAGCAGGCACTCAATAAATAGTTTTGGAAGAATCAATCGCTGTCTTTGTGGATCTTACAATATAGTGGGGGGGTAGTAGGGCTGGGGTGGCAGATAGTAAGTAAATAATTGCATAAATAAGTACAAGTGGAAATGATGGTAAATGTTAAAAAAGAATTCGAACAAGAATGAGGTGAGAGATTTTAACAGAGGAAGTTGTTTTAAATTGGAAGGTTAGGGAAGAACTCTGAGGAACGAGATTAAAGCTGAGACCTGAAGGAAAGATGACTCCAGGTGAAGAAATGTGCTGTTTGTATATAAGAGGGTGGAATTCAATATAATCCAGCAATATCGACCTTGCAGAGCCCCCTCTTTGTCCTCTATTCTGGGTTTTCTCACTTCTGCCCCTAGAGAGTTAGAGGATTGGTAACAATGTCCCTTACTGTGTCACTGACCAAATGTTGCTGTCAGAAAAGCAATTACCGGGTTACAATTTAACACCATTCCTTCCTTACTTTTCAAAAAGAGGAAGAAAATATTTATCCCTTTGAAAGTAACTCTAAATTAACCACAGCTGAAGCTACCATCTACTGTTATTTAACGTTCTACATAAAAAGAAACCATTTTTTTCTAAACAGATTTTTGTCACCTAAACCAACGTGTACAGGGCTTTCTTTTTCCACTAAGTAGACAATTATATAATCCAACAAGTTTTCGTGTTTGATTCAATTAGCCAAAAGATTTAGTGCCAAATTCACTGTGCAGCTGTACCAAACCATCGTCCTGATGCTTCCCTCTACTATTTTTTTTCCTCCCTTCGCCTATTCATTTTCAGTCTCTTTTTCCTGTATTTCTTCCTCCATCTGCTTGTGAAAACTAAGAGTGGCACATATCAGAATCTCTAGGGACCTTTTTCCAACTCCAGGGTAGCTGCATTTTTATGCAAAGGATCATCAGTGAAAATCCTACAAAACCCAAACCTCTCGTCTCACAAGATTAATTTTCCCACCGAACTAAAAGGAAAGCAGAGGGAGAGGGGAGGACTTTCCGGTCACATATTATCTCCCAGTGCTTGTCTTTAAACATAATTTAAGCATAAAAAAATAACAATAAACACTAAATTCACAATAAAGCTTTTTGATTAATAGACTGCATCAAAGTATAAGAGATGAGCATGGTCAACACATTCTGCTCTCCTGCCAAATCAAATGCACCGATGCCTTGGTGCAAACCACAGCTGACTCGGGGGAGCACTGCAGCAGTACTAAGCCTACAGTCACGAAGCTACATTCCCCCCACACTATTTGTTCCCATCTTACTTGCTTTGGTTACATGACAATTTCTGTAAACTTAAAATTCTGCTTCAAGCTGCTCTGTAACTTTTCAGCACTTTACCATTTTGCAGAGGGCTGGTTTCCAAACTCACAGCTCAGTGAATCACAGCAGCTGTTTTGGCCTTCTTCCTAGAGTTTAACATTCGGACTTGCCTTGCAAAGTTTCTGTTGTGGTGGCCTGTTTCTCAGCACTCACACTCTACTGAATAAACACCTCGGTACCAACATCAGGGGCACAAAAAAGACTATAAATTTAATAACGGTGATTATTAAAATAACTGTAAAATAGTCACCAAAATCCTTCCCAAGGAAGTTTTAATCCATGTAAACAAGAGGGAGAATATAAAGAATGGCTGGTAGAGTTATTCCTAATTGATGCAGGCTTCGGCAAATTTAAACTTTTTTTTTTTTTCTTTTTGGCCGTGCCACGCAGCTTGCAGGGATCTTAGTTCCCCGACCAGGGATCGAACCCGTGCCCCCGGCAGTGGAAGTGAGTAGTCTTAACCACTGGACCACCAGGGAATTCCCAAATTTAAACTTTTAACATGTAAAGTGTTAACTCCTCTGTTCCTCTCACATTCCCCATCCAATCAGTCAATCTGCAAGTTCTACCAGCAGGAGAGAATCCAGCCTCGCATACCCACCTTCTCTGTGCCCAGCCTCTGTGACTGGGCACCATCATCTCCTCCCTGGACAATGAAATGGCCTCCTAAGGGATCTCCCCGCATTCACCCATGCCCACTTCAATCTTCTCTACATGGCCACCAACCAAGACAACACGTCTACAATCCTGCCCCTTGAGGGCCGCAGTGTACAGCTGTGCAGTTGCACTGCACCCAGCCACCCAACAGAGAAGCCAAAGGGGAGATGGGGCTGAAACCCAGCCCCACTCCATTCACAGGTGGCAACTTATTCTAATTCACACAGATCTTGTCTCTTTTTGCCTCAAAATAGTTCAACAGTTTCCTTCTTGTTCTCCATAAAATCCAAACTCCGCACCATAGTCCCCAAGTCCCTAAGCAATCTGGTCCTGTCATTCTCATCTCCTCTTGGAGCACCAGCCCCTTCCTGTCCCACTGCAGGCACGTGGGAAAATGTGCTGTTCCACGGACACATCAAGCACATTCTACACTCAAGGCATTTGCCCTTGTGATCCCTGCTGCCTGTAAGTCTCGCTCTTCTCCTAGCAAAATCCCCTCCCATCAGGTCTGTGCTCAAATGTAACCAGTACGAAAAGTTTTCCCTGAAAGCAGCACCTAAAATGGCATTTCTGACCTCAGCATTCTTGCCCCTAATCTCATTTTACTTTTCTTCTTAGTACTTGAATCCACTAGATACATCTATTTATTGTCCCTTCTCATTGCACTAAGATGTACACTCCGTTGATATGAATATGCGGCTCACAGAAGAAATAGCAGTGACTAAAAAAATGAATGAAAACTTCTAGTTTGGCAAGTAAAGAAATAAGTCACCATAAATTTAAGAAATTAAAAAAGGAGGATAAAGAGAAGCAAAACTTATTTTTCCCTAAAAATTAGAAGAGATTCTTTAAAAAGTAATGCTGCTAAGAATTTCATACTGCAGACCATCTGGTACCCTGTTAGGGGAGATGACAATCCATACAACCTTCTGGAAAGTGACTCAAGGATGTGGAACAAGAGATATGAGTTCATATCCTTTGATTTCAGTGTCTTGTTTCTTGGACCTATCCTGTAAAAATAGAAACCAAAACTCATTTTTGAGACCATCCCTACAATATTATTTCTGTTAGCACAAAATAGCAAACTATATATCCAATATTGTTACATATTGAATATTGTTATATACCTAATAACAGGATAGTGGCTATAAAAATTATGGTATAATCTCATGACAGTTATCAAAATGTTACTTAAAATTCATGACTTGAGGATTATTCAAAGCCATGGGAAAATACTTACAATATAGTGTTTTGTGAATAACACAGAATAAAAAATTATCTCTTTATGCTTGTCAATATGTGTATGTATCCTGATTTTATAAAGAAAACATATGAGGATATATGAACAGGAAAAAAAATACTATCACAATATTTTACATTGTTTACTAATGATAGTGAGATCAAGAACAAATTTAATCTCCTTAAATGTCTTCATTTTCAGTTATAAGCACTTATTTTCATTGTAACCAAAAATGCAAATTTTTAAGTGAAGTTATATCATTTTCATGAAGTTTGTTATATCCTAGTTCTTAGGGATTCCTACTGGTGCTTCACCATTTCTTACAAAAGATCTGTCACTTCTTACTAAAGCTTTCAGAATGATTTATAGATAAAAACATTATGTGAGAAGGTTAAACTGACTGCATACTGGGCACATGTTACAGTATTGGGCACATGTCATCAGAATAACTCCAGATTCACCAAAGGTTTATTTTTTTCTTCATCAAAACGAAAGTGAAAATTTTGGAGGTGTTTCATTTAAACACACACACACATAAAACCAAAAAGCTAAAATTCCCATGGCAGCATATTAAACCTATATAGGTAATTATTAACCAAATCCATCCATTTCCAATCTAGTTCTGTCTGCTTATTCATTTTAACATTGAAGTGTATGTATTTATCACCTGGAATTGTCACAAACAATAAGCAAAACAAATGTAATTTAAAAATAAATGTGTAGTTGGGAAGAACCTAGAAAAGTCAAATAAAATGAAACACATTTGCATGTCCCAACTCTAAGAAATTTTAAGGAAAACCAACATTCAAAGTCTAATGCAAGATAATCTTCTGTACATTTGCTCAGAAGAAGTTTCAGCCACAAGCTTATTTATAGTTTCTGCTATGAGTAGAGAAACTACAAAGGTAAAAAAAATGTTACCTGAAAACCAAGCTTTCAAATAAAAATCACTAAAAATAAATGTATAATTATGAAGTGTAGCTACGGTGATCCACAAAGGTTTTGAGTTTTGTTTTTTGGGGGTTTTTTTGTACTTTTGCTTCCATGAATACTTAAGAAGTGGAGTCAAATAAAATCCTTCCTTCTTAAACAAGCCAGAATTTTTCCATTATCTCTTGACCTTCTCAAATTCCAGAAGCCTTGAGTAAGCCCCAGTCATTTCATCTCAGAAAAGTCGCTTTAGCCAGCTAAGTACTTACTGAAATTAATAGGGTGTTGTATAAGATGAAAGGACTAGAAAATAAAATTAAAAACTAGCTGAAAGTCAAACAAACACTACAAAATGGTAATTAGAGATAAGCTGCACTACATAAGTTATGATCCACTGGCCTAAAAATGGACGGCAAGGGGAGGTAAATTCCTCTATTTTATGGTTTTATTTCATTTTTCCACGACTGTCTTCAGTAATTGTTGAAATTTGGGAAAGTATTCAATAATCTTCAAACTTTATAACAGAGTCCATGTTAACAAGCAGAGCACGTGTTTCACGTAATGCTGAGCCCATACTTGCATTCTTACTGTCAAAAAGACTTATAAATTTCTAAAATTATTGAATAATTTATCAAGCTGCAAGGAGAACAATTATTGAAGAAAGTCATGGGAAAAATAAATATTAAAGCTACATTTCCGGGCTTCCCTGGTGGCACAGTGGTTGGGAGTCCACCTGCCAATGCAGGGGACACGGGTTCGAGCTCTGGTCCGGGAATATCCCACATGCCGCGGAGCAACTAAGCCCATGTGCCACAACTACTGAGCCTGCGCTCGAGAGCCCGCGAGCCACAACTACTGAAGCCCACACACCTAGACCCTGTGCTCCGCAACAAGAGAAGCCACTGCAATGAGAAGTCTGTGTACCGGAATGAAGAGTAGCCCCCGCTCGCCACAACTAGGGAAAGCCCGTGCGCAACAACGAAGACCCAATGCAGCCATACATACATACATACATACATACATAAATGAATAAATGAATAAATAAATAAATAAATAAATAAATTTATTAAAAAAAAAAAAAACTACATTTCCCCAACTCCTTTGGAGCTAAGCTTCTAGATGAAAATCATGCCCCTCCTTTTCAGATGCATTCCTATGAAATTTGGAAGACAGGTGGTCTTCCCACCACTGCTGGCCGATTCCATTGGTAAATACGGTCAGGAAGGTACCTCAGGGTTCCAGTCTTCCACTTTGTGGAGGGAGGGATGGAGGGCAGGAGGGAGACACACAGATAGATATGCAGCAGAGGCAGTGGTTGAATTCTGCTTTCTAGAGTCCAGTCACCAGGTTCCGGTGCAGAAAAAGTCAATGGAGAAAGCTTCCTGATCCTGGGATTACATTTACAGCAGCATACTCGTGTGGCAGTAGTCCTAATGGAGGCCTCCTGATTCCCCCCAGGTGGGACTGAGGTAGTAACCTCCGAGCCTGGTTAGCTCTCTCTGCTGTTCTAGGAATCAATGCTGGAGGCTCAGCCTAAAGCCTCCTCTTCCAGCCTTTCCAAAAATTGCATAAACCCATAATTACTTTTGTTAAATAATCCCCTTCTGCTCAAGATATCTAGAATGGTCTCTCTTTCCTGAATGGAATGGACAAACACAGGTGCCCACTCGCCTTGTTAGTTGTGACTGGGGTGACATGGGTTATCTGACTACCCCTCTGTAGGGCCTACAGGCAAAGAAACCTCCAGAGGCTTGGAGGTCTGAGACACAGCAATCCACAGACTTGGTACCAACAATAAGAGATACTGTCTCTGTCCTCTTGCAGTTTAAAATCCAGCGGAGAATATGAAGTTAATTCACATGAAAAGTCTGAAAATAACATACTAAATCCCTAATTAAGTAACAGATTATAAGCTAGCAAATAATGTTTCGGGAGTCCAGCATGGAGGGAAGAACAAAGAACTAGGAGATACCTTGCATATACCACTTAATACCTCCAGATGCAGTTTCTTGGTCTGGAGAAGCAGAAACAGTATTGAGGGAAAGATCATCTTTAAGAAAGTTTAAAGATCATCTTTAAGAAAGTTTCCAGTTCTAATAAGATGATTTTTGGAGAATAATGTGGAAAAGTGTCATAAAAAACAGCTTCATGAATGGGCAAAACAGAGGACTTAAAAATGTTAAGTAGGGGGGACCTCCCCAGCGGTCCAGTGGTTAAGACTCTACGCTTCCACCGTTGGGAGCACGGGTTCAATCCCTGGTTGGGGAACTAAGATCCTGCACGCCATGCGGCGAGACCAAAAAATTAAAAATTAAAAAAAAAAAATGTTAAGTAGGATTTTGACAGTGAGAAGAAATTGGAAAAACAGATATCACTAAAAAATGATAAAATTGTGGTATCTTGGCTGGATAAGGAGTCCAGTATGCATTATCAAGTGAAAAATGGGAAAGTGATAAATACATTTGAAAATAGGGAAGGCACAGAAAGTTTCTAAACAGGGCAGTGAAATTGGAAATGTGCCATCAGACAAGAGCAGAGTTTCTCAACCTTAGCTCTACTGACGTTTGGGACCAAATAATTCTTGTGCTGTGCACTGTCAGATGTTTTACCAGCATCCCTGGTCTCTACCCATAGGATGCCAGGAGCACCCACCACTCACGACAATCCAAAATGTCTCCAGACGTTACCAAACATGCCATGGAGGACAAAAAACCACTCCCAGTTAAAAGCCACTAGACTCGAGAAAGATTAGTATGGAAAGATGAGGCAAGATAATTTAACAATTTAAGAAGCAAGTATAACTGCCTTATTCTGTGATGTGTGCCCAGACCAGGAGTTGTAACACACAATAAACAGTGAAGAGGTGGGGCGGTGCGGGGAGAATACGGTGAACAGGAGTACACAAGTACCACCTACAGGGGGAACACCCCTCCGCATCAGCCAGCTGTGGCTGCCACGTGGGAGGGCAACTCCAGGGTCTCCAGGCCTCCTCCCCACCCCACCCCATCCCAAGAGAAATAAATTCCAGACTCTTCAGTAAATTTTCTTAATTTTAAAAACACAGGACTTAGTTCAAGTTTTCCGAAAAACAATAAGCAGGCTGAATTTGACCCTCAAGCTGCCAGAGATCAGTAGCCTAGACTAAGGTGATGACAGCTTGAAGGGGTGTTTAGGAGAAATTGATGGATCTTGATCAAATAAACTAACTGTTAAAAGTCAGTTTTGAGAACAGGGGGCAAAAGTGAACTTGAGTAAGTATTAGATGATATGAAGGAATTACTAGTGAGTGTGATAACAGTCTTAAGATTATGTTTAAAAAAAGACAGGCCTTATCTGTTTGTGATATTTAATTATATATATATGCTTTCCACTATAGATGAAACAAAAAACAGGGAGAGAGAAAAAATAATGGGTAAAACTCAACATATCTGAATATTAAGAATAAATAAGAGGAATGAGGAAAAGGGACTTCAAAATTTTGAATTTGAATAAGCAATCAAAGAACATCACCAAAGAGACTGCACCACTAAACTTATTTATTTCCTTTGGGTTCCCCTGGAAAAAGCTGTCTTTGTATCTTAACTTGTTAAAACTTATTTTCTAGAATTCATTGACAGCCCACACTTTCCTCTCCATTATCAATCAGAACACAAGAATTAATTCCATACATTATAGGCTCCACTTTAAAATAATGCTAACTGGAATTATACTCTTTAAAATTATACTCTAACTAAATGATAAATTTAGTTAGTAGCGCTTATTGAGCAATTTCTGTTGGCAGACTCTGTGCTAAGCCTTTTACTGGCATTATCATATTTAATCCTCAAGTCAAACCCAGGAGGCAATTACTGTTAAAAAGAAACTATGATTCAAAGAGGTTAACTAACTTGTTCCCAGGACAATCAGCAAATAAGTGGCAGAGATGGGATTTAAATGCAGGCTGTCTGATTCCATAATCCCATCTCCTTAGCATTATCCTATACTGTCTTCCACGGGGCATCTTTCATAATTAGCACACAAGCAGTTTATGAACATCTGGCCTTAAAATAAATCATGTATCACAGTAAGCCGGGCAAGCTCATACATACCTTTAATTCGCACTTAGAGGTGTCTAGCCCCCTTCCTGTATGGTGAACCCTCTCTGGCTATATCTAGAAAGCAAGCATCCCCTTCTGTACTGCCTTTGCAGTTGCCCTAATGTTTCAAGAGCAAAGTAGCATCTTCCTCAAATTCTTAATAATATATTCAGGATGAAAGTAGGAACAATACAGCTTTCCAGATAACTCAAAGTACAATGGACTTGCATCTTAATTTATCAGAAACACCAAGAAATGTGACGTGGCCTCTTCCACCATGGAACGCATCCATGGTTGGCATCATAGAGTCACAGTGTCTAAGTTTCTGAACCTCTGCTGATTACCACAGCAACCGGCTAATTCCCCATAACCAAACGAGAAGCAAATCCAGTACTGCATACTGTTTCAGTGTGCATGTCCCACCAGGATCCATGCACCCGGGCCTGCAGCCTGGGAGTCAGTGCATGGCAAGAATGGCTGGGACGTACGGTTTATTATGGTTAAAACAAAATGCTACACTATCAGTTAGCACAAACCAGGGAAATAAATTCCTCATATGAAACTATTCAAACCAAATTTCTGTTTAGGGAGTGTCCAGTTTTACATAAGCAAACTTCCCCTCTGCCAGCATTTGAGGCAGTGGCACTTTCAGGTATTTCTGAATTAATTGCCTGAACCCACTCGAATCACATATTGTATAATTTTCTAACAGCCTTGCAAGCAATTTCAGCTCCTATCCTCCACTTCACCTCTACCTCCCATCACTTCTTCACACTGAGTAAGACTCATTTTTCAAAAGAATCTTCTACAATTCAGATATGCTTTAAACTCATTCAAATGTGGACTATTCTGACACTTACTAAGGAAAAGTCATACCTTACATCAACGAAGAATTTAAATCCAGTTTTAGAAAAGGAGATAGAACTGTCAAGTGTGGACATTTCTTAAGTTTACATGTACGATTTAGCATAAGCTTCTTAGTTTATCTCTTACCTCAGCCTAAAAAAATCCCACTCAGCCGCAAACTGTAACCCGCTGTAACTGCAACCCGTGGTGCTGCTGTCACTCGTGTAACAGAGCCATTCAGCGACTTGCTATGGAGAAGAAGAGCTTGACTATTTAGGATTATATACCTTATGAAAAAAACCCATGCTTACACTTGAGGGACCTAAACGTATCAACTATTTTATAGTAATACAAAAGTAATTATTCTAATGAAACAGATTTTTCTTCAACCTTACCGATGCTACAGGAGAAACATCTGCTAATGTTTATTTGCTTATTCAATAAATCACAGTTAATCTCCAAAAACAACACCCAGACTAAATGGTTCCGTGATTTCTTGGTAATCTTATACTTGAAAAAGTAACAACTGTATGTTTTCAAAATTAAGCCATCCTCTTTCCCATCCAATTGTTTTCTTTGAACTGCTTCCTTCAATTTACATAAAATCCATCTGCAGCAGTAGGAAAAATAGCCCGAAGAGAAAAGCACCACCACCTCTTCCAAGGCCTGGGTCTAAGACTATACCATTTACTAGATATGTTTCACTCCAGGGGTGCAAACACATGCAGAATAAATGTTACTGTGACAATGAACGAAAAATATATCCAAGAAAAGTCCAGATCAAAAGGCACTCCGAATTTCTACTCCACTCTCAAGGCTTAACAGTTATCTCTGTGGGTAGCAAACACTATGCATACACACACACAATGCACACAAAAACTTTTTTCTCCCATGAGCTGATTTTCTTTTTATTTACCATGTTTCTAGTTTACTAAATGCAATCATATTTTAAAAATATTTAATGACTCTAAAAAGTAGATCTAGGTGATTTGATAAGTGTTTCAGAACAATCTGGAGGAGGGCTTCCAATTTTTAAACAGCACATTTCATTAAAAAAATTCTTTAACTTCGAAAGAGTTATCAGAATCATTTTTGTTAACCAACAGGACTTAAAACAGTCAGGGTGGAAACAGAGGAATATACAGTTATTTTTAAAAACAGCTTACAATATTTAAATGTACTGAAGAGTATATGATTCTTCTCAGGAGATGGAAAATAGCTTCATATAAACACCAGATTGCTTTCTCCTCTCACATTAAAACACTTGAAATATTTTAAAATGTAAATTAATTATTCTTGGCCCTATTTTCTTACCTCTAAATCAAAAGTTAATTAGGAAAAGAAAAAATCGAAGCCTAAGTACAGCTCCTGATAGAATAACTAGAATATTAAAATACAAAACAACTTTGTATCTATGCTTTCTTTGGCCTAACAAAAATATCAATAGTAAATTTCCTTGAGACCTCATTTCTGATTCCTGCAGCACTTTGTCTCCACTACACATCCTGACATTTAGAATTCAAGAAACATCAAATAACAGAGCTAGAGAGATCATAAATTACAAAGAAGTCGGGAGAGGCAAGGTAATTGACTCACGGTTAGTGAGTGGAAGGGTTAGAACTTAGATGTAGGTTTCCCGATGCCCAGATGTCTATGGTCTTCCCCACAGGCCAGGTTTCATCATAAGTGCTCTTTTGATTTGTTCAGTTTTACATATGCATTATTTTCTATGTAAGAATCTTAGAATTTCAATGTGGAACAGGAACTGAGTCTAACACATTTTTGGTTTGTCATGTTTTTTCTCTTTTTCCTCCATATAAGGCAACTTGGAACACAGACTAGCCATTCAATAAATACTCATAGAATTAAATTTTGAAATATTAATTGTGACACTTCAGAATATTACACAGTAGGAATTGTTCTTAGCATGCATTTGTATCTAAGAAGTTACAATACTGCTAATTACCTCTAGAAAAAGTGTATTCTGGGAGAATTTTTAAAGTTATTTAAATAAGTGTAGATTTATTGAAGAGTGTAGATTCATATAAGCCAATGTAAATTACTACTCAAAACCAAGAAAAAAGCACTATCAAAAGAGTTGTGAGCAAAAATGCATTAAAAACTTACCCACTGAAGAAAATAAATGACTAGGGTTAGGCTGATAGGTCCCTACGAAACTATAAAAATATCTCGTGCACCGATGTCTAGAGAAAGCACTATGGTGTTCTTCTCTACTATATACACACACAATACTTCTGACGCCCATGTGTGGGTTTTTTCCCACACAGACCCTTTCTCCCACATCAGCTGGGTGTCCTGCAATTCAGTTCAATTTAACCAGAATCACTACAGACCCGAAAGGTTAAGGGCTCAGTCCCATAAGGCTGCCCCCACTTCAGATGCCCATCGCAAGTAGTAGGTCCCCAGGTTACTCACGACTTCTGAGTGACTTGGCTACAAATCAGAAGTTCCCAAGACACCCCCTTCTCAGGTTCAATAATTTTCTAGAGTGGCTCACAGAACCAAGGAAAACAGCTGACTTACTATTGCCAATTTATTACAAAAATATTTTAAAGGATACAAATGAACAGCAAGATGAAGAGATACATGGGTCAAGGTCTAGAAGGGTCCCCAGGGCAGGAGTTTCTGTCCCCTCTGGAGTTGGGGTGTACCAAGTTCCTGGCTTGTAGATGCATTCCAAGATTCAGAAGCTCTCCAAAACCTGAACTTTAGGGACCTCTGTAGAGGCTTCATCACATAGGCGTGATCGATTATTAACTTAGTTTCAAAACCCTCTCCCTCCCTGGAATATGGGGGGTAGGGCTGAAAGCTCCAAGTTTCTAATCACGGCTTGGTCTTTCTAGTGACCAGACTCCATCCAAGAGCCCACCAAGAGTTGTCTCATTAGAACAAAAGATGCTCCTATCACCTAGGAAATTCCAAGGGATAGAGGAGCTCTGTGTCAGACACTCCTATCACTCAGGAAATTACAAGAGTTTTAGGAGCTCTGTGTCAGGAACAAGGCTCAAAGGCCAAATATTAGCAGGAATGGGGCGAGGGGGGCGGCTGTTGAGACCAAAATAAACATATTTTTTTATTATTTCACAACCTAGTAACATTTATCTACCTATGAACTTCATGGACTCCAACGCTGGAGAAGAAAGAGCTGTCTGTGTAAAAGAAGTTGGTGAGGAGAAGTAGGACGGAAGAGAGGA